>NC_090321.1:251736754-252347517 GCF_040869045.1 Eurosta solidaginis | reverse complement strand
ACTATCGAAAGGTTATAGATAGGTTAGGTTGGGTGGTAGCTTCCCTGATAGGGAAGCTCACTTGGACAACATGACGGTCCGGTGCGTTACCACATATAATAAACTAAACTAACGGTGACGTAGATATAACTACTTAGAGAATCGTTGGGCAGCAACGATAAAGTTCCGAATGATCCCGATCTCAACCTTGGATAGCTCCTCGGGAGATCCAAGTGAGTCACGACCAAAATACTTTCGCCTAGTTCTGGCAAAAACTAGGCAGTCAAGCATAAAGTGATTTGGTGATTCCACCTCATCATCCTCCATACAGTTGCAGCAGGATGGAATTTCCAATATATTGAGACGTACCGCATGGATACCCATGGGACAGTGCCCTGTCAAAGCCCCAATGACCATTGATAGGTGAGCCTTAGTGAACCCAATTATTTCAGCAGACCTCCTGCCATCCAATCTCGGCCAGAAAGATCTTGATATCCTGCAAGACGTAGTGTCCGCCCAACGTTTGCTGAGCTGACTCATGGCCCAGCTATGAAAGAGCAATCCACAGGTGGCTAGCGGTATCCCGAAATCCCTACAGCCATCTTCATCCGGTTCAGTTGTACCGATTCGGGCTAAGAGATCCGCTTGACAGTTACCCGGAATATCACTATGGCCCGGGACCCAGATAATCTTAATTGTAAAATAATTCGATGCAATCGCAAGTGAGGTCAGGCACTCCCAGACCACCCTCGATCGCACTGTAGTTGAGCTCAAGGCCTTTATAGCCGCTTGGCTATCAGAGTAAATGATAAATTTAAGATAATTAATTATTGGCTACAGGTCAAAAAAAATTTATCGATTTTCTGTCGTAAAATTATTGATATGTCATCAAAAAATTAAACACTTGCTATAGAAAAGCTATCGATTTATTCTTAAAAAGTTATCGATTACTATTCGAAAGGTTACCGGTAATTTATCAAAACATTGTCGATATGTTATCGAAATGTCATGAATTTATAGCGGATTGTTACCATTATGTTATGTGAGTGTTATCCCTTTTTTATCGGGCACTCATCGGTTTGATATGCAACAGATACCGATAAACAGGGCCGGATTAACAAGTAGGCAGAATAGGCAGTTGCCTGGGGCACCCGAAAAATGAAAAAGACTTCTAAAATTTTCTTACAAACATAAAATTCTAGAGAGTGAAAGAAAAATGTGGAATGTCCCACAATATTTTCTTTAATACATACATCAGGTGCTCAGCTGCCCAATTATGATAAACAAATTTAAGAGCAAAGCATAAAAGAAATATATTATCACCTAACAATTTTTCAACAACAGGTTGTTCGGTCGCTATAAAAGTCTTAGAGCAATCTTTGCACAAAGAAGTTAAGTCAGTAATTTGTAACATTGTAATATTTGGATCGTTTAAATAAAGAACTATGAACCTAGTTTTCATTTCTCTAGATATTGAATACACAAAGGCACTACAAAAAATATAATCAGAATTGAAAAAAAAATTTTACTCAAATAAGTCAATAAAAATGTGAGGCGTAGCATAACCTGATTAAGGTTCAGTTGGTCTTACTTATGACTATCAATATAAATTTGATGCGTCCAACGCTTTTATTTAATTGTCTGATCAACGCCCTAGATTGATGAGGCATGTGATGACTAGTACTTAGGACCTACCCAATTAGTTTTTATCTTTTAGTATTATTACTACTTAATGTAAGTATTTTTTTCAAAAAAACCGTTTAACTTAAACAATTTTTTTTAATTATTTTATTTTGATTCAAAATATAACTCTAGAAAAACCTGCGTAAAATGGGTGTGACATCTACCATTTTAAGTAGAAGAAAATGAAATAGTTCTGTAGGGCGAAATCAAAAGCCCTTGGAATCATGGCAGGAATACTGTTCGTGGTATTACATATATAAATAAATTAGCGGTAACCGACAGATAATGTTCTGGGTCACCCTGGTCCACATTTTGGTCGATATCTCGAAAACGCCTTCACATATACAACTAAAGGTCACTCCATTTTAAAACCCTCATTAATACCTTTAATTTGATATCCATAGCGTACAAACACATTCTAGAGTCCATCTCGTCCACTTTTATGGCGATATCTCTAGAAAGCGTCCACCTATAGAACTAAGGCCCACTCACGTTTAAAATACTCATTAAGACCTTCTATTTGATACCCATATCGTACAAACACATTCTAGAGTCAACACCTGGTCCACCTTTATAGCAATATTCCTAAAAGGCGTCCACCTATAGAACTAAGGTCCACTCCCTTTTAAAATACTCTTTAATACCTTTCATTTGATACCCATGTCATACAAACACTTTCCAGGGTTACCCTAGGTTCATTTTCCTACATAGTGATTTCCCTTATTTTGTCTCCAATGCTCTCAGCTGAGTGTGTAATGTTCGGTTACACCCGAACTTATCCTTCCTTACTTGTTATGCAATAGATTTTTTTCGCATTTATGCAGACATTATATCATTTTTTTCCGCTACCAGCTATCGTTGGGGCGTATTAAAAAATAAAATCAACAATGAGAAAACTTTGAAGGCATTGTCAACTACACGCTGGGAAGCACATTCGAATGCGACGAATTCAGTTTACGATTCATTTGATATCATATTAGAGGCTCTAGAAATCATTGCTGATGATGATTCACAAAATACTGATACTCGTTATGAGGCGACGTGTATCGCGAAAAAAAGCCAAAAAATTTGAATTTGGTTTCATGTTGATTTTATGGAATTCTATTTTGACTGCTATGGGTTCAGTGAGTAAGTCATTGCAAAGTGAAAAAGCAGATTTGCAAACGTGTGCTTTTTTGCACGGATCGTTAGAAGAGAGTTTAGTTTCATTCCGTGAAAAGTTCAATGATTTCGAGGAAAAAACAAAACAATTATTACCCTACAGAAATCGTAAAACGTACTCGTCAAAGGAAAAAACTACCTAATGAAGGAAATGCTCCAGAAGTAGAATTTTCGCCTCGCGATGATTTTAGGACAAAAGGTTTCCTCGAAATCATTGACAATCTTCACAGTGGAATCAAGCAACGTGCGAAAGTGTATATTGGAAGTTTCAGAGAGATTTGCATTTCTCATCAACTTTTCTCTACGTGATGGAGACCTCCACGAAGCTATAAACAACTTAGTTAGGTTTTATTCTAGAGATTTAGAAGAATTTTTCATTGAAATGAAACAATTCCAAAGGTGCGTGAACTCTAGATACATAGATGCACAAAAAACTCATAGTCATTTGTATAAGATTCTAATGGGAGATCAGTTAGCCTATATATTTCATAACACAGAAATAGCTCTTTGGTTTTTTTTTTTTAACATTAATGATCACAAATTGTTCTGTCAAACGATCCTTCTCGCAATTAAAAAGGAACCAAAGCTGCTGAAAGAGCTACAACGCGACAAGAGCGACTCGAGATGTTAGGTATACTTTGCATTGAGACAGCTTTATTGAACAAAATTGACATTGATGATATAATTGGGAACGGACATGAAAAAAAGGCCCCCAAATTAATGGTTGCCTAGGGCCCTATTGAGGGTTAATTCGGCTCTGCCGACAAAACTTCAATACAAAATCGACCAGTAATCCGTCGAAAGCAAGCTGATAAAACCCCCATTAGAAGAGGATGACCCCGCAATAACAAGTCGATAAAACCGATAACTCGACAATTAAAGTTCGGTATCAGTTGTTACCGATAAGAAACTGATTTAGCTCATCTCAATTTTATTGGAAACAAACACTTTCCGCTCATTCCGCAGCATTATCGAACGTAGTGAAATACAGGCACCTACTTTTCGTGATATCGAAAACTGCGTTTAACAGATTGAAGGTTGATCAGTAGCGTACTTTTTAGGTCCGCAGTCATCCTGATAAGGTCCAATCAGGACTGACTTTGCTATAATTGGAGCGAATTTCAGGACATTTTTTTTTGTAACTATATTTTGTATAACACGCTTAATTTCTTACAGGGAGAAGTGATAACTAGCTCGAGCAAATTTTCATACCCCCAGCATATTAGAAAGCTTACAATATACCCGCGGCATATATGCCTGTCGAAAGAGGCGACTAATAGACCCAATGGATTCGAGGGGTTGTGTAGCGTAACGCTTTCAAGGTTATTTCAGCACAATTTATAGCTTCTCCAACCCAATTGTCAACTTCAACTACCCGCGGCGAATCTTGTTTCTTAAGCAGCCGGGGCTCTGGCGAAACCAAGTTCCTCATGGAACTAAGGGTGGGAGCAGGATGACATAGAAGGCTCAATCTGTTCACATTAAATCGTTCCCGAAATTTTCGGGCTTATATCTTAATGATGTTTGTTATCGGAACGTATCGTATCCGTCAAAGGACAACCAACATCGATAACACTCCCCAAAACCTTCGGGAGTGTCTTTAGCGCTACAACAATGAATACTTTTAATTAACTCTTCACTACCAATCATCAACAGCTCAGCTGTATTTCGCCGCGTCTCATTTGTTTTCGGTTGAGATATTTCTTTATTTCCTTCGTCACTTATAGGTGGTAAAATATAGTTACCGACGTACATTGATTCATGTACGAGATTTACTGCAGAAATTTGCTCTTGGCTTCAAATTTTATCTGCCTAGTTTTCTAGTTGATTTGTCAAGCATTACTCCTATGAACGTGCATCTTAAGCTTCTTGCACTCAAATGTGTCGGCCTAAGGGGAAAATTGTGTATAACGCAGAGTAATTTTTTTCTCATGTGAACCAAAGTTCGTATGATATAAGACCATTCATTCATTTCGATGAGTTAAGGAAACCTGCGTGCATTTGTAAAATTGTTCGCATTATGTAGTGGTAAATGTGAGTGACTTCGACCCAAAGTGTCCACGGCGCCATTCATAATCTGACCACAAAACTGTTTTTATTTTACTAGACGGCGCATTTCTCTCTTTGCTTCCGGTAACAATGACTATATGCACATATATAGCGCTAAAATACAAAGCAAGTCGAAGCTCATCCTCAAATTCCGTCGAGCCACGTCATTCGTCATCGCACCAGTGGTTTTTCCCTCATTGTTGTAAGATTTCTTTGAGAGAGTTTCGATTTAATGTATTTAGTAAGTTACACCCTCCTACCCAGACCTGAACGATAGTACTTTGATGCAAAATTGTTTTTCCAAAATATGGCTTACACCATCCATCGCATTTCGATGAGGTTAACATTCGTTATCTTGAGCACATAAACTAACCGCGCAAAAAGGACAATGTACAAGCGAGCTTCGTGTACCTTTTCGTATTTCAATGCTCTTTGTATAATTTGCTCTTATGAGATCGATAAATTTGTCGTCGTCAAAAAGCCACGGTTTTTCAGATTAGTGCATCAGTGACCAAAGCGTCAGCACGCTCGGCATCAACGCTATGGTGTAACGCTGCGCTGCATTCCAAAACATTATTTATTTGCATTGGTCAGCAGTTTACAAGCGCGGAATCGGTGTTCATTGGCAATGTTTATTTATTTAATTGAGTGTATAGTTACATATGTCGATTTGGATGTTATTTTCAGCATGTAATCTATACACCCATAAATATTTTAAACACACACCTTTTGCGCATATGTACGTAAGTATGTTTTGCTAGAATATAGAATTTAAGTTCGTTTTTTTTTTTTTGAAAATGGGTAGAAGTTTCTGTTTCTATAATTGCCGTAGCAACTATTAAGAAAAAATTCAATTGCGCCAGCTGCGGTATGTCAATCTTTTGTAATGCGAGATCAAAACTTTGTTGAAATTACCAGCTTTGACTGATTGCTTGCTAAAACTAAAATAACATCAGAAAAAATAAAAAATTTTCGTGCTAATATTTACTGACCAATAATTTATAATTGCACGTAAAGGTGATTCAAAAATGCATGACAAAAAAATAAAACAAATTTGAATGATAACACCTTTTGGGTGGTTCTTTTTCGAAGTAAAAAAAATATCACACAAGCTCTTAAAATTACTTAAAGTCGCTGAAATTTCTCTAATTCGCAAAAACTGACGCCAATTAAGAGCGACAATGGATAGTTTGAAATTCTCACTTTACTACCCCCCTAATGAACTACAATGAAGTTCACATATAGTCAAAACAATAAACTTATGCAATCAGAGCTCAAATTTTGGGGTTTGCGGTTTTTATGCCCAGCTGTACTTGTACACAGGGTATTATAACTTTGATTGAATAACGGTTGGTTGTAAAGGTATAAAGGAATCGAGATAGATATAGACTTCCATATATCGAAATCAGTGTCGAAAAAAATTTGAGTGAGTCATGTCCATCCGTCTGCCGTTAACACGATAACTTGAGTAAATATTGAGATATCTTCACCAAATTTGGTACACGAGCTTATTTGGAGCCAGAATAGATTGGTGTTGAAAATGAGCGAAATCGGGTGATAACCACGCCCACTTTTTATATATATAACATTTTGGAAAACACAATAAACCTGATTATTTAGTAAATAATACACCTAGAATGTTGAAATTTGACATGTGGACTGATATTGAGACTCTTGATAAAAATTTGAAAATAAAAATTTTTTTAAAGGGGCGTGACACCGCCTACTTGTGATAAAATGAATTTCGCAAATATTATTAATCATAAATCCAAAATCGTTAAACCTATCGTAAAAAAATTTGGCAGAGAGGTTGCCTTTCTTATTAGGAATGCTTTGAAGAAAAATTAGCAAACAAAATCGGTTAAGGACCAGCCCACTTTTATATAAAATATTTTAAAAGGGTCGTGTACGAATAAAATAAGCTATATCTTTTCAAAAAAGAGCTTTATAGCAATGGTATTTCGTTTCACAAGTGGATTTATAACAATAAATAGGAAAAATTTCAAATTTAAAAAAATGGACGTGGCACCGCCCTTTTATGACTAAGAAATTTTCTATGTTTCGGGAGCCATAACTCGAAGAAAAAATTAGTTCAGCTTAGAACCATATGTATATGTATTTTTGCGCAGCCTTGTTACACTATTAAGTACACACAAACAACAACAACTGCATTTCAAGTGTACAGCTGGGTATGTAATGTTCCGTTTCACCCAAACTTAGACTTCCTTACTTGTTAAATTTGGTATTAGCACATATTAGCCTTGTTTGTTTTTTGTTGGATGTATATACATCTACATTTGCGGGTAAAAAAAAATGATATATTGTTTTGGAGACCCAACCAACGGCAATTATTGAAAACTAGCTACAGAGGTTAAATAACTCGCTACTTAACGGGTTGTGCTTAATAGCAGAGACACGCACCTCTGTCGGTCGTAGTGTATGACCTATAGTTGAATCGTTTGCGATGAATTAGTGAACACACATAATTTTGTCCTAAAAGTGGAGAATAATGTACAGTTGCAACTGAGTATAATGCATACTGAAATTTAGCTGTACTAATTTTTTTCGCACCAATTTCATAAGATAAAGTAATGCACTTGGCAGTCCATATAAAGCTCAAGTGCATATGCATATACATGTAAATAAAATATTAAAAAAAAAAATTTAAGTTAAACGGTTTTATTGAAAACAATACTTACATTAAGTAGTAATAATACTAAAAGATAGAAAATACTTAGGTAGGTCTTAGGTACTAGTCATCACACTCCTCATTAATCTAGGGCGTTAATCAGAAAATTAAATAAAAGCGTTGGGCGCGTGAAATTTTAAAAAATGTGAGGCGTAGCATAACCTGATTAAGGTTCAGTTGATCTTACTTGTGACTATAAATAGAAATTTGACACGTCCAACGCTTTTATTTAATTGTCTGATCAACGCCCTAGATTGATGAGGAGTGTGTTGACTAATACCTAGGACCTACCTAATTATTTTCCAGCTTTTAATATTGTTATTACTTCATGCAAATATTGTTTTCAATAGAGAGTGTATTTATCCGAGGCTTGTTGTTATATTTCATTGGAGTATGGTTTTACGTGGCGGGTCCCCCGCCCAGCGCACAACCCGCTCAGCGGGGATGAAAATATTACTTGTACGTTTATATAGCGAGCAGCTTGCTCCAAGACAGACGCCCGCTTGCAGCCGCACTTAGAGGTGTACAGACGCTGCCGATGAGATCTCCCCGGCTAGCCTTAAACCGATTATGTAAGAGTGGCCTAGCCTGGTTGTCGCCTTCTCACATTAGGTCAACGCTAAATGGATGTTTAGCGGCTACCCAGAGGATACTTGGCCGCAAGCGACCGGTAGTTGTGAGCTGCTTCAACCGCATGCAAAAGAATCGCTCTGGCGATTCCCAATTGAATGGCGGTCAAAAGCTTTCCCCACTATCGTGGACTTCTACACACGGCTCCACCCTCCATTGGCGAGTACCGAAGAAGATTTAATGATGAGCTGTACGAGCTATACGCAGACATCAACATAGTCCAGCGAATTAAAATGCAGCGGCTGCGCTGGCTAGGCCATGTTATGCGAATGAAAGCTGATGCTCCGGCCAAGAAAGTGTTTCTATCGGAACCCGCCTATGGAAGCAGAGGTAGAGGGCGGCCCCCACTCCGTTGGTGTGACCAATTGACGCCGGTTGGCGGAGCGAAGGAGTAACTGGCGCGCTTTGTTGGACGGCCATAACCGTTTAGACGGTTAAGATCCAATTAAGTAAGTAAGTAAGTATTGTTTTCAATAAAACCGTTTAACTTAAAATTTTTTTCTTTATTATTTTTTTCAAGTTTTTAGTCTTTTTAATTGCCTATTGTTTCTCATTCTATTTAGTTCATTTAGTGACTCATTGTTACAAGGACTCTTTCATGATAACTTGTTACAATCTAGGTCACATAATACTTCCAAAGACTCTACTCTACTCGGCGCCACGTATGCTTGTCCCTCCTCGAATTCCAAAATATTTTGATGTCACTTCTACCGGACTTTATGGAATAGTTGTTCAAAATATGAGCATAATCGGGCCACAAATACGATTTTTTTTAATATCTCGATCCTTGCGCCACCTGGCGGCGATTTTTTTTCATATGTCGCTTTCAACTATCCGCGTTTTTATACCTTTCATGAAAATGAAATGGTATATTAATTTCGTCACGAAACCGAAAATTGTAAGTCCTTAAAGGAAAATAGATAGACCCACCATTAAGTATACCGAAATAATCAGGTTGAAGAGCTGAGTTGATTTAGCCATGTCCGTCTGTCCGTCTGTCTGTTTGTATGCAAACTAGTCCCTCAATTTTTGAGATATCTTGATAAAATTTGGTGAGCGGGTGTATTTGGGTGTCCGATTAGACATTTGTCGGAACCGACCGGATCGGACCACTATAGCATATATCCTCCATACAACCGATTTTTCAGAAAAAGAGGATTTTTGTAATATCTTACCCAATTTAACAGATTGAAGCTTCAAACTTCACCATATACTTTCGTATATTGCGCGTATTGTTGCCTGAAAAAATTGATGAGATCGGTCGTATATATAGTATATATCCTATACAACCGATTGTTCAGATAAGGAACTTTTCGTAATTACTGCCCTATTTTAAGAGCTAGAGGCTTCAAATTTCAACGAATGCTTACGTATATAGCATATATTGTTTTCTGAAAAAATTATAAAGATCGGTTGTATATATAGTTTATATATGGTGGTATATATAGTATATATATATATAGTATATATATATATATATATATATATTTTTGCAAATTTTAGCCCCATTTTAACAGCTAGAAGCTTCAAATTGCACAGAATACTTACGTATATAGCATATATTGTTGTCTGAAAAAATCATAGAGATCGGTTGTATATATAGTATATATCTCATACAACCGATTGTTCAGATAAGAAACTTTTCGCAATTTCTCTCCCATTTTAACAGCTATAAGCTTCAAATTTCACCGATTGCTTACGTATATAGCATATATTGTTGTCTGAAAAAATCATAGATATCGGTTGTATATATAGTATATATCTCATACAACCGATTGTTCAGATAAGAAACTTTTCGCAATTTATACCCCATTTTAACAGCTATAAGCTTCAAATTTCACCGATTGCTTACGTATATAGCATGTATTGTTGTCTGAAAAAATCATAGATATCGGTTGTATATATAGTATATATCTCATACAACCGATTGTTCAGATAAGAAACTTTTCGCAATTTCTACCCCATTTTAACAGCTATAAGCTTCAAATTTCACCGATTGCTTACGTATATAGCATATATTGTTGTCTGAAAAAATCATAGATATCGGTTGTATATATAGTATATATCTCATACAACCGATTGTTCAGATAAGAAACTTTTCGCAATTTCTCTCCCATTTTAACAGCTATAAGCTTCAAATTTCACCGATTGCTTACGTATATAGCATATATTGTTGTCTGAAAAAATCATAGAGATCGGTTGTATATATAGTATATATCTCATACAACCGATTGTTCAGATAAGAAACTTTTCGCAATTTCTACCCCATTTTAACAGCTATAAGCTTCAAATTTCACCGATTGCTTACGTATATAGTATGTATTGTTGTATCAAAAAATCATAGAGATCGGTGATATATATAATATATATATGATGGTATATATAGTATATATATATAGTATATATATATAGTATATATATTTTTTTTTGCGATTTCGGCCTCATTTTAACAGCTATAAGCTTCAAATTTCACCAAATGCTTACGTGTGTAGCATATATTGATGTCTGAAAAAATCATTGACATCGGTGGTATACATAGTATATATCTCATACAACCGATTGTTCAGATAAGAAACTTTGCGCAATTTCTGCCCCGTTTTAACAGCTAGAAGCTTCAAATTTCACAAAATGCTTACGTATATAGCATATATTGTTGTCTGAAAAAATCATAGAGATCGGTGGTATATATATTATATACTTCATATAAACTGTCATTTTTGCCCCTTTTTTACAGCTAGAAGCTTCAAAATTCATCAAATTTCATCAAATAGTTACGTTTACGTCATATATTTTTGAAAGACGTGATTCGTAGTCATAGTTTTTACATGCAGACCACAAAAAACGTGAAGCTTTGCATCCTCACACAGATTACCTACCTATTTTTATACCTTTCATGAAAATGAAATGGTATATTAATTTCGTCACGAAACCGAAAATTGTAAGTCCTTAAAGGAAAATAGATAGACCCACCATTAAGTATACCGAAATAATCAGGTTGAAGAGCTGAGTTGATTTAGCCATGTCCGTCTGTCCGTCTGTCTGTTTGTATGCAAACTAGTCCCTCAATTTTTGAGATATCTTGATAAAATTTGGTGAGCGGGTGTATTTGTGTGTCCGATTAGACATTTGTCGGAACCGACCGGATCGGACCACTATAGCATATATCCTCCATACAACCGATTTTTCAGAAAAAGAGGATTTTTGTAATATCTTACCCAATTTAACAGATTGAAGCTTCAAACTTCACCATATACTTTCGTATATTGCGCGTATTGTTGCCTGAAAAAATTGATGAGATCGGTCGTATATATAGTATATATCCTATACAACCGATTGTTCAGATAAGGAACTTTTCGTAATTACTGCGCTATTTTAAGAGCTAGTGGCTTCAAATTTCAACGAATGCTTACGTATATAGCATATATTGTTTTCTGAAAAAATTATAAAGATCGGTGGTATATATAGTTTATATATGGTGGTATATATAGTATATATATATATAGTATATATATATATATATATTTTTTTGCAAATTTTAGCCCCATTTTAACAGCTAGAAGCTTCAAATTGCACCGATTGCTTACGTATATAGCATATATTGTTGTCTGAAAAAATCATAGAGATCGGTTGTATATATAGTATAAATCTCATACAACCGATTGTTCAGATAAGAAACTTTTCGCAATTTCTACCCCATTTTAACAGCTATAAGCTTCAAATTTCACCGATTGCTTACGTATATAGCATATATTGTTGTCTGAAAAAATCATAGATATCGGTTGTATATATAGTATATATCTCATACAACCGATTGTTCAGATAAGAAACTTTTCGCAATTTCTACCCCATTTTAACAGATATAAGCTTCAAATTTCACCAAATGCTTACGTGTGTAGCATATATTGATGTCTGAAAAAATCATTGAGATCGGTGGTATACATAGTATATATCTCATACAACCGATTGTTCAGATAAGAAACTTTGCGCAATTTCTGCCCCGTTTTAACAGCTAGAAGCTTCAAATTTCACAAAATGCTTACGTATATAGCATATATTGTTGTCTGAAAAAATCATAGAGATCGGTGGTATATATATTATATACCCCATATAAACTCTAATTTTTGCCCCCTTTTTACGGCTAGAAGCTTCAAAATTAATCAAATTTCATCAAATAATTACGTTTACGTCATATATTGTTGAAATACGTGATCCGTAGTCATAGTTTTTACACGCAGACCACAAAAAACGTGAAGCTTTGCATCCTCACACAGATTACTTACCTATTTTTTATTTTATATTTATCTTAAAAATCGTTAAGGTATGTAGATCTGTTCACTATATATTTCTTATCTTATACATCCGATTATTCGGAGATTACGAACGGAATAAGATTATTGTTCAGCCCCATTCATGAAAGGTATGAAGTCTTCGGCACAGCCGAAGACAGTCCCGTTTTTACTTGTTTTATACTCAGTTGAGCAGAGCTCACAGAGTATATTAAGTTTGATTGGATAACGGTTGGTTGTACATATATAAAGGAATCGAGATAGATATAGACTTCCATATATCAAAATAATCAGAATCGAAAAAAAATTTGATTGAGCCATGTCCGTCCGTCCGTCCGTTAACACGATAACTTGAGTAAATTTTGAGGTATCTTGATGAAATTTGGTATGTAGGTTCCTGAGCACTCATCTCAGATCGCTATTTAAAATGAAAGAAATCGGACTATAACCACGCCCACTTTTTCGATATCGAAAATTTCGAAAAACCGAAAAAGTGCGATAATTCATTACAAAAGACAGATAAAGCGACGAAACTTGGTAGATGAGTTGAACTTATGACGCAAAATAGAAAATTAGTAAAATTTTGGACAATGGGCGTGGCACCGCCCACTTTTAAAAGAAGGTAATTTAAAACTTTTGCAAGCTGTAATTTGGCAGTCGTTGAAGATATCATAATGAAATTTGGCAGGAACGTTACTCCTATTACTATATGTACGCTTAATAAAAATTAGCAAAATCGGAGAAGGACCACGCCCACTTTTAAAAAAAAATGTTTTTTAAAGTAAAATTTTAACAAAAAATTTAATATCTTTACAGTATATAAGTAAATTATATCAACATTCAACTCCAGTAATGATGTGGTGCAACAAAATACAAAAATAAAATAAAATTTCAAAATGGGCGTGGCTCCGCCCTTTTTCATTTAATTTGTCTAGAATACTTTTAACGCCATAAGTCGAACAAAAATTAACCAATCCTTTTGAAATTTGGTAGGGGCATAGATTTTATGACGTTAACTGTTTTCTGTGAAAAGGGGCGGAATCGGTTGATGCCACGCCCAGTCGTCCGTCTGTTCTTCCGCATGGCCGTTAACACGATAACTTCAGCAAAAATCGACATATCTTTAATGAACTTAGTTCACGTGCTTACTTGAACTCACTTTATCTTGGTATGAAAAATGAACGAAATCCGACTATGACCACGCCCACTTTTTCGATATCGAAAATTACGAAAAATGAAAAAAAATGCCATAATTCTATACCAAATACGAAAAAAGGGATGAAACATGGTAAGGTAATTGGATTGTTTTATTGACGCGAAATATAACTTTAGAAAAAACTTTATAAAATGGTTGTAATACCTACCATATTAAGTAGAAAAAATGAAAAAGTTATGCAGGGTGAAATAAAAAACCCTTAAAATCTTGGCAGGTATAACATATATAAATAAATTAGCGGTATCCAACAGATAATGTTCTGGGTCACCCTGTTCCACATTTTGGTCGATATCTGGAAAACGCCTTCACATATACAACTACCACCACTCCCTTTTAAAACTCTCATTAATACCTTTAAGTGCGAACGTCAAGCTGTGAAGTTGTGTTTTGATTTCTACTGTGCCTTATTTTGTCTTAAATAAATAAATTTGTTTGTTTAAATAATTATTGTGCTAAAAATAAGTGTAAACACGTTGTGTACAGCATTCGCAATTTAAAGTTCTGCTTTTCTTTACTAAAATAAATTGTATCTTAAAAATAATTGATAAAGTGTGTATATCCATACATATATACATATTTGCCGAGTCACTTTGCATATTTGTTGTTGCATTTGATTGGCATTTACATATTTTCAGTTTTCAATTGTTATTTGCTCGTGCACATTTACTTCATTTTCTTTTCACTGCCACAGCTGTTTGCATTGTGTGTTGTTAAGCGTCAGTTAATAGCGATCTTAAACTGCACATACAGTGATCTTCAAACTGCTCAAACAGTGATTTTCTTACTGTGATCTCCAAACTATTTTCACTGCCTCCGTCTGTTTAATCAATTTTACTTTAACTTATAGTGTCTTGCAATTTTGTTAACTGCCAATTGAAAGGTGATACCGAGCGTTTCGTGTCGTGCTGGCTTTGTGATGAGCTTGCTCATATGAAGTGCGCTAGTTTGACAGCAAGGGTGTGTGATGCGATCAACGATAACAAGGGTGTGCGTTGGTCGTGCTTGAAATGCAGGTCCACCGAAGTGGATCTTTTTAAGCTTTTCAAACATACCCGAAACGCATTCTCCGAAATCGGTAAGGAACTTTCTACATTAGGGGATAAATTCAAGTATTATGAAAACTTGTTTAAAACTTTCAAATGTATTACCGATTCAGCTGCTAATGCTAACAGCGACAGTCGTGACAGCAAACGAAAACGAACTGATGTCTCGGCTGGCGTATTGACCCTAGACCCCGTTCAAAACATCCAGAACCCAATCGTTCCTACACCTAGCACGATAGAATTAATAAACTTAGCATCTCCAAGTCCTCTTACAGTAGAGCCTTCAACATCAAAGGCACCTCCAACAAAACTAGCAGCTAGAAAAAATATTGAACCTGCAAACCGTTCTCAGGCGACTGAGCCTGGAACTAGGAAGTTGGTTGTAGTCCCTCCTAAAAAATCGATATTCGTGTCAAGATTCGACAGGGATACTACTGAGGAGGATCTGAAATCGTATATCTTCTCAAAAAGGAAAACCCATGACGTAACAATTCGGAAATTTAATTTTAGTTATGAAAGAAACGTATCTTCCTTTAGATTAGATGTACCTATTGACCATTTTGACACTATCTTGAGTAACGATTTTTGGCCCTCTGGGGCACTTGTGCGGGAATTTGAATATAGGCGGAATAAGAGTGTTCCAAACTTGGCAAAGATCCCTGTTAATAACACTGAGTCAAAAAACTGAACGAAAAATCTGCTTTAGATATACTTTACCAAAATGTTAGAGGCTTAAACACCAAGTTAACAGAACTGTTTTTAAAATCATTTAACTCAAGCTACGATATAATTGCTTTAACCGAAACCTGGCTGAAACCTCATGTTTTTAACTCAGAGATCCTCTGTAATGACTACCAGATATATCGAAATGACCGCCTGAACAGGGTTGGAGGTGGGGTTCTGCTTGCTGTACACTCTTCAATACCATCTGAAGAGATTTGCGTAACCGCCACCGATACAACTGAGTTCTTGTGCATACGCACACAACTAGCAAATATCCACATTTATTTGGCCATCTGTTATATCCCGCCATCTTCTGAACTGTCCGTTTATATGAATCACATTTCCTTGCTAAGAACTGTTAATTCGATGCTAAAGCCTTCCGATTCCATTATTGTCTTGGGTGACTTCAATATGCCACACATATCATGGTGCATCTCTGACTTTAATATCGTACCAGTTTCGTCAAAGTCTTCCAACAATGAATTTCTAGACGGAATGTCTGAGCTGTGCCTTCAACAAATCAACATCCAATCGAATAAATTCGGAAGAGTGTTGGATTTAGCCTTTGTGGATGATGAATCTAAATATTCCATTAGTCGATGCGAACCCATTATTGAACCTGAAGATGCTTACCACCCTTCCCTCAAAATAGTTTACGAAGTTGTAAATTATGCTTGTAACAGCGGAAATAAACGATACGACTCCAGTTATCGCTTCGACTTTGCGAAGGCCAATTTTAAAAAATTAAATCGTGATCTATCTCGAATAGTGTGGCCAACATTCAATGCTGATGTGGAGCAAAGCGTTTCTCATTTTTACAATACCATTTACTGTCTTTTTGAAAAATACGTACCTAAGCGGATTTGTGTACATTCCGATACAAGCCAAGTATGGTTCACTAAAGAGCTGAAAATTTTAAAGAATAAAAAGTCTCGATCTTTCAAGTTGTTCAAAAAGACGGGTTTACATAACCATTACTTACAGTACTCGATTCTACGCTGCAAGTATTTTCAATTGAACAAAAAGTGTTACAAAGCTTATCTTTGTAAAATGAAAAGAAATATAACTTGCAACCCGAAGGCATTTTACGGATTCGTAAACTCTAAACGCAGGGTGAAAGGGTTTCCATCATCCATGAAATTCCAAGATAATATTTCCAGCGATGATCAAGAGATCGCCGACTTCTTTGCGGAATTTTTCAAATCAAATTACTCTATTGAGACCAACGTTCCACCTAATGAATACCCATACCATATTGATTCATGTTATTCAATCAGAGCTCCATTTATATCTTCAGAAGATGTATTATCTTATTTAAAAACTTTAAAAGTATCATATTCATACGGCCCCGACAGGATCCCGACACACTTTCTTAAAAAATGTGCCGCAAACATCTATCAGCCGCTAACAGATTTATTTAATTTATCTTTAATTTATGGCGTTTTCCCAACAATATGGAAGGAATCTTTTCTTATTCCGCTTCATAAAAATGGAAGCAGGTCTTCAATAGAAAACTACCGGGGCATAGCAAAGTTATCCGCTATCCCAAAGTTATTTGAGGCTATTGTTACCCACCACCTAACATTCCCTATTTCCCCCATAATTGCAAGCTCGCAGCATGGGTTCTGTAAGGGCAAATCACCTATCACCAATTTACTAGAATTTACCACCCACGTTTCTAATGGCTTTAGAAAAGGCCTTCACACTGATGTAATTTACACCGATTTCAGTAAAGCTTTCGACAAAGTATCACACCCATTACTTATTCATAAGCTCAGTCAACTCGGTTTTCAACCCCGTCTTATATGTTGGATTTCTTCGTATCTTGGTTATCGTACGCAAAAAGTAATCTTTAAAAATACACTTTCTGGGGTCATCAATGTTTCTTCTGGTGTTCCTCAGGGCAGCCATCTTGGTCCGATTCTGTTCTTGTTGTTCATAAACGATATATCTGGTACAATTAAATACTCAAAAATCTTGATGTACGCAGACGATGTAAAACTTTTCAAATCATGTGCCTCGGTTGAGGAACATTCCTTGCTTCAAATGGATTTAAATCACTTGGTTACCTGGTGCAATGTAAATTATATGCCGCTCAATCTCAAAAAATGTAAATTCATGTGTTTTTCTCGGAGAGTTTCGCCACCAGCTTCATATACAATTAACAACTATAGTCTAGAAACTGTAAATAATTTTATTGACTTGGGAGTCATGATGGATTCCAAACTTAGTTTCAATCTTCATATTAATGCTACAGTGAATAAAGGCAAAGGTGTTTTTGCATTTGTTAAACGGTGGTCAAAAGAATTTAACGACCCTTACATAACTAAAGCACTTTTTACAACATTAGTTAGGCCAATATTAGAATACGGCTCGATAATTTGGAATCCGCGTTATCAAGTCCATGCAGACAGTCTCGAATCAATACAAAAACAATTTTTACTATTTGCCTTAAGAAATTTCCAATGGGACTCTTTAACTAATCTTCCACCTTATACTAATCGATTAAAGCTTATCAATCTTCCAACTCTTGCTAGTCGAAGGGAAATGCTTGGTGTGATATTTATGACAAAACTTTTAAATGGATCAATTTCGAGCCCATTCCTTCTGAATGAAGTGAACTTTTGCGTTCCCTCTCGGACATCGAGACACTTCAAACCTCTTCTGCTGAAACAATGTAGAACGAATTTCGAACAAAATGAACCTTTTCGGCGTTTATGCCAAGATTATAACTCTCACTCAAACACATTTGATAGCTCGGACTCCCTTTTTTCTATAAAAAAGATTGTTCTCACCTCTCTAAATTAATGTATAATACGTTTGCTTCTGTTCTCTTTAAGTATTACGCTTGGCTGATGAAATTTCTTCTGTAGCTGAGCAGTCTCAGATCGTGACGCTTGACAAACCGCTGCCCATCAAAGACTCGGCAAAATAAAAAAAAAAAAAAAAAAGTTATTATATATATATATAAATCGATCGCGTGAACAGGATTAGCCTGGTTTCATTGGGCCACTTGAGGGCAGCGCGCTGCCACAACGTCCATTAAAAAAAAAAAAAAAAAAAAAAAAAAAAAAAAAAAAATTTGATACCCATATCGTACAAACTCATTATAGAGTTGCCCCTGGTCCACCTTTATGGCGGTATCTCGAAAAGGCGTCCATCTATAGAACTAAGCCCCACGTCCTTTTAAAATACTCATTAACACCTTTCATTTGATACCCATATCGCACAAACAAAGTCTAGAGTCACCCCTGGTCCACCTTTATTGCGATACCTCGAAGAGGCGTCCACCTATAGAACTAAGGCCCACTCCCTTTTAAAATACTCATTAACTCCTTTTGTTTGATACCCATATTGCACAAACGAATTCTAGAGTCACCCCTGGCCCACCTTTATGGCGATATCCCGAAATGGCGTCCACCTATGGAACTAAGGATTACTCCCTTTTAAAAAACTCATTAACACCTTTCTTTTGATAACCATATTGTACAAACAAATTCTAGGGTCACCCCTGCTCCACCTTTATGGCGATATCTCGAAACGGCGTCCACCTATGGAACTAAGGATTACTCCCTTTAAAATACTCATTAACACCTTTCTTTTGATACATATATTGTACAAACAAATTCTAGGGTCACCCCTGGTCCAACTTTATGGCGATATCACGAAAAGCGACCACCTATACATCAACCACCACTTCCTTTTAAAACCCTCATTAATACCTTTAATTTGATACCCATATCGTACAAACGCATTCTAGAGTCAACCCTGATCCACCTTTATGGGTATATCCCTAAATGGCGTCCACCTGTAGAACTATGGCCCACTCCCTCATAAAATACCTTTAATGCCTTTCATTTGATACACATGTCATACAAACACATTCCAGGGTTTTCCTCGGTTCATTTTCCTACATGGTTATTTTCCCTTATGTTGTCACCATAGCTCTCAACTGAGTATGTAATGTTCGGTTACACCCGAACTTAACCTTCCTTACTTGTTTTCATATTAAAAGGAGCATGACGCAAATTGGAAGAGAGAAACTCGGTCAAAAGTCTCTTCGGAAGTTATCTCGCCTTACATTTATTTATTTATTTTCTAACTACAATAAAAGTAAATGGGAATGTAAAACTTTAATCCCATAGCAAAAGTGTCCTGCCCACGCTTTAGTTCCGATTATTCTTTACCGATTAAGCTACTCCACCTTTATCTATGTTAGTTAACTTCTTTTGGGCTTTACTCCCGAATAACTTCTAGCCTTGATACAAGAAAACAAAGTAGTTCCCCTTTTGATGTTAGCTGACATAAACTGTATTGGTTGTCAGACCTCGATGGCTCACATTGTTGTTGCATTTGTATGTTAAATCTCTATCCGGTACTGGTTTATGTACCATTGGAACACGAGGAGAGATTCAATCTGTCATGTGCTGAAAAATCATTGCCACATCATGAAAGTTATATTTTTGAAATTTTAAAACTTTTATGCGGTATTTATATTCGATTATCAATATTTACGCTATAAATATTTACACAGCTGTTAAAAAGTGTGAACTGATTTAAATACAACTAAAATGCTGAATCCACATAGTTAAGCACATCTTTATATTGCTTTAGGAAAAGTAGGGTTTCTTAAACTTTAACCTCTTAAGTGGGAAGACGGCCCTACAAGCCATTGTTATGCAGTTTCTTTGTCACTTTTTAACAGTTCGGGCATTGTGACTACGTCTTCTTTTTGCTTATTAGGAGGACGTATATATACGGAGTACGTTGCAATTCCGTGTCGGTATGATAATGCAGCAGACTCGGTGTACGCTCAGACTTCACCACACGTTTTTTTGGTTCGTCTCGCAATTTTCTGATCATGAAATTAAGGAACTCCTTTTCTTCAGATCTGCAAGGCTCAAAAGACATCTGCCCATTGGAGCTACTATGAATTAGTGTAACAGTAAGGAACTGTTTCGTTGCTCCGTTCATCTTAAGAAAAGACACAGTTTATGTTGTTATGGTTGTTGTATTAACGATAAAGACACTCCTCTAAGGTTTTGGGGAGTGCTATCGATGTTGATGGTCCTTTGTCGGATATAGATCCAGTACGTTCCGGTAACAAGCACCATTGAGGTACCAGCCCGACCATCTCGGGAACGATTAACATGAACACATTTAACCTTCTAGTCCATCCGCCCTCCGCCCCAGCTCCTTGAAGAACTTGAGGTCAACAGATACTTTCCTGCTAAATATGGGTTTGATACATTCATATTTGTAACAGGATCCCCCTCGGGTTGGTGGGGTTGATAATCGGCTTGCGGAAGCACTGAAGCTATTAATCTTTGTATTTCGCTTATCAACCCCTTGAATCGCAACCCCACAGTCGCAGCGTTTTAATCCCTACATCCATCCGAGGAAAGCCGGAGTTTCTGTGTCACGTCACTTAAGCTCATCAATCACTTCGTGACAGAAGTGGCCTTTGCTGCAAAAAGAATATCGTCACTTCGCAAAGCTGCCCAGTGAGGGGAAACTCTGTTCAAATTCAACGCCATTCACGCATTAATCTCTCAGCTGCATAGTAGGACTAAACCCTTACACCATTATCCCCATGCCTGTTATGGAAAAGTCTTAAGACTCATACGTGTCAAGTCCGGATGTAGCGGATACCGAGCAACGTTAGCCCTGCGCTTAAGAGAATCGTCGATTTGGAGTAATAAAACCGGGTGCCTGTGTACACTATTATATTTTCTTTTTTCGAGGAAGGATGATTGGGTGAAGTCAGATGTGTGCTTGGCTGCTGACGGAAGCATTTCCATACACTGATGTCGACAGGATTCACTGAGGAGTCTATTCAATGGACGGATGCCTCTAACTTTCCCTCCAACTACCTGATCAGGGTAGTGTCTCTCAGGCAGAAGTATGAACTATGTATCATTAAAGCCGCGGCTTAGATAAAAAAAACACACTATCGGCAATGAAATCTTAATTTTTAATAGCATCCACAACGATTTGATTGCCGCTTAATCGCTTCGGCTACAAGGCCAAGCAGATTCCTTCAGACAAAAAACGCTTAGGTTTAACATTTTTCTACATGCAAGAGTATAAAGTAAAAGAGTATACGGTAAAAGGCTACAAACCTCAGGGTATCAGAGATCTAAGCAAACCTGGTCGCAATGGGATCTTAAAAGATTAGCGTTTATTTCCTAAGTAAGGATATAATTTCCACACTTTTGGAAGTATTAACCGGGCACTGACTTATTGGTAGGCTGGTAGAAAGGCTAGGAGTACTAAATCGTCGACGCTGTAGGAGTTCTAAAGATGACGAAGAGAAAGAAATGGTGAATCAGCGCACTTGCAACAGCTCTGCATTAAGTGGTGCCAGACATCGCTGTGTGGAACTTCCTTTCTGGATAATCTATTACGTTGCAAAGCTACAAGGAGGCTTTTAGAACCACGATAGAGATGGAAGCGATACACGTATGGTTCCTAAATAGGGAACGAGTAGGATATGCGGTATACTGTGCTGATCCGGAAATAAACAGATCTTAAAAGCTGCCAGATCACTGAAGCGTTCTTCTGGCGGAAGTAGTAACCGTAACCAAAGCGTAGAAACACTGAAAGAAAATAGCTTAAACTCATAAAGCTCATATATTCCCCACCAAGCAGCAATTTAGGAAATAACTACGAATAGCACAGCATCTTAATGTGTGAAAGTGTAAGCACTTTCTGGTAAGATTTGGTACAGGGAGATACACACAACTATATCAGGTCGCAATGCATATGGGAATAGATGGGAATGAAAAAGCGGATGAACCAGCTAAAAAGAGCGCATCCTTCGAAGCTTGCTCAATGGACGTCCCAATTAAATTGGGCGAAGTTGGGAGAATGCAAGGGGTGCATATGATGGTGGGCGTAAGTGCAGGGCTACAAAGTGTCGAAGATCATTTGTAGGTCTTCAAATCTTAGACTAAAGAAGTTGCGTTAGTTATAAAGAGATTACCTATCACGGGTATTGTGACTGGCAAAGCCTTCTAGCATCACATGCCTTTAAATTAGGCTTGATCAGTGTTAGCAGATGTAAGAAGTGCGAGTTGGCTGGCTCAAACTAGCTTGGCAGGCTAAAATTCCAGCTACTATTAGTGATACAGTTGTCATATCTAGAAGCAGCAAATGGCATAGGTCGTAGAAAGCTTCTAGCATTTACCAAGAGGAAGGAGTTATTTTATAACATAGGTCTTGGGTTTTGATAGGGTTTTTCAGTTTGGTTATTAAACAAACCTCTGATAACACTACGCACTCATTCAGACTATATTAGGTCCTCATGGACCAACCAGTTCAACTTAACCTAAAAATGCAAACATCTTTAGTGTGGCGTATTAATATATATTATAATAAAATTCTATGGGTAGACACTAACTTTTTCCAGATTCAGTTTTTACAAATACATATGTATGCCAAAATTAAAATTTTAGTTTGTATGGGAGGGGTGGTACGCCCCTTTTTCCAATATACCTCAATTTTTGTTATACCTCTTGCAGTAATTTTATTGGCAGCTGCCACACCCCCTTTTGAATTTCCTCACACTGTTCTGCACATCAATGTCCTACATCTGCTTCCAAAGTATCATTACAATGGCATTATAAACTACCGATATATTTTATTAATTAGATGCCACGCCTACTACATGACAAAATTACCCCTTATGCATTTCGGGAGGGTTTCAGGGATAATTCCGGTACCATTTGGGTATGACTTCAGAGCTATCTCTAAATCACTTTGGAAATGTTCTCCGAATAATATCGCGGCTAATTTGAGGTCACGATAAACCATCTATGGATAATTTCGGGGTTATCCCCCTATCATATACGGTTTGTTTGTGTTATGTTGTGACGGCTACTTTCTGATTATTTCGGGATACATTTAGGAGTCGTATCGAGGATATCAATCTGTGTATTGAAGAAAAGGGAGTAAAAGTTATTGTTTACATACATACATTTACATTGGTATATAATAACTAACTATTTCCACAATAACATTAATTACTAGGCACTAAGATTTTCCCCCAATTAACTTGCTAAAATTACTTAGAGAATTGTTTATTGTTTAAGGAAGTTATCACAGAATGACATGCAAAATATGCGAAGATTTTAATTTAAATTTTATCCGTACGATCTCAATTAATTATTTACTTAACTATGTAAGCTGTAAGTTTGATAACTAAGGCCCGGTTTTTCAGCAGTTGGTTAAGCTAAGCCTAAACTATGTTTGCTTAAACTCTAGTCAAATTTGTACTCCAGTTAAACTACTGAGCAGTTTTTCAGTCTCAGTTTAAGGCAGGCATGCTTAACGAACGAAACGATATCATTTCGTTACGATAATCAACGCTAATAAACGAAACGAAGTCACTTCGTTTCGTTTATTAACGTTAAGATCGTCAAATTAACGTTAATTTGTCGTTCTTAACGTTAATAAACGAAACGAAATGACTTCGTTTCGTTTATTAACGTTGATTATCGTAACGAAATGATATCGTTTCGTTCGTTAAGCATGCCTGGTTTAAGGCCGCCCTTGGGGTATGCTGTTTTGTGTGGCAACATTTGGTTTTTCATTATCTAGAAAATTTGTAGACACGGCAAATGGATTTTGTTTACCCAACAAACATGGAAAAAATTTTTTACAACGAAATATACATCTAGTTCCAGAAGTGATATCCAATATCATTATTTAATTATTCTTAAACCAGATAGTTCTCGAGTTGATATACAACTGCATTCTCCAATCACTATCCAACCTTTGAATAATTTTATAAAATTAATTTTCGAGTTGTTCATTAATATTTTCCAATTATTATCCTACTTTCGAGAGATTTTGAGAAATGTACAGTTCTCAAATGAATATCCAACACATTTCTCCCGTTGATATCCTAATTTGGATATCGAGCTGAAATCTCCAAGGTGGTACCACCAAAACCAGCAGCTGTTTATTGTGAGAAATAAACACCTGGTTCATAGCAGTAATAAAGCGTAATTAATTAAAATAAATTATACATATTTTATTTTATTTTCGTGAAAATACTGTAGTATGGAATCTTACATTTGAATCCAGTTAGAGAACCACAAGTTGGGAATTAAAAATTTTCAACTTAAGTAATAACAGTTTTTGCTTTATAAAAAATGTCCCCTTTTGCTGAGTACGCTATGATTCCCGAGTTGAACCATTGTTTCGAAATAACTCTTGAGATTTTAGAAGTATGCATAGTTATCAACATGAGCTCTCATGGTGCTCAAGCCTAAATTTTTGTTGGGTATATTCGACGCCATTTCGAACGAACGCAAATAACTGATAGGTTAACTAGAGTTAACGCTGCCAGATCGGCCGCTTAAGCTCAGCTTAAACTTCAGTTAAAGTAGACCGAAAAACTGCATAATCAGTTTAAGCGTAGTTTAAGTGACAAATTGAGTTAAACTTGTACTGAAAAATCGGGCCTAAGTAAAATCAAAAGTTTTGACCGCGATGAACGTCTCTTTCAAAGACAAAAACCACAAAGCACAACAAAGCGCTTAAGCTTTGGCAAAATATGAGCTTTTTATACCAAATTCAAAGTTAAACAAACAATACTCATTTCCAGGCAATCATGTAGCTCACCACCATATACATCCATATGTATGTATGTACAGACTTTATTTTAATTTTGACGCTCAACTAATTTTAATAATAATAAAGTTGTCTACAATTAATCATTGGAATTTTTTATAAAAAAAAATAAAGCGTATTTTGATTGTTGTTATTTTTTTATTGTGCGAACTTATTTATCGTATTTCGTATATTAAATAGTAACAATAATTTTTGTTGAATTTGTCTGTTGGTGCGAAAGGGTTGTTAAATGACTTCATCAAGGCACCGCACGTGATATGTATGTATGTATGTATGTATGTATGCATGTTAGTGCATGTGTGTGAGTGCAATTATTAAAAAAAATAAATAAATTTTCACATGAAGCAATAGTGTGTAATACTTTAATTTCGATTAACATACATATATGTATGTATTCATGATCCCAATTTTTATTCTAAGTCAAGCATTAACTTCCTTTCTGTTCTGGATGGCAAACTTTTGGCTGTCACATTGCGAGTGTGACGATTATGACGCACACACTGAAAGAAATGGTGCTAGTAAAATCAGCAAATCGATTCTGTTGTTCTTGACTTAACGGAGATTCGGTGAAATTGATCGAATTGCGGTTAATTCGACCGAGTTCTTTGTCAAACGAACAAATTAGTTTAGTCATTTCAACAGAAGAGAAATTGTCGCTCTTAAGTTAACAAAATTCTGTAAATTTGACAGATTCCTGGTCAACACAACAGTTAACACAACTGATCTCACTGGTCATTTCAACAGCGATCAACAGTCAATACATGAGCAAATTTCAAAGAGAATTTTACGCTCACTGCGCTCTCTACTTTGTACTTATGACGATGGTGCCACTTGTTAAAAAAAAAATACCAAAATAAGAAAACCACTAAATCGAAAAAACACGCAAAATGGGAAAACAACAAAAAACTAGTTTTTCAGTTATCAATACAAAACTAAAAACCCTTTTTTGAATTTCCTGTGCAAAAAATTATGAGATATCGGGACACCTATTTATCGGGTACAATTTTGCAACTTCTCCTCCAAGCGGAATGCAAAATTGCGCCCACTTGTTGCAAAAGGTTTGTTTGAACGAAAAGGATATTTCCAAAGTTAGTAACATTTTGTTCAAGTTTTTATGAATTTTCACTCACGCGAACGAATTTAATAAGATTATAAAAAACATCCCTTTTTAATGTTGATGTTTCCGACAACATAAAAGTTTAAGTTGTTTTGGAATCGTTTCAACTTAAAATGTTACGAAAATTAAACTTGCCGAATTACATGTAAAGTTACTCCAGTGGTGAATTACCTTCTAGCGATCTGATTCTTTACTTTTCTATAATTTACAAGTTCTCTATTTAAAATCTTATGTCAAACATTTATACAAGTTTTGTTCGAAACAATCAAGTGTGGCAACTACATGCGAGAGAAGAAATTGAGAATGAGCTGAGCTGCAACCGAAAAAATTGAAAATCAGTTTTGTGACTACTATTTTCATTTCTATTTGCAAAGCGAAGTTCAAAACTATAAATTTAATTATAAAATATAAAATTTGGTAAAAGTGCATTTAATAAAACAAAATAATAAAGTGTATAATGTTTAATCTGTGCCAGCATATTTGATGTAAGCCCAATTGACGTTCGGTTAGTAAGTGCCACCGTGGTGTGATGGTAGCGTGCTCCGCCTTCCACACCGTATGACCTGGGTTCGCACCCCGGGCAAAGCAACATCAAAATTTTCGAAATAAGGTTTTTCAATTAGAAGAACATTTTTCTTAGCGGGGTCGCCCCTCGGCAGTGTTTGGCAAGCGCTCTCCGAGTGTATTTCTGTCATGAAAAGCTCTCAGTGAAAACTCATCTGCCTCGCAGATGTAGGTCCCGTTCGGCCAATTTGTAGGGAAAATCAAGAGGAACGCGACGCAAATTGGAAGAGAAGCTGTCGTACAAGGCTGTTGCAACAACTTTTTTTTTTGTTCATTTGACTAACAAAACGGTCAATTACGAATCAACGAATTGGGCGCAGTTGATTCAACATCTTGTTGCGATGGATAAAAATTAACAGAAATTTCGGTTGAATTGACCCGTATTTCGGTTGACTTTACCAGTCTTTTTCTTTCAGTGCACAAATGTCACATATATAAAAATGATTAAGGTGGTTAAACGTTTAATCGAATGCGTGAATAGTTCACATATTTACATATTGGAGCATATATGCATATATTTTTCATCTAAATAATTGTGATACAATGACACCAAACAGTTTTTGAAAGTCGAAGGTTAAAATATAGTTCGGTTTAAAAAAAATGTATAAATTTATTATTAAGAAAATTGTAAAAACTAAAAAAAAAAAACGTAGTTACGGGAAGTGAACAATTTTTTTAATCTAAAATCAGAATATTATTTTTTTATAGTCTTTAAATAAAGTTACAGCTTGTAATAAAACATTTGAAACACGTGGTGGTGTAATTAAAGCACAACTTAAACAAAGGTAGCCGCATGTACAAGTGGGAGCTATTATTTCATTAGTTCCGCATCTGGTGATATCTAAAGGCTATTTATTATTTGTCCAACGAAAGCACATAACTATGTTATTGGCTATGTACCACAGCTGAGCACATAAAAAGATTTTATCTAATTGTTAACAAAGGAATGTTCAACAAATTGTGGCGATCTTGAAAAACAATTAGTTTTACCATGTCATACTTGGATGATTGGGAGAGTACTACTATAAGAGCCCCAAAAGTTTCAGACCCATCAGCATGGGTAAAAAGTCTAATTGAAGGTAGCCCTTTTGCTAGCAAATTTGCAAAAACGCTTGAACTAGCTAAACAGTTTCATCTTGGGGGTATTATAAAGATGGTTGAAGAAAGTCATCCAATTGGTATTTTTTTAGCTGCTTTGACATTTCTGCTTCTGGTACAGTACGTTTTTGACACTAATCCAGAGAATTTAAAAAGAAAATACATGGAAGTCTTTCTTTGTATGTATGTATGTATGTATGCCACCCTACCGCCTCGTTGTTATTTTGTTATTCGCGTTTGTCTACACAATCGTATGTAAATTTTATTTGCTCGTTCACAATAGTGCCAGATTTTTGATTGACCATTGCTTAAGCGAATTCATCTCAAACCGGTTAGACAACTCAACTAGCTTTAATTGTGTTGTTGCTTTGTATGCAATTCCCTAATCTACCTAGCGTTTTATTTCCACAAGCTCGCCAAAAAAGCAGCTAAAGTATAAGTTATAAGTCGCTCAAATTTCGTATTGGCTTAATTTTAATATCGGGCCCTCACATTTAAGATTTTGCGCGCTTTACTCAGCGATGAACTTTTCTTCTGAAAATGAATTGGTAGCGAGGCAACAAAGCGCGCACCAGAAATAGAGAGATCGAGGAAATTGATGTATATATCTTATTCGTGGCTGCTCTTTTGGGGTTAGTCCTTGAGATATTCATTGGAAACCACCGCCTTAATGGTTGTACGCTCTGTAAAAAGTGGCTCAATATAAGTTGGATTTACACCAGCTAAAACACTGTAGGGCGGTATGTGGGCTGAGAGGACATGCATACTATACACAAAGCAGTAGCCTGTTTGACTCATAATCGGGTTATGACTGGAGCCGGGGCTAAAGCCCCCTCCGATGGTATCATCACAATCCTGCGTCCTTCTCTACAGGTAACTAGGATAGGATAGGTTAGGTGGTAGCTTCCCTGATAAGGATAGCTCACTTGGACAACACGAAGGTCCGTTGTGATACCACATACACCAAAAATAACGGTGACCTAGATCCAGCTACTTAGAGAATCGTTGGGTAGCAACGATAAAGCTCCGAATGATACCGATCTCAACTTTGGATATATCCTCGGGAGATCCAAGTGAGTCGCGACCGAAGTACTTTCGCCTAATTCTGGCAAAAGCTGGACAATCAAGCATAAAGTGATTTGGTGATTCCACCTCATCATCCTCCATACAGCTGCAGCAGGATGGAGTTTCCAGTATATTGAGACGTACCGCATGGATACCCATGGGACAGTGCCCTGTCAAAACCCCAATGACCATTGATAGGTGAGCCTTAGTGAACCCAATTATTTCAGCAGACCTCCTGCCATCCACTTTCGGCCAGAAAGATCTTGCTACCCTGCAAGACGTGGTATCCGCCCAACGTTTGCTGAGCTGATTCGAGGCCCAGCTATGGAGGAGCAATCCACAGGTGGCCAGCGGGATCCCGAAGTCCCTACAGCCATCTTCATCCGGTTCAGTTGTACCGATGCGGGCTAAGAGATCCGCTTGACAGTTACCCGGGATATCACTATGGCCCGGGACCCAGATAATCTTAATTGTAAAATAATTCGATGCAATCGCAAGCGAGGTCAGGCACTCCCAGACCACCCTCGATCGCACTGTAGTTGAGCTCAAGGCCTTGATAGCCGATTGGCTATCAGAGTAGATGTTAAATTCCCTAACCGTGGTAGCACTGGATAGCATTCCATCCACCGCATCCTTAATCGCAGCAATTTCCGCTTGGAATACACTGCAGTGATCAGCCAACTTAAACTTGCGGCTTAAATTTAGCTCTTGACAAAAGACCCCCCCACCAACCTTTCCATCCAGCTTTGACCCATCCGTGAACAAGTTAACCGGTCCCATGCCCCAGATAATTCCTCTTCCCCAATCCTCTCTCTCTGGAATAACTGGGGTGAAGGTTGTATAGGGAGCTGTTATCGGCATACAGTAGTCCGTTCTGTCCGGGATGAAGTCGAAACTGGTAAGAAGGCTAGAGTGTCCGCGGTCAGAAAGTCTATATCCCATATCACGAAGCCTGACCAACGACCTTGCCGCGGCCGCCTTTCCCGCAATATCTACTGGGTATATGTTCAGCATGACGTTCAGTGCCAAGGTAGGCGTTGTTCTGAGAGCGCCACTGATACCGATCAGCGCCGTCCGTTGCACTGACACTAACATTTTGGAGGTGCTCGCCGTGTCCAGTGCTTTCCACCAGACCAGCACCCCATATAGCAGAATCGGTTTGACCACCATCTCATAAAGCCAGTGTACTATTCTTGGCGAGAGTCCCCATCTCTTTCCGATAGCTCCTCTGCAGCAGTACAAGGCAATGGCGGCCTTCCTGGCCCGATCTTCCGCATTGGGTCTCCAGGACAGTTTCTTGTCCAAAACAATCCCCAAATATTTAACCCTATCAGAAAGTACCAACGGTACCCCTGCAATCGAGGGAGTTCTGAAATCGGGCACCTTATATCTTCTTGTGAAAAGGACCAATTCCGTTTTTCCCGGGTTGACCGCCAATCCACATGATTCAGCCCACCTAGCCACAGTATCCAGGTAGCCCTGAAGAACATCGCGCAGGGCGCCCAGAAATTTGCCTCTGACTAGGATAGCGAGGTCATCTGCATAGGCAACCACCCGACAACCATTGGCTTCCAGCTCCACAAGAAGCTCGTTGACTACCACAACCCAGAGGAGAGGAGATAGGACACCCCCCTGTGGCGTGCCCCTGCACACCTTCCTCTTAATTATGGCCCCTCCCCACTCCGCTGCGACAATTCTGCCGCATAGAAGTTTGCTAATAAATTCAACCAGAGCCGCCTCGACTCCTAAACCCACCAGAGCTCTTTCGATTGACCCCGGTAAGACATTGTTAAAAGCTCCCTCGATGTCTAGAAAGGCACCCAGAGCATACTCTTTGTGTTCTAGGGACCCCTCTATTTGCTTTACAATCGAATGGAGAGCCGTTTCCGTCGATCTGCCCTTGCAGTACGCATGTTGTGAAGCCGACAGTAACCCCCGAGGTATCCTTTCCCGTAGGTACAGGTCAATCTACCGCTCAAACGTCTTAAGAAGAAAAGACGAGAGACTGATTGGCCTGAAATCCTTAGGTGATACATGAGAGCTTCTGCCGGCCTTCGGAATGAAAATAACCCTAACCGTGTGCCAAGACTTCGGGATATAGTTAAGCCTGAGGCAGTTAGTATATATGATGGCCAACCAGCGGCAGGAAATCCCCAAAGACCTTTGAAGCTGCGCAGGAATGATTCCATCCGGGCCCGGAGACTTATAGGGCTTGAACGACCCTATAGCCCAGGTTATCTGACTTTCCCGTATTGGAATGGCAGGCACTTCTGCATGGCCAACGACCGCCGACCATGCAGGCGAAGATCCCTGCGCAACTCGGACATCGGGAAAATGATTGTCCAGTAAAAGCCTTAGGGACTCCTCGCTACTCATCGACCAGTCCCCACCATCATCTCTCAGATACCCCAGAGGAGCGGGGTTCCTAGAGAGTATTTTTCTAAATCTCGCGGATTCATTGCAGCCTTCTACGTTTTCGCAGAAGCTTCGCCATGCATCTCGCTTGGCTATCCTTATTTCATATTTATAAATCCCCAGACTCACCTTATAGAGCTCCCAGTCCGAGGGTAATTTACTCCTCCTGGCTCTGTTGAAGAGCCGCCGACTGGACGCTCTTAGGTCGTCAAGAGAATCCGACCACCAGGGCGGCTTGCCCTTCCCCCTGTAAGTTTTCAATGGGCAGGACAGCTGAAAGGCGCTATTGCTTGCCGAGGTGAAGTTTTCCACCAGAACGTCTATCTCAGATTCGGACAGGCCCGAACTAATGATAGGCACCGCAGGCAGTAGCTCTCCCAGCTTCCTACAATACAAGTCCCAGTTAGTACTTTAGGGTTCCTAAAAGATATTTTACCGGGACGTTCTTCGTTCACTGAGAACTGAATATATCGGTGATCAGAGAAGGAGTGCTCGTTGAGAACCCTCCATCCAGATATCCGACCTTCCAGTTCTCTACTAACCAGGGTGAGGTCCAGGACCCCCTCCCTTAACGAAGTAATAAAAGTCGGGTCATTCCCCCTATTACATATACAAAGTCCCTCATCTACAATAAAAGTAAATAAAGACTCACCTCTAGTGTTGGTATCCGAGCTTCCCCAAATGCTATGATGGGCATTTGCATCGGCACCGATGATCACGCCAACACCTCTCCGCCTTGCTTCAGCGGTGATTTCACCCAGTATCGCAGGTGGTGGTCCCACTACGTCCCCGTGGGGCATGTACGCTGAGACCACCCACATTTCATTACTTCCTCGCTCGAGGCAGACCGTGGTTACGTCAGCATTGCTGAAATTAGAGAGAATAAAAGCTTTAATCTCTTTTTTAACAAGCACACAGGATCTAGGCCTACTTGCCTCCGCATGCACCAAGGTGTTGAATTTTCCAGTCCTTAATCCAGAAATCTTACTGCCGTTACTACTCAGCCACGGCTCCTGGACAAGGACTATATCCACTCCGCCTTTTTCAAGGCAGAGCAACAAATTTGCGGAAGCTACAGGTAACTAACAGACCAGCAACTTCCCGCAAAGCAAATGCTGGTCACTGTCTTGATACCAGCGCTTCCTCTAACCTAGTTGCCGGGAAAAGAGTTATGCAGGTTATCATCGTGTCCATAGTTCCACACTTTATAAAAGTTGCCAAAATGGAAGATGGATTTTTACTAACCGGGACTTAGTGCAGTCGTATATACGATATGGGGCTTGCCGCCTTAATGCGCAGCGATGTCCCTGTGTGAATATTTTTTTTAAACATTGGAGCTGACGCTGGTAGACGAGGCAGTACAGTCAATCATATACGTACTAAGCAGGTGAGACTGTGATGATCCCAGCTCACCACAGAGCGCTAAAGCCTTAATAGTGCTACTTTCCGTATCAGTATGCGACAAAAAAGATCAAAATTTATAGCACCCCGCCCCCAAAACATCCAGCAAGATAGACCCTTCCGCTAAAAAAAAGAGGAAGAATAAGACAATAAATTCTCACCTTCTTGCTGTGAGAGGAATGAGATGGCTGAGCACAGTTATCTAAATGTTTAGCGATCGATAAACCATAAGCACAAAAGGTATAGCTAAGATATCAAATCGATAATTTAAGCTAAGAGTTGCACTATTTACCACATTTATTTGTTTTCGAGGCGGATGTGTTGGAAGATGGAAATCTTATCTCTTTGCTGTCAAAAATCCTCACACTTACTCTTAAATCAGAAAATTTTAAAATAAAGTAAAAGCAACAAGTTCTCTTAAGCAAGTCAACTGAGAAAATCAAAATACTTGATTTACATACAAAAAAAATTAGGTTTTATTACCCGGACAGGAAAAATTGGCATATGTGCCACTATAACCTGAATAGAGCTTTAGAGGAACAAAATTCATTTCCAATCAACAGAGTGGGACTAAACAAATGGTTGTGAAAGCCTTAACTCCCTCCCCTTCTTAATTTGGTATTACTGCCAACAAGTTAACAATCAAAACCAAGACTTAGAAAACGAACTTTTGCGCCTCAAATGCTAATATATTTAATAAGTTTGTTTTTGTAATAACTCACGCTATTTGCAAGATAATAACAATAGTTCAATAAAAACTAAAAATTCATATACTCAAATTGCTTATTTATTACTAAATGGGATGAGTATACGCATAGGTGTCCCGCCAAATCAATGTAATAACCTTTTGCATGACTGACTGCCCATTGCTCTATAGCGATGTTGACGATGCCAATGACGAAATTTAAAAGCACAGACTATGATGAAGCTGTTTATGATTGTAAGCTAAAAGTAAAATGAATTATGCGATTTCCTAGATCAAAAAAAAAAAACACAAACAAGATACTTATTTGCGAGCACAAAATCAATGTTTGCAACTTGTAACGCAAAACTGATATTCACATCACACACACGTGTTTGTATGTATGTGTATTAAGCTGGGTCGATTTATTAACCTATATTGCGCCATCGCTTTTTCAATAGGTTTTGGGCTCAGGAAAAAAAAAGTTTCACTAAGCATACCCAAAAAAATAATTTTCGAGCCTGCAAAATTTGAATTTTTTTACTTTTTTTTCTTTGATTTTTAAGGTTTTTTTCAAGGCCTACTTAAAAATTTTCATTTGATTTTAAAATTTTCATGTATACCCTGTCCGACTCAAAATATCCCGCTAAAAACTTTGGCGATGTCAGTCCGTCTGTCCGTCTGTCCGTTGGTTTGAACGCAAACTAGACCCTCAATTTTTGAGATATATTGATGAAATTTGGTAAGCGGGCATACTTTGATGGGGGATTTGACATTTGTCGGAATCGACCGGAGCGGACCACTATAGCATATACCTCCCATACAACCGATTGCTCAATAAGAGGGTTTTCGCCATTTCTGCCCCATATCTGCCTCATTTTAACAGCTAGCAACATCAAATTTTACCACAAGCTTACGTATTGAGCATAGATGGCTGTCTGAAAAAATCGTCAAGTGGGTATGCTTAGTGGAACTTTTTTTTTCCTGAGCCTAAAACCTATCGAAAAATCGATGGTGCGATATGGGTTAATAAATCGACCCAGCTTAATGTGTATGTATAAATTGCGCACATGTTTACATATGTAACATACGGTAAACGCTTACGCAAGCTTAGCATTGTATGCAAATAAGTTGCAATGGGCTACAAGAACTTCAGCTGACCATCACTGCCACTGCCAAATGGTTAAAAGAGTTTGTTGGAAAAAAATCAAAAGTTTTCTTGTTTTACACATTTGAATATCAAAACATTCAAAAATTACCTGCCTCCAAGCAGTTGTTAGCAAACGCTGCAACCAATTTTGATGTACAATACATACATCCCTATTGCTTATAAGTGACTTTGCAGTTATTTTACAAGAATATTTTTATCTTTTTTTTCTCTTATACTTAAAGAAACGGAAGTGACACTGTTTATCGGCGCTACTTTGTTGTATTTGGTTTTTGTGTTTTTTATTTTTTATTTTATCTTTGTTTCTGCCAGTTTGCCAATGTTTGTTTATGTTTAGGTTATTGTATTGCATCAGCAATTGTGTATGTGTAATTTTACAAGCTGCTCATATGCATATTGTAAGCGTTTTTGTATTCTCACTCTACTCCTGCACTTCTTTTTGCTTTTTATCCGTTATGACAGTTTCATTGCCCTTTTGATAAATTTATTTATTTTTGGCAACTTGATTAGTGTATTTCATCACTTCCAAGTAGAATTTATACAAACAATTCTTTGTTTTTTCATTTTCCGCTAACAATAATAGCCAACCAAGTTCGTTGCTTAAGTCTATTGTTTTGAGTTGCGGAAGTGTATCGTCAATGAAAACTGGCATACGCACTATAGCACAGTGATCGAAAAGCCTAGCTAGAGGCACAAAAACAATAACTTCCAAAGTAAATTAGATATCTTCAGTTAGTTTTTTCGAACTTCGACAAAAGCGAAATATCGATAAGATATTTGTAAAAAAAAAAATCTATCTATCTTTCACAACAAAATTTTTTAAACACTTGAAAGAAATTCATATGACGAAAATATCCCAGCAATCAGTGTCAGACAAACCAAAATTTTCCAAAAGTATTTTCTCAAAATTAAATTTCTTGCGTTGAGAAAACGTTTTTAAAACATTGAGGTAGTTCAGAATTTTGTGCAAATGGTCTAGCATCGTTGTATTTGCAAAATTAAAAAAAGAAAACATATGTACACTCTAAAGAACAATTATCCAGTATCAGCCACTCAAATTTTCCATGATTCCTTTTTCTTTAATAATAGTTCCTCTTTTCATATTTCAAATTAGATACCCTCAAATGGTTTTAGGAAATTTAAGGATTCAAAAAATGTTTCTTTTTAAATAAAAAAAAAATATTATACCTTAACTTTTTTTTCAAATGCGGAAGGTATTTAAAAATAAAATTGATTTTTTTTCCCTTCATGAAGTTTTTCTTAAAAAATGTGTCGATAAGACTCATATGAAAGCCATAAAAAATATTTATTCGATAAATGAGTGTATCTGACAAGATTATATAAGGCTTTCTCCGTCATAATTCAAATTAAAAATTCAACCAGTTGTTTTTCCAGATTGGTAAATATTTCAAATATAATAATCATTTTTTGTTGTGTTAGTATGAGTTTGTTTTAAAATTATATTGAATAAAATTTAATTGAGTATATTTCTTTGTTTTAAATTTTTTTTTTTTAATTATAGATTTTTTCCCATTTTCGAAAAATAAATCTTGTTCTAGAAAAAAAATTACTTTTTAAAAAGATGGACTTGTTCTAAAACTGCTTATGAAAAAACAATTTTTCATTGAGTAGAAAAAAAACTTTTTTATCCATCAAAAAATTTAAAAAAATTTTTCTGAATCTCGTAAATATAAATTATGTGGGGAAAATTTTTATTTTTTTAGTAAAAAATATAAGACCGCGGGTTCGAATGGAGCTAAAAATATTATAATATTTTTTATAAATAAATAAATGTAAGGCGCTATAACCCCCGAATAGATTTTAGGCCGAGCTTTTCTTCCAATTTGGTCGTGCTCCTTTTAAAATATTCCTACAAATTGGAGGGACGGGACCTACTTGTTTTATGCCGATTGAAACCCCGCTTAGAAAATTTTTCTTTGTTTAGCAAAATATCGCTTAAAAATTTCTGGTTTATGAAATTTGAAAGTATAAAAATAGATTTGAACGCATTTTTGATTCTAATTTTATTTTTGGAAAAAAATTATTTTTAAAAAATATTGCTTTGTGTTATAAAAAAAAACTATGCATGGAGTTTGTTCCTTTACCCATTTTAATTTTTAAAATGATCAAAGGAAATTTAAGCATTAAAAATAAGTTATTAAACCAATTTCTTCTCAGTGTACAACTTTATTTTTACGAATATCGGAAAACCCTACAATTTTAAAAATTTATAACAAATTAAAAATGATGTGTTTTTTCACTTTGGTTTTTGGCGGAAGGACTGGAGAAAAGCTTTGATTTGTATACAGTTTTTTATATTTTGACATTAAGATCATTATTTAAAAAGTGCGTCGAGTAATAAAAGAAACCATTCTTGTTTGTTTGTTTTATTGGTGTGCTCAATTTATACTTATTATTAAGAATTCATGAGCTTAACACTGGCTTATAATAATTGAATATTCAATTATTATGTTTATCTAAGAGAAACTGAAAAGAAGGAAAGAAACATTTACTAGCATATTGCGATGGTACTATTTCGAAAATCGCCACAATTCATCGTCAGGCAATTTCGTAATGTTATCGAAGGTTTTGCCGAGATTTGAACCGTGAACCACACGGTGAAACTGCAGTTGCCTTAACCACTAGGCTATCCTGCTTGTATTTGTCTCCTTGCTTAATTTAGTTTATCCTTTTTCCACACTAACAACATCACTGAGACATTCTGCTTCTATTAATTTGTGTATATGTAGATTTATTTTTGTAAAGTTTCTTTTTCGTTGCGTATGAGAAGCTTTGTAAACTCGGGCTCAGTTTTACATTTTTTACAAAGCTTCTCATTCGCATTGAAAAAGAAACTTTACAAAAACAAATCTACATACACACAAACTAGTAGAGGCAGAATGTCTCAGTTGTGTTGTTAGTGTGGAAATAAGATAAACTGAATTAAGCAATGAGACAAATAAAAGCAGGATAGCCTAGTGCTTAAGGCAACTGCAGTTTCACCGTATGATTAGCGGTTTGAATCTCGATGAAACCTTTGATAACATTTCGAAATTGCTTGACGATGAATTCGTGGCTGTTTTCGAAATCGCACCACCGCAATATTCCGGTAAATCTTTCTTTCCTTCTTTTCAGTTTCTCTTAGAAAAACATAATAATTGAATATTCAATTATTATAAGCCGGTGTTAAGCTCATGAATTCTTAATAACAAGTATAAACTATTCTTATTTTTTGAAACATCGAAAAAAAATATGGGAATTAAAAATAATTTTTTAAAAGATTTCTTTTTCCCAATGACCAATTTTTTTCGAAATTCTGATATTTGCGATGAAGAAAAAAACTTTATTTTTAAAAGCATCGAGGAATATGTAAGAATTAGAAATATGAACTTAAGAATTTGAAAGATATATAACAAATGAAAAAATTATTTTATTATATTAAATGTTTGGGAAAATTTTAAACAACTCGACATCAGGACGGACAAGGCGACAGCTGTTTAGATTATACCTTGTAAATCTCCTCAAAGCTTTTTCTCCCGGCGGTGGGATTTGAACCCGCACTCCTGTGGTGATCGGCTGGTTTTTTAATTTTGGTTTCTTGCGCAGCCAAATGAACCACTGTGCGGTCAATGTAAAAATAAGTGTGTAAACATGGTACGTCTTGGTTTATGATATTTTTATGTGCAGTTTTAAATTTTATTTTCTTTAACATTTTTCCTTGTTAAAACAACCATTAAATGTTCCATATATCTTCTTCTTCTTATTTTATTAAACTTTTAAATAACTGAGCTCTTCTTAAAATTTTTAATTAATTTTAAGTTGCTGTGTAATGCTCACATTTCAATTAGCATAAAAATTTAAAACATTTTACAAGCAATAAATTTTAGTTTTCATTGCTTTTAATTGTTACTCGCATTTTGCAAATTTTTCGCTTATTGCGTTTTATGCTTTTTTGTGTTTTTATAATTTTTGCAGATATTTTCTTTTATTTTAAAAGTTTTCCTTATTCAACTTTTTTTTGTTTCATTTTTTGTTGTCTTCTGTTTTTGCGGTAGGCTGCTGTCGTTCTGTGCCTCATTAACTACATCTGAGGTTTCCTGTTAAGTTACGTCTTCTACTTGTTTCACCTTCAATATTTTACAAAAGCTTTTAATAGATGGAAATGCTTGGACGTACCAATATTTCTAAGCCCAAAAGCTTTGTTTAATACGCTCACTAAAAACTTAAACCCATAGCTTGCATATTTTACAGAAAGAGCAAAATCTCTGGTGTTCAGTTAGCCAAATCAGAACCACTGTGTCAGGACAACACCGAACTTTAGTAGCGCGGGGAAAAGTCGGCTACTAACAGCTGGTAACACCTTAATCCAAGGAGATGTGAAGAACGTGCCTATTGAAGAAAATAGCACTGTTGTGACGGCTGGTTCTTTTGCCAATATTTAATCTTATGAACAATATGCTTTTAAAACTGTTGGCGAATATTAGGATGAGGAGAGAGATATTGATAATAAGAAGTAAAATAAAATGGCGCTACAAACATTGCTACGAAATACGATGCAAGCTTGGAAGAAGGGAAAAACTCTCTCAAAATGAAGAACACAGACAGGGTGGCCTCTAATTTTCCGCTAATTTTTCGCAGATACCCCTTAGCGCAGATGGGTGTCGAAAGGTGGGGATATGCAGAAAAGAACCTACTTAGTTTAATGATGAGTATAATGAGAGAAAAAAAATTCAATTTTTTCGGTAGTCAATATAGTGTTTATTATTCATTGTTAAATTATTAACTTTGTATGTTATGCTTTGAATTTTAAATATTTTGTGATCGAATTACTTTTTGGTAAATGAAAATTTTTGAATACTTCAAAAAGGAAATTTTTGATAATAATATTTTAAAATATCAAATAAATTAAATAATATTTAAAAAAAAAAAAAAATATTTTAATATTTGTTTAATCACCAAAGATACTGTGGTTTTAATCGGTGGTAGCGCCTAATGATTTGTTTTATATCCTACTTAAGTCAACCGGAAAATTGTTAGTCTAAATCGAAAAAAAAGTTTATGCTAGCATTGCAAATCCATTCATCGGTTTATTTGTCAGCCTATTTGTCCGTGGGGTCATCATCACCCGTTTTATTTTATTATTTTTTTTTTGTTTGTTTGTAATTTCTACCTTCGATGGTTAATAAAACAGCAGAAACGTCCGGATTAAGTATCTTAATACTTTATTATTCAGTCGTCAATCCAATAATAAACCGGAAGTCCACCATCTTCTCTTTTCTTCCTTTACAGTGATGTATTTTTGCTTATTCTATTAATTAATTGACATGGTTGCATTTATGATCTTACAACTCGGCCAGCCTGAATCTGTATCGACCTCGATATAATATAACTTAATTTCTAACAAATATTAGTCTGGTTCTACTGTGAAATATTTTTTTTGAAAACGGGTCACTAATACCTTCAACTCATCAAGTTTTTTGACCGGTAACAGTAAATGTGCATTTGGCACTACATTGCCTATGCCGTCTATTATGAAATGGATGATATTCGTTTCGCATATGTTTGCCCGTTTTCCTATTGCCTGCATCAATACAACGTAGCAATGTAATGACTCGCTCTTTTTGTCCCACTTGCGCCTTGCCGACGTCTTATAAACTTCGTTCCTCTGTATCGGCACGTCAAATTCCGCCGTAAGGGCCTTTTTTAACTCGGCACAGCTTAACGCTTTGGTGGTGGTAAGGAAAACTTTGGCTGTTCTTACCAGGCAGCGACGAAAAGCCAGAAATTTAAATCGTTCGTCTACTCTTGAAGACTCCATTACTTCTTCGAAATCTTGAAGAAAATGTTCCACCGTCACTGATATATCATCACCACTGAACTTGGGCATAGCATGCTCTATATCGGCAAAATCCAGTCTAAGTTGCTGTTGTACCCCAGTACTAGCTCTTAGCTCGACGATTTCTTTCATTAATTTTAACATTTCCATACGTTTTCGTAGCGCCATCAGTTCTTTATCCACACTTATGGTCGTGGCTGTTGCGTCAATTGGGGCAGAGTTTGATGGGGCGGCAGCAAAAACATCGTGAACAGCAGGTGTTGAATTGAATTCAACCAAAACATCGGTAGTAGAGGCAGTTGGAACGGCAGTGGCAGCAGTATGAACGGCGGTTACGGCAGAGGACTCAATAGAAACGGCAGCGTTTATCTCAATCATTTCGTCCGGAATGTTCTCCAATATATTTGTGTTCGGAGTGGTATTCATCGTATTTGCGGAGCTATTATCTCCCACGCCAACTATATTTTTTTTCAGTAATCTGCGTAATTGTATAATGTTGTCGGTAGGAGGAAAATCCACATTATTTTCAGTTAAAACTTTAATAATGGGTTCTGGAGCAACCATTTTACAAAATAGTTGTTTATAATAGTGCGCGAGGTTCGTTAACACACCTGAGATGTAATTTCTATCTTCGATGGTTAATAAAACAGCAGAAACATCAGAATTAATTATCTTAATACTTTATTCTTCAGTCGTCAATCCAATAATAAACCGGAAGTCCACCATCTTCTCTTTTCTTCCTTTACAGTGATGTATTTTTGCTAATTCTATTAATTAGTTGGCATGGTTGCATTTATGATCTTACACTTTTTTTGCAATGACTGTCATTTAAAGAAATGTATTGCAATGAAATTCAATACACTACTTGTTCTGACCGCGGCTAATTCCACTCCACAAATTAAATATTATTTCAAGATTAAAAATAATTTTGTGATAATTAATAATTCATGAGATATTTCCGTCATTTATAAGGCGCTAAAAGTTTACATGATCAACTGCGCAAGGATGAGATAGAAACTACGACTATCCTGAAAAAAGCTCGTGGCGACTCTGGGGGCGCTCGAATCTTTTAAAAATCGTTGAATCTACTTAAAAAAGGGTAGAAGATATGTAATTTTATTAATACCATCTCTTCTTTTCATAACAGAATTGCCCTAAACAACAGTTATAAAATCGGCTGATTACCACGCCCACATCTTACATAAAATTTAAAAATGCACATATAGAACATACATACAAATTCGAGATCTGTAGTCTCTAACGCTTTTTTCCGTGTATTTGGCGATGACAAAATGTATATTTTTCATAAAATTACATTTACAAAGCAATTTCAGATAATATTAAATGGAGTGAGGACGATCGATTTCGCCATTTCCCGAAATATTTTCATATCCCGCTCAAAGTTCAAAACTTTAAATATCTATAAAGCTACAAGGCTACATTCGACGAAATGCGGAAGGTTTCAAACCCGGGTCTAATTTCTGCCAAAACAATAACGGTGATCTGATAACCAATGTTCAGGGAGTGCTCAGATTCTAGAGGGAAGCCGTCTACGTCTTAAACGGAGGCAGCGTTCAAGAACCCAGCGATATTGATAGTATTCCATCCGCTCTTCGCAATAATTGCTACTGGAGCATTTCCCGGTTAGTAAGAAACCTGCTCTTGAAATATTTTTATATGTGTGTGAAAAAGCGGAAAAAAGCATCCGTTTGTACGGGACACCAGTCAGTCAGAGGCAACTTCAGCGAAACTATTAATATCAAAAACCAAAAAAAAAAAAAAACAAATACTGCATTTGGTTGTAGTTGTATCAAGGTTTGTTAAAATTACAAACAAAATTTAAATACATTTATTCGAGAAAAGAAATGGTGTTTAAAAATAAATTGTTTTTAAGGAGCACATGTGCAATTCACTTTTCAAATTTCGATTTTCCCTATACTATATGTCGTAGCGTGCTCAACCTTCTCAAAAATATCCTGGGTTCGAGCCCCGAGCAAAGCAACTTCAAAAACTTAGATACAAGTTTTCTCAATAAAAAAAAACTTTTTCTAAGCGAAGTCGGCCCTCGGCAGTGATTTGTGTAATTCTGCCATGGAAAATTTCTCAGTGAAAATGCATCTGCCTAGCAAATGTCGTTTGGAGTCGGCGTGAATTATATAGGTCCATTCCCACCAATTTTTCAGCTAATTAGGTTAGGTTAGGTTGAACTGGCCAGTCCATGAAGACCTCACATAGGCTGAATAAGTCCGTAGTGTTACCAGCAGTTTATTTTAACGACCAAATTGAAAACCCCTATCAAAAATCAGGACATATGCTATAAAATAACTCCGTCCTCTTGGCAAATACTAGAAGCCTCTAGGATTTAAGCCACTTGCTGCTTCTAGATCTGACAGCTGTATCACTCCTAATAGCTGGAGTCTTAGCCTGGCAAGCGCAGGGCAAGAGCACAGAACGTGCCCGATCGTGTCCTCATCTAGCCCGTACTCCCTACATCTGCTATCACTAACCAAGCCTAATTTAAAGGCATGTGACGCGAGAAGGCAGTGTCCCGTCAGAATACCCGTCATGAGTCTACAGTCCTCTCTTTTTAATGATAGAAACAACTTTGTTAGTCTAAGGTTGTAAGACCTGCATATAATCTTCAAGCCCCGCGCCTGAACCCACGCCTTTCCTGCTTGATCGATCATGTGCACCTCTCGCCTTCGCTTAATTTCGTCCAGTCTAATTGGGTCGTCTACGGAGCAAGCTTCAAAGAATGCGCCCTTTTTAGCTAATTCATCCGCTTTTTAATTCCCATCTATTTTCATATGCCCTGGAACCCAATATAGATGTATGCTTCCCCCTGTCCCGATTCTCTCCAGGGACTGCTTACACTCTAACACGCATTTAGATGCTATGGTATGCGAGATTATTGCCTTAATTGCGGCTTGACTGTCAATATAAAAGTTAACACGATTGCAGCGTGGCCTATTTTCTACCAGGGTTTCTACTGCTTTGGTTTCGGCTACTATTTCCGCTTTGAAAACGCTACAGTAATCCGGCAGCCTGTAGAATCTGTTTATTTCCGGATCAGCACAGTATACCGCAGACCCTACTTTGGAACCATCTGTGTACACATGTATCGCCTCGTCCGCCATTTGAGCACCCTTGCGCCAACCGTCCACCTCTATTGTGGCCTTAAGATCGCCCTCGAAGCGCAGATAGGGAATCACGTCAGCTAATTATTATGAAGGAATAAGAAAAATGGTTGTTAAGGAATTTTTGAGAATTATATAATATTTCTATACCAATTTTTTTTACTTAATTTTCCTCAAGCTGATACCAATTTTAAGTTCTTCTTCGTTGGTACGTTGAGGTAGCATTGAAATTTAATATTATTAGTATTTTATTATACTCAGTTGAGCAGAGCTCACAGAGTATATTAAGTTTGATTGGATAACGGTTAGTTATACAGGTATAAAGGAATCGAGATAGATATAGACTTCCATATATCAAAATCATCAGGATCGAAAACAAATTTGATTGAGCCATGTCCATCCGTCCGTCCGTCCGTCCGTTAACACGATAACTTGAGTAAATTTTGAGGTATCTTGATGAAATTTGGTATGTAGGTTACTGAGCACTCATCTCAGATCGCTATTTAAAATGAACGATATCGGACTATAACCACGCCCACTTTTTCGATATCGAAAATTTCGAAAAACGGAAAAAGTGCAATAATTCATTACCAAAGACAGATAAAGCAATGAAACTTGGTAGGTGAGTTGAACATATGACGCAGAATAGAAAATAAGTAAAATTTTGTACAATGGGCGTGGCATCGCCCACTTTTAAAAGAAGGTAATTTAAAAGTTTTGCAAGCTGTAATTTGGCAGTCGTTGAAGATATCATGATGAAATTTGGCAGAAACGTTACTCCTATTACTATATGTACGCTTAATAAAAATTAGCAAAATCGGATAAGGACCACGCCCACTTTAAAAAAAAAATTTTTTTAAGTAAAATTTTAACAAAAAATTTAATATCTTTACAGTATATAAGTAAATTATGTCAACATTCAACTCCAGTAATGATATGGTGCAACAAAATACAAAAATAAAATAAAATTTCAAAATGGGCGCGGCTCCGCCCTTTTTCATTTAATTTGTCTAGGATACTTTTAATGCCATAAGTCGAACAAAAATTTACCAATCCTTTTGAAATTTAGTAGGGGCATAGATTTTATGATGCTAACTGTTTTCTGTGAAAATGGGCGAAATCGGTTTAAGCCACGCCCAGTTTTTATACACAGTCGACCGTGTGTCCTTCCGCATGGCCGTTAACACGATAACTTGAGCAAAAATCGACATATCTTTACTGAACTTAATTCACGTACTTACCTGAACTCACTTTATCTTGGTATAAAAAATGAATGAAATCCGACTATGACCACGTCCACTTTTTCGATATCGAAAATTACGAAAAATGAAAAAAATGGCATTATTCTATATCAAATACGAAAAAAGGGATGAAATATAGTAATTGGATTGGTTTATTGACGCGAAATATAACTTTAGAAAAAACTTTGTAAAATGGTTGTGCACCTACCATATTAAGTACAAGAAAATGAAAATGGTCTGCAGGGCGAAATAAAAAACCCTTGAAATATTGGCAGGTATTACATATATAAATAAGTTAGCGGTATCCAACAGATGAAGTTCTGGGCCACCCTGGTCCACATTTTGGTCGATATCTGGAAAACGCCTTCACATATACAACTACCACCACTCCCTTTTAAAACCCTCATTAATACCTTTAATTTGATACCCATATCGTACAAACAAATTCTAGAGTCAGCCCTGGCCCACCTTTATGGCGATATCCCTAAATGGCGTCCACCTGTAGAACTATGGCCCACTCCCTCATAAAATACTCTTTAATGCCTTTCATTTGATACGCATGTCATACAAACACATTCCAGGGTTTCTCTCGGTTCATTTTCCTACATGGTTATTTTCCCTTATTTTGTCTCCAAAGCTCTCAGCTGAGTATGTAATGTTCGGTTACACCCGAACTTAACCTTCCTTACTTGTTATTATTATTATTATTATTATTATTATTTATTTAATTAGAAAATGTAAATAAAATAATATGGAGAAACTTTGTCATTATACTTTTAAGCCAGATTTTTATTCGCCAAACGTAAGCAAAATGCGTTTAAGCACAGCGGCTGTGCCTACCAATGCGCCAAATGAGAAACAAAAAAACACTCAAAAAAACTTCCTCAGAAGGTAAACATTGGAGGGAATTTTTGCAATATGCAAACATATTTTTTCTCAGTTTATTAAATTAATTTTTAAAATAATGAAGAAAAATGCCATGCATATTAGAAAGGTTTTTCTTTCCTTTTTAGAAAAATGTTATTGTTTTTAGAAGAAATTCCGATGGCGAAAAATCATTCCCATTGTGAGAACTCTCCCCCCGCCGCTCCCACCCCCTCTGGATCCGCCACTGCACATTGGGGACGAACTTTTCAAAACCACCTACATATCACAAATATTAATCGATTTTAATCATTTTTTACAGAAATTTTTGTAATTGAATTCTGAAGAGACTCGCATCGTCCGATTTTTAAAATTAATTAGAAAAAAATTTAGAAAAAAAAAAAAATTTGCAAAATGTTCTTTAAAAAATTGTTTAAACAAATTAATTTTGCAAAACGAATGTCAATTCGCAATGCCTACTATCTCTTAAAGTGCATATCATTCTCTTAAGTATTGAGCAAAAATTGTATGTCATGAAAGTGATACATAAATACGTATTAAAATATAAAGTTCTGCAAAGAATAGGCTATTTTGCAACAAATTGTTTAATAAACAAATTAATTTGAAGAATCAAGCGATGTGAATCTCTTCAGAATTCAATTACGAAAATTTCTGTGTAAACCTTGTTGCAATCGGTTGATTTTTCGAACCTGTAAGTGGTTTTTGAATGAAATTAGTGCTTAATCCCCAATGTGCCGGAGGGTTCTAAAAAACGTCTAGTATGGGATAAACTTTTTTCGTTTTTGCACCATGAACACGTGTCTTGCATGATTTTTAGTAAATCTAACCTCGTGGCATCTTCTCTCTAATTTTCGAGTTGGAAACACAATATCTGTGGCAGACCTGTAAAGTACTGAGTACATACTTGTACTAGTACCAAATAAGTACAAGTACTCAAGTTCTTCAAATCTAAGTACAAAGTATTAGTACTACGGTACTTGTACTTTGAATCCGAAAGTACAAGTAGATACACTTAGGAAATACTTGCAAGTACACGAAAGTACTTTTTCTGATAAAATATATCAGTTTGATTCATAAATGGAAAATCAAAATATGAGTAAGTAGAAGCAACAAGAAGTAAAACAATATATCAAATAAGTACAAATTGTACAACAGCTAACAATTTTAAAGTAGTTTTGTGTTTGCCTTCATTAGTACTAGCTTTTCAAATGAAAAGTCCGTGACTGATTGCCTTCTAGGACTACAAAAAATGCCTGCTAAGGAAAATAAACGCTCTACTGGGTCGGAGGAAGCTGAGGGTGTTTTCATTTTGAGTGATAGGTCCTTCATAAGAGGATAACTCTGAAGCATATTGAAATCTGTTGATGTATCATTAAAATACATGTAAAACTATTCTTCAACAATTTTGTCAAAGTTAGGTGATCGTAAGGGTGCTGGTTGATCCGCTTCAAAACCGTTCAATACTTATCAAAGTACTTCGAAAGTACTTACAAGTACTCTACTTGTAATGCATCAATTCAAGTACAAGTACTTCGATACTTATACTTGTACTCATTTTTCGAAGTACTGAGGTACTTATACTTGTACTTGTACTGGTACTTTTTCTTTACAGGTCTGATCTGTGGTATACACATACACATAAACAAAAAAGCTTATAAGAATTTTGCAATTGGCATAAGTAAAACTTTATTGCCACCAACAAGGTGGGGGAGTTTTTAAAGCTTAGTAGCGGCGCTAAAACACATTTGAACAACCGAAAAAAAATCGCTGTGATATAAAACCAAGATGCGCAACGCTGAAAGCGTTCAGTTAGTGGCGTGCCATTAGAATTGGCGCATACGCGAAATCCGAAAAAATTCTAATAACGCGCACAATTAAATACAAGAAAAAGTGGAACGAGAAAAAGAGATAAAATAAAGTGAAAGAAATTAAAAGAAAAATGTTTAATTAAAGAAATGAACTCTAATTAGAAAATAATTACATCAACATAATTAGGTGGTGAAATTAGAGCAACAACAACTGCAGAAAAAATACAAAAGAAAGAACATTAATTGTGTTTTAACAAGATTTCGCAAAAGTTATAATTTATAAAAACAAAAAAATTCAATAAGTAAGAATGACCGAAGAAATTTTTAAACAATACACTTAACAACAGCATTGTGTTTGTGTATATGTGTGTATCGAGGTGTTACTTTGCAAATGTGTGTATTTCGCTGTACTGCTTTGGTGTCAAATGTGTATGAACAATTTTAATTTTTTTTTTAATTTACATAACAAACGCTCAGCGCAGTGGCCGGCACAAGGATAACGCGGCACGCAACCGCAAACAACAAATAAAAAACAATAAAAGTTAGCAAAGAATTCAAAAAAAAATTTAACAAAACATTTTATTAACCAATTGTTCATGCGACTGCATAAACTCACAACCCAGCTGTGATCGCAACGCGAACTCTATGACATCAAGTGCTTAATGTGTTTGACATTCAATTTTTTTCAATTTTGATTTTATCTTTTGTTTTCATAATCATGAATTCTAACTAAATATGATATAAACAAAAATTAATTGTGTTGACTGGGGTGACAAACGCAAAGATATGCTTACGTATGTGTGAAAATATTAAAGCAACATAAACATAAATTCAGGGACCGTTACGGCTGTGATTTTTATTATTGAAAATTTGAAAAAATAATTATTAAGATTTGACTTTTATTGCTATTCATAAACGATATCGCTATTTCAATAAAATTTTCAAAAATTTTAATTTATGCTGATGACGTAAAAATTTGTATATCTTACAAAGAGATCGGCGATAAGTCCCTCAATAATCTGATTTAGATACGCTTGCTACTTGGTGTAACACAAACTATATGCCTCTGAATCTTACTTAATTGCCACTTAACCGTTAAACGGTTATGGCCGTCCAACAACGCGCGCCAGTTGCTTCTACCCTCTGGCAACCGGCGCCAATTGGTCACACCAAGGGAGTTAAAACCGTTTTCCACCTGGTCCTTACAACGGAGTTGGGGCCGCCCTCTACCTCTGCTTCCATAGGCGGATTCCGATAGAAAAACTTTCTTGGCCGGAGCGTAATCTGTCATTCGCATAACATGGCCTAGCCAACATCTGAATCTTAAAAAAATGTAAATTTATGATTTGGCGGCCGTTGTGGTGTGATAGTAGCGTGCTCCGCTATACATGCCGAATATCCTGGATTCACGCCCCAACATCAAAATTTTAGAAACAAGTTTTTCAATTAGAAGAAAATTTTTCTAAGCGAGGTCGCCCCTCAGCAGTGTTTGGCAAGCGCTCCGGGTGTATTTCTGCCATGAAAAGCTCTCAGTGAAAACTTATCTGCCTTGCAGATGCCGTTCGTGGTCGGCAAAAAACAAGTAGATCCTGTCCCGCCAATTTGTAGGAAAAATTAAAAGGAGCACCACGCAAATTGGAAGGGAAGCTCGGCCTAAAATCTCCTCGGAGGTTATCGTGCATTACATTTATTTTTTTTTTTTTTATTTATGATTTTTTCATGTAGACCAGATCCGGCTTCCTATATAATTAATAACCACTGTCTTCAACAATTTAGTGATTTTGTTGATCCGGGGGTTACTTTGCACTGCGAGCTTAGTTTCAAAATTCATATTAGCGGAACAGTCGTCAATAAAGCAAAACGTCTGCTAGCGTTTGTTAAACGATGGGCGAAAAAATTGAGCGACTCTTTTGTAATTAAGGCTCTTAAATGAGTTAAACCGATAGTTGAATACGGTTGAATAATTTGGAACCCATATTACCAGGTCCATATATATCGAAATTAATCAGTACAGTTCTTATTTTTCGCATTAAGGTGCCTTCATTGAGATCCGTTTTTAAATCTGCCCCCATATACAAATAGTCTTGAACTTATTAATCTTCCTATCCTTGCTAGTAGAAGGGAAATGCTTGAAATTATTTTAAGCTATTGTATAGATTTTATCGCGGGCTTGGCGACTAAATCAAAAAAAAACTCATAACGGATATTTGTCAAAAAAGATTCGAAAAGGTTCGGTGTTAGCAACAGGCCAAATACATAAAATTGGATCTCTATCATAAAGTTAAATTTAAAGTTAAAGTTAAAGTTAAATTTAAAGTTTAAGTTCAAGTTAAAGTTAAAGTTAAAATTAAAGTTAAAGTTAAAGTTAAAAATAAAGTTAAAGTTTAAGACAAAACTTGAATTAATATCAAAGAAAACAAAATGTTGCATAAATATTATAATTGCATAAGTTGATAATATGCAATAGCTTTACCGCGGCAGTCCCCGAGTGCCACACATCCTTTTTTTTTCTTATCAAATTACTAAACGGGTTGGTTTTTAGCCCATTTCTCCTGAGCAAAGTGAACTTTAACGTTCCCTCATGGTCATCAAGTTATTTCAAACTCTTTTCTGCAGCAGTATCGAACTAATTTTGAATCAAATGAGCCCTTTCGCTGTTTCTGTCAGAATTTTAACTCTCACTATGCCCCATTTGATATTTCGCACTCACTTTTCATGACTAAGAAACTGTTCTTTCCTCCCTTAATAATTAGTAGCTCTTCGGGGTCATACACGTAACTATTCCAATACTTAAATGTTCTTCAAATATAAAAAAAAAAAAATATATATATAGAAAAGTTTCTATCTTTATTTTACAATGTTTTCATATTTATCTATAAGGCTTACAAGATCGGGGGTGCGAATCGAGCTCAAGGCCTAACAATAATTATTTTATTTTATGTTTATTATGATACATTTTTTCTTAAATGAAAAGTTTATTTTTTCTTTTTTAATTAGAATAGCTCGGGTTTGAACCTGCGATCTTACACGTCAGTAGGCTGATATAACAAAAAAAAAATTGTTTAAGTCATACATACATATATTTTACTTAGCTGATGAGTTTTTCTCTGTAACTGAGCAGTTTTAGGTCTCGAATCTTAACAAACCTCCGCGTTTCAACGACTCCGCAGTCAAAAATAACAGTGTCGATTGGGCGTACTTTGGTGTGTAATCCGTTGAGCTTTTTATTATTTGTTTGATACAAACCGAGCGGTTAGAAATTTCGATTTTATAAGCGCTGTAGGAAGTGATTTGAATGCGATGAAGAAATGCGTCACTGTTGTTTAAGTCTGGCTTAAAATCGTAAATAATTTGTTTGCCATTGGTGAGGTATGTGCCCTTAGAAGCGACGCACTTGGACCAATATTCCAACATGATACTACGGTACGATCAGCTTCAATTACTTCGGAAATCATTGCGACGAGACGAAGTTATACCTGATAAGACATAGCTCAACTCTAATTTAGACCATAGAATGATCGAGGATATCGAAACTGAGTTACCTTCGGCTCCACCTTTCCATCTTCCGTTTATCATCGTCAATTTTTGGTACTAAACAGTCAAGTGTACACACAGAGAAAAGCTATTGTAAAATTAACTTAAAATCGTGTATACCACAACTAAAACTTAAGCATAATTATCCTACTAAGTTTTTTCTTTATGCAAGCCATAGAAGGCAACTTACGGCAGTGTATTCAGACTCTAGAGTGAATAGAGTTATTGTCCGACTCGTGACTCTGTGAGGTTTTTATGGAGAACTTTCTGCCCGGCGTGACGGGCGGCATTGTAATAAATGTTTGAGAAATATACCAATACTGACACGGCTAATCTGATGTCGCTCCAGAACACGACTGCACTACCACTTGTCTGAAGTTTACAAAACAAGTGTATTGTGAGTTGGAAAAAATTTCTGGAGCCTTTGTAGTCTGAAGAGAAGTGTCCCTGATTCAGGCACTGCGGCCAAATGCTGTACTTAGGTAATACTTCGAAATGTGCTGTATTTGCATACGTACTCCAGCCATCATGCCATAATTTCGTTTAAAAATTTTCAGTCGTTTCGCCCTTCCCTTTATAAGTTCTTATCCGGTAAAACTGCGCTATTTCAAGGTTAGGTTAGGTGTAACTGGCCGGTCTATGAGGACCTCACATACACTGACCGGGTCTGTAGTATTACCAGAAGTTTGTTTAATGACCAAACCGAAAAGCTACATTAAAAACCAAAACCTATATTTTAAAATGTCGGCCACCGTGGTGTGATGGTAGCGTGCTCCGCCTACCACACCGTATGCCCTGGGTTCGCACCCCGGGCAAAGCAACATCAAAATCTTAGAAATAAGGTTTTTAAATTAGAAGAAAATTTTTCTAAGCGGGGTCGCCTCTCGGCAGTGTTTTACAAGCGCTCCGGGTGTATTTCTGCCATGAAATGCTGTTAGTGAAAACTAGTCTGCCTTGTAGATGCCGTTCGGAGTCGGCATAAAACATGTAGGTCCCGTCCGGTCAATTTGTAGGGAAAATCAAGAGGAGCACGACGCAAATTGGAAGAGAAGCTCGGCCTTAGATCTCTTCGGAGGTTATCGCGCTTTTCATTTTTTTTTTTTTTATTTTATGTTTTAAAATAGTTTCGTCCTCTTGGCAAATACTAGAAGCAAGAAGAACCACTTGCTGCTTCTAGATCAGACAGCCGTATCACTCCTTATAGCTGAAGTCTTAGCTGGCAAGCGCAGTACACGAGCACAAAATATGCTCAATCGTTTCCTCTTCCAACCCACTATCCTACATCTGTTTTCAGTATTCAAACTTTACACCTGATTACTCTACAGTCCTCTCTTTTTAATGATATGAGTAACTAAGTTAGTCTAAGGTTTTAAGACCTACATATGACGGTCTACACCTTTCCCGCTTGGTCGATTATGTGTACCTCTCGTCTTCTCTCATTCTCGCCCAATCTAATTGCCACTGGAAACTAAATATGCTTTTCCACCAAAAGATCTATCGTTGCTCCTGCGAATTACAAGCTCCCATAATACCACCTCAGATTAAAGTTCTTCACGTAGAAATGTGTACATATAGTTACGTGGGTCTGGTCAAATGCGTAGACCATTTTTTCTGTTTTATTTGACTGAAAAGGTTTAGATTAAATTTTATAAATAATTTTATATTTCAAAAATGTAAACACGAGCAAAATTTTAGCAGGCGCTTTTCACTTAAAAAATCAAATTATACTAATATTTTTTGTTTCATTTTTTTTAACAAATTTTCAGTTAACATTTCAATTGCATTTCGGTACCTGCTTAAATAAGCCAAAAATATATAAATATTTAAAAAAAAAGAAGTGATATGAAAAAACACGCAATAATATACCACAAAAAAAAAAAAAAATACTTAAAAAAATTTTAAAAATAAATCAAAACTCCAATTGTGCCACTTTGTTGTTGTTATCTATTACACCTCAATTTTCGATTACATTAATTATGTAGTTAGTTAATTTACCTACTTCCATTTTTGTTTTTGTGCTAATGTTCTCTTTTCATTGTTGTTGTTGTTGTTTTTCATATATTAGTCGCTGTTAAGCATCAAACACGCATCGCGATTTTCATTTCTATGAGCATCATGACAAAAATAAGTACTAATACATACAAAAATACATATGTACATAAATTTTAAATTAAACGCTCATTTTCATTTGGTGATTTACGCGCATCCGATCGTAAATTTAGTGCTTAAGTTTTGTTATTAGAATGCGGTTGCGCAACGAATGGGCGGCTGCATGGTTTCTACTGGTCTGTAGGATCGGTATGATTGGCGTGTTGCGCGTGGCAGCGCTCGGTTATGGCACCAGTGGTAGTGGTGGTGGCGGCGTTACTGGCAGTACAATCATAATTGTCGAGGATAAAAAAGGTATTTAAAGAAAAATTGCGATAATTTGCCTTTACAAAACCATCTTCGACCAAATGCAAAACCGTTTATCTGACGACATTTGAGTTTTACAGGAGAGCAGAAAAACTTATTTTTCAAAGCTTTTTCCTTTAGGAATTTTTGAAATGATAAATTAAAGTCATCTTTATTTCTAAATATGATAAAAGATTTAGATTGCATATACCTAAAATTGCTATTATTTTTCCCCCGTTAGGAGCTTTACTTCAATGAAAGAGCCTAAATGCAATTTCGAGGTCCAAATTCAATTTAAAATTGATATTCAAATATGAAAGTAATGATATTCTTGGATGGAGCTGGATGTGGAGCTCAGCGCTAAGAAATCTCCATTTTGCACGTGCTGGTGTTTGAGTGGTTTTGCAATTTGTCGATTTGCAAAGGCATTGACGATATATAACTCATTTCTGAGAATTTATCTTTTTTATGGTAATTAGTGCATACAACTACTAAAATTTTGTGGGCTTATATGAAAAATCAAATTCCTTCCTAACCAAACAAATATCTGTGGACCTTTGCTCTGTGCAATGTGAATTTAAACTTCAACAATTATTATGCAATTTATTATACAAAAGTATGTATTTGTACGAATTACTACAAATTACATTCATTGGAAATTATTTTGTGCATGTTCCATTATCAGATTTTTATTTGTGTCAACTACTTACAATAAAAAATTCAACAAATTTCATTCGATTCAACATTTGTAAGTTTTACATCATCGAGCTTAATGTGAAAATCTGTAAAAAAAAAAAACACTGATAGCCTTGACAGGCGGCACGTTAATCTGCATTAACTGAGTGATTGATTCGATTATAATGCAGATCAATAGTTCGCACGCCAAATTTTTAATCAAAGGGGGGGGGGGGGGGGGGGAGTTTTCTAAGTGTAATGCGATGTGAGAGAAGAGCGTCCTGAGTCCCGCATCCTTACTATTGGAGCTCTTGTACACCAAGAGGCACAACTGCAATCATGTGTCTGTCTTGGAGGAAGCGGCAGCTTATTTAAATGTACAACTAACTAACAATCCCATGTAATCTGTCAGTACAAAATGTATAAAATACTCGATGACTATGACTTAAGGACGCGTAACAGAAGATTTCAAACCCTCAGTGGGAGAATACTGCTTTGCTGGTTATTGATTTACACGAAATTGCTAACACCAATCAATAGATACTTGCAACGTACGCCAAAAAGCCTAAGGACTTATGTGTACTGGGGAGCGACTTCGGGGCCGGCAGAGCTTCAAGATAGCGCAGATAAAAACTCCTGCAATGATAAACTATAAAAGATAAGCATTGTTGGCGACTGGGAAGGAATCTCTAGGCAAGGATGACTGATGTTTTCAACATTTTAATTATGGCCGTTCGCAGTACAAAATACAACATGACAAGATTTAACCGGATACTTTCTAAATGAATAAATACATAATTCGTTCTCAATAAACCATATGAACTTTAGTAAGAGCGAAAGATCTACATTCCTCACCGCCTCCGGATTGCAGAAATCTCGGCCATCTTGTCTGCAATCCTACACTACGGAAAAAGCAATGAATGGAGCTCTCTTCCTTCCCATCTTGACAGCTCCCCTGCCGAAACTGTCAGAATGATATGGAAGAGGATTAGATCTTTCAGTTTTTTGTATACACTTTCGTTGAATTGTTTAGTTTGTAAAGGAACCTCATATCTTTGCTATCCAAGCATGGTCAGAGGGTCCATGATACTTGAGATAAATGGCAGATGTTAACAGTAAGCCGCTGTGGTGTGGTGGTTGCGTTCATACCGAACGTCGCTTCCGGCCGAAGCAACATGCAATTTTTTTTTTAGTATTATTATAATTTATAGAATAGTTTTTTTCAGTAAATTTTAGAAATTAACACTATTTTGGTGTTTATATGGAACAACGCCAAAAAAATTCGGTTTTGACACCAAAATTTGTTTGTGTGTTAATGTCGTACGCTCCACCTGTTTTTCCCACACAAACCAACGTTTGCACCTTCCCAGCATTCAATTCATTACTCTCTTTGTCTATCGCATTCTACTATACTAGAACATGTTACTATCGGTCGTATGACTGACGGCAATCATAACTCCACAGTAGATGGGAATCTGGGCCTGACCATCTGCTGGCAGCCAATTTCATTACCACTAAGAAGATTTGCCGTCAAATCATTTCTCATGTATAGAAGTGATCGTAAATGCCTCACTTTGGCACTATAGAATGGTGGGGGTAACCCCTGCTAACCTGCTAAGAATAGACGTGATCATGTCGCGAATAGGACAGTAAACTGCTTAGGTAAAAAAAAGGAAGCCAAAAGGCTTATGTACCGACTGCTTCAGCTGCTATCTGACAGGAATAATTCTCGATGCGAATTCCTCATCACCCTTATTAATTAGTGCTGAAACAACTTGGTGATTTTGAGTGTAACCTAACATCGTAGAACTTTTAATTATCTCATGTTATTTTCACCTTTGGTCATCTAGTTTCTATGCCTTCCATGGTTCTGTGTCGTATATGAGTAGTGTAGATAAAGACTTGTAAAGTATTGAATTTCTTAGCATATATGTTTTTTGGAATTGGTTCTCAAATAGACGGACTCCTTCTCAATTCCAAACTTCTATATGCACGGCTAGAAACTTTTACATAAATTTTAGACTCTTCAACGGCTTAAGCAAGTTATCAAATTTTTTCAGTGCTTACAGCAAACTACTGTTATCCGGCACAAATCAGCTCGAGGCCAAGTCACAGCCCACTAGATTTTTTTTTTATAATTAAGTGTTCCTTGGTTTAAAATTGAAAATCAAATCTAATCTCAATATGAAACCACACGTATTTCCATATATTAGCTGTGTTTCTTTTTTACATGTATATACATATGCACTTAAACATCACATGGTATAAGTGGTCTGCTAAGCTCATAACTTTTCTACGCTTATGAAATTATTGCGAATGAAAATTGTACTAAAAAGTGTGTGATTCCACTACCCTCCACTTTCAATTTTCGTATGCGTTATGACCTAAAAGGTTTGTGTCTCCACTATTTCTCCATACACGACTACTATATGTAATTGTCGATAAAAGTCGCAAATGTTATATCACTTTAGCATTTTCCAGAAAAAAGTGCGTGGCAGCCATCAAGCTCAAGCTACAAGAATAATTTTGAATATTTTGAGAGGTCAAAGAAATTTTACTAAAATCCCATTGTGCTTGGAATGGTTTCATAATAGACAAATTGTGATTTTAAGCTAAATACGTAGCCGTAACCTTTGATATGTGTACTGAAATGTGAACTTTTTTTACAATTTCCATGCACAAACTTCTTTGCCTAAATGCATTCAAGCGGCCCATGGCTTTACTTCTTTGAATTTATAAAAACGAAACGGATGCGTTAAAAGAGATAAATAAAAACGCTTTTCTGCTTAACAGCATTCGTACTTGGTACATCTGTGATTTATTGAAGCAATGGCCACTCTTGTACTAAACATCTGCTGGTAAAAAAATCTTCTGTTAACAGTGTATTCGAACGATTTTCTTAAAATAAAATTTAAAAAAAAAAACAAGTAAGAACGGGACTGTTTCCGGCAATGTCGAAGACTTCATGCCTTTCATGAATGGGGCTAAACAATAATCTTATCATATTCGTAATATCCAAATAATCGGCTGTATAAGATAATACATATGGGGTATTCCATCCTATTGCGACCAATTTTCAACCCGACCTCTTTAGAATTGGCTGAAAGTTTTTCTTCTTTTTCTAGCTTACGAAAGACGCTTTTCAGAATTTTTTCAAATTTTTTCATCCAACTCAAAAAAAGTTATGAATTAAAAAAAAAACGGTATTTTTTTCAAAATGCTATAACTTTTTCCAAAATTGACCGTTTGGGATCTTTTTTTTTTTAAAAATGTGTTTTTAAATGTACTTTTCGGAAAACATACAAAAAAAATTTTAAAGTTTTTTTTTTGTAATTTTTCAGTTCTGCATCATCCTCACTAATCCCGGAGTGGGCCGATAATTTTTTTTTTATTTAATTGAAAAAAAAGCTTTAAAAATTTTTTTGTATTTTTTCCGAAAAGTACATTTAAAAGCAAATTTAAAAAAAAAAAGTCCCAAACGGTCAATTTTTGAAAAAGTTATAGCATTTTGAAAACAAAAACGGTGTCCAACTCAAAATAAGTTATGAATTTAAAAAATAAAAAACGGTGTTTTTTTCAAAATTCTATAACTTTTCAAAAATTAACCGTTTGTGGTCTTTTTTTTTTTTTTTAAATTTGTTTTTAAATGTACTTTTCGGAAAAAATACAAAAAAATTTTTAAAGCTTTTTTTTTTAATTAAATAAAAATAAAAAAAAAATTATCGGCCCACTCCGGGATTAGTGGGGATGATTGCAGAATTGATTGAAGTTTTTTATGAGAAAAAAAAAATGGCGAAATTCAAAAAATTTCGAAAAACTGAAAAATTAAAAAAAAAGTTTAAAAATTTTTTTGTATTTTTTCCGAAAAGTACATTTAAAAACAAATTAAAAAAAAAAACACAAACGGTAAATTTTTGAAAAAGTTATAGCATTTTGAAAACAAAAACGGTTTTTTTTTTAAATTCATAACTTTTTTTGAGTTGGATGAAAAAATTTGAAAAAATTCTGAAAAACGTCTTTCGTAAGCTAGAAAAAGAAGAAACACTTTCAGCCAATTCTAAAGGGGTCGAGTTCAAAATTGGTCGAAATGGGATGGAATACCCCATATATAGTGAACAGATGTACATAGCTAAGCGATTTTTAAGATAAATAAAAAATAAAAAATATGTAGGTACTTTATGTAAGGATGCAAAGTTTCACGTTTTTGTGGATGAAAAAACTATAACCACGAATCAGTTATTTCAACAATATATGACGTAAACGTAAGTATTTGATGAAATTTGAAGCTTCTAGCCGTTAAAAAGGGGGCAGAAATTACAGTTTATATGGGGTATATACCACCGATCTTTTGAAGCTTCAATCTGACAAATGGAGGAAGATAAGACAAAAATCGTCTTTTCTGAAAAGTTGGTTGTATGGGGGATATATGCTATAGTGGTCCGATCAGGCCGATTCCGACAAATGTCTAATCAGATACCTAAATGCACCCGCTCACCAAATTTTATCAAGATATCTCAAAAATTGAGGGACTAGTTTGCATACAAACATACAGACGGACCGACACCGACGGACATGGCTAAATTAACTCACCTCTTCATCCTGATCACTTCGGTATACTTATTCGTGGGTCTATCTCTTTTCCTTTAAGGACTTACAATTTAAGATTCGTGACAAAATTAATATACCATTTCATTTTCATGAAAGATATAAAAACCTACTTATGAAGTATTCCAAAGTGACGATTGAGAAATTTTGACACGATTTCTTGAAGCTTTCCATAACACTTCGGTTTTTCCTAAGATCAATTCAGAAAGTAATTCCACGATAACCGCTATATTATTTTCGCGATCATTTCGAGACTATTTCGGGAACAATTTGGAAAAGTTTAAAGTTATTTTAAATTTTTGGAAGCCATTTTAGGACAGTTGCAGGATAATCTCGGTATTATTGTAAGTATCAAATCTAAAAAACCTCAGAGTCATTTCAATACTATTTGTGGACAATTTTGGGTATAATTTCAGGACTATTTCGCTATCACTTCGGCAGCATTTGGGATAATTTTCAGATCCACAAGTCATCCTAAAGTGTTCACAAAACAATCCCGAAATCCCTTCAAAATTTTATCAAAGTCCGTCAATTCGTTTTGCATGGGCAAAGGCGGCACTTAGCTACATATTAGTTGATATGCATGCACACACCCCCTTTACTAAATAACTTGATGTGTCCACCTTTAATTGAAAGAGCTGGTATGTCTTACTTTTATGGAAAAACACGATTAGTTCCCTTTTCATTGTATGAATCGATGTGTCCTCATTTTTTAATGGAAAAAATACAATACAAAATACGTTTTTGCTTTTACGGATATGTTTATACGTTACGGTTTCACTGCCGACCGTTATTATTAAAAGACAATCAGCGAAATCCAATTTTCAGCCAGACATGTCTCTTTCGCTGGTTCGGGCTTTATTTAATTAATAAAGGGCGACTATTTCACTTAAGGTATTATAAGGTATGGCTGTATCCCTATAAAAGCAGTCCACGATCCGTGGCTATACCTAATCCCGACTCTTGAACGATGTATTAACTAACAGCGATAGGGGGTGGCTTAAAGCGGAGCTTGGATCAGGCGGCTCGCTGTAGAAATATATAGTCCACCAATTCCGCTTACCATCTGTGTGCAGGATCCGCCACTTACGAATTTCTTCAAATGCAATGCTTAACAAACCACGGATGAGCACTTTCTGCTCTGATAACAGCCAATGCAAAGGTTTAAAGATTTCGATTTTGTGGCATTTATATGGAATGTCTGAACTTTTTAAAATAAGATATGTATGCGATCTACGGGGCATGGTGCGAGGTATAAGATAAACTAGAATCGCTTTCTCATTGACATCAACAATGAAATATCTTCAAACAAGTTGAGGTTGATCGTCTTCGTCGCACTTCTAAATGTGGTAATCTGTAGGCCCCGCTTTCAGCACAAAAAGTGTTGCAAAGTACTTGCCGCTGACTTGATCCAAAAGCACGAAACGAAATGGATCACCTCGTGATCTATGGCAAAATAAGTACACACCTATGTATGTGCAGTACAAAAAGTACTCTCAGATACACCGGAACAATTTTCCATCGAGAAGCTGCGCACGAAACTAAAAGGTGAATTCCGCAATCCACTCTTTAATTGTCGGCTCACACATCTGCTCACTGAGAAGATATTTATCTTAACGAGGTAGATGAGCAGTGACAGTTCATATCCAATTCACAACGCACTGCCGTTGCTGTTACTATAGCGTGCTGGGAAAACAACAACGTGATTGCGAGGAGTTTCACATGCTTGCTGATAGGAATAATGCCCGAAAATTCTACGAGAATGTCCGAAAGATGTCGGAAAGTTTCAATACCGAGACAAGCCCTGCAGGAGTGCAAATGGAAACCCGGTTACCAAATTACAGAGGTGCTTAAGTTAAGGGGTTCACTTTGACACTCGAAGGCTTAGGCTGTGGATAGTCTTTTGTCGGATTGAATCTGGTATACTCTGGTTCTAGCATCCTCTGCCACGGGAAAGAAATGGATATTAAGGGAGAGGAAAGATAACATTCTTTATCGAGGAGTTATGGGACTAATAACGACGTTTTTCGGACGTATTATACATTTATTTTGGTTTGTTATCGGCGAGGTATAGACGAGTTAGCGATTGGTTATCAAAGAGTTATAAATTTGTTATCGATGATTTACTGGTCTGCTACAGAAAATGTATCGAAAAAACCTTTGCTATTGAAAAAAAGTCGATTTACTATCGAAAAAATATCGATGTGCTATCAAAAAAATTTCAATTTGTTGGCGAAAAATATTGAAATGCTATCGATTTTTTTATAAAAAAAAATACCGAATTGTTACCGAAGAAATATTTAATCGTTGTAGAAAAGTTATCGATTTATTATAAAAAAAATTTCAACAACTTTTTGATAACAAATCGATATTTTGTTGAATAGCATTTTCAGTTATCGCTGTCTTAGTGGTAGGGGGTGGCGTGCTCCGCCTACCACACCGAAGATCCTGAGTTCGATTCCCGGGCAAAGCAAAATCAAAAATTTAGAAAAAAGTTCTTTTCAATTTCGCGGGTTCGAAGCGAGCTCAAGACCTAACAATAATTTTTTATCATTATTATTGTTATGATAAATTTTTTCTTAATTGAAAAAATTTTTAAATTAGAATAGAAGAAAGAAAAAATTAATGAAGACAAACAAAAAACCGCTGTGATGGCTGAATGGTTATAGCAGCGGCGCCTAAACGTTGCCGATGAAGGAATTTAGCAGTTCCCGAAATGGACCTATACAACGAGCTTTGGCAGTTGCCTAAAATTTTTTCTTTCTTCTATTCTAATTTACTAATTTTTTCAATTAAGAAAAAATTTATCATAACAATAATAATGATAAAAAATTATTGTTAGGCCTTGAGCTCGATTCGAACCCGCGATCTTAAAATCAGTAGGCCGATATAACAACAAAAATTGTTAATACATCCCAGAGCACGGGGAAAAAAGTGTCAATAAAAATATGACACTATGGCAGCATTGCCGACAAACAAGTCCAATTTTCACAGCCATTCTGCAACAGATGTCGCAGTGTTGTGAATATCAATTGGCACGAAACAGAATAGAAGTAGGATTAATGAAGACAAACAAAAAACCGCTGTGATGGCTGAATGGTTATAGCAGCGGCGCCTAAACGTTGCCGATGAAGGAATTTAGCAGTTCCCGAAATGGATCTATACAACGAGCTTTGGCAGTTGTCTAAAATTTTTTCTTTCTTCTATTCTAATTTAAAAATTTTTTCAATTAAGAAAAAATTTATCATAACAATAATAATGATAAAAAATTATTGTTAGGCCTTGAGCTCGATTCGAACCCGCGATCTTAAAATCAGTAGGCCGATATAAAAACAAAAATAGTTCTTTTCAATTGGAAAAAAATTTGTCTAGCGGGATCGCCCCTCGGCAGTGATTTCGCAAACACTCCGAGTGTATTTCTGCCATGGAAAGCTCGCAGTGAAAACTAATCTGCCTTGCAGATGCCGTTCGGAGTCGGCATAAAACATGTACGTCCGGTCCGGCCAATTTGTAGGGAAAATCAAGAGGAGCACGACGCAAATTGACAGAGAAGCTCTGTCTAAAATCTCTTCGGAGGTTATCGCGCCTTACATTTTTTTTATGCTGAATTATGCCGAAATAGTCGCTTAATTAATCCCGAAATGGCTCCGGAATGATCCCAAGATAATCCCATGACAATCTCAAATTAGTCCCGACGAAACATAATTTCGAAATAGCCCCAAATAGACGTGAAAATAATCTCTTTTTCCCTAACACCTTTCCAAAAGGATCTCGAAATAGTACCTTAAACAATCGAAAAAAAGATATTCTCCTGAAATTATTTCAAAATTTTCCGGAAATTATCCGAATGTTACTTCAAAAAGGACTCGACATCATCCCAAAATTGATTCCCGAACGGTCCAGCAACGATTTCAAAATAGTCCTGCAAACATTCCCTGCATGATCAGTTATTTGATTTTTCTGGTTTAAATTTTGGCGAATAACAATTATTTGCAGACCCTATTAATGGCACAATGTAAGTTCAAATAATGTTAGTTCCAACAGACGACAGATTTACCATTCCCAAAACCTATTTCAGTTGCAACAAAATAATTTATAAAAAAAGCTTTGACAGTAAACCACGTTAATCTCAGTGATAGTGAAAAAGATTTGAAAATTAAAATGAATCACAGTGAAAGACCGAAAAAATTCAAAAATAACCATATCTCACTGAGAAGTGGTCTGGGATATGGGTTGTTATCCGTGATAAGCCGAATTGCTTTTTCTGGTGAACAGTTAAATGCATTATCTATGCACACACATTATTTCGGTGTCGTTAGATGCCCACAATTTTAAACCAGCTCTAAGTCTTACTGTAAAAATATTGTGGTGGATGTTGACATCACTAGGCTGTTAGTAAATAATCACGCAACAACAAAAAAATGAAGCAGCCACACTTGTGCAGATGAATACATCAGTCATCATTTACACACACACATACAAGGCAACAAAGAGATATCTCACAAACAAACTTGAGGTTCATGCACATTATACGACGCGACATGTACCGACACCGGCACGACACGTTCCGACAAAATTTGTCAATGCACACTAAGCGACAGTGACGCGACACTTTCCGACAAAAATCATTTTTTCTTTGTGTAAACACGTGTTTCAATAAATTTGTAAAATAACATTTTAATTGAATAATAAGGTATTTTATACCATTTCAATAAGTCCAGGCCATGTTGGGCATCAGCGACATGGTTGCAAATAAATATTTGAAAATGGTTTGACATGTCGTAGAAGTGCCGCGAGGTAATGCACACCTATCGAGAGTGGAACGACACGACACGACGGGGCATTTTTGCCTAGTTGGTCAACTTGGTCGTGTCGGGTCGTGTCGTACGACTGTCGCTAGGTGTGCATGGTTCCATAAGAATACATGCAAAGAATATTTTGTCGGAACTTGTCGCTACATGTCGCGTCGTATAATGTGCATGAACCTTTGTGGTCATCAGCCGAAGTATTTACTCACACATACACACGCATATGGCTATGGGAGATGCGTGGACTACAGATATACATGTATATAACTGTTTACCAAGCAGGAGATACAAGAGTTCTAGAAGGTGAAACGTCTAGACCTTTGGAGAAATATGCGGAAGAGGCAACAGAGAGTATAAAAGCAGCGCAAGCTGAGTAATAAATAATAAGTTTTGATTTAAACACGCTATTGGTTGTGAAGTATAATTGTGAAGTACTACTCCCAAAGTAATCTAAATAAAGACAGTTTGCAATACTGAATATTGAAGCGATTTATTCAACAGTTTAGCGATTCGAACGTTAGCAGAAGGTTTCAAATAAGCTGAATTTCCCTAAATTCGCTACAATATATATAAAGTCAATGCGTGTAATTTTAAACCGGCAATTGCTAAAATTTTTTTTGATTGTTTGTTGTTGTTACTTCTTCTTGTTTTTAGAACGTACTCAAAAATATTGTTATTCAACGATTGTAAGCCAGGCGACCTTCGCGTTACGCTTGTAACTACATTATTCGGCTAACATAGAGTTTCTATGTAAACGTCATGTTAGATATCACCAGCACCACTCCAAATGCCCTCCCCTACCCCCTGCTTCCACTTACTCCAATTTACATACCAACGCGGTGTTATAAAACCAATTCACTATACGTATGTATGATGTTTATCTATTTTTTGATCATTATCTCCATTTTTATTTATTCTTGCAGCCTGTTTCCGGCGTGTATTGGCTGGTAAACGCATTGCTCCTCGTTGGGTACGACGCACATTTGCTTGCGAGCGCGTGGAGGATTGTATGCGTCAATGTGGCATTGAGAAACGTTTCATGTGCGAAGGTTTTAACTATCGTCTCGATCCATCTGGTCATGGTCAGGGAGATTGTGAACTTATTGAAATTCCACTAGCACAAATAGATTTATACTCTAGTTCGAAACAACGTGACTCAAATCTACTGTGGCATCCCGATTATGATTATTATGAACGTGATCGCAATGCACCACCTAGTTGTAGGCGAACAGTATGTCGGGAGTGCACCAAAGGTGGCACATTAAGTAGTCCTCCGTTATATATAAAACAAAGTGGTTGGAGTAAAAAACCACCATATCGCGATGATCACGATTACCTACCCTTGCCATCGAGCGCTACGGGTTATGGAAACGATGAACATCATTATTGGTCACCAAGCAGCAGTACAGCACTCGATCATTATCATCCTCCGTTGAGAGAGCCACCACCACCATCATCATCTCATTCGTATGATCATCAACGACCTTCACCACCATCATCTTCGGAATATCATCATTCAAGCGCTTACGACTTCTCGTCGCATGATTCCTCCTATTATGAGCACACGCCACCTAGCGGTTATGGCAGTAGCGGTAGCGGTACCGGCATCGGCTCGGGACCCATCGATCGTTATGATTACATACATCCAGAAGATTTCCGTCACTATCGCCCTGATAGACCGAATCGTTGGGAGTCTATACCGAGTAGTCCTGGCTACGATGGCAGCACACATCATCGCCCAAAACCTGAAAGTGATAGATATCGTCCACCTTATAGACCAGGTTCTGATTACACGCCGTATCGACCAGGTTCGCATGAATTGACAGGGCCATCAGGACCACCGGAGTCTTATCGGCCAGGCCCACCATTGCCCCCGCCACCGTCAACACATAACTATTTGGATCGTGATGTATCAAGCAATTACAAGGGCTCGACAAAATTTATACCTTATTTAATTGGGCAAGAAAAAGATTGGGGTCGCTATGGCGGAAGTTATGGTAGCGGCGGTGGTGGTGGTTATAGCAAACAATCTTCTTATTGGGGTTTGAGTGAGAGCAACAGGCGTAGAGATCCACATGATTTCAATTACTTTGATTTGGGTGGTACGAGACATGGACCATCAAGTGAACAAAACTCGATACTTAACTACCCGGGCTCAAGTTATGGTGGATATGGTTCGGAGGGTTTCAGAGATCGACATGATTATAAACACTCGTGGACGAGACGTCCGGGACCAGATGGTGGGTTTCATGGGAGAATATAATAAACTCTTTAATTAACTCTTTCGGTTGTTTTTTCTTTCTTATACAGAATGCTCTGCAAAAATAGGTGAAGGCTTTCGGCTACACAAAACCGCCATAAAACATTCTACGTCAGTACCCACTCTAGTGGATTGTGAACGTTTATGCTTGGGTCAAGATGGTTTCATATGTCATACCTACAGCTATCGCTACAATCCAGCAGGACGCGATAATTGTATGCTCTGCGATCGTCCAATAAACTCGCTCGACTATTATGTAGATATCGAACCTGACCGCGATTATGATATATATTCCATGTCTGATGATTTGGATGTTTGTCGGAAACCGTCACGCAGTGATGGCCAAACTCACTACGGCACTGGCCCGAGTACAGCGCTTACAGATCCACGCAATGCACGTAAGCAGAAGCACTCTGATTTTGTGCCGACTCTTATTCAACCATTTTATGTAATTTGTTTGTTGCCTCCTTCATTACAGAATGCTTCTTTCGTGCCATCGATTCAACGCGCTTCTCCAAATCCATTGTGCGTGACTCGTTGACTGTACGCTCGGTGGGCGAATGTGAAATGGAATGCATAAAATCACTGAAGTTTACTTGTCGTGCTTTCGCTTATCGTTATGCTCAACAACGTCATGCCAGTGTTATCGATAACTGTCAGCTAAGCGACTGGACAGTGCGGGATATGGATAAGGAGCATCATCTCATACAAGATAAGATATTCGATGTATTTGAACGTGCTAGTTACGGACATGGTTGTGAAATACAGCCGATTGTGGATGAGAAACATAAAAAATGTTGGTTGAATAAAATTCTTTGAGTTTCATTCAATTAAATACTCCAATTTGTCTTTATACTTCCAGCAGTGTGCTATTTGGGCTATGGTTCGCCGGCGAAGCTACTCTCAACAGCGATTAAGAAAGTGATCTCAGTACCATCTGAATTGGCGTGCAAGAAAGAGTGTATACGATTTCGGGAAACGACGTCATTCAAATGCAACTCATTTAGTTATGGGTAAGATTTGTGGTTCATTGCGGTCTTGTCTCTTCGCGTGAGCGGTCGTACGGTATCATCCTCGGCTCAACGTCAATTTTCGGGCTTTTTTGCGTTGAGTGGAAAATTAAAATAGGTCTCAAGGTTGGCTTCTGTGCATCCCCCGGGCGTTTTGGTGGAGTTAGGAGATGCGATATCTCCCTGACCTGGAGTTACGGTGGTGTTCTTACACTCCTAACAGGAATCAAAAATTTGTGCAAGTTTTAATAACTGGCGTGGTGCCATAAAAAAAAACCAACTCGCCTTATATATAACGCATCATAACGGGACATAAAAAAACATGGCGACAATGATACAACACATTTACACACATAAAAGAATTTTCTTGAAAAAAGATTTAAATATTGCCGTGATGCCATTTTAAAAAACCAAATTAATCTATATATGGGGTATTCCATCCCATTTCGACCAATTTTGAACCCGACCCCTTTAGAATTGGCTGAAAGTTTTTCTTCTTTTTCTAGCTTACGAAAGACGTTTTTCAGAATTTTTCCAAATTTTTTCATCCAACTCAAAAAAAGTTATGAATTAAAAAAAAAACACCGTTTTTGTTTTCAAAATGCTATAACTTTTTCAAAAATTGACCATTTGGGATCTTTTTTTTTTTTTTAAATAGTTTTTAAATGTACTTTTCGGAAAAAATACAAAAAAATTTTTAAAGTTTTTTTTTTTTTTAATTTTTCAGTTTTTCGAGATTTTTCGAATTTCGCAATTTTTTTTTTTTCTCATAAAAACTTCAATCAATTCTGCAATCATCCCCACCAATCCCGGAGTGGGCCGATTTTTTTTTATATTTTTTTTATTTAATTGAAAAAAAAATTTTTCAAAAATAAAAATTTTTTTTTATCAATTTTATTTATATAACAAAAAAGTATAAGAAAATGATTTTTAAGTATTCTTTTCTTTATATATTAATGTAATCTACGATTAAAATAACCAGAATTAATGACTGACACAGTAAACCTGTCATTTTAATCGTAGGTTACCATAATATATAAAGAAAAGGATACTTAAAAATCATTTTCTTACATTTTTTTGTTATATAAATAAAATTGATAAAAAAAAATTTTATTTTTGAAAATTTTTTTTTCAATTAAATAAAAAAAATATAAAAAAAATCGGCCCACTCCGGTATTAGTGGGGATGATTGCAGAATTGATTGAAGTTTTTTATGAGAAAAAAAAATGGCGAAATTCGAAAAATATCGAAAAACTGAAAAATAAAAAAAAAAACTTTAAAAATGTTTTTGTATTTTTTCCGAAAAGTACATATAAAAAAAATTAAAAAAAAAAGATCCCAAACGGTCAATTTTTGAAAAAGTTATAGCATTTTGAAGACAAAAACGGTATTTTTTTTAAAAATTCATAACTTTTTTTGAGTTGGATGAAAAAATTTAAAAAAATTCTGAAAAACGTCTTTCGTAAGCTAGAAAAAGAAGAAAAACTTTCAGCCAATTCTAAAGGGGTCGGGTTCAAAATTGGTCGAAATGGGATGGAATACCCCATATATAAAAATGGATTTGTGTGCGTTAGGTCGTTCAAAACTGAAAAACGGCTACACCGATTTGAATAATTTTTTTTCTATTATTTTCGACCTGATTCAGGGATTATTTACGACAAAAAAATTTATTTAAAAAACTTCAATTAAAAAATATTTTAGATATTACTCAAAAACGGTTTGACCGATTTCAAAAATTTTTTCTTTTTTTATTCCGATCGGACTGACTGTTCATTTAAAGCAAAAAAAAAATGGAAAATCTTCAATTTATTTATGCGGCTTTGGTTGTTTTACGCACCAGTATATGAATCAGAGTGGATGGAAACAATTTTGTCAGATGACGCCCTAAATAAATTTCTTTTATATAACCCTTTCGTATATGCAACACAAATTTTATTTTTTCAATGCCAACCTTTGAGAATTCCACAAGACTTTTGTAATCTATATATATAAAAATGAATTTGTGTGCGTTAGGTCGTTCAAAACTGAAAAACGGCTACACCGATTTGAATAATTTTTTTTCTATTATTTTTGATCTGATTCAGGGATCATTTGCGACAAACAAATTTATTTAAAAAACTTCAATTAAAAAATATTTTAGCTATTACCCAAAAACGGTTTAACCGATTTCAAAAATTTTTTCTTTCCTTTATTTCGAGCGGTCTGACTGTTCATTTACAGCAAAAAAAAATTTGGAAAATCTTCAATTTATCAATATTTTAGCTAATAGTACGAGTTTGGTTGTTATTATTTATGCGGCTTTGGTTGTTTTACGCATCAGTATATGAATCAGAGTGGATGGAAAAAATTTTGTCAGATGTCGCCCTATATAAATTTCTTTTGTATAACCCTTTCGTATATGCAACACAAATTTAAATTTTTCCAATGCCAACCTTTGAGAAATCCACAAGACTTTTGTAATCTATATATAAAAATGACTATTTGTGCGTCAAATGAATTATTTGAAGTAAAAATTTGTTCTTATATTGATAGGTTTTTTGCCGCTTAAAGTTATACCAAAAATATATAATCGAGGAAATAACTTAATCATCCCAAAGTTGTCAAAATTTTAGAAATATTTTTAAAATTCAAGATCCTGTATTTATTTTGGCAAAACTAACAATTTTACGTCCCATAACTCTATGCCACAGAGTTTTCAAAAGGTATACTAGCTAAAACGACGAGATGCTGCTGTACATTGTTCTGGCCTCTATGGTATTACCATTGTAAAAGCAGCTGTCATCAATATAAAGAAGGATTAATAAAGAAGCACTGCAATTGGACAAGCCGTGCAAATTGACGAAAGCACACAATTTGAGGGATAACCTGGTGTTTTATAAGCTTAATGCTTTAACCATTAAATTCTAAAGTCCAAAAAAAAAAAGAGTTGTGGTTCTTTGATTTATAAGCGTGGCTGCCGAACGGTGTTCCCAGAAAACATTTTTTTTTTTTTAGATTAGAAATAAGAGAAGAATGACTAGTAATTCAAAGGTTTGATAAGCGCAATATAAACCTTTATAGGTTCAGAGCTTCCGCGACCCAATGCTCAACCTCACCTACGCGAGGGGATCCTGTTGCGATTGACAGATCATTAGAAAATGTCAATAATAGCGGCCTAATCTTTTCCCAGCCTAAACATATTATGTTGGAGTAGTATTTCCAGGTTTGTGGCTGCCCAGGTGATGCTGGCACGTCCGGCAGAGGTGCTTGAGCCGCATTCAAAATAATCGTTCTCTACATTCGGAGGTGAATTTTACTGAGTTGCGTGAACATGCGGCCTCATCTTTCACAATTGAACTTTACTTAGTATATTATTAACGTAGCACACACAGCTGCTTCCCACAACAACAGTACTCCATAGATCAGTAGAATCACATTTGCTATTCGATTTGAAGAGTGTTGGCCTCAGATCTCACTTTTCGCTCGTTAATGAGCCCTGAAATATTGACTCAGCTTAAACCAGAGCCTAATTGACCAGATAAAACGCTGTGGTGTCCCCTTCGACGGAAGTGCTATAACCTCACTAGCACCCAGCTTGGCGCTTATCGTCGCCCGGAAAAATTGATGTCGTATGTTGCATTAAAAGACTTTTGGTTTGAATTTGACAGGTTTGAAGTTTTGAATTGTATTTCTCCAAAACGCCTCATTAGATTTTTTCCAAAGTCTGGGAGAATACTACTAGGTCACGAAATTCTTAAATTATTTTAATTCTGTTACATATTGTTTATTATTTTGGAATTTATAAAGGATTTTCTTCAGTAAAATTTTGTCGTGCGTTATATTTAGCAACAGTTTTGCAGGAATGTATATACCGTACGACAAAATGTGCCCTCAATTTCAACCAAATTAAAGATTTTTTAAATTAGTTAAATATTGTATTTTATTTCTCATAAAAGTAAATAAATTAATTAATTCACAGCAAGTAAAAGCACAGTAGAATGCACATCTTTTCAAAAAAAAACTCACATTCTTTTTTAAAAAAACCTAGATATATCATAGATGGGCAAAAGAGTTTAGTGATCCTTACGTTACAAAAACCCCTTTTACATCATTGGCGAGGCCGATATTAGAATATGGATCGATAATTTGGTATCCGCGTTATCAAGTTCATGTGGATAGACTAGAATCAATTCAAAAACAGTTTCTACTTTGCGCCGTGAGTAATCTTCAATGGGACTCTCCGTATAATCTTCCTCCTTACACTAATCGGTTAAAACTAATAAATCTTCCTACCATTGCAAGTCGTAGAGAAATGATAGGTATATTATTTATGGCTAGACTTTTAAATGGATCGATTTCAAGCCCATTTCTTTTGAACGTAGTAATCTTGAATGTTCCATGTCGAGCTTCAAGGCATTATAAACCTATAATTCTTAAACAATGCAGAATCAATTTTCAACTAAACGAACCTTTTCCATGTTTGTGTAAAGATTATAACTCTCACTCGAGAATAATTGATGTTTCGGACTCGCTCTTTGCCATAAAAAAACGGTTCTATCTTCTCTTAATAATTAAAAAATTATATTTATACTTTTAATCTATTGTTTTTGTGAATCTATATTCCTCAGCTGATGAGTTCCTCTATCTTGTTAAGTCTTTCTTTTTATTTTCATCACAAGACAAAAGGGTTTCTCCCAAATGGTTGTGGATTTTGAAAATCTAGTTTTTTTCTTTTTGAATATTTGTAAACAAATAATTTGCATATTCAAATGAAATTTTCGTTCTAATTTTGAACAAATTATTTCCAGAATATAGTAAAGATTTGCATTTAAAAAATTGTACATCTTTAAAATTCATCTTTTCCGATTTTATAGAATAGCACTTAAAGTCACTATCAGTCATTTGTAACAAACGGAGTTTTGTATTTGGAAAATTTGTATATTTAAACAGTCTTAATAATGTAAGTTGACTAGGAATTTCGACGTTTCGTAAGTATTTCTCAATTACGCTGTGAACACAATCGACCAGTTGTAAGCAAGAATGCGCTGGCTCACTGAATTTTTGCTTAATTTCTATAATATGTGGATGACCGTGTAAGAATTGTAGCAAAGCAGGCACAGTTATACGATTCCTGTTTTGCGGAACACACGAGTCACTCCATAATATAATGGTATTAATATTTGGATGATCTTCTAAAATTTTATTCAATATTTTAATTAAGGCACTGGCAATATCGTTTCCGCTTCGGAAGCTCAAAGTTTCCTTTCCATAAGGCGCAGTATGTTACTTTGTCGCATCCAAGTAGTATAAGCGTACCAGAAAGGTTAAATACAGACAACTTTCCTTTAAAGTAAAAGCTTGAAGCAAAAATTTCGCTAGTGAAAATACATTTTCTAGATCATACACTAAAACCGCAGTATTTTTGTCAATAATCTTGAGAACGGCATCACGTTCAGCTATTTTAAATCTTTTTTGATTTAAATGTTTCTCATACAGGTGAACAGAAGCTACTTATTTGCTTTAAAGAGACTACATTTGTCGCAAACATCCTTACGTGGTGTATAAACCCCAAAGTTGAACTTTGTGTTAAATACCTGCCTGTGAATATCTAAACTGACTGGGTTATTGAGCGAAATTTTATAGAGATCATACATTTTTTGGATGCTTAAATTGGCCTCCAAATATTTTCTTGAGGTAGAGGATCTACAGTAATGTGATTCGACTGTTGGAAGGCTCAAAATATGATTCTTTACTTCCTCTATTCGACTTCCTTGGGTGCGTTTTCTCCCACGATGATGTAGTTAAGACAAAGATTCCTTCGTGTCTACTGCATAATGTTTGCGAAAAAAGTAGTAGATGACTCGTTCGGATATTGATAAGGTGTTTAAGAAAAATCTTTTGCAAACCTGTGAAGTTTTGGTACGTGATTTCAAATAGCATTTAAAGCTGTTCTGTTTTTTTTTTGATCATCCTGCCTTTTAGTCTCACACCGTCTGCGTTTAACTTCCTCCTGTTTTACAAAATTGGCATAAAAGGTCTGTTTCTCTGTAGGACTTAGGCTCCAGAAATGTTCGAGTATTAGTTGCCCTTCCTCAGTAGATATATTTCTTTTACATGTATAAAAACAAGATTGATAACATGCTTGACCAAAAGTTTTGCCAGGCATTTGTTTGTCGTTGTTGTTTACATATGGTAAGCCTCGATTGCGAAGATTTTTTCTCACATTTTGTTTCCAATGTTCGTGATTTCGCTCACATTTCCTAGTTACTGGAGACTCGCTGTAATCTGAAGATAAATATTGATAGATTAACTAAAATAAGAAAAGGCACATACATACAAGAATTGCTGGCATCGAAGTTGGCTGCCAACAGCATCTGGTGTTGAATCGATTGTCGGAGCAATAGATTCATAATAATGCGTTATTGCAAACTTCTTCGAAGTATTTGGAATGTAGTTCGGATCTTTCTGATCATCCGGTGAGAAATCAGTATCGTTGTCGCTTAGTATTTCACGTTCCATTAACTCATTACAATTAATTGCATTGCATATATTTGAATATTTACTTACTCATTAATTTCCGGCGGCAAAAGTGGCGCAGATGATTCGTCCGTATTCGCCGACATCATAATCGATAATAAATATTGTGCGATAATGTGGTTTTGTATGACTCATAAGACAAAATGTTACCAATCTTCCGTAATAGTTTGTCGTATGTGTTGGTTTAATTGGTGATTACGACAATATTTTACCGAGTGTTCAAAGCACGGAGTATATATGGGGGATTGTCGTACGTGAAAAGTGTTTATCACATGCGACCAAATTAGACGAAATCGCTTGTGACCTTGCACATACGACAAAATACTGCTTAATATCTCGGAAACTAAAAGAGATAGCGATAAACGGATGACATCATTCGAAAGGTTTTGATTAATTTAGTATAACTGCATTATTAACTCAATTCGGTCCAAATTTCACATACGACATCAATTTTTCCGGGCGACGTTATGTATTTGAAAGACAAAGCCGACTCTTTCCAACTTACAAATTGGATCTTAAATACCAATCCACCACCGTTTCCAAATTATCATCATTGAAGACTCCATTTATCTCCATGAACGCAGCCAGGGTAAACCTCTTGCTCTCAGAGAAAGTATCCACTCTGTGGATCACTGGCTCGGTTGTATTCCAGGGGACCTTTAAATTGTCATGTCGTCCGCAAAGTATACAACTTTCTGTTAATTTCAACGTCCAGTAATTACTTTTATTTTTCCTACAAATTGCTTTGATGAACCTAGCTCGATGGGGACTGATGTCACTCGCATAAGATTTGTTTTGATCTCTAACACATCAATATTTTTTTTCTCCAATTCGTTTTCTAATAGCTCTCGTGCAACTTCGTACAACTGTGAACTATCGGATCTCGATCAGGCGGAGCTAAAATTGAATGTACACTACACACGTACAGATGACAAAGATTTCTGCCTTTTGGCTTGGAACCCTTTCGATTGGACTTGTCGCGACAAAGTGAATACAATAGGTGGATCCCGAGTAAAGAATGATCGTCGTATGGATATATTCCGTGAACCTGGTAAACTGAAAATTTTAACCTGTTGCACCACTGTACTAGTGTAAATAACAGCTAGTTGCCGTTAGAATAAAAAATAAAGTATTAAAGAAAAAATAAATTTAAAAAATTTAAAAAAGTATTTTGAATTAGAGAAAACCTAAAATAGATAAAAAGAAACGTGAAGAAGTAACAAATTCCTTTTAAAAATTTCAAGGCTGGTGGTGTTTATCTTACTTAAAATAGATGATACCTTACAACTCACCCTAATTTTATAACGCAAAAATAGTACTTTTTGCAAAAAAGTATGAAGTATGTGATGACCTAAACAATTAACCCGTTTTTGTAAATAATAAAAAAAAATCTCTAACAATAGTACATTATGCTCTTTAATCCATTATCCTCTTTAGTTGATCTATAATTCCCAGTCTTTTAGATTCTTTGTATATGTCTAACCTTGTATATAACTACTTAACCCTTTAGTGCCCAACTCCAATTTTATATAAACTTGCTGCCTATAATCTGGTAATGGTTCGTCTAACAAGCATTCACTTTTAGTCGGAACATTTTTGCAATTTTAAAACAAATTCTTTTTCAACATAAAATCTTTAGGAGATCTTGCCTGGCGTCATTACACAGTTACTGGTAAAGCCTGTCGATATAGCAGTCCATGCGAAAAAAATCTTGTAACCGGTTTCTATTCCTGTGAAATTGACGGTGGCGAAATTGGTGCATGGGATTATTGTTGCAAGGCTGAGCACCCCTGTGGCTATTCACAGGGGTTCGATTATCCGTGGTAAGTATGCAAAACTAGTAGCATATATAATATTAAGGTGTTTTCTACTCGTCCGACAAATATAGCACACAATTTTCCGTTTTATTTTTCATGTGGAATGTGAAAGAATATTCGCTTAGCAATAATTAAAATTGTTTCTTCTTCTTTCCTTAAGGTGCTTTGTTGGTGATGAAGCCGATCAATGGCGTAAATGTAGCGATCGCTATTATCCTGGCAATAAAACGACACACTCATCAACAAAAACAATCTCAACGGACACACATTCGAGCATAAAATTTTCATCACTCAACAAAAGTGATAAGAAAAAGCATTCTAGCAGCAGTAGTTCGAGTAACGAATATCAACGTGCTCCACGACCAGGAGGTTTACAGAGTTTAACAGATTTTACTACAGCACGTCTCTGGCCTGTGACATATCTTTACAGTGAAGGTCCTCCCAATTCAACAGAATTCAGTAATTTTGTCGACTGTAATAAGGAATCATGCTAGCACTATGCTGTTAATTTAACATTTGTATTAACATAGAATTTAAAGCCACAAAATGAGTGTGTTCTTTAAATTAATTAGATTCTAAAATTTTTTTTTAAATTTTGGAAAGCAAGACAGCTAAAACGAAATGTGTATGCGTAAGAAAATTTTTGATTAATATGTGTTTGACTTTCTAAGAAATTTTGTACATTTTCATTCAACCTTTTTTATACTCAGTTGAGCAGAGCTCACAGAGTATATTAAGTTTGATTGGATAACGATTGGTTGTACATATATAAAGGAATCGAGATAGATATAGACTTCCATATATCAAAATAATCAGGATCGAAAAAAAATTTGATTGAGCCATGTCCGTCCGTCCGTCCGTCCGTTAACACGATAACTTGAGTAAATTTTGAGGTATCTTGATGAAATTTGGTATGTAGGTTCCTGCGCACTCATCTCAGATCGCTATTTAAAATAAACGATATCGGACTATAACCACGCCCACTTTTTGGATATCGAAAATTTCGAAAAACCGAAAAAATGCGATAATTCATTGCCAAAGGCGGTTAAAGCGATGAAACTTGGTAGATGGGTTGACGTTATGACGCAGAATAGAAAATTAGTAAGATTTTGGACAATGGGCGTGGCACCGCCTACTTTTACAAGAAGGTAATTTAAAAGTTTTGCAAGCTCTAATTTGGCAGTCGTTGAAGATATCATGATGAAATTTGGCAGGAACGTTACTACTATAACTATATATGTGCTAAATAAAAATTAGCAAAATTGGATGAAGAACACGCCCACTTTTTAAAAAAAAATTTTTTTTAATTCAAATTTTAACAAAAAATTTAATATCTTTACTGTATATAAGTAAATTAAGTCAAAATTCAACTCCAGTAATGATATGATGCAACAAAATACAAAAATAAAAGAAAATTTTAAAATGGGCGTGGTTCCGCCCATTTCATTTAGTTTGTCTAGAATACTTTTAATGCCATAAGTCGAACAAAAATTTACCAATCCTTCTCAAATTTGGTAGGGGCATAGACTCTATGACGGTAACTGTTCTCTGTGAAAATGGGGAAAATCGGTGGAAGCCACGCCCAGTTTTTATACACAGTCCAACGTCTGTCCTTCCGCTCGGCCCTTAACACAATAACTTGAGCAAAAACCGATATATCTTTACTAAACTTAGCCCACGTACTTACCTGAACTCACTTTATCTTGGTATAAAAAATGGCCGAAATCCGACCATAACCACGCCCACTTTATCGATATCGAAAATTACGAAAAATGAAAAAAATGCCATAATTCTATACCAAATACGAAAAAAGGGATGAAACATGGTAACTGGATTGGTTTATTGACGCAAAATATAACTTTGGAAAAAACTTTGTAAAATGGGTGTGACACCTACCATATTAAGTAGAAGAAAATGAAAAAGTTCTACAAGGCGAAATCAACAGCCCTGGAATCTTGGCAGGAATACTGTTAGTGGTATTGCATATATAAATAAATTAGCAGTACCCGACAGATGATTTTCTGGATCACCTGGTCCACATTTTGGTCGATATCGCGAGAACGCCTTCACATATACATCTAAGGGCCACTCGCTTTTAAAACCCTCATTAATACCTTTAATTTGATATCCATACCGTACAAACACATTCTAGAGTCACCCCTGGCCCACCCTAATGGCGATATCTCGAAAAGGCGTCCACCTATAGACCTAATGCCCACTCCCTCTTAAAATGCTCAGTAACACCTTTCGTTTGATACCCATATCGTACAAACATTCTAGAGTCACCCCTGGCCCACCCTAACGGCGATATCTCGAAAAGGCGTCCACCTATAGACCTAATGTCCACTCCCTCTTAATATGCTCAGTAACACCTTTCGTTTGATACCCATATCGTACAAACATTCTAGAGTCACCCCTGGTCCACCCTAATGGCGATATCTCGAACAGGCGTCCACCTATAGACCTAATGCCCACTCCCTCTTAAAATGCTCAGTAACACCTTTCGTTTGATACCCACATCGTACAAACATTCTAGAGTCACCCCGGCCCACCCTAATGGCGATATCTCGAAAAGGCGTCCACCTATAGACCTAACGCCCACTCCCTCTTAAAATGCTCAGTAACACCTTTCGTTTGATACCCATATCGTACAAACACTCTAGAGTCACCCCTGGCCCACCCTAATGGCGATATCTCGAAAAGGCGTCCACCTATAGACCTAATGCCCACTCCCTCTTAAAATGCTCAGTAACACCTTTCGTTTGATACCCATATCGTACAAACACTCTAGAGTCACCCCTGGCCCACCCTAATGGCGATATCTCGAAAAGGTGTCCACCTATAGACCTAATACCCACTCCCTCTTAAAATGCTCAGTAACACCTTTCGTTTGATACCCATATCGTACAAACATTCTAGAGTCACCCTTGGTCCACCTTTATGGCGATATCTCGAAAAGGCGTCCACCTATAGAACTAAGGATTATTCCCTTTTAAAATACTCATTACCACCTTTCATTTGATACCCATATCGTACAAACACATTCTAGAGTCACCCTGGCCCACCCTAATGGCGATATCTCGAAAAGGCGTCCACCTATAGACCTAATGGCCACTCCCTCTTAAAATGCTCAGTAACACCTTTCGTTTGATACCCATATCGTACAAACACTCTAGAGTCACCCCTGGCTAACCCAGCGGGTCAGGGGGTTAGAATATACCCGCGGTAGGTATGCCTGTCGTAAGAGGCGACTAAAATACCGGATTGGCCTGAAGGTTTAATGTGACCATATAAATCGTTCCCGAGATGGTCGGGCCAGCACCTTAATGATGCTGTGTTACCGGAGCGTACCGGATCTGTAAACGGCAAAGGACCATCACATCGATCACTCCCTAAACCTTCGGGGAGCAACCGTATCGCTACAACAACAACAACAACAACAGTCACCCCTGGCCCACCCTAATGGCGATATCTCGAAAAGGCGTCCACCTATAGACCTAATACCCACTCCCTCTTAAAATGCTCAGTAAGACCTCTCGTTTGATACCCATATCGTACAAACATTCTAGAGTCACCCTTGGTTCACCTTTATGGCGATATCTCGAAAGGGCGTCCACCTATAGAACTAAGGATTACTCCCTTTTAAAATACTCATTACCACCTTTCATTTGATATCCATATCGTACAAACACATTCTAGAGTCACCCCTGGCCCACCCTAATGGCGATATCTCGAAAAGGCGTCCACCTATAGACCTTATGCCCACTCCCTCTTAAAATGCTCAGTAACACCTTTCGTTTGATACCCATATCGTTCAAACATTCTAGAGTCACCCCTGGTCCACCCTAATGGCGATATCTCGAAAAGGCGTCCACCTATAGACCTAATGCCCACTCCCTCTTAAAATGCTCAGTAACACCTTTCGTTTGATACCCATATCGTACAAACACATTCTAGAGTCACCCCTGGCCCACCCTAATGACGATATCTCGAAAAGGCGTCCACCTATAGACCTCATGCCCACTCCCTCTTAAAATGCTCAGTAACACCTTTCGTTTGATACCCATATCGTACAAACATTCTAGAGTCACCCTTGGTCCACCTCTATGGCGATATCTCGAAAAGGCGTCCACCTATAGAACTAAGGATTACTCCCTTTTAAAATACTCATAACCATTTTTCATTTGATACCCATATCGTACAACTAGAGACACCCCTGGTCCACCTTTATGGCGATATCTCGAAACGGCGTCCATCTAGGGAACTAAGGATCACTCCTTTTCAAAATACTCATTAACAGCTTTCATTTGATACCCATATCGTACAAACACATTCTAGAGTCACCCCTGGCCCACCCTAATGGCGACATTTCGAAAAGGCGTCCACCTATAGACCTAATGCCCACTCCCTCTTAAAATGCTCAGTAACACCTTTCATTTGATTCCCATATCGTACAACTAGAGACACCCCTGGTCCACCTTTATGGCGATATCTCGAAACGGCGTCCACCTAGGGAACTAAGGATCACTCCTTTTCAAAATACTCATTAACAGATTTCATTTGATACCCATATCGTACAAACATATTCTAGAGTCACCCCTGGTCCAACTTTATGGCGATTTCTCGAAAAGGCGTTCACCTATAGAACTAAGGCCCACTCCATTTTAAAGTACTCATTATCACCTTTCATTTGATACCCATATCGTACAAACGCATTCTAGAGTCAACCCTGATCCACCTTTATGGCTATATCCCTAAATGGCGTCCACCTATACAACAACTTAAATTTACAATATTCTAGTATTATGTACTAAGTTTAAGAATCACATAAATGTTTAGGTAACTTCCAGTGTAGTTTCTACGGTGAATATAAAATGTAATTAATTAAACGTAGAAATATCTATACGTCAATGACGTATATATATTGTAACGAATTTTGTGGAATTTCGCTTATTTCAAACCTTCTGCTATCGTTCGAATCGCTAAACTGTTGAATAAATCACTTCAATATTCAGTCTTGCAAACTACGCTTATTTAGATTACTTTGGGAGTAGTACAATTATACATCACTTCGCAACTAATAACGTGTTGAAATCAAACTGATTACTCAGCTTTATACTCTCCGTTGCTTCGTTCGCATATTTCTCCTAATCTCTAGACGTTTCACCCTCTAGAACTTTTGTATCTCCTGCTTGGTTACCATCTATATACATGTATATTTGTAGTTTATGTTTTCTACTGCCATATGCGTGTGCATATGTGAGTAACTACTTCGGCTGATGACTGCATGTGTGTGTGTGAGATGAGATATCTCTTCGTCGCTTTATTGTAGTTGTGCATTTATTTGGTAGCAGCTTAGTGATGCTAATATTCGTCACAACATTAAAATTAAGTTAATTACAGACGTCATTTAAAAAAATATAATGCTAAACTCTTGTCAACTTTAACAGTAGTTAGGTTAGGTGAGATTGAACTGGCCGGTCCATGTGGACCTCACATAGACTGAATGAGTCCGTAGTGTTACCATAGTAGTGTACCGTAGTGTTTTAACGACCAAACTGAAAACCCCTATCAAAAACCAGGACCTATGTGACTTAAGCCACTTGCTGCTTCTAGATATGACAACTGTATCACTCCTAATAGCTGGAGTCTTAGCCTGGCAAGCGCAGGGCACGAGCACAAAATTTGCTCGATCATTTTCTCCTCCAACCCGAACTTCCTACAACTGCTGTCACTGACCAAGCCTAATTTAAAGGCATGTGACGCCAGAAGGCAGTGCCCAGTCAGATTACCCATCATGAGTCTAAAGTACTCTCTTTTTAATGATAGAAGCTACTTTGTTATTCTAATGTTCTAAGACCTACATATAATCTTCGACACTTTACAGCCCCGCACCCACGCCTTTCCCGCTTGGTCGATCATGTGCACCTCTCGCCTTCTCTTAATCTCGCCCAGTCTATTTGGGACGTCTACGTAGCAAGCTTCAAGGGATGTGCCCTTGTTAGCTAGTTCATCTGCTTTTTCATTCCCATCTATTCCCATATGCCCTGTGACCCAATATAGATGTACGCTTCACCCTGTCCCGATTCTTTGCAGAGACTGCTTACACTCTAACATACTTTTAGATGCTGTGCTATGCGAGATTATTGCCTTAATTGCTGCTTGACTGTCAATATAAAAGTTAACACGGTTGCAGTTTAAGCTATTCTCTTCCAGTGTTTCTACTGATTTGGTTACGGCTAATATTTCCGCTTGGAAAACGCTGCAGTAATCTGGCAGCTTGTAGGATCTGTTTATTTCCGGATCAGCACAGTATACCGCAGGCCCTAGTCCTTCCACTACTTTGGAACCATCTGTGTACATATGTATCACCTCGTCCGCCATTCGAGCACCCTTGCGCCAATATCCACCTCTATTGTGGCCTTAAGATCTCCCTCGAAGCGCAGGTAGGGAATCAGGTAGTATGTTCGTCCTGTGATTGATGACGCTATACTAATATGGCCGTATGGTCGGCGCTCAAGCTGCCCCGAGGCACTGAGCCTGTTTGCTGTTGTTAACGCTATGTTCTTTGCTACCAGGACTACAGGTAGTTAAAATTCATTAATTCATTCCGTTGCCATTATTGCGCATTCATCCGCATATAAAGCAATGGTGTCTTCTTCTAGTGGGAAATAAGGTGATATATGTACAAATTAAACAAAAGGGAAAAGAGGTGTCCTTTCATGGTTTAAATATTTAGTTCCTGAACTGTATCGATGCGTACCGCCTACCCATATATTTTTGCGGTTCTGGTGGAAAGAGATCATACCACTAGTCCACAATATATCTGGCTGTAAATGACGTTTAGCGTGGTAGTAGAGCTTTGTATTTCTGGGTAGCCACGCAATGAAATAAAATAATTGCTTCCTTGTTTGCTGCTTTTCTGGCCCTGTCAACCGAGGGGTGCACTGCATTCTGCCGACAGATAACGCTCGCGCATTTATAGTCCGTCAGATCGCATTTGCTCCTTCCATTTAATTGCCGTCTAATGATAAAGATTTTCTTAAGGTCACAGTGTACCGATGTATTAAATTCGGTTCACCAAGCTAGTGACAGGAGTCTGTGTAGGTGATCAAATATTTTTCTTTTAAACAGTTAATTCTAGTTTTGATGATTACCTGCGACTCGTTCCGCCAGCTACTATCTTCTGCTTTTTGCTGGCAAGTTGGAATGCCGACGAATGTGATGTTCGCCGAAATCATTGAGACATTCTTCAGTTCCCCTCTCACGATCTTTTCTATGAACGTTGCTGCCATAGCAGGTTTGCAAATAACATCGTGTAATCTTGGCAGTTAAACCGTTGCAGAATTTTGAAGCGCGACGGAAAGGAAGTTGCTGCGTAGCAGTGCCTCGCCCCATCCAATAGGTGCGACCGATCAGAAATTTTTATCAATATCCTCTAACGGGAGTCCAAGGAAATTTGCAGTTTCAACAGGGGTGAACTATAGTGAAAAGGGTGTTAGAGGCGTTGGTTCCACATTACAATTGAAGAGATTCATGTCATGTGGGGACACATTACTAGCAGGACATACATTATTAGAGTTTAACTTGTTACAGTATCCAGATCGTAGTTGAGCTAGAGTGACGCGCATTTCCAAAGGGAGAGTGCGTTCCTCTTTTGCGAGTTCTGGGTATTTTTCTTTAAGAACTGGATTCGCCGGGCAATTCCCGGCATTTAGGTCCGACGCCTGTTTGTGGATATCACTGAAGACCTGCTTCTGCTTTTTTGCTTCATAAGGCTGTGCTTTCAGGTGCCGTATTTCCTCATAATGCTTACGGAGATGATCCCTGAAGCCCTTGGAAGGTGTAGCCTCATCAATCAGATGTCTGTTGGGTTGCCCAGGTTTCTGGGTATTCAACAAAAACTGTTTGTTCAGCATTTCATTTCTCTCTCTAATGGGGAGTAATCTCGCTTCATTGTGTAGATGGTGTTTTGGGAACATAAGAAGACATCCCGTAGCGGTTCTGATGGCAGTATTTTGGCAGGCCTGTATTTTCTTTCAGTGAGTAACCTTAAGGCTTGGCAACCATATCGGGGACGCGTAGCATGCAATAGGCCGGCCAATTGCTTTGTAAGTGGTAATGTGCGTTTCTTTGTCCTTAGGATTTTATTACGGCTCTGGATTTTAGGAACAATTGCGGTTGCATGCCCTCCAAAATGTAGATCCTGATCGAATGTCATACCCAACATTTTTTGGTGTGTGTATAGATGTTCAATAAGGCCAACATTTGGCGCGTCCATGTTGTAAATAAGGTCGCCGATGATTTGTTCGGTGACAATGTAAGGCTTCGCGAGGTCAAAAATCTGGAGAGATCTGGGAGATAGCTGTTTATGTTTCAAAACTCGATATGTTTGCCTGAGCATGTGGCCATTATTGTGCAGTCATCGGCGTAGGAAACAATAGTAACTCCTTGTGGTGGTGAAGGTAGCTTCGATATGTGGAAGTTAAACAGAAGTGGGGATAGGACACCACCCTCTGGTACCCCTTTTTTAATTCTTCTGGGTTTAGATGTTATGTTCCTGAATTGCACCAATGCTTGCAGACAGATAATTTGCGGGCCACCTTTTGGGGCTTGGAGTAAGGGAGGACCCTTGCAGGTCTTGCAGTAATGTGCCGTGGTTGACCGTATCAAAAGCTTTTCACAGGTCTAGCGCAACGAGTACCGTCCTATGGTGGGGTTTTTGATTTAATCCGCAATTTATTGGCGTGTTAATGGCGTTTAGCGTGGAGGAAGCGCTATATAGTTTTCGAAAGCCATGCTGATGATTGGAAAGGAAGTCGTCGCGGCCTTCATGCCTTCCGTCATCTGTCGGATTTTCTGGAAGATTATTCGGTCATTATTCCTATCAAAAAAAAAAAACCATCTCAGGCCCCTATTATGAGACAAATTCGATCTTCGACTGTGGTCGAAAAAGCTGATCGAACGAATTTTCATTCGGTATTACGACGCGCGTTCGATGAAGGCAAGCGTTATTGTGAATTTCGATAAATTCAAAAGTTCACAATAGCACATTTCCAATACTCTGTCAAATAAAATAAAATAAATAAACAAAAGCAGAACTAGTATTAAATGCAAATATTAAAAATAAAAGTATAACTACAGCGGAATTGTGGTTTGATGATTCGTCAGATGAAGAGGAAAGCTTACTGGAGCTAGCCAGAAGTAGAAGACGGGTGAGATGCTTCAAATCCTTTGGAAATGAATTCCACCACGTAAGTGTAGCTTTCTAAATAAGTTGTTAAATTGTTGAAATTATAAGTTTTGTTTATAGATTTATTCAAAATTTCAGACTGTCCAAAGAAGCGTTCATGGACTTGTTGTCCAGTACAGATGAACTGCTGCAGCAATGCACAAGAGCCGAGTCTATTCCGAATATTTTTTTAATTTTGGCAACAGTTCTCCGATTTTGTGCTCAGGGATCCTACCAACTGAGCGTTGGAAACGAAAATGCACTCGGACTTGCCCAGCCGACTGTGTCTGTGGTACTATCAGACGTGTTGAATGTCTTGGAAAATTTTATTTGTGAAAGATGAATAAAATTGAATTACGAGTAGGCTGAGCTGCATCAAGCAAAGTTGCATTTCTATAATGTGCAAGTACCTTTGCTATATGGGGATTTTGTTCCATAATTGAAACCAGTCTTTCAAGCTGTTGTTTTGTACTCACGACCTTGGACCTATATAAAATTAAACCAAATAGTTTAAAATTACTAGTAGGTAGTAAAAAAGTAGAACATAAATACAAAAAACTTACATTTTAAACAATTCTTTTTCTATTCGATACAGCATCGACAACAAATTTCTATTCGCTTGAAAATTAGATACACAACGAAAATTTCGACAGAGATGAGTTGTCATAATACTAATTTCAAATTCGATTTTCGATGTTCGATAGCCAGCGAAGATCGAAGATCGAATAATGCTCATAATAGGGGCCTCAAATTCAAGCATGATTATTGGTACTGACAACTGAGCATGTATAATTTTTTCAATAACCCAACTTTACAGCTGGGATCGTGACCTTATTCCTTCTTTGTTTGGTGAATGAACATAGCAAGCAATCGGGATATCAGGTTCATTATGTCCTTCTCTATTGAACAAGGAGGAACTATCCCCACATGAGTTGCGTTGTGATGGAAGATTCAATGCGAACAGATCAATTCGTTCCCAAGATGTTTGGCCTGGTACCTTAATAGTTCCAATTTTTGTAACCTACCGGATTAGGATTTGATGTCTACGTATTTTCTGTAGTTCAAGATTTTCACTAATCCGATTCATCAGTTTAGAGATATTATGATTTTTAAATGGATTTTGATCACGGATCGTAAAACAAGATGCGGGTCTAGCGTTGAGTGATCAGTGGAGTGGTAACTGTTATAAGGTATAGAACCTGGGCGACCGAGCTTTGTTCGGCAATCTTCGAGTATGCCGCATAACATACTTTGTTCTACATGTCATCATTAATCAAACTCTCCTCCGCTCATTTGCTGCATAACTCAAAAAACATAACTTTTTGGGTTAATAACATATAAACGTACCCAATATCATGATCTATGTTGTATAAAAAAATCTTCGTGATCAGTTAAAAATTTAGCACGTGTTAGAAAAATGAAAATATGCCTTTATATGCGCAACATATGGCAGTTAAAATCTTTGAATGGCTCTCCTGGAAAATTGTGTTTTTTGAGTTATGACGCTATTGAAGTAAATGAGCGATATATTATACATTTTTACTTACCAATATTTGATTTCCTTAAAAATAGATTTCAAAAACATATCAAACACTAACCGCAAAATTTGAAATGGGTAATTCCAGCCTATAGTATAAGGGATTGTTATGACAATTAGTGAAATCGAGAACTAAGTTATTTAGGTCGAGTATCTTCATTCGCCGAATTATTAATTTCAAACATTTTTTTAGTTATACACTATGAAAATCTCATAATTTTGTTACATTCCAAAAACTTGTAAATTTCACGAACGACAACTATCAGTTTTTTAATTAAATATCAACTTAATTTCAAATTGAACATATGCTCCTGTGGTGTTCAACGGTAGCAAATTACCATGGTGAAATATCTTTTTGCTATGGTGAGAAATCTTTCTAATAGTAATCTGTGGGAAATTGCAATTATTCATTTCATTTTTGCTAAAAATATGCATTTAAATATATTTTGCTAGAATTTGCCACGGTGCCCTGATATTACATTTAAATGTTATTAGCGTGCGTGAAATTAAATCATGTGCAACATTTGTTTACGAAGATTTTTAACTTTAATATTCTCCTTTAAAGCTTTAATAGAATATGAGTAAGTAGAGTACTATTTACTCTAACTACCCCAACACTAAATGGCAACCCTACTCAAAAATGTCCCTACTGTAATGCGGAGTGAAATACCTTTCTTTTGATACCCATATCGGCCAGGCATGCTTAACGAACGAAACGATATCATTTCGTTACGATAATCAACGTTAATAAACGAAACGAAATGACTTCGTTTCGTTTATTAACGTTGATTATCGTAACGAAATGATATCGTTTCGTTCGTTAAGCATGCCTGATATCGGCATATCTCATGCAATATTTTTTTTAATTTCGACTAGGTGGTAACCTTGTGAAATATTCTGAGTGGCAACACCGAGGTAGAAAGTCTTAGAAGGTGATACATTATATGTGCCAAATTTCATTTAAATCGGTTGAGCTGTTCCCGAGATCGTTCGGTAATACAAACATTCAAATATACAAGAATTGCTCGTTTAAGATAAATAACAGTTTTTAAGTCACTGGAGGGTGCATTTAATTTTTTACCCTTGAAGGCCACTAACTTTTGCACTGTGTGTTGACAGCTGTTGAGCTATTAAATAAGAAAAATCAGCTGGTCAAAAGTAATAGATTTATTTGATCAATTTGAGTGTGGCAAAGAAAAATAATTTATACTAACAAAAATGAATAAAAGGCTGATTAAAAATGTACTGGTCTGCGCAACGGTGGCAGCTTCTGCATACTACACGGGAAAATACATTGAACGCCAACAACACCAACTGGAAGCAGAGAATAGCTCACTAGCGCGAGAGGCATGCATAAAGGTAAGTGATTCGTATTCAAAAGTATTCACTTGGAGAGCTTCTTTCATTCTACTCTCAATTGGCAGCTGGAACGACTGCCAGCGTTACCCATATTCGGTACTGTCTCCGCTGCAGTGCCAATACCTGCACAAGAAGTTAACCTTACTGCCACACCAACACGCGTTGCGCAAATCATGAAATATGGGTTTCCCGGACTCGATCACGTACGTTCCTATTCCGATTTTGTATTATCCTACGACCGCCGTAATCGCGTACCACATTGGGTATTTGAACATCTCACACCTGCATCGGTGGCTAGAAATGATGCAGTAGATCGTTCGAAATGTGAATTCCGTGCCGATGAGAGCATACATCCATTCTTTCGTGCTCAAAATACAGACTATCGGCGTTCCGGTTATGATCGTGGTCATATGGCAGCTGCTGGTAATCATCGACTACATCAAAAACATTGTGACGACACATTTTTCTTGACAAATATGGCGCCACAAGTGGGGCCGGGTTTTAATCGTGATTCATGGAATCGCCTCGAAATGTATGTGCGTAAGCTGACACAAACGCATCCAAATGTTTATGTGTGTACGGGTCCATTGTATTTACCACGGAAGGAGGATGATGGCAAGTTCTATGTTAAATATGAGGTAATTGGTGCCAATACAGTGGCGGTGCCGACACATTTTTACAAAATTGTTGTAGCTGAAACGGATGATCAACAACTTGAAATGGAAGCATATGTTATGCCAAATAAAGTTATTAGCGATGAAACACCATTGCAACTGTTCCAAGTGCCGCCTGAGACAGTGGAGCGTGCGGCGGGATTATTATTTTTTGATCAGATCAATCGTAAGCAACTTAAAAGTATCAACGGCAAGAAAGTGTAGATGAAAGCCGAATTCAGGTGTAAAAAGTGCAACGAAACATAAAATATTTAAGTAACACAAAGGCCCCACGGCTATATTTTTTTAATAATTTGGGAAAAATTTAAACAACGTGACATCAGGACGTACAAAGCGACAGCTGTTTCGATTATACCTTGTAAATCTCTTCAAAGCTTTTTCTCCCGGGAGTGGGAGTCGAACCCACACTCCTACGATAGTTGAAACGGTTACAAACGCATTCAGCTACGTCATGCCTTAGTTGTTGTAAAGTTTTTCCCAATTGCCTTCTTTTGCATATTTTAATCTTTTACACATTGCATACTTCGTATGCAATTATGTGTCAAAGTTATGCTTGTTGGTACGGCGGTTTTCAAAGAAACTTTGGTATTGTTGCTGCTTTTTTGAACTACAACGAATTAACCAATTTTGTCTGCTTGTATGATTTAATCGGGGATTGCCCGTATTGCTTTTTTTAATGTATGAAAACATTTCTTTGAAACAATTTAAAAAATAAATAAAAATTAAAAAATTGCTTCAAATAAATGTTTTCATACATTTAAAAAATGCAATACGGGAAATCATATTTTTTTAAGTTTGAAGTGTTCCTTAGTGAATATGTATATGTAAATATAATGTATTAAAATTTTATCAAAACTAATTTTAATTTGTTCTTTTATTTTTTAATAAAAGTTAAGCAAACAAATTTTAATTATTGCGCGGCACGCTTTTTCACATGTACAGGCGAGCTTTTTAAAACATGAACGTTTATTGTGTATTTTGTAAAAGTGAAAAACATACAGCTTATGAAGATCTGAGAATATGATGCGATGATTTTCAGTAAAGTATTTGTATGATGACGTTCTATTTGTTTTATTTATTGTGTGTCCTTTGAACGCACATCATCAATCTTAAGTATCATCTTCACCAATTGTGTAGCCAAAAGAATCTGTTGTGTCTTGGAATGCAGCGATTCGACTACGTTATGATGCTTCATATCGGAATCCCCAGATAGCATGCAATCAACACCTAAGCTAGGACATTTTTCGGCCACTTGACGTGCCTTTAACTCAGAAAGGGTTTCAATGGGATGCAAACCACTATTCTCAGCAAGGGCCAAAGGTATATTCTCCAGAGCCACTGAGAAGGCACGGAAGGCATATTGTTCCAAAGTCGACAATTGATCAGCTTCTTTGGCAACAGCCAAGCTGCAGCTTATTTCTGCGGCCCCACCACCATATACAATCCGATTATCCTATAAATTAAAAAATTTAAAATATATTATAAAAGTAAACAACTTAAGCTGATTGAGTTGGAAGTTTTTATGTATACAAGCTTACTTTAATCAATGAGCGCACCACACACAAGGCGTCGTGAATTGAACGTTTGGCTTCAGCAATTATCATAGCATTACCTCCGCGAAGGAAAATAGTTACAGCCTTCGAATTCTTGCACTCCTCAATAACCAACATTTTATCCTTAGAAGTACCAAATGCTGAAAATATATTTTTGTATTAGTTTTATAATGTACGAAATTCAGCCCTCTTTTACTTACACATCTCACGCACCAAACCAGCGGTACCCAACTTTTCAGGTGTTAGTTCTTCAAAACGTGGTACAATCCTGCCGCCAGTAGCAATGGCAATCAATTCGATTTCAGGTCCACCCACCCAACGTACAGCGGGCAATTCATGTTGCAACAACAAATGATTAGCTTCATCATCGAAACCCCATTGACAAATTGCCAAAGTTGCACCAGCATCCTTTACTTGTTTAACCATCTGTGTAAACTTATCTTGCTCATACTCACGGAGCGCACGATAATCATCAGCCGAAGTAACATCGAGCTTATGTTTGGTTTTAGGCTTTGGTGGTTCAAATGGGCAGGTGAGAATTGCAAGCTTTACATCTTTCAATACTTTCGGCATTTGTGCGTGGCTCATAGTTTTATCTACAACTACACCTTTCACCAACATTGAATCTTCCATACGACCACCAACTTTGGTTTCAATTTTTATAAGCTCAAAGTTGACGTCTTTCTTTTCAATATCGGCTACATTCAATACAGCATCTACAGCCATGGTTGCCATTTGTAGATGACACTTATTAACAATCTTGCTGCCAAGCGTAGTCATGGCGATCTGTACTAATGGTTCTTTGTTATTCGGATCAATGGGAAATGGTTCAGCTATGGATTCCAATTGTTTGACTGCACATTGTGCTGCCAATTCGAAACCATCAGCAATTCGAATAGGATGAATACCTCGATTGATTAAACTTTCGGCTTGTTCTAGTAAAGCTCCAGCCAAAACGACAACACCAGTTGTACCATCACCAATCTCGTCATCTTGTGATTGTGACAACTGAACCATTAGCTTTCCAATTTCATGATCTACTTCCATCAATTTCAAAATGGTGGCACCGTCATTGGTAACAGTAACATCACCATCAGCGCTAACCATTATTTTATCCAACCCCTTGGGACCAAGCGAAGTTTTCAATGTACCGGCGATTTGACGAGCTGCCAAGATGTGACTCTGTAATAGATATTAATTACTGTCAGACACTTCCTAAGAAGAAATCTCAAATATGTCGGCCTAGGAAATTCATATTATTGCGGGCGTGAAGCATTGGTGCTAGCTTAATTTTTATTATCGTACAGCTGGTCGTGACTCACAACATTAAACATTTGTCGTCTTTAACCTCAAATTAACATACCAACAATCACTCTGACGTCATAAGGAGGCACTTCAGATTCCCATCGCCAAATATGAAGGATTCATTACAAAAACAAGAAAGTATGTATTTTATGTCGAAATTTTAGGTACCCCCAAAGTAGATGAGAAGGTCTGTCACTAATTTAGAATAATATTTTATTGAAAAATAAGATGCACAAAAGCAGCTGCACTTGTCTACAACTTTCGTAAACTTTTCCAGCCGCTTTTTTGGTTATTTATCTACTTGAGGCGCATGAACCTAATGTAAATTCACATAATCCTACTCTATTTTCTTCAAACTAAAATTTATATATAGAAAATCACGTATTTTTAACCTTGATAGCGTCAGTGCCTGTGATACGTTTTTCGCGTTCCTGCTCTCGCAAAATTATAAAAGGACGACCATATTCGTCAAAGGCGAATGCACCCGGAAAACCGTTCATTTTGATTTGTTTCTATAGGATTTAGATTCCAGGATTAATATAGATTAATTTCAGTTCCTTTCCGTTGCCGTGAAATAAAACCACAAGCACAAAGATGAAAAATTCTCACAAGAACGAATTGCACCGGCTGATCAAACGTCAAAATTCGCAACTGTCAATTTTCCTATGCTTAGGAATGGCAATGATGGCAGGGATGTTTTTGAAAATATAAAATAAAAATATGTTACAACAGAACCGTTCCATTGAGTTATCAAGAGCTCGATGGCTTAAGGACCCATTACCCATACTTAGCATAGACTTGACTTGACTTGAGAACTGTCACTTACAGTTCTGTTAAATGACCATTGCATGTTACTGATTACTCAAAACTTGGCAACACTTAACTTGACTTAAGCCCCCATTACTGATGCTTAGCATAGACTTGACTTGACATGGTGTAAACTTGGCAACTTAGCCACGATTATACTCCACTTGGCGCATAAAATCTGGCATCATAATCAGCGTTGAAATTTATTTTTAAATAAATGTCAATTTGTATGACAAAATGTCAAAATGAAATGGAAACAAACAAATGGCATCTCAAAATGTAAACGTCACTTAGAACTTACATAGAAAACCAAAATTCAACAGACTTCTAAGTCAAGTTAAGTTTTGAGTAATCAGTAACATGCAATGTTCATTTAACAGAACTGTAAGTGACAGTTCGCAAGCCAAGTCAAGTCTATGCTAAGTATCAGTAATGGAGCCTTTAGAAGTCTGTTGAATTTTGATTTTCTATGTAAGTTCTAAGTGATGTTTACATTTTTTTTTTGAGAGCTGACAGCACTAATATAAAGCATCTGTTTCGTTGAAAATATGAAGAAGAAACGTACACAAAAATTGAAGATACTGATAGAATTATTAACATTTAAATGGTTTCGCACATTTATTATTTCTATTTGTTTTATTTTAAGTTGTTTACTCTTTCCTTGTTTTTGCTTTTAAAAATATGGCGAAATCTTTTTTGTATACACATATGTAAAATTTTTATTTCAGTGCTAACTTAGCTCAACTATATGGTTGGCTCATCTATCAGCTGACTTTATTTTTTTCTATCTATCCTCTTTGGTCAAAATTACAAATAGAGTGGATCACCTGATTTTTAATTGACTATCGCTGTCTTATTATGTATCTATATATTCCTATCAACCGCTGAAGATTAGGGATGCAAACGATACATCGATGTTTTTAAAACATCGATAGTATCGGATGAAAATTCGATGTTTAACATCGATGTTTCAAAATTACTAAATATCAAAAAATTGACGATACATCGATGCCAACTTTGACGATGTTTTGAACATCCACATCTCTAAAGTTGCATTTATTGACGCCATTATTCTTCTATTGTTAAGTTGCTGCAAACTGATGTAAAAAGGGTAAGTTATTTATAATAATTGTTATAAATTATGATTGACTTCTAATGAATATTTTATACTAAATAAATAGGTGAACATCTTAATCGAAAGTACAGTATGGCCAGTGCAAAGGCGTGAGGTAAATATGTAGATCGTAAAGTAGTATCCCGGGCTTTTTGGAATAATGTTTTTATGTGGATAACACTTCATTTTTAAATCGCCTTTGTTTACCTTTGATAACAGCGTAATAGTTTTTATTTTCAGCTACTTTTACCAACATAATGGGCTGCTTTTTGATTACTTTTAAAAGGAAGTTGCTTGTACTGCTATCATTCTAATTTGTAATTATTAATATTAAGTTAAAAGAAAATTGCACATTTTTAATAACTTCTATTTTCCACCAGCTTCTTGCCGAAATCAATATGCCGAACAAAAGTAGGGTATGGCGCTATTTTAAAAAGATAAGTGCCAACTCCGCAAAGTGTCTATTGTTCAGCAAAACTCTAAGGACTTCCGGCAATACATCAAATTTACATTGTCACTTAGATAAAATCCACGGACATGAATTGACCCAGGAGTCGGAAGAAGATTCGCTGCCCACTGCAAAGCAAACAAAAATTCGTGATTTCGCCGTCGAAAATCAAGACTATGAATGCGAAGCACAGGAGGCAAGCTGTGCTACGGCATCTACATCTTTGAGTGCAGTAAGTATTCCATCTGGAAATGCTATAGATATAGAGTTTGTGCAACCCACCGTAAGTTCTATGTTTCAAAGAATGAAAAGCATTACTTGCAAAGCGCTATCAAAAAATATCCGAAGCAATAGTTGACTTTATTCTGCTTGATAACAAACCATATGCAGTGGTTGATGGCAAAGGCTTCTTACAGCTCATGAAACAAGTTGTGCCACTCTACAAGGTCCCCAGTAGAGAGACATTTAAAGCACGAATAGACGAGAAATACATGGTAATGTCAAGCACATTTAAGCAGTCGCTGAAAAAAATGTATTATTATTCTCTCACTTATGATATATGGACCGAAACTATGCAAACAAAGTCATTTGTTGGTGTCACTATACATTTCTTGGAAAAGGCAAAACAAGTGAGTGCAACGATCGGGATTTTTGAGTTAACAGAAAGTCATACAGTGGAATACCTAAAAAGGGAGTTGACAGAAATATTTAATGAGTGGGGAATATGCGACAAAAAAGTTACGGCAGTTGTATCAGACAATTACAGCACAATGCTGAAATTAAGTAGAGAACTTTTTGGAGAAAAGAAAATGATTTCATGTTTTGCCCATTCTATTAACCTGGTAGTAGCGAATGCTATTGAGAATTCGGTCAATGTTTCATTGGTAATAACACATGTTAGGAATATTGTGAAATATATAAAAAGATCCATTAATGCCAGTGATGAACTTAGAAAACAGCAAAAACTAGCTGGGGTGCTAGATGGCCAAATTAAGAAACTAATTTTTGACGTTAAGACGAGATGGAACTCGTGCTTCTATATGCTCCAACGATTCGTTGAACTTGTTGGATTGATTACAGAAATATTGCTTTCTCGATCATATTCACCTCCAATGATTTCTGGTAATGAGTTAGATGTTATAAAAGAAACCACTGAAATTTTGCAGCCATTTGAAACCATAACAAAGGAGTTGTCGGCTGAAAATTACGTGACTGTAAGTAAAGTTATACTACTCGTTAACTGTGTTCGAGACGTTTTCGTACTAAAAATCCCAAACATAATTGCACTCTTCAACTGAGACATGAGCTTGAGCAGCAGATAAATAAAAGATTTAACCGGTTAGAACATCACTCTATTCTTGCAGCAATTAATACTTTGAATGCCTTCGTACAACACTTAGACGTTACAGTAAGACCTGATAATGACACCTTAGATCAAAGTGACTCCCAATATCATGAACCGCGAAAGTTTGACATATGGGAGTACCACAACCGCTTAGCTCTTCAAAACTTAAAACAGCGACAACAGCCAGCATCGCCATTTGAAAGATATATTTCACATGAGATCCAGCTGTATCTTAAATCTCCTGTAAATCCAGTACATATTAACCAGAATGGGATAGAAATGTGGGAAGATCTAAATAGTGTTTTCCCAACTCTGTACAAAGTTGCTCTTCAGTACTTGCCGATAGTTGCTACGTCTGTGCCGTCTGAAAGACTATTTTCAAGGCAGGGGCAACAATAACTCAAGCACGAAATCGTATTGTATGTATGTATGTATTTATTTGAAAATTTGTTCCTAGCACAACAATTTTGACAAATTATTTAACAGTGCTAGTCATGAATAGCATGAGCTATAAAAATTGAACATTTATAATAATAAATTAGATCAATCAAATTAAATTAAATATAGCGGACAATAGTGAAATATTTATGTATGTAAATGTAAATCTTAAAACTAAAGAAAAGTAGTTAATAAATATTAAAAGACAGCAGTAGTGATGATAACCTTTGGCTGGTTATAGATTGAATAGTATTTAACAAACAAAGAAAGAAGACACAGAGAAAGGAAAAGGACTTAGAAATGAACATTTTAACAACAACAATTTGAGATCCAGTTTAAGAGTCGTTAAAAAATGATGTTAGCTCTTTTCTGAAGTGCAGAGCATTACTTAAGAGTCGAAGACTAGTAGGTAGCGAGTTCCAAAGACGTATTGCAGTAACAAAGAATTGGCGCTCAGAGGTTAGCGAGCGGTATCTGATGTGCTTAAGAAGAAGCACCGATCTTGATGATTGCAGAAAAATAAGCTTACGATATAGATAGTCAGGTTCCTTCGTGTGTATCAATTTATGGAGGAAGGACAGTGTTTTGACTTTTAAAAGATTTTCGAAAGAAATGTTTAGCAACCTTTCAGCATGTTGAGATACGTGGTCAAATCTTTTCAACCCATAAACATATCTAGCAATGTTGTTGTAAACAACATTTAGTTTGTTCTTGCACAGATAGTCACAGTTTGAGTAAATCACACAACCATGGAGTAGCGTAGGTATTAAGTACGCTTTAGCCAGAAGTAGTCGTATGTGCAAAGGCGTGAAATACTGTGTTGACCATAGTGTACGAAGCATTCCATACACTTTCCCAACCGTTCTAAAAATATGGTCTTTCCATGTCAATGTTTTGTTAAAAATTACACCTAAGTTTTTCGCCGTATCTAAGTATTCTATAACGGAATTGTCGAACACTACATTCTCTAAATCATTAGTGGGAAAAGACCTTCTATGAATAACAATACATTTTGACTTATTCGGGTTTATACATAAGCCATTCATAGCAGCCCATGAAAATATTTGATTCAAATCGTGGTTTAAGTTACTTATGCACAAGCTAGTTTGATCACGAGGACAACACGTAAATAACTGCACATCATCAGCGTAGATATGAACATTACAATACTTAAGGACATCGGGTAAGTCATTGATGTACAGAACAAATAACAGAGGACCCAGGATAGAGCCTTGAGGGACGCCTCTTAAGACATGAAGGAAGTCAGACTTTTCACCATCTATACATACTGCTTGAGTCCTATCGCCAAGATATGATCTTATAAGGGCAACTGCATGACCAGAGAAGTTAAATAGGTTTTCCAGCTTCCTACAGAGCAGAGTGTGGTCTACAGAATCGAAAGCTTCGGAGTGGTCAAGAAGTGTTAAGAAGGCAATGTAACTTTCATCCACTCGCTCACGAATTTCTTCTGTCACAGATAATAGTGCCGTTGTACAGCTCCGCTTTGACCTGAAACCGGACTGACTATCTGACAGGAGCTTGTATTCATGTACATATGATACGATTTGCCCATGTAGAATACGTTCAACGACCTTAGAGAGGAAAGGGAGTATGGCAATTGGTCGATACTCATTATTTTGTTTACGGATTGGAATAACTTTTGCAGCTTTCCAGTATATTGGGAAGACACCGGTCGTCAAAATTGAGTTGACCAAGTAAGTAATGTGGGGAAGGATTTTGGGAAGAATGACTTTTAAAAACTTTGAACATATACCATCAAGCCCCATTGCGTTAGACTTCACAGAAAGTATGGCTTGGATAACATCACAATTATCGACACAAATAAACTCGAAAGGGCTAGTGTCAACATTAACACGCACGGAGTAGTTATCAATACACACATTGTCGGCTGAGTTTGGTAGTCTTACAAAAGTATTATTTATTTCGTTGATGTCGACATCAGGGGGATGAGACAGGTCACTTTTGGGCTTACCAATTCCTATTTGTTTGATTTTGTTCCACTTTTCCTTTGTATTCAAAGCAGAACTAAACTTAAACTTAAAATAATTTGCCTTGGCCAGCCTTATGGCTTTGTTTGCAATAAACCGAGCTGTTTTAAAGCAGCTATGCGCTTCGACTGTTTTGTACCTTTTCAACCGTGAGTAGGCTTGGTTACGAAGGTGGATAAGGTGTTTTAATGTAGCATTGAACCAAGGGCTATTCTTGTATTTAAGTGTTTTTATTTTTAGAAAAAAAAAAAGAAAAAGATTATCCAAGCTATTGTTTTAAATACAATGAATTCTGTTTGTAATAAATAAAATCGTAGTGCAACTATTTATGTACGATGCGTATAACTTAAAACAATTTTAGGTTAATTTTTTACTTTTCACTGATCTCGGTTTTTTTTTATATTCATAGTTTATGTTGTATATGTATATGCATAACCATGCTGCCTGTTTTCAATGAATTGTTTATCGAATTGTATGTTCACTTAATAAATAAATTCGTAATGTATGTATTTATGTACGATGAGTACAAGTATGAAAAATGTTAAGTGAATTTTTGGCCTTTTGCCTGATATCAGTTTTTTCTGTTTTCTTATTATAATTTATGTTATACATGTATATATATTGACATGTTGTCTTATTTGAATGAATTGCTTAACAAATATCTTATATGTATGTATATAAGTAAATGTTTGGTCTCAGATGGAATTGAATAAAACAATAAATAAAAAAGAAAATATAAATAAAAATAATATTACTTATCAGTATTTTGGTATATCGCTCCTAGAGGTAGAGCCAGCAGCTAAATTCTACATAAGTATTTCCCATCAGCGCTGCTGATTTGACCCAGGCGAAAATTTGAATTTGAATTTTTTGCTTTGAAAACGCAACACAATTTTTGGTTTTGGCCGGTAACTGCATACATATATAATAAAACCTCTGCAGATTTTAAAGGGGCCTTTAAAATAAATACATTTCTCGTCGAATTTTTTTAAAAATTCCTCGATTTCGGGGTGTGTGAGCTAATGTCAGAAACCAGGCGACTATAAATATCAACCCACCCACGAGAGCCGCGTAGTTTTTCCAAGATTTAATTCTACTGAAAAAACATCGATGCATCGATGTTTTTCTTCCGATGTTTTTTTATCATCGATGTTTATTTTGTCGATACATTGAAACATCGATGTATCGATGTTGCTTCTCAAAATTTGCATCCCTACTGAAGATATCTGGCCCTATGCGCCGCCACATTGAACACCCTGTCAAAACGCCGCCAAAATGCCAAAAGTCCCCACGCAGTTGACGGATAAGATATCATACTTGTTTTATCCACAATGGTTCAAGTTTGCCGTTGACTTCAAATTATAACAGAGACCTTGTATTTACAGAAACAATTTTAAGATAGAGATGTTGCAGGGGCGAAAAATAGTGTGATGCAAGCTTCACAAAATTCTAGTAGGTCACATTCACCACTTACCACAGCAGAATTTGTTAAACTACCACTGTCTGTATTTATTATTTAACAATTATTTCGAAATTTTTTATTCAGCTAATCTGTAGAGAATTTTAATTTTTACCCCCTAAAACTCCAACAAGTGTATTTTGTGTGCTTAAATTATGTTAAAATTTGTGTTACAAGTTTGTGGTGTGGTGGAAGTGACCTACTAGAATTTTATGAATCTCCGCTGCTTTCCACTGAAGTTTTTTTTTTTTTTTTGAGATTTGATATAATGGCTGGAAAGTCTGATTCCACTGTCAGGTAAGTCTTCAAACTTGACAAGTAATTCAAAAATATTATCCGTGTTGTTTACACTTATAGAATACATAGAATTAGCGTAGAGGGTGAAACAAAAATACATATTTCAGTTACATCTGAGTATAACGCGTATTGAAATTTAGTAGGACAAATTTTATGCGCAGCAATTTCAGAGGTGTATTTAAAGTTTGTCGCTCAGCAGTCCATATAAAGTTTAAGCGTAAACGTATAAAGAAGTATACGTTTACGTTTGCGCGTGAAAAAGAAACGCCTATCCTTGCTTAGATAATGCTTACGAGACCCTTCTAGCGGCAGTGGTTAAATAACTACAGCTACAGCACATGGTGTACCGAAAAGCGCGGACACAACCCTCTGATGGCCATAGGGTATAACATATAGCTGAATCAGTTGCGATGAATTGTGGACACACATAGAATACATAGAATTAGTGTAGAGGGTGAAACAAAGACACATATTTCAGTTACATCTGAATATAATGCGTATTGAAATTTAGTAGGACAAATTTTATGCGCAGCAATTTCAGAGGTGTATTTAAAGTTTGTCGCTTATCAGTCCATATAAAGTTTAAGCGTAAACATAATAGAAGTAAAAAAGACACAGCTATTATTGTAGATTTGGTTCTTGACAAAAATTCCAATCTTCATATGTTTCGAATAATCTTGCAAATTTAAAAATATTTTTGTGTTCTTATATTAATTATAGAAATAGTTCTTGACAAAAATTCCAAGCTTGATATTCTACTTGTAAATCTTCTTCCTTGTTTTTATAACCAGGGCAAGTTGACCATTAAATTTTTTTAAATTATATGTATATATATATGATATTTAATTATTTAAACAAAGAAAAAGAATAATGATCGGATAAATGAAAGGAACAGGTGGATACGACAAAGGAAAAAATACAATTTTATAATTTCCTCAAAAAGTTAAAAAAGAATAATGCTATCATTAATTAAAGATCAAATTTTGCTTCATTAAAGAAGTTAATCAATTGATTCACTTTGGTAAGATTCATATTAATAAAAATATCATTAAAAGAAAAATTATTAATAAAAAGATCATATGAACTTCTAATCTCATTCAAAAAACGACAAAAAAAGTCTTATTATATACATCACCAATCAAACACACCTACAATAAAGAGAACGGAAAACTCCAATTTTGTGTAGATATGATTTATCATATGTGTGACCAGTTAAAATTCTGTTCTTTTAATATCATAAGAAGACAAACTAATTTTACGAAACCAACAAGAGTTTTCCTTATATTAAAAATTGAAGCAAACACATTTGGGTGATCCTTTGAATAACTTAAAAAATTTATATGAAAAGCATCAAAAATTATATTTCTTAAATTTTCTTTAGCCTCATCAACCGTGAATTTAACTTTTAAAAAACACCATCATAAATAGCATTTTTAGCTAATTATTCAGCTTTCTCATTACCATAAATGCCAACCACAAATCACACACAGAAGATTGCGCATTCACGAGTTCAAAACAACCCGGGAAAAACAGAATTGGTTTTTTTTACAAGGAGATATAAGATACCCGACTTCAGAACTCCTTCGATTGGAGGGGTACCGTTGGTACTTACTGACAGGGTTAAATATTTGGGAATTGTTCTGGACAAGAAGCTGTCCTGGAGGCCCAATGTGGAAGATAGGGCCAGGAAGGCCGCGGTTGCCTTGTACTGCTGCAGGGGGGCTATCGGAAAGAGATGGGGGCTCTCGCCAGGAGTAGTACACTGGCTTTATGAGATGGTGGTCAAACCGATTCTGCTATATGGGGTGCTGGTCTGGTGGAAAGCACTGACACGGCGAGCACCTCCAAAATGCTAGTGTCAGTGCAACGGACGGCGCTTATCGGTATCAGTGGCGCTATGAGAACAACACCTACCTTGGCACTGAATGTCATGCTGAATATACATCCAGTAGATATTGCGGGAAAGCCAGCCGCGGCCCGGTCGTTGGTCAGGCTTCGTGATATGGGTTATATGCTTTCTGATTTCGGACACTCTAGCCTTCTTACTAGTTTCGACTTTATCCCGGACAGGACGGACTAATGCATGCCGGTGGCCGCTCCCTATACAACCTTCACCCCAGTCATTCCCCCGAGGGAGGAGTGGAGAAGAGGAATTATCTGGGGCATGGGACCGGTTAACTTGTTCACGGATGGGTCGAAGTTGGACGGAAAGGTTGGCGGGGGGGGGGGGGGGGGGGGGGGTCTTTTGTCAAGAGCTAAATGTAAGCCGCAAGTTTAAGTTGGCTGATCACTGCAGTGTATTCCAAGCGGAAGTTGCTGCGATTAAGGATGCGGTGGATGAAATGCTATCCAGCGCTACTACGGTTAGGGAATTTAACATCTACTCTGATAGCCAAGCGGCTATAAAGGCCTTGAGCTCAACTACAGTGCGATCGAGGGTGGTCTGGGAGTGCCTGACCACACTTGCGATTGCATCGAATTGTTTTACAATTAAGATTATCTGGGTCCCGGGCCATAGTGATATTCCGGGTAACTGTCAAGCGGATCTCTTAGCCCGAATCGGTACAACTGAACCGGATGAAGATGGCTGTAGGGATTTCGGGATTCCGCTAGCCACCTGTGGATTGTTCTTCCATAGCTGGGCCTCGAGTCAGCTCAGCAAACGTTGGGCGGACACTATGTCTTGTAGGATATCAAGATCTTTCTGGCCGAAAGTGGATGGCAGGAGGTCTGCTGAAATAATTGGGTTCACTAAGGCTCACCTATCAATGGTCATTGGGGTTTTGACAGGGCACTGTCCCATGGGTATCCATGCGGTACGTCTCAATATATTGGAAACTCCATCCTGCTGCAGCTGTATGGAGGATGATGAGGTGGAATCACCAAATCACTTTATGCTTGACTGCCCAGCTTTTGCCAGAACTAGGCGAAAGTATTTCGGTCGTGACTCACTTGGCTTTCCCGAGGAGCTATCCAAGGTTGAGATCGGGATCATTCGGAACTTTATCGTTGCTACCCAACGATTCTCTAAGTAGTTATATCTACGTCACCGTTAGTTTAGTTTATTATATGTGGTATCACAACGGACCGTCATGTTGTCCAAGTGAGCTTCCTCTATCAGGGAAGCTACCACCCAACCTAACCTAACCTGGTAGAACATTATAAGGTGGTGGTACGTCGACATTAATGCAAGCATACGTAACTACCAACGTATCTTGTTTTTGTAATTCTCTGAATAATTTGTAGCCTAATATTATTTGGGGTGTTGACATTGCTCGGGTTTTTAATCAGATTCAGTTGTATGCGTAAAATTGCTTGAAAATAATTGATTCATTCACTGTTTTGACCAATGAAATGTCACTAAAAATTCACTTTTCTTCTCTTCTCTTCTCTTTTCTTCTCTTGTCTTGACTTGTCTTCACTTTCGCCTGCTGCGCTTTTGTTCAATAAATACAAAAATATTTTGTGTTTAAATTCATATGATAAAAAAACATGAAAATTTTTAATAAAACTTAAGTTGTAATATTACCGAATTTCGGATTTCAAAAGCTTTTTTTTAATAAACTAAGAACTTCCTAGTGTTCCGAATGATTATTTTGTCATTTTAAGGACCCCCTCTACCCCAAAAAAAGAAAAAAATAATAATAATTGGAAAATCGTGGCACCTTATTCAAAATATTATTATTTTTTAAAATTTGACATGAAATTAACTATCAGTAAAAATAACTACATTAGAGCAAGTATTAACATAGGCAACATCAATAGCTTCTTCAATGGCTAACAATTCACCAAAAGAAGAAAAAGCTTTATATATAAGTTAAAAGAAACTTCTAATCCATTATTTAAATACAAAATTCCACAACCAGTATTATCATCAGAAAGAGAAGCATCAGTATAAAAAATTGAAAAATAACGAGATTTATAATCATTTAAAATTTCATTATAATGATATTTAACAGTATTATTTGACAATAACGATTTTTTCATAGGTAAAGTTTTATCAAAAATTAACACATTCGGTAGTAGTGCAGTTTACGGTACCCACATTAAAAAGTTGGGCCAAGATTTTCGAGTGAGGTATCAAAAGACGCGTATTAATCTCGAGAACAATAATCCGAAGGCGGAAAAGAATTTTATCTCTGTCCGGAGATATTTGCAGTTGAATTTGGCGATTTTCATGTGGTTGTTGTTGTGTTTTTACCCACAAAAAAAATTGTGCATCATTTTTTTTTTGATGTTTTTGTGTATATTTTGAACGGGTAAAAGAGTTAACTTCCGCTTTCGGTTTCTTGATCTAGACGTGAATACGCGTCTTTTGATACCTCACTTGAAAATTTTGGCCCAAATTTCGGTAGGTACCGTAAACTGCACTATTACCACACATTCATATGCAACATCTTATTTTTCAAAAATCATTAAAGTTTCTCGCCGTGTGGCAGCACTGCGTTTTCGAACTGTCAACAACAAAGGAAATGTCCGCAAGTGGCAGCGCGCCTGCCTTCAATAACACATGGAAAATAATAACAAAAAGCAGCAAAACAAAAAACAACGAGAACAGAAAGCAGAGACGAAAACAAAGTCAGAAAAGAAATCGTGAAAATTTTCGGGAAAAATTCCGTTCTCCTCATTATCGTCATTTTCATCGTTATTTCACTTTGTTTTTGTTTATTTTCCTGACGACACGCTATTCAAATCGACCCAACTCATGATGGCGGAGTTCCATCGACTGCCTGACCAAAAATATACAGAAGCTGATTATCTTTTTCAGGTAAATACACCAACATATCTACTATAGAAAACCCATGAAAAATTCACTCATATTAACTTTTATTACATACATTATGCACCTTGTGTATCTATTTTTCTGTATTTTTCACGCCCTTACAAATCGCCGGATTTGTTGTTTTGTATGTTTGTGCTATATAACTTGCACCCGCTTCATCGACTATGATCACCAGCAGACAATCGAAATGGCCAAATCGGATGAAGAATATGATGTAGAATTATGCACTACGCCACCATTGCAAACAGGCGAAATGTACGATTTGGAATTGGTACCGCAAGAACCCAGTATTTTCTCATGGAAGGTTGTGAAACGTCGTCAGCGACCTCATCGTCGCAATACTGTATCGCATGGTGGTGCACCACCAGCGCCGCCGTCCACACCTACTTCATTGACGGCCAATAATACGCCTGTGCCCTCGCCCACCGCCTCCAACAATCTCAACGCTAATGGCAATGCCGACGATGAGCCACTTAATAGCTTACTCTACATTCTCGATTATGCACCCAAGTACAAAAAGAAACTCAAGGAACAGCAACGCACTGATGCCGAATTAGCTGAACTTTTCAATGTCATTACAATAACTAGTAGTGGTGTTGGTGGAAGTGGTGGTGGTGGCGCTAGTAGTAGCGGCAGCAATGCGAACAATGCTGGTGGTACATTAAGTGATGGCAATTCATCAAAATTGCTACCAGAACGTGGCATTAGTGCCAATTCACGTGTGATACGAAAACATGACGCTAATACAAAAATCTTTAAAATCCATCGAAATCCAAAAGAATTTTTTCGGGAATCAGGTAATATTATGGGCGTTGCGGGGGAAGGTGGTGGTGAAGATTCTGTATCGGCGCCTGAATATGATGATGTTGAAGAAGAGGAAATAGCACGTTTTCGAAGAACAGCACCTATCAAATTATCTTCTACAATGCGCGATTTTATACCAAGCGTTAAGCATTTTCGTTATCGCGTACAAACCAAACGAGAAAGACGTCTTGCAAAATTCACACGTTTCGAACATCAAGAGCGTATGGACTCGATGATGGAAAATTTTGATGCCGCCATGAAAATGAATGATGTCTAAAATGGTTGAGTGTACAACACTAGCTACTCAATAATGCCGGTTTTAATTTTGTTTCGGTTTTAAAATAAGGCCGGCGCTTATGAATACAGTACAGCATTTCTTTTATTTTCTATGAGGCAACAGGAAATGATGAAACGGGGAGAGGTAGATACATGAAAAGTAAACAGAATTTGTGGATGGAAATACTATGAATTGACGATGACGTTGCAGCTGCAGACGTCGACTTTCCAAATTGGTCTCAATGTTATGAAAACTATGAATTTGTTTCAGCTAAATTATTATCTAATAACAAGAATGAATAACACAATTTAGATATTGTGTTTATATTATTATCTAATAACAAGAATGAATAACACAATTTAGATATTCTGTTGTTTGTTCTTTGAAAACGTTTTGCATAAATTTACTTTAAACTTTACGAATAGATTCTTTCACACTTTTTTCACAATTTGTTTGAACAAAAATTAAAAAAAGCATAAAGAAAGAAAATTTAATATGAAATTATATTTAAAATGAATATAATTGTACGTATGTATTTCAAACTATTGTAAGAAGAGGCACTCCATTTAGCACGTCAGCCAGTGTGTTTGCATGCGTTCTGTTCATGTAATATGTATAGAGATACTCCATCGATGAACTGCAGTGCGTGCCGGGTTTTGCATCATAAATGCATCGACACGGTGGGTATCAGACGCACCGCTGACGTACTCTGTGCTTAAGCGGCTATATATGTACATATTTATGTATGTATCTATAGTATGTGCATATGTAGGTTGCATTAACTCTGTGTGTGAATTGTTTGTTTACATTTCTCTTATTATTTTGCGTTGTAAATGTGTGAGTAGCGAACACAATAAGCGCTGTGTTCCGATAAAAACAAATAAATATACATAAAAACCAAAACAAAATATCAATAACAAAACATATTTTTATTCACAACAATAGTTGGGGCGGTAATGGGGTGCAGTGCAGCTCTGCATATTTGCAGATGGGGTTTTCCTTCAACTTAACTTAAAATTTGTTTCAATTTTGAAACCTAATAAATAAATGATTACAATTTAAATTAAAACTGAAAATGAATAGAAAACTAAAGTTAATAGAAAATTAAAAATAAAGTTTAAATTTCAAACATATTTAGATAACAGATTACAAAAAAAAAATTTTTTTATACGAAGTTTGAAAAATATTACTCCTGCAAATAATAATTTTAACATTTCAAAACTTTCAGGAAATGTATTTATCACTTCAAGAAGAAGGGAGGGGAACCGAAGCTGGAAGAGGGTGGATTGGAGGAAAACAGAAAGAAAAGGGGTCGGTCCGTTAGCAATCAGAAGGGAAAGAGGAAGAATAGTATGTTGGGGTTACAAATGCACAAATCGCGTGATAGCGAGAGAGAAAGGAATTGGAAAAAGAAAACGCAGAAGAAAAAAGGATTAAGAGGGCTTAGAATAATCTCTGAATTTAAACAAATCAGTTCTATCGTCCTCGATAAGGGTTCTAACAGGGAATTGTTTAATAGGCACGCATGGTGCTAGAAGGGGGGTAACGACCTCCGACTATTGCCGCAGCTGCAGATGTACAGAAGAGGAGAGTATCCAGCACCTTCTCTGCCATTGTCCAGCGCTTAGAAGGCGTAGCTTGGTCATCCTTGGTAAACTTTTTCTTCATGACCTTGCTGAGGTCTCTAACTATGAAGTCAAGTTTCTATCAAAATATATAAATTCCTCGAAGTGGTTTGACCCGCTTTAGGCAGGGTAGGGGTCCTCTTTGCGACCGTATATGGTATTACAAGGGGCCCATTGGTGGTCTATGTAGTGAGCTGTTGCCATAGTGTCAAGCTCAGCCCTCGCAACCTAACCTAAAGGTTCGAGGAGCTAGACTCATAAACGGCAAAGGAGTGCCGACATCCTCAGTACTCCCCTAAACGTACGTGGGGTGTTTTTTACGGTTAAAACAAAAATAATATGAAGTGGAAATTTGAAGGTATTGGTAAAAAATAGAGAAAAGTGTGAATGGGTTTTCAAGGAAAAAGAGAAGGAAAAGCGAAAGAGATTGGAGCATAACGCACCAGTGATCAAAGAAGCGAAAACTAATTTGGTGGAACAAAAAAGTTTTTCTAAGCGGGTTCACCCCCCGGCATTGGCTTCTCAGTGAAAATTCATCTGCCTTGCAGATGCCGTACGGAGGACAATCGATGCATATCAAAAGAGATGCCCGGCCTGAATCTATTAAGAGGTGGGGACACAATATCGAATGCAAATTATGAATCAGGTACTCATTACAGGTATCGCACTACAGGATACGAATCGATACTAATTGAAGGTCGGCATTTGCTTCCAAAGTCTAAACTGCTTTCTGAGACTTTAATAGAGATTGGAGATGAACCAAAAAATATGTTATATTAAATTTATTCGACACGGCTATAATTCAAATATCATGAAGTTCTCTTTCCTGGTGCTACTAAAATAAAATATATTTTACAGTGATTATCCATTTTAGGAAGAATAAATTTATTCTGTTATACATAACAACTAACGCCTAAATTCAAATCAAATTTGAAATCGAAGCATTTGAAAATACATTTATTAATAACTACACATAAATGTATCAACTATTCACCATAACTAATTCTAATAACTACCTTCCAAGCGCTTTTACTATATGATTACATATAACGAAAATCATAGAAAAAAACTCTACATACATAGTACATGCCTAATGTTCATTCTTAAAGAAATTTTCTTTTAAATTTTGTTCAAGTTGCTCTGGATCGGTAAATGGTAGCTGACAAACACGATCATGACATATATAAACCGTTGTTTTACCATTTATCATTTTGAATTTTTGTTGTACACGTTGATTATAAGTATCATCCGGATATTGTGGATCAACATGTAATATAATCATGCCTGGTATATAGAATTTTTGACATATTTCAACAAAACGTCGTGTATCATTCGAATCTGGACCGACAACTGCTACCAAATCAAGACCATTTTCATGTAACAATAATGCAGACATCATAGCTGGTAGCGTATAACCGAAAGGATTAACATCAGCAAAGAATTCAAGCAGTTTAGAAGCGCGTTGCCTAAAGCTTTTTTCATCCAAATAATGTGAGAGTAAGATAAGATTGCGTGCAGCTATGCTGTTGCCACATGGTTCAGCGCCATCATGATCTGAAAAGTAGGAAAATTGTTTGAGCTCACATTTTATGTAACAATAAAAAAGACTTAAGCCCACTTGCAAAACATTAAGTTATTTTTTAGCTCAGAGTTAATTTCAAAAATTTGTGAAAAATGTAAGAGTTTAACCCCTCAGTTCCGTGCCAGGCCACTTGCTCAAACTTGTTCTTACGTAAGGCTAAACTGAGGCTTCGCGGTAGTGTATCTATCTTAGCTTAATGCCTTCCACGCCTTGGCATTTCTTGAATTCCCATATATGGCCCTGCTGTAGTCAGGAGCATTAGTACGCAGTTTCGAACCATCTCTTCAATCACACAAGAGCCCTTTTATTCGGTTTATGTGGTGTGAGTACTCACAATAACATATCACCCTTTACACTGGTGTGAGCATGCTGAAGGTTTTCACAACACCTGTTTTTAGTTACTTTGAACACTGACTTGACTTTGAGCTCTAATTTAGTTTTAGGTTGCCCAAAATCATTTGGTTACAAAGTAGCTCAATTCCCTTCTGCCCTCAAAAACCAACAATGATTATAAAAAACAATGAACTACCTTCTTTTAGGCGCACAATCACATTTGGAGAATTTTCTTCTGAATAGAAATAGGCGCCATGTGTATTATCCCAAAATCGTACATCCTGTATCTCCTGAAGTTCACGTGCCCATTTTAGCACGCTGCCATCTAACGAAGTTTTATAATAATCCAACAGACCTCTGATGAGAAATGCGTAGTCGTCAAGGAAGCCATCGATAGGTGTTGTACTGTAAAAAAAAAATTAACCACGCTTCGAGAAATAATTCATAATATAACTTACGCTATACTTTCCAGCGTTGCATCACCAGTGCCTCGTCCATAGCAAGAGCGGAGCAGCACTTTTCTTTCGTTATCATATAAATGCTTGTGCATAAATTTATATAAATCTTCAGCTGCTTTTGCATATTCGTCCCGCTTTTCGCCACCACAATTTGCCAATTGAGCTAAACCCGACAACACTAAGCCATTCCATGCACAAATAATTTTTGTATCCAAATGTGGACGAGGACGTTGATCGCGTATTTTGTGCAACACTTCATTGGTAATATAAAGTACCCGCTGTAATTGCTCTTCAGTTAAGCCAAATTTATCACATGTCTCAGCAACGGAACCACGAACAATGTGTATATTTTTCGCAGTTAGATGACCATGCGGATCACTTTTGGGTTCAACATTGCCCGTTGCACGCAAGTCGTAGTGAAAAGTGTAAATTTCAAATATACGCTCCATGTCCAATTTTAATTCTTCATAAAGCGTTGCATTTGCATCCACAGCCGCCTTCACTTCAGCCCAAGTCCAAGCATAGAACGCACCTTCGACTTTTGCTCTAGCATCTGCTGTAGGTAAAGAATCAGCATCTTCGCCAGCAAAGAAACCACCCCCAGGGTGACGTAAATCTTTCATTAAATAACGAAATATACCATCAGCATAGCGCATATATATCTTATCGTTTGTTAGCTTATAAGCACTGGCATATGCGGTCATAAGTTGACCTTGATCATAGAGCATTTTCTCAAAATGTGGCACATGCCAAACACGATCCACAGAGTAACGCGCAAAACCACCAAACACATGATCATGTATACCACCGTGACCAATGTGTTGTAAGGTTTGCAGCACCATATCGAGCACATCTGCATCTTTGGTGATAATGTAGGCATGTAAAAGGAATTTCAGACGTGAAACTTCAGGAAATTTCGGTTGTGTACCAAAACCGCCGTGTTGTTGATCATAACGTCGCTTAAAGATGCGTAAAGACTCTTGCAGTTTGGCGTCCGCACTGCCTGGTTCAAATACAGCTGTCGTCGATTTTTCGCTTAGTGATTTTTGTATTGCTGCTATAACATGTTTGCCTGTTACTTTTAGCTCATCTTGATTGGATTGCCATTTGGAGGCGATAGTTTTGAGCACAGTAGAGAATGAGGGCATACCCCAACTGCAAATAATTATAATAAAATCAACCTTAGGACTGGTACTGACCCCTTATAATATCGTAACCACTCCGCTTCAGAATATCTTATCTATGACTAGATTCCTCAGAGCTAAATTTTGCACAGCTCGATATAGGTATATATACGTGAGTCGTTTTTAAAAGAAAATCGCTACTGAGGTGAGCTCTAAAACAGGTATCTTTTAAGCAATTTCTTAAATAAACTAATAAGATAGATATTTTTTTGGAGATATGGGAGAAGGACGTTCCTCCACTTAGCTGTCGGTATGTGTTAAGGGGTTTCCTACAGAGCAAAACAACAATTTATTCTGTTTCTCGCGATTGAACTTGGCTCGAAGGAAACTTATTTGACAATCTTTTCAACACTCAGTTTTTGTAGTAATCGCACAACACAGCATATGTCATTAATCCGGCACTAGCGCCTTCTGGTACTACCCCTACTCTTTTTGAAACCATTTTTTTTACCCCAATCTTCCGATAATACAAAAAAGAAAATAATACATAAAAAAAAAATCCCCCAGCGGGTTAGGGGGGTCAGAATATACCCGCGGTAGGTATGCCTGTCGTAAGAGGCGACTAAAATACCAGATTCAAGGGGCTGTGTAGCGCAACCCTGCAGGTTGCCAGCGCAACATATAGCTTCTCCAAACCCAATTGTCAACCTCACCTATCCGCGGCGAATCCTGTTTCACTAACAGACGAGGCTCTGGCGACCCTAAGCTCCTTATGGAACTTGGGGATGGCGAGGGAGGGGATGGCCTGAAGGTTTAATGTGGCCACATAAATCGTTCCCGAGATGGTCGGGTCAGCACCTTAATGGTGCTGTGGTACCGGAGCGTACCGGATCTGTATCCGGCAAAGGACCATCACATCGATAACACTCCCCAAAGCCTTCGGGGAGCAACCTTATCGCCACAACAACAACAACAACAACAACCGGAGCGTACCGGCAAAGGACCAGCACATCGATAACACTCCCCACAGCCTTCGGGGAGCAACCTTATCGCTACAACAACAACAATACATAAAAAACTTACCGATCATGTGGAGGAAAGTAAGTGCCTGCCGTAATTGGCGCCAAATCTGGTGTAAGCCAAACAGACATTGGCCAACCCCCACTTCCGTTCAACATCAATACAAATTGCATATAAATTTTATCGATATCCGGACGTTCTTCGCGATCGACTTTGATATTGATAAAATTTTTATTCATTATAGCTGCAACAGCTTCGTTTTCGAATGATTCGTGTTCCATAACATGACACCAATGACAAGTAGAATAACCCACGGAGAGGAATATTAATTTATTTTCTTCACGTGCACGTTTGATTGCTTCATCACACCATGGATACCAATCTACGGGATTGTGTGCATGCTGCAACAAATATGGTGATTTCTCATTAATTAAACGATTCGTATGGCTCGTAGTCGCTTTCGTTCCACCATCCGCTAAAGTACTTGGTAGTACTGTATCTGCTTTTGAATTGCTTTGGGTATTATCCGACATTTTGCGTGTGGATACGCTATAATAACTAATATTAATAAGAAAATTAAAAATTAAGATTTTTTGCAAGCAAAGTACTTGCCTATTATAATCAAATTCCAAAATACTTCTTTTTACTGTATTCCCACAGCTGGTTTGCCTTGATGGTGTTGCTGTGGAAGAGAAAAGATGTTTGCACTTCGCTGTTGCTGCTGGTTGTTTGCTGACCGTTTTCGCTATAAACTTTCTTATCCAATTTAGATATGTTATATTATTCAACATATCAGCAATAAATATACAACAAAACGTTGTAGCTTATAGATTCGCGAACTGATTACGGCACTCACCATTAATTCATTCCTCCAACGCGTGCTACGTTATTGTAATTTGTATTTTCTTTGTTATTTTGTGTCATCGTTCACAGCCAATAATCTTCAATAATAAAATCAGATGGGATGGCAAACATCAGTTAGCAGGTTTTTAGTCCCTTGTTGTTGCTGTTGAAATAATTGCCGCCAATGGTGTTGTAAACGGAATTAATTAATTATTTTGTCCTCTTTTGTTGTTTGAATCTTCGGCTTTTTTAACAGGCTGCAGAAAGCAATAAGCATTTTTTTGTAACTAAACAAATGCCATTATTTGCAAACGAAGCACGGTTGCTTTATTGACAATACGGATTCTGTTCACTGCCTCTCAAACTCTGCATTCATTCGCTTGTAGGGTGGGACTTCGAATCGAATTAAAAACAATAACCCTGGGTGGGTCCAATACCGGTTTAGGGATCAAAATAAAATGCGCGCAGAACTAAATATATGTGCCTACGTATTCACATTTGTAAAAGGAGCCGAAATGTGTAGGTGATATTTAAACTTGGTTGATAGGCTATAATCAATGTGATTCACTCCAAGGGACTAGTTTTGGATGCCCGCCAACTTTAGGAAATGTCAAACCGGGAGACTTGGGTGTTGAAGGATGAAGTGTGAAAATCAAAATTAACATTTCAGGCGCTAATGTATAGTTTCACAAATAAACAACAGATGTTTGAATGTAAGCCCAAGTAAATTTTCAAACCCTTCTCATACGTACATATATCTTCATCTTAAGTATGAGGTAAGAAACATGTCAAAGGAGTGTTTATGCCCCTAGAACCTAATAAAGTATTTTGCATCACTGATTTCGCTTATTCTTTCAGCCAATCGCAATATACAATTTTTTTAAAAAAACGGCACCTTTTTTGGGTATTTTGCCTTGAGAGCAATTTGAAAACATGTTCGCCTTGGGTAATTTTATTTGAATTTATTGTTCATTATTAATTTTTTGAAAAAAATATGCAAAGTGAGCATATAAATTTATTATATAACTTTTCTTTTAGTGTTTTGTTTTAATAACTAGGTTAATTGGGTGATCAAAAGTCCGTGTTAAGCTGACAGCGAAAGCGCCTGTTTTTTTAAATAACTTTTAAACAGTTAGAAAGAGTTAAATTTCGCAATTAGTTTCTTATAACGGGCAGTGATGCGCATCCGTTGATACCACTTTCGACCATATCCGACCAATTTTGGACATGAACAATAAATGGCCTAAACAGTCCTAAACGAGTAGCGCTTCCCAAGGCAGTCGGTTCTATGTACCGGAGCGACTCGGGATTTTTCCCGACCAAGGACTATCATTTCAGTGTGACCCCATCTAATTTGTTTCGTCCCTCCCACAAATTGTCATCCTCCCAGCAGCTCCTTGCAGCAGGACTGCTCCATATTCTCTTACTCCGGGAAGGCATCGAATCCAATCCGGGTCCGTCTCCTGACCCCGGTCATGAGAAATGGTTTTGCTGCATCTGCCGGAAAAGAATCTTTTTAGGACGGTCATACTCTGTTCAGTGTGTCTCGTGCAAGGGATGGTTGCATAGGACAGGTTGTTCTGGGCTTGATCCCAAAACCCGACGTCCACGTAACTTTTATAAATCTTTTGTGGCTCCTTGCTGTTCACGTCCAAGGGCGTCCCGTAGTCTACGCCTTAGCGCCCCCACTACCTTCCAGCAGCCCCGCTGCTCAGCAAGCCACAACAAGTACCCGCTGCTGCTCGCGCCCACGGCGCCAACAACTCAAACAGCTGATACCACTCATAACTACTACCTTCGTAGTAGAGTTGGTAGCAATGCTGAGCATCAGCCCCTGCCCCCGTCTTCTCCCCCCCTCTTTTCCGGCAGCAATCGTGCAGGTCAGGGAATTAGACTCTTAGTCCCTACTTCCGTTTGCACCGTCTGCCAGCACAGAATATATAGGTTTGCGACATCCGCCCAATGCAGCTCCTGCCTTGGGTGGTGCCACTTTCCCAGATGTTCTGGTCTCCGCGACGGCAACCCCCCGACGGGTTTCATCGCGCCATGTTGCCAGGTCGCAAACCCAAATCATCCGGGTACCCCAATGCTTACCCAAGGACGCCCAGTCCCAGGGCCACAACAGCAATTGCGTCCTGGCCTTCCACAACCCAGGCGTAGTCACCCGTCACTTACCCCCAGAGTGGCGACGTCTCCCCTTATGCACTTCAGAATCCTGCAGTTAAACTGTAATGGACTAACTGGGAAGATTACGGAGATAGTCGATTTCATGAAGCGGCACAACATCCGCATTGCTGCGATTCAAGAGACTAAACTCACAGCAAGATCTGCATTGCAGACCTGCTCTGGGTATAACGTCCACAGGAAAGACCGCGAGAGCGGAAGTGGAGGCGGTCTCGCGTTTATCATACACCACTCTGTGCAATATTATATATTTGATCCTGGCATCGACCGCAGGGACAATGTCTTAGAACTTCATCGCCTATCTGTCCGGTCAGGCGATGCAAACCTAGAAATCATCAACATCTACATCCCTCCTGCCACCTGTTGCCCCAGTGGATATCGCCCTAATATCAGGGCCTTACTCACTGGCAACAATCGCATTATCTTAGGTGATTTCAATGTCCATCATGATCTATGGCATTCAAACTTGCGAGCGGACAGTAGGGGTGAGATGTTGGCGGATCAAATAGAAGAAACGACGTTCTGCACAATAAACGGAGACGCCCCCACACGTATGGTAGGAAGCTGTCACAGCTCGCCAGATATCTCAATCGTGAGCGCAGAACTCGTAAACTGCGTCAACTGGCAGCCGATGGTAACATTGGCACCCGACCACCTGCCCATACTTATTTCGCTTGAGCGTACCGCCGACTTCATCGTCACCAAAAAACGCACTTTCATAAACTTCAAAAATGGAAAGTGGGAAGAATATAAATCCTTTACAGACAGCCGCTTTGCTGCCCTCCCTATCCCGACTGATGCCCGCCAAGGGGAGCGTGCCTTCCGTAAGGTCATTAAATCCGCCTCGGCACATTTCATTCCCGCCGGGAGAATTCCCGAAATCCGACCCCACTTCCCGGCGGAGGCCGCAAAGTTAGCGAGAGAACGTGACCTTATAAGACAGCTTGATCCAGGCGATCCCCAAATAAGGGATATAAACCAACGTATCAGATTGCTTGTGGATGAACACAAGCGGGCGAAATGGGAGGAGCACCTAAGAGGTTGTAACCTCTCTACCGGTATGGGTAAACTTTGGTCCACCGTAAAGTCCCTATCGAATCCGACTAAGCACAAAGACAAAGTTTCCATCGCCTTTGGCGACAAAGTGCTGTCGGACGCGAAAAAATGCGCGAGCGCTTTCTGACGACAATATATAATGCATCCTACGGTCGACAAAGATAGACGGAAAGCCAATAGACACGCACATAAACACAAATTCAGCGCGTCACCAATCACCATCACCGCTAAAGAGGTTGAGGACGCCATTGGTCTTGCTAAATCATCCAAAGCAGTGGGCCCAGACGGCATAGCCATGCCGATGCTTAAAAGCCTAGGGAAAGAGGGTTTCAAATATTTGGCGCATGTCTTCAATTTGTCTCTTTCCACCTTTGTCATACCTGAGAAATGGAAAATGGCCAAGGTGGTCCCGCTACTAAAGCCTGGGAAACCAGCTAACATAGGTGAGTCGTATCGTCCGATATCCCTCCTATAGCCAGTGGCAACGACGCTTGAAGCCATTTTGCTCCCTTATTTCCAAGCAAATTTGCAGCTAGCCCCTCATCAGCATGGCTTCAGAAAAATCCATAGCACTACCACCGCGCTAAATGCCATTAGCACCCAAATAAATTGCGGTTTAAATCAATACCCCCACCATAGAACAGTACTCGTAGCGCTAGACCTATCAAAAGCTTTCGATACGGTCAACCATGGCTCGTTACTGCAGGACCTGGAAGGGTCTACCCTTCCCCCATGTCTTAAAAGGTGGACCGCAAATTATCCGGGTGGTCGGCAGGCATCGGTGCAATTTAGAAACGAAGCATCAAAACCAAGGAGAATTAAACAAGGGGTGCCACAGGGTGGTGTCCTATCCCCACTTTTGTTTAATTTCTACATATCTAAGCTACCTTCACCACCGGAAGGAGTCACAATCGTTTCCTACGCCAATGACAGCACAATAATGGCCACAGGCCCAGGCCCAAAGATCGATGCGCTATGCAATAAAATAAACGGCTACCTCCCTGATCTCTCCAGTTTTTTCGCCTCGCGAAACCTGGCATTATCACCGACTAAATCTTCCGCGACCTTATTTACAACATGGACGCCCCAAATGTCGACCATTTTGAACATCCACGTCGATGGCTCTACGCTACCGACTGTCCTACACCCCAAAATCTTGGGTGTGACGTTTGATCAGGATCTACATTTTGGTGAGCACGCAGCCGCAATTGTTCCGAGAATTCAGAGCCGTAACAAAATCCTCAAATCCTCAAATCCCTCCCTGGCAGTACTTGGGGAAAAGATAAAGAAACGCTCATGACTACATACAAAGCAATTAGCCAGCCGATTACGTGCTACGCGTCACCCATATGGTCGCCAAGCCTAAAAATCACCCACTGGAAGAAACTACAGGCCTACCAAAATACTGCTCTCAGAATCGCCACGGGCTGTCTTCTTATGTCCCCAGAACACCATCTGCATAATGAGGCGAGAATACTCCCCATCAGGGAGAGAAATGAGATGCTGACCAAACAGTTCCTGTTGAATACCCAGAAACCTGGGCATCCCAACAGACATCTGATTGATGAACCAGCACCGCCTAGGGGCTTAAGGAGTCATCTCCGTAAGCATTTTGAGGAAATACGGCACCTGAGAACCCAGCCGTATGAAGTGAAAAACCACAAGCAGGTCCTTGGTGAACTCCATAAACAGGCGTCGGACCTTTATGCCGGGAATTGCCCGGTGAATCCAGTGCTTAACGAAAATTATCCAAAACTTGCGGAAGAGGAACGCATACTCCCCAGGGAAACGCGTGTCACTCTTGCTCAACTTCGTTCTGGAAACTGTAACAGGTTAAACTCTTACCTATCCAGAATCAAGCCCGACATACAAAATGTATGCGCCGCTTGCAACGTGTCCCCACATGACACCAACCATCTCTTCAATTGTAATGTGGAACCAACGCCTCTAACACCCCTTTCCTTATGGTCCACCCCTGTTGAAACGGCAAGTTTCCTTGGACTCCCGTTAGAGGATATTGATGACAATTTGTGATCGGTCGCGGCTATTAGGTGGGGCGAGCATTGCTACAACAACAACAACAACAACAGCAGAAAATATAGTAACGCGCCGGACACCGCCGCCACCGCCGACGCCCTGATATTTTTGACATTCGGCGGCGGCGTGCGAAAAACGACAAAAATCGGCGGCGGCGTTTGTCGGCGGCGTATATCTCTATACCACGACTTCCGCTACACGTTGGATCTATCATTTCCTCAATTAGTTCCGCTGGTGTGATCAAAGCACCGGTTATTTGATGTTATGTGAGTAGGAGAGAGCACAAGTCAACCCGCCAGAACGCAGCAGAAGTGGAAGCATAGCCATAAAGCACTTCGTACGGCCGCCAAGGAAAAAATTGACTACCAGCGACCATGGAAAAACAGTTGGTAGGATGACGAATACCGCGTTGCAACCGAAAGAAGACGCTGCCTACAGGGCTACGTTCAAAGCTACCCCGAGTTGAAAAGGGAAACAGAACGCCTTTTGAGGAAGAAACAAGCAGATACAGGAAGGCGTGAGTGCGTGGAGCTTGAGCTGCTAGCCATCAGGAATAGCGCCCTCATATTTTACCAAAAAAATTGGCGACAGACGGAAGGTTTTAAGTCCAAAGTCCTGTAAGAACAAAAACGGCGACCTTGTAACCGACTTCCAGAGAGTACTTAGATAATTAAAGCCCCTCCCGATTATGACGTAAACTGCGTCAACTGCAGCCGATGGTAACATTCACATCCGACCACCTACCTATACTCCTTTCCCTAGAGCGATCTGCTCAATTCATTACTACTGAAAAACGCGCTTTCATCACTTTTAAAAGAGGGAAGTGCGAAGATTACAAAACTCATACTTACAATTGTTTTGCTGCCCTTCCTATCCCAACTGATGCCCGTCAAGGGAAGCGTCCTTCGGCAAGTTTATTGAATTCGCTTCGGCTCGTTTTATTCCCGCCGGAAGAATCATGGAAATCCGGCGACATTTTCCAGCGGAGGCCACAACTCTAGCGATAGAACGTGAGTGCATGTTTTCAGCCTGTCCCTGTCCACCTTCGTCTTCCCCGAAAAATGGAAAATCGCTATTAAAGAATCTTATCGTCCGATATCTCTCCTATCGCCAGTAGCCAAAACTCATAAAGCCATTTGCTTCCCTATTTCACTACAAACTTGCGTCTTGTAAATCATCAGCATGGCTTTCGAAAACTACATAGCACTACCACCGCTAAACGCTATTAACACGCAGATAAATTGCGGATTAAATCAAAAACGCCACCACAGGACAGTACTCGTTGGGCTAGACCTATCAAAAGCTTTTGATACGGTCAACCACGGCTCGTTACTGCAAGACCTGGAAGGGTATCTTCCTCCAAGTGCATAGTGCAAAAGGTGCACCGCAAATTATATGGTCAGAAAGCATCGGTGCAATTCAGGAACATGACACATAAACCCAGAAGAATTAAACAAGGGATGCCACACGGTGGTGTCCTATCCCCACTTCTGTTTAACTTATACATATCGAAGCTACCTTCACCACCAGAAGGAGTCACTATTGTATCCTACGCCGATGACTGCACAATAATGGCCATAGGCCTATTGATTAGCTTTGTAATAAAATAAAAAGCTATCTCCCTGATCTCTCCAGTTTTTTCGCCGTGCGAAACCTGACATTGTCACCGACCAAATCATCGGCGACCTTATTTACAACATGGACACGGCAAATGTCGACCATATTGGACATCCACGTCTTTTGGCATAACGCTACCGACTGTCTTACACCAAATAATTTTGGGTGTGACATTCGATTAGAATCTACATTTTGGAGAGCATGCAACCGCAATTGTACCTAAAATCCATAGCCGTAGTAAAATCCTCAAATCTCTTGCCGGCAGCACTTGGGGTAAAGACAAAGAAACGCTCATTACTACTTACAAAGCAATTGTCCAGCCGATTGCATGCTGCGCGTCCCCGATATGGTCGCCAAGCCTAAATGTTACTCACTGGAAGAAACTGCCTTCAGAACCGCTGCGGGCTGTCTTCGTATGTCCCCAGACCACCACCTCCCCATTAGGGAGAGAAACGAAATGCTGAACAAACAGTTTCTACTGAATACCAAGAAACCTGGGTATCCCAAAAGTCATCTGATTGATGAGGCCCAGGGGCTTAAGAGATCATCTCCGTCAGCATTATGAGGAGATACGGCACCTGAGAACACACCCATATGAAGCAAAAAAGCACAAGCAGGCCCTCAGTGATATCCACAAACAGGCGTTGTACCTACATGCTAAGAATTTCCCGGCGAATCCAGTTCTTAAAGAAAAAAAAAAAAACAGAACTCGCGGAGAGGAACGCACTCTACCTAGGGAAACGCACGTCTCAACTTCGATCTGGGTACTGTAACAGGCTAAACTCTTACCTATCCAGAATCAATCCCGACATACAGATTGTATGTCCTCCTTGCAATGTGCCCCACATTTCACCAACCATCTCTTTAATTGCAATGTGAAACCAACGACTATAACACCCCTTTCACTATGGTCCACCCCTGTTGAAATTGTAAGTTTCTTGGACTCCCGTTAGAGGATATTGATGACAACTTTTGAGCGGTCGCGTCTATTGAATGGGGCAAAGCACAGCTACAACAACAACAACATGGAATTAATGTCCCCCTCCCGATTATGACGAATTCGGAATAGCAATAACCAGACTAAAAAAAAACAAGTAAAGGTGTCTAAGTTCGGGTGTAACCGAACATTATATACTCAGCGTGAGCTTCAATTGTACAATTCATTTCAGATAAATTACTTTTCTACATAACACGTGGCACCGCCCGTTTAAAAAAAATAAAGTCTCCTCCATTTCCTCTTACAATAAAACTTGATAAGTGATTCAAAACTTTTTATAACTTATTATTATCGTCTACGACCCCTTTAAACTTGTTTTATATCTAAGTTACCGTGGTCTTTAACCGATCCCGTCCATTTTTTCTAGAAATATTTCCTGCTATAGGGAAAATTTATGTACCCATTTTTATTACGATCCGTTAATTTTTCTTAGAGTTATGGCTCCCGAAACATAGAAAATTGCTTAGTCATAAAAGGGGCGGTGCCACGCCCATTTAAAATTTTTTTTATCAAGAGTCTCAATATCAGTCCGTCTGTAAAATTTGAACATTCTAGGTGTATTATTTACTAAATAATCAGATTTTTTGTGTTTTCCAAAATGTTATATATATAAAAAGTGGGCGTGGTTATCATCCGATTTCGCTCATTTTCAATACTATCTATTCTGGGTCCGGATAAGCTCGTGTACCAAATTTGGTGAAGATATCTCAATATTTACTCAAGTTATCGTGTTAACGGACGGACGGGCGGACAGACATGGCTCAATCGAATTTTTTTCGATACTGATAATTTTTATATATGGAAGTCTATATCTATTATCGAGTACAACCAACCGTTATCCAGTCAAAGTTAATATACTATGTGTGCAAAGCACGCTGAGTATAAAAACAAAGCCGCGGGCGCTGATGGATTGCCTGAGGAGTAATTCAAATACGGCGGCGAGGAGTTGGTAAGGCGCATGCATCAACTTCTTTGCAAAATACGGTCGGACGAGTGCATGTCCAACGATTGGAATCTAAGTGTCCTTTGCCCCGTCCCCAAGAAAGGGGATCCTGCAACATGCAACAACTATCGCGGAATCAGCCTTCTTAATGTGCGCGGAACCATGTACATTTAGACTTAAAACGTGCTTTTGAAACTGTGGATAGAGAGGAACTGCTGAATGTTATGTTTAATAATGGGATAAGAGGAAAATCCTTGGAATGGTTCAGAAGCTATTTGAGTAATAGAAAACAGAAGACGATTGGAAGTGCAGTTTCACCGGTTGCTGATGTACATATTGGGCTACCGCAAGGTTCAGTGTTGGCACCGCTATTGTTTACAATATATATTAACGATATTAAAGAATGCTTGAAATATTGCAATATTCGACTATTTGCGGATGATGCATTGATAAGCATTAGTGAAAGAAGTGCGGGCTTTGCGGTATCGAAAATGCAAGAAGACTTAGACTCCCTTTACAAATGGCTATGCCATAGAAAGTTGAAAGTGAACGTGGATAAAACCAAAAGTATGATATTTTGCAAAAATCAAAGCATTATGGGTGCCAATAACCTTAGCAATATTACTCTGAAGATAAGAAATGTTGAAATTCAGCAAGTAGACAAGATCAAATACCTAGGAGTCTGGATCGACAAAAACCTTAGATTTGGAGAACACATAAGTTATTTAGAAAACAAAATTGCAAAAAAAATTGGTTTTATGTACAGAACTTGTAAATATATTAGTCAACGACACAAATTATTAGTGTATCGATCAATTATTGAACCGCACTTTATCTATTGTCCAACAATCCTGCTATTAGCAAATGACACACAAATAAAAAAACTGCAGATACAACAAAACAAGGCAATGCGATTAATTTTAAAATGTTCGCTTAGAACACCAAAAACTACAATGCTAAATATGTTAAACTGGCTTAGTGTAAAACAGTCGATATATTATTTCACATTGAAATTTATACATCATATGAAATTAGGAATAACACCGAATTATCTGAACGGGAGAATACATTTTAATCATGAAATACATAACTATGGAACTAGAAGCAGCGGAAATATAAGACTGCCTAGAGTAAGAACGGAGTTCGCTAAGAAGACTTTAGAATATATAGGTTATAAAATGTACAATGAATTACCAAATGCGATAAAAGACTGTGAAAATATTAATAAGTTTAAAGCAAAATTATTTTTATACTGTAAGCCATTAAGCATGTAATGTATACAATTTATTTATATATATACATATATATATATTTTTTTTTTACCTTGAACTAGGTCTTAAAGACCGTAAATAAATAAATTATTATTATTATAATATTGCATATAAGCTCATTTGAAGTGTATTGTTCGAAAGATTGAAACCAGCGTGAATCGGTTGATTGGACCTTATCAGTGCGGCTTCAGACCTGGTAAATCTACCATCGACCAGATTTTCACAATGTGCCAAGTCTTGGAAAAGACCCGAGAAAAAAGAATTGACACACATCCCCTCTTCGTCGATTTTAAAGGCGCCTTAGACAGCATGAAAAGGTACTACCTATATGCCACTCTGTCTGAAGCTGGAGTCATTGGTGCCGTTTGTCGTATCGCTGTAGTCGTATCCCTAACGTAATCAGCTGTTTATCGTTACGACGGTAAACCAAAACCCAATTGGTTGGCTACGATACGGATACGAACTTAGCGGCACCAATAATCGATTGCATTAATTCTCATAAGGTTGGTCGAATCAGCTGTTAAAAGGTTACCGATAAAGCACCAATGTCTCCAGCTTGAATTTGGTTACGTCGCAAAACTTATACGGCTGTGCAAAATGACGTTGAGCAACACCATCAGCTCAGTTCGAAACTAAACAAGGTTTCAGACAGGGTGACCCTCTATCGTGCGATTTTTTAATTTGGTTCTGGAGAAAGTTATACTAGCCGCAGAACTTAACCGCTCTGGAACAATATTGTGTAATGGAATAAGTTATCTGAATGTAATTATAGTAATCTGGCAGCACGAAGTGTCGAGCAGGGTTTGGTGCCTTCCGGTTCCGAAAAGTATGTAAAAAGAAGAGAAGAAGCCCAGCCAACGCGTTGCTTGCGATATCGAAGTAAAATTAAGGAATCGATCACAAAAGATCATATATCAGGTGTGGAAATCCCACAGGCCAATATTTTATTTAGTACATTAAGATATTTTAAATTCAAATCGAAATTTGAAGAAACTAATTGATAATGGCAAATATGCTGACACGGCAGCAAATGATTAATACGCTTACGATGGCTAATGTTGAATTTGATAAAGAGGCTAATCTTGTAAAATTGCGTGTCTTGTACGACCAGGCTGTAGCTATTCTGCCAAAATTATTGGATGACGGTTTGTAAATTGGAAAGTTACAAAACGTGAACGTGCCAGATGAAAATGTACCGGACAAAAATGTGCCAGATGAAGGTGTACCAGAGGAAAATAGGCCACATGAAGACGTGCCAGATGAAGGAGGGCCGGAGGAGGACATAACCGGTGTAGATGTGGTGAATGCTTCAAATGTTGATAGTGATTTGCTACTTCCGTTGACCACTTTGACCAAGCCAAATTTACAGGCGAGTGGCAGCTCAATTGATAGCTTAAAGGCTGAAAAGAGCACTTGGCACGGATGCTAGCTGTTGCTCGCAAATAGCGTGAACTGATTGAACTGCAGCAACAGATCAATCAAAATGATAGACGAAGAATTGATCTGCATGAGCTGGATGCGCCCATGAATAAATTCGACGAGTCAGAATTCCAAGATGTTGTTAAGTGGATTGGTGAGTTGGAGGCAGTATTTGAATTTCTACGCTACATGCCAAAAAATTCCTGGACATTGCTCTAGTCCGTTCGTATAGTGACTTAAAGTCTGCTTTATTGGTGGAGTATCGACGAACGTTTCCGCTCCAAGATGTATTTAGCCAGTTGAAAACACGTAGTATTAAACCAGGGGAAACCCCTCGACAATACGTGGTGGAAATGCAACATATGGCTAGCCGAGCTGACATACCTGAAAGTGATTTAGTCGATATAATTATTGACGGACTCAACGACAAATCTACTTATGTGTCTATGTTATATGGTGCAATGTCAATCAGAAGTTTAAAAATGTTGATAGAGCGTTACGAAAAAATGAGAAAAACTGTTGTTACAGTGGATAATCGTATCAAAGAGAAGCCCGCCGTAACTAGCCGTGTAGATGTCAATAATGTGCGTTGTTACAATTGTTTCCAGTACGGGCATTATAAGAGTGCATGTACACAACTCAGACGTCCACCTAATTCGTGTTTTATGTGCGCAGAAGTAGGCCATACTCGCCATAATTGTCCTCGTCGTGTATCATCAGCAAACAATCGCAACGTCGCAGCTGCTGTAAGTGATGAGGAGATTCGAGAAATGAATAAATTAACTGAACGACTTCCGTCAAACAACATGGTAAGTGTTGCCTTCTATAATGGAGAAAAGTGTACTGAATTAGTCTCTCTTTTTGCATTATTCGACACGCGTAGTCCAATTAGTTTCATAGAACGATCCCTTGTGCCAGAGTTAGTACAACTAAGCAATAAACGAAAATTAACACGATACCATGGAATTGGTAACAAGCAAATAAAAATGTACGGTATTTTGCCTTGTAAATTTATATTTCGTAAGCATTGTATCATTCACAATTTTGTTATTTTGCCAGATTCGGATGCAGTTGTTCCAGTATTGGTTGGACGGGACCTGTTAACAAAATTGCGAATAATGTTGTGCCAATTTAATAAAATTAGTTATAATCCAAATGAATTGTTAAGCTTGAACTTTCAAAATAAATCCCATCTTTCGGATATCCTTGTCAGTACACTTCGCTCCTTTCATTTCTATAAAAGTCCACAAGTTGTTGACTAGGTTGCTTTCATAGAAAAACAAAACAATGTAAGCTTAGAGATGTCAGAATTATAGATAAGCGAGAATTGTTATCGTAATAATATCAATGTGGGAAAATTGATCGATAAAGATGTAAATGATTGTAATGAAATTATTTTATCTGTTGATGCAACTGAGGAAGAGAATGTTAGCGATTATATTAATATACATCCAAAATTGAATAAAATAGAATCAGATATCCTTCGCGCTTTAATATTGAATAAATGTAAAAGTATTAGCAGAGCGATTGTCAGCGGGTATTCGATGAAAATCAAATTGAAAAATGATACACCAGTGTACAGTAGTCCGAGGAGGCTATCGTTTAAGGAAAAAATTGAGGTCCAGAAAACTATTGATGAATTATTGGCTAAAGGTATTATAAGACAAAGTGAGTTACCTTATGCGTCGCCCATAGTTTTGGTACGAAAAAAGAATGGTTCATTGAGAATGTGCGTGGACTATCGGGCGCTCAATAGTTTAACAATACGTGATCACTATCCGTTACCTCTTATTGAAGATTGTTTAAGCTATCTAGGAGGAAAAACGTATTTCAGTACTCTTGATTTGAAGGATGGCTTCCACCAAGTACCAATGAGTGAGGAGTCCATACCACTGACGGCTTTTGTCACGCCAATGGGACAATACGAATATTACTATATGCCATTTGGACTGAACAATGCACCTGCAGTTTTCCAGCGCTTAATTAGTAAAATTTTAAAACCACTTACTGATGCTGGTAGGATTGTAATGTATTTAGATGACAATAATGTGGCTACCAAAACGTTTGATGATCATGTTGAAATACTGAAGCAAGTAGTAGATCTATTAAGTGCTGCTGGGTTGCAATTAAATTTGTCAAAGTGTTGATTTGCATATAAAGAAGTTGAATACTTAGGATATTGTGTAAATGATAGGGGTATAAGTCCAAACGAAGCACACCTTAAGGCAATTAAAAATTATCCGATTCCTAAAAATGCAAAAGAGGTAAAACAATGTGTGGGTTTATTTTCTTACTTTAGCCGCTTTGTCCCAAGTTTCTCCCAGATTGCGATTGTTAATGCATTGGTGCGGTTTCGTACATTTTTGGACGGGGTTCCTTTTGTGCTTGTTACGGACTGCAACTCGTTGGTGTTGACATTGGAAAAGAAAATTGTGAACCCTCGTATTGCGCGGTGGACCTTAAACTTCTCGAACTTTGATTTCGTTGTAAAGCACAGGGGAGGGGATCAGATGTCACATGTAGACGCTTTGAGTAGGGTACCGGTGTGTTATATTGGGGAGAATGAGGTTGATCTGAATATTCAAATTGCACAGTCGTATGATAGAAATCTTCGCGAATTAAAGGAAAAGCTAGAAGGCGGGGAGGTGCCGGGATATGAGTTGGAGAATGGTTTAGTATTTCGCGTTAGTGGACGATACCAGCAGTTATATGTGCCATCGGAAATGGAGGAAAACGTAATGAGAACCGTACATGAGAATTATGGTCATCAAGGAATAGATAAGTGCTCAAATCAAATACAGTAGCATTATTGGTTTCCTTTGATGAGGAGAAAGCTGAATAAATTTATACGAAATTGCTTGAAGTGTATATATTATTCTAGTTTGCCTAGCAACAGAGAGCGAAATCTTTACAGTAATCCGAAAAGGCCGGAGCCATTTGATACATTACACATTGACCACTTTGGACCATTGGAGTCGGTAAAATCGAAACAAAGGCATGTATTTGTGATCGTTGATGGGTTTAAGAAGTTTGTTAAGTTATATGCGGTTAGACCAAGCTCCAAAGAGAGTAGATGTGCACTCAAAAAGTACTTTGTAGATTACAGTCGTCCACGGAGAATCGTAAGTAATCGGGGAACAGCATATACTTCCAATGAATTTGAGAACTTCTGTAAAGAATGTAACGTGAGTCATATTTTAAATGCAGTAGCTTCACCCCAATCGAACGGCCAGGTAGAACGAGTGAATAGGGTGTTAAAAAGTATTTTATCGAAGCTAACGGACCCAAAATGTCATGCCGATTGGAGAAGGAAGTTGTCTAGAGTGGATTTTGCAATAAATAACACTGTACACTGTGCAACTAAGCAGACTCCCAGCCAAATGATGTTTGGTGTTGAACAAAGGGGGGGGGGGGGGGGGGGGAAATTGATGAATTAACCGAATACTTGCATGAAATTTACTCTAAGCCCATTGAAAATTTAGAAGTGTTGAGAAATGAGACTGATTAACATTCAAAAATCTCAGTTGCATAATCAGAGCAATTTCGAACGAAGTCATAAACCGCCACGAGAATTTAAAATAGGGAATTTGGTGGTAATAAAAAATGTGGATACTACTGTGGGTCAAAATAAGAAACTAATCCCTAGGTATAAAGGTCCATATGTAGTGCATAAGCAGTTGGGTTGTGACCGATATGTAGTTAAAGATATTGAAAATTGTCAAGTTACTCAAATACCATACAATAATGTAATTGATTCAAGTCGCATGAAGAAGTGGTTAGAGCCTGGTCAAGGTGTTGATTTGGAAGGCAACATTGATAGTCCTGATGACTCTATTTCAAATGATTATTGTACAGATTATGAGTATTTAGAAGAAGAAATTGTAAGTGATTGTACTGATTATGAATATTTGGATGAAATTAAGGATTGTATGGATCAATCGAGGTCGATTGATTGTCAGGTTGACCGAGCTGTAATGGAATAAGTTATCTGAATGTAATTATAGTAATCTGGCAGCACGAAGTGTCGAGCAGGGTTTGGTGACTTCCGGTTCCGAAAAGTATGTAAAAAGAAGAGAAGAAGCCCAGCCAACGCGTTGCTTGCGATATCGAAGTAAAATAAAGGAATCGATCACAAAATATCATAATTGCTTAAAAGTTATGCAGATAGACCAAAGCTAGGGCAGCATTGTAGATAAAACAAGTGTAATAACTTCGCCATAGACGCCAAAATTACAAATAGAATGGATCACCTGATCTTTATTCGACTATCGCTTTCTCATTCTGTATCTCTTCTATCAACCGCTGAAGATGGCTAGCCCTATGCGCCGCCATATTGAACACCCTGTGAAAACGCTGCCAAATGCATCCTGTCAGGCAGTTGACGGAAAAGATATCACACTTGTTTTATCCACAATGCGCGGTCTGCTAGTTTCATCATAAAAAAATTTAAAAATTTTTGAAACTGTTTGAAATATTTTATTTTATTTATTTGTAAATCTTAAAATAAACGTACATAAAATTAGAATATGTATCTAGATTGCTTTGAGAGAAAAATTATTTGACGTATGGGTTAAAATGCAAATTATAAGTACACGAATTGTTTACAATTATACATAAGTAAATACAATCTAATTTGCAAGTATGCGAGTAATTTATAGTTTAATTGAAAATCTAGATTTATTTAAGTATTAATTTTTATTATTTCATATAATTAAACATTTTCAATTGATTTTTTGTTTTGTTTGTATTATAATTTATACACATTCGGAGCTATAATCTGAGTTTTATAAAATTTTATTTCTTTATAGTACAATTTTGCTCCTTTGCTTGTCCATTTAAATAAAAGTAAGTTAGGCTGCATTTATAGCCAAGTCACTTGTAAAGAAAAATTAATTAAATTTCATTTTATAAAGGCTAACTTTAAGTGTTCGTTTTCTTTCTAAGTACTTCAGTTGTTCAAGTCGTTGTCACATTTGCTTAGGACACCAAATGGGCATTTCAAGGCTTTTTGTTTTAATTAGTGAACCTTCTGCGCATGCGCATTCAATAGATTTACTTAAAGATATTTTTTTGTTATGATAAGGACTAACAAACATAAAAACGTATTTTTAAATCACATATTATACAATTAAGTGGTTTTCGTTGTTCTAATTTTAAATTGAAGTTGTAGTTTCTTTTTTAATATTAACTGCAATGAGACAAAATTTCATAACAAATTTCCAATGCATTTCTAACTAAATTTAATTATTTTTTTATATTTACTTACTTTTTTTTGTTTAATGCCTAACACCTAAGCTTTTTAATATTTTTTAGATCACTAGCAGCTACAATTTAATCATCAATCTGTATACATAGATATTATTTAAAGCGTAGCACCCTGTATGTGGCGTACTTAAATTTATACACGAGTTTAAATTTACATTTTGAAATATCCAACGAAAGACACCCTCTTAAGTAATTTCTCTTACTAAATAACCAAAAGACTTTGCTCAAAGCCGGCTCAGCTCAATTGCGCTCATCGCTTTTTTGTCCCCTTTTTTATATGTGCTTTGATTCTCACACTAAGCTTTCAACTTTTTGGCGTTGAAGGCTTGGAAAATCTGCTTATTTAGCTGACTTCATATTTATATTTCATATACACACAAATCTACTTATATATGTACGTACATATGTAGATTAAATTATTAAAGACCTGAGCTTAACTTACGCTACTTTACTTAAAATTTTTAACAATCGCTTTGTATGAGCGCTTCGCTCAGCGCATTCAGTTGTTCCTCACCACATTTAATCTTGTCCGCAATGTCACGCGTGTCGGCTATTAGTTTTGCTTTCATATTGATGAAATAATCAAAATCGGCATATTCATCAGCGCTGAGATTTTTTTCGACGATCCCAATAACACTGCTGCCACGTCGTTCAATATCCTCCTTAAGACGTTTCGCTTCGGCTAACTGATCGAGCAGACGGTCGCGCTTCAATTCGAGCGATTTCTACAAGAGAAATATACATTTTGTTATTAAAGAAATATGTTAAGGAGATAAAAAAAGTAAAGATGAGTTTAGAAAAGGGATTCACTGATCTTTGAGATTTCAGAGACTATATAAAATGTACTTCTCGCGGTGTGGGAGCAGTACACGCCCGTGAGATGTGCTATACGTGGTGAACAGTTTTACAACCCCCGAATCTGCAAAGAAAAGTGTACGAGAAACTAGTTATCGGGGGTGGTAACCAGTGAACTCCGTCTTATTAGGAGCTAAAGCTGAGACTCCGGTTGCGCCCAAGAAAATGAATAAAACGACGAAGCAGTATCCGACTGTTGATGTCACGCATCGTAGCGATTCCTATGGGCAAATATGTATCGAAAGGTAGGAAGGTCGTGTTAAAACGGAACTATTGAGGGTGTCATTATCAATTTGATACAAAACAAACCATATAAACAGGTACCATCCTCCGATTCAGGATACATTAACGCGACCTTAAAGTGCCTATAGACAACAAGACAAGCAATAAGCGCACGGTGAGATAGTGGATATTGCGTTGATCCTCAATATAGCAAAGTCCAAAGTTTAGATCAAATATGTGCTGCAGTCAGAAAAGGCGCCGTAGCGACACGGAATTCGCATATCTTGGCACAAGAAAGCGCAAACTCACGGTGAAGGTGGGTAGAGCGCAGATGTTCACGATACCGGGTATGGATCATATGTGTGTTGTAGTCGCAGGATGAGCTGATCAAGCGTAATAAGCTGAGTATATCGACACGCTTTTGGATGCGTAGAACAAACCAATCTCTAGTGCGCGACTTCCACAGGAAAGTCCTTTAACTAAGTTAAAAGAGAGAAAACCTGACTCTTTTAGGACTCGTTCGAGGGGTATGGCTCTCAACTGAAAGACAGGTTTCTGGGTTCAGCTTGAGCAGATCGGAAGCAGAAGCAAAGGGTTGATTACGTTCTGTATTCGTGCCCTGAGCTCACAAAGTTAAGCCTGCGACTACTAGAGGCGGCAGAGTTATTAGATCTTCGATGTGTAGAATATGTTGTACAAAAGTTTGCATGAGTTTACGTTCTAGGAAGTTATTTTTCAAATTCTTCTCGAGTTATCGGTTGGGTTCCAAAATTCTTCTCATGTCACTCGATTACTTAATTACCACTTAATCGCCATAATAATATTGCTCCGAAAAATGACGGAACAGCCATCGAACTCTTACACAAAACATTATGGAATAAGGAAAAATTTACGATACTTTTGGCTAATTTATAAGAAATGCAATACGGAATTCCATTCTGATATGTAGCGTGTCCTAAACTTGCTGTATACTAGCGGCCTCTAGTGTCCTCTCTGTGAAAAAGAAGAGTAATATCGGTGGATATGACTATCCTTGGTTTCCTGACTTCAGTAGACCGCCATTCTTGCCTATTATCATGTTAAGGGTAGTTGATAAGGAAATCTTACACAGTGGGCGTGAGTTCCGCAATCTGCTATAATGGACTCAGCAGTCTTCTCAATGGATATGATTAAAGGAAAGCGAAAGTTAGGATTTGTGGCCAGTCAATACAGCTGTCAAGCACTGCTGTGACAATGAAAATGCCTGTCAAACTGCTGCATCTCAAGATAACCCTAACAGGTAGCATAGTCGGTTACAAAAGAACGAATCATCCATTTGTCAAATATCACGCATTAAATGTACGCATTGAAGACACCGAGTATCGCAATATTAAAAGCAGCGTATTCGGTTGGCACAGTATTAGGAGATCCATTTGAAGGTATAAAATATCCTTAAGGTTGAAAATTTGAAGCGATACTTGGCCTTATCCTCAATATTATTCACAAACTATAGGAAACAAAAAAATCGAATGATCCGTCAATACTTACCTTCTCGGGGCCGTTCTCATCAGATACAGTAGTCAGGCTATTCTCAATGCGGGCCAAACGTTCGGATAGCGAAAGCAACAAACTTGTAATTTGACCAACATCGTCAATATATGTGCGACATTTAGTCGCTTCAATTGGGCGTACTTTGTCCGTTAGCTTATTGACTAAACTATTGCCTAACTCATCGTTAAGATCAGCTTCCTCTTTGAGCGCCACTTGCTCCTCATTAAGTATATCTATCTTACGATAAAGTTGCTTGATGAGTTCATCCTAAAGCAAAAGAAAAGGAAAGAAATTTCAAAGTTACTATTTGTATCAAAAAGACCTTAAAAGCCAGCCTACTAGAACTCACCACTTTTTTCTTCAATAAATCACTTGACTCTGACTCGCTTTCACCATTTGTGAGCAAAACTTCGACCTCAGCGTACTGCAACTCAACCAAAACTTTCTCTTGTGTATCGACGCGTCCTTTCATGCGTAACAGCGTCGAAGTGCCGACATCACGTTTGGCGGGCCGTAATGGCACATTTGGGTTGTATAAATTATTAACATAATCTATAGGTGACTTAAGTGTTGGAGGCGCTAAAATTTGCACCAATTTTTCATTGGACGCTAATAGTGTAGCCAGCTCCAGCGACATTTCTTCACAATCAATTTCGATGGGATGCCGTTGACGTGGTTGCAATGTAATGCGCTGTTGTTGCGCCTCCTCCTTGCCATGCGGCTGCTCCGTTAGACGTGTATGATCTTCGCCATCATTTGAAGACGATACAAGATCATCACCTGTTTGCGAGGCAGTCTCTGTGGTAGAGGGATTTACGCGTAATACGATTTCGCTGCGTTGCATAAGTTTTAAGCCATCAGTGCTGGGATTTAATTGCGTAATTTTAGCTGCAGCAAGATCGTCAGTTGTGGTATTCGTGTTGGACGTAGTTGTGACGGGTTGAGATAGTGCAACGCTAGTAACTGATGTGTCAGGAGTTGGCAGAAACTTGTCTTCCGTTGTATCACCATCGGCGGCGGTCGTATGTGTGGCCGTTGAGTTTTGCTCATTCAATTCGGCTTTGTCACTAAAATCACTAGTTTGTTTTAAGGAACTATCATCCGATTGTGCGTGTGGGTTTTGTGTTACTGCTGCTACCGCGCTAACTGTAGGCGCTGTTGTAGTTGTAGCGGGCATTGGATTCAGCGCCGTTTTGGAGCCATATATGCTGCCAATTAAACTACTCTCAGACAAATGCGCCGACATTAATTTCGATTGTAATTGCGTTATCTTTTCGATATTCTCACGCAGCGAGTCCTTACGTATTACAGATTTCGTAGGCGTAATCGGCGATGTTGCAAGTGTAGCCGAAACCAATTCAGCACGAAAAATGCGTCCTTCACTGCCAGTAGTACTGCCGCTACCGCTGTTGCTAGAACTGCCGAGGCTAGAGAGTGACTTCATGGCATGCATATGCTGTTGATGCTTCTGATGCCTGCTCGGGCTACTCAAACTGCTTTCCGATTGCGCAGGCGATAACACATTGACGCTCTCGTTAAGCAATGCAGCTGTAGTTTCCTCAAGCGTCGGTTCGAGTTGGTGCGTGCGCTTCAAATCCATTGTTGATTGTGACATAAATTTTGTGGGACTATTATTAGCATGTTGATTAGAAGGATGATAAAGATTGCTGCCGCTGTGAGTTGAGCTATTGTGCATATCATATGACTGAGATCGACTATAGCTAGGTGCTTTACTCGCGCTGTTGTTGTTCTTGTTACCACTCATCATATTACTATTGTAAGCGTTCATAGTTGGCGTTGAATAACGATGTTGTGTAGGTGGATATGCAGGATAAGAATTGGGTGCTGTCACAGGTTGTTGTTGCTGTTGTTGTTGTTGTGCCGGTGCGGACATAGTTGATGCATTCAAGTTGTTGTTGGAACTATAACGCAATGGCGAAGTATTGGCAGATGTAGGTGATGAAGATTGCGTTTGAGTTTGCAATTTCGCACCCAATGGAAGCACATCTGGCAAATTATTGGGTGGTAGTTTGCCACTATGTGGATTAAGTATATCATAGGCAGTGGGTTTCGTGTTGGCCACCAAATCTTCATTGGAGGTGAGCGTAAGTTTATAACTGCCATGATCCGGATCTATGTTATTGAGCTTCTCGAGACTCTGGCGTGGCAAATATGAGGCTTTTGAGTTGCATCTAGAAATGAGAACAACGAAAAATGTGCGGAGATTTAAGAAAATGCTTTTAAAAAATGAAGTAAGTATATATACATATACATATATACATATGTATAAGGCAAACAAATGATTTGTAAGAAGACGCACGAGTATCACCTCATTGATGATGAATTTATAGTTTTCTTCTGTTTATGTATTTGCGGTAGCCAGTGGGCGACAGACGCTAATAATTGGTGTTCACTATTCCACTAATGAATGTCAGCTAAGCTTCACTCATGCGATGAAACGCGCCGAAAAAATGTTGTCGGCTATTGGTAGGCACATAAAGGGTGACTCAGAAAAATTTATAGGCTTAAGTGGTATTTAGAAAAAGTGCGCACCAAACCTCTAAAAGCTTATGATCTATATTCAAAATTATTTTTTTAAGTCTGTCTTTATGTAAATGGACCATATTTTCTTCAAATAAAGATGTAAACTACCTTTAGAGAATTTTGATTTTGCAATAGATTGATAGGAAAGTCCGTCAATATCATCTTTTTGGGTAAAGAAAACACTTTGATATTTTTTGTTTATTCATATAAAAGTAGCCTTGTCTTATGGCTTACAAATATTTTGGAGTAAGCTCTCGCTACCCCTAGCGGCAGCTTTTTCATAGATCTCCTTTTTTTAAACGGTTTTATTTAGGTCGAATTTTGTAATTAAAATTTAGGTAACTTCCCGATAGGGTACAAGCTTGAAACTTGGAATATAGTTCAGAACCCGATGACAATCCAATAATAAGAAAAAAATCGCCGCTAGGTGGCTCAAGGATCGAGATATTCACAAAAATCGTACTTGTGGTCCGATTTGGCTCATATTTGGAAATCATATTTGACATACAGAAATAGAAACCGCTTTAGTAAAAAAAATGCACGCTAGGTGTCGCAAAAATTGAGATATTAAAAAAACTCGTACTTGTCTGTCCGATTTGGCTCTAGAAAATAATTAGGTAGGTCCTAGATACTAGTCGTCACACTCCTCATCAATCTAGGGCTTTGATCAGACAATTAAATAAAAGCGTTGGGCGCGTAAAATTTCTGACAATGTGAGGCGTAGAATAACCTGATTAAGGTTCAGTTGGTCTTACTTATGACTATCAATATAAATTTGATGCGTTCAACGCTTTTATTTAATTGTCTGATCAACGCCCTAGATTGATGAGGAGTGTGATGACTAGTACCTAGGATCTACCTAATTATTTTCTATCTCTTAGTATTATTACTACTTAATGTAAGTATTTTTTTCAATAAAACCGTTTAACTTAAACAAATTTTTTAAAATTATTTTATTAAATGATGCGTATAATTACGGTTCACCCTGAAGATTCTCGCCAATAAGTTGAAAGCGATATTGCAATGGTGGCGGGTTATGAGCTATGATCCTAGTCGAAAATATCTGGTTTAGTGGTAAATTGCTTAAAAAAATACCTCTATGTTTCCGATGAGCGACATCTAGCGGATTTAAAAATCACCTTCCAGATTTCCGCGTCACCTAGCGAAATCGTCCACACAACGTAGAACAAAACAACAAATTTTTTCAGCCTCATTCCATCAATCGGTAATACAAATATATTACGTTTAGATTTTGGTTCCGATTGCAGACGGTTAAGGGGCCTTGAACAGGGGTCAAAGCTCAGTTTTCTCTACGGATTCTAATACTATTTTCTGATTTCTAATACTATTGTTGGCAATATTATTTAATTTTGGCCATGTTGCACAGAGATCTAAGATCAGATTACCAAGGATCCAATCTCAGATTACCTTAACCGTATCCAATCGAAATCGCATTAATATTAAATTGTTATCCGGCTCTTAACTGTAGTCCATGCTGCAATACTCTAGCTTAGTGGGAAGTTATTTTGCATGCATTTGAAAATAACTCGATTCATGCACCATCTATCGGATTACTTTAAGTTTATATTACAATATCCATTTCCAGGACATTTTCTAATATTCAAGTATTTTGTTTAACGTAAAGTTACTTAAAAACTGATTGAAATTTGGTACTGGAAATAGACGGAAAAGCATGCAATCCTCGGTGAAGATAGTTTGGTTAGAAGCGGCTAAGCTGTGGCTACTTCGAAAATCGTTGGGTAGAAATGATTTAGTTACGAGCAAGATCATTATCCGCCCTGGATAAATCCTCCAGAGATTCTAGTCAGCAGAAATCGAAACATTATTGGGGTGTTCTGGCCAAATATAAACAGTCAAGTATGAAGTGCCTCGATGATTTGATCCTTTGTCGCCCATGCATCTGCATCAAGAGGGGTTTTTAGCATATTAAGATGCATTGCATGAACGCCCATTGGATAGTGATCTGGGATCTCAATCAATATTGGTAGCTAAGCTTTGTTGTAGCTCTTAATTTCGGCATACCTTCTTTTATCCACTTCCGGCCAAACTGATCTCATTACAATTTAAAAGGTCTATCTGGCGAGTTTTTGTTCAGCTAACCTGAGTCCCATAAATACGGTTCAGTTGTAGCAATGCGGGCTAGGAGCCTGCATAATTGCTTTGGCCGGTGACCAAGATTAGCCTAATATTAAAATAGTTCAATTCAATCGCTAGAGATCAGGCACATTGAGATCATTATCGATCGGTTCAAAGTTGAACCCTGTGCTTCTACTAGCGGCTTGGCTATTCGAGTAGATGTAAAAATTCCTAGCCGTAGTAGTACTGGATATCATCCAAATCTACCTTTCCTTAATCGCGCAAACTGCAACTTGCGGCTTACCTCGAGCTCCAAACAGAAATATGCGAAAAAGCTTTGCCACTGGGGGTCTGCTGATGCATAGTATAGATCGAGTGTCTTTCGAAACTTGAATACAAGACAATAGCGCTTATCAAATAAATAGAAATTGAAATTTGTGTGTGTATCCTTTGAGCATCCAAAGCACTCCACCGATCTTCACCAAATTTTAATAGTCGGTTTTCGCGGTCATCGGGCTATAATTTTTTTTTGGAAATGTGGGCGACAATTTTAATTAGATCATGCCAACAATTTTATCCTGTTTGGTTTAAACTATTGATATTTGGGTATACGTACCCTAAAAATTAATCTGTATGGACTCCCCAATTATTTAAAGCAGCGGATACCTGCTATAAGGCATAGAGATTCCATACAAGAGAAAATTATTTACTTCGGAGGAGATTATGGCCGAACTTCTCTTCCAATTTGCCTCGGGCTCCTTTTAGTTTTCCTGCAAGTTGGCAGAACGGGACCTACATGTTTTATACCGGCAAGGTAGGTAGGTGCATTTTCAGTCAGAAGATTTTCATGGCAGAAATATAGTCGGAGTGTTTGCCAATACACTGCAGAGTGGCGACCCCGGTTAGAAAAATTGAAAAAAACTGTTTTCTAAATTTTGGATGTTGCTTTGTTGGAGACCTGAGCACAGGACCTTCAGTGCGGTAGGCAGGGCACGCTACCAACACATCTTTTTCTCAAGAACCCTGTATACCCATTCGTTTACTTGGCATCTTGGTACATAGGCACATTTATAAATTGCTTGTATTCACACGCTCCCGAACCCGATGGCCATGTGTAGGCAGTTTTGTGATGCGTGTCTAGTATTTGTTGGCCGTATTTGGCTGAATGTTGTTAAGTCAATTGGTCAAAAATCTGCAATTTAGTACGTAACGCAACTAACTGATGCACATATGTACATACATATGTATATACTTAGATGTATGCCACGAAACAAGGAAGCCCTGCATCACAACGCATTAGACAATCGATTTGTGAGTTTAGTTGCAAGAAATTTTGTACGTATAAAAACGAAAAAAAATTATAAATACTATGCACGCAATGTTCGTTAATTTTGGTATTTTTGGCGCATTTGGATTTGCAAAAGGAGCATAAACATTTTTTTAATTAAATGTAATCACAAATAAAGACAGCCACTGTCATTTATACCTAAAATAATGATGCTATCCTGTTTGACAGTTAACAACGGTTAATTATAATTTATTAGCTTAGAAAGGTTTAAGTGAGTTATATGGCAATTAGTATCTGGTATTGTTGACACTCAGGCTTTTTAACCAATTTTTTTTACATATACTTGTTTTGATCATGGAATGGAAGATTTCTAAATAGCGTTACCTACAGTTTTGGTGTCGTTCTTCGGGTTTGCAATACACATATGGAACGTAAAAAGAAATTATTTATTTTGATATGTATGAAAACATTTAGTAAACTAACAAGTAAGGAAGGCTAAGTTGGGGTGTAACCGAACATTACATACTCAGCTGCCAAATTACAACTTGCAAAACTTTTAAATTAACTTCTTTTAAAAGTGGGCGTCATAGGGTCAACCCACCTACCAAGTTTCATCGCTTTATCCGTCTCTGGTAATGAATTATCGCACTTTATCGGTTTTCCGAAATTTTCGATATCGAAAAAGTGGGCGTGGTTATAGTCCGATTTCGTTCATTTTAAATAGCGATCTGAGATGAGTGCCCAGGAACTTACATACCAAATGTCATTAGGATACCTCAACATTTACTCAAGTTATCGTGTTTACGGATAGACGGACGGACGGACGGACATAGCTAAATGTGCTATATTCACTGTACTTTATCGCTGCGTTGCTTTCGTGTTTAGTTGTGTGCGTTTAAATACCATCGCTTTGTTTATTGGCATGGTTTTCTGTCAAACTTCTTCAGCACCTTTGCAGGTAGAAGCAAGAGAGGATATTTAGGCAGTGAGTCCATCATAGAATCCATGCCTTGGTGTAAATGGGAGATCAGCTCTCTGCAGAACACCTCTTGTCGTGTGCTTGTACTTTGCCAACTGCCATCAGAAGTCACGTTGTTGTGACACATCTGTCTGATGTAGCGATGTGCGTGGAGGAGCTCCCTTTCTAAAGATCTTCACCTTGAGCTGGACATATATCTATAGATAATGCTGCGATCTAATAACGCAACGGTAATGGCCGACCTTGCAACCTCAGTCATCCTTTTGAAGCAAGTCAGAGGCACTGCGAATGTTCCCTTTGGAGTCGGTTAGTAAGAAGGCATCTCTTCATAAACTCCCTTAATTGTTGCGGCCACTTTCTCTTCCTCTTTCCTAATAGATAAGCTTAACCTTGTAAATACCTTACAAATTACTTTAAATTCCCATATGCTGCTGAAAAATGATGAAGACTGCTCGGTTCTGCTATGTGACTCTCTTCACGTAACCTTTTCCCATTCTTTTTTGTTTGCGCTTGCTGGCGACTTTTGCACCGAGCTCAGTCACGTCTTCCGTTGTTGTTGTTGCTGTAGCGAAAAGGATACTCCCCGAAGGCCTTGGGGAGTGTAATCGATGTTGATGGATCTTTGCCGGATGCAGATCCGGTACGTTCCGGTAACAATCACCATTAAGACACCAGCCCGACCATCTCGGGAACGATTTAGTATGACCACATGAAACCTTCAAGGTCATACCGCCCTCCCACCCCTAGATCCATGAAGAACTTTGGGTCGCCAGAGCCTCGGCTGTTAAAGTAACAGGATTCGCCACGCGTAGGTGAGGTTCACAATTGGGTTGGAGAAGCTATATTTTGCGCTAGCAACACCTTGAAAGGGTTGCGCTACACAAGCCCTTGAATCAATTTGGTATTTTAGTCGCCTCTTACGATAGGCATACTAAGCCACCTGACCCGCTCCCGTCTTCGCCGCCTTCCAATTTACTCTCCCTTGGTTGTTTTATTGATTTTTTTCTTGGTTGCACACAATCACCTGCCTTCCAGGGGGCACATAGACCAACATTCGGTCAGTACAGCAGCTGTTTTTGTTAAGGTACTGTCAACTGTATCGCCTCACATCGCCTATAGCATGAAATTGTATGGGTATCAATTACAGGCAGCTTCATGAAGTGACACACTGGCTTCAAGATTCCTTGTTGATGATTTCGTAGGAAATGTAAATAACAAATATCCATTGTCTCAAACAATCTGTCATCGACAAGCCAAAAGCCAACTTTGCAATTATTTTTTACCGCCTTCGGTAATTAAATTAAAGTCATCGTGCAATAATTCACAAAACAAATTGCAGCGTCGTAGCAAGATTTAACAGCTGATGAGCGGATTTCTTGCGACTGCGCAGATCAAGTTTGCAGCTTTGTTAATCGTTGACACGAGATGGCCCGTAGCTGGTGGATTGCAGCTGGTTGCATTGTTGGTATTAACATTTAATAATTTTGGCCTTTTTTTTGTAGAATTTCGCGGTGAGCGGATGCTCGGAGTGGGAAGTTGGGAAGCATTCACGTGACAAATATGCGAAAAATGTCGTTTCATTCAAGTAGTTATACAACGGAAGCATTTTACGGCAATTATTAAAGAAAAATTTGGAAAATTAAATTAACTTAAAAAAAAACTCACTATGCGATACCGCGATAAAGCTGAATGATAAAATTGCGAATTTCTTGCTTTGATGTCCGCCGTGATGGGTGGAGAGGATTTAGATTGTCTTCCAGTCATATTTGCATTGGAGAATATGAAAAAGATTGTTTTCTATGTGAGGTCTCCAACTTATCTGAACCCGTATTCCATTATTTATAATATAAAGCTGGAAAATTGCAAAGAATTTTCTGTATGACCTATCATCCTTCTTCAAACCAAATCGTCAATGCGGATTTGCTAACGAACTTCCCGCAACATTCCACTTCATAAGGGCACATGAATCGCCTCCCATGGTTACCCTAGCTGCATCAAAGACTACCTGCTGTATATTGCGACAAAAATCGACCTTCCCGCGAATAAAGCCAGTGTGCTCGGAATAACATTTATTGTGCCCCAAGAAATAGGAATAGTGCCAATTATCGACTCAGAACTGCCATCCGACCCTAATAACAGGGCTTATGAAAAATTTCATGGCTCTCAATTCATTGATCGTAATACGGTAAGTGGCTCTCACAATCCACCCTCGACGCTGTACAAATGTTGGAGGCTTCATGACTAAAGACTTCATAGTTTATATATAGAGGCAAACGGTTTTATTAATTATCACTCCATCAGAGTCATTCCCTGGCTTAGGGAAGAAATCGAGAAGCACCTGTATCTGTTCAGATTTAATTCACAATTGCCTGCGAGATGTTTCTCAATGTACTATTTTTACTGGCTACAAGTTAAGAGGTGCAGAATAATGTGACGACAACATATATGACGTTTCGTGCGACGATACGCTTGGTTCGGTTAGTCGTTCGTTCGAAAAACATGCGCCCAGAGTTTTCTAGGTAAGTAAAAAATTTGGAGAGAAATGTGATCAGGAACAGACTAACACGAAATAGATTCCTGTCCGAAGAGTGCCTCGTCTGTGATTCTATTCAAATTATAGGTTTCCTCAAAGTCAAGCAAAGTCCTGGACCCTCAATGCAATTATAGTTGTGCCATCAAACATTCATTTGTCACTACTGAGGTAAGAAGGGTGACAGCGGTTATGCTGATGAGCCCTATGGAAATATACATCAAATCCAACGCGTAATGATAACTCTCTTTACTATGTGTAGCATAAAGAATTCTCCGCTCAGCTTGTCCAACTAAATTTTACTCATTTGTCTCACTACCTCGAATACTGCTTCCTTCGAACGGATGCTTCAATCTTGTGTTGCAATGTCAATGCCCAGTGTGAAGTTTGAGCCAGCGTCAAGGTCCGTTCAGTCGAATTTTTGTGTTTTCCTGCCACGTGGTAACTTTGATCAAGGCTAGACAGTAGTGATGGGATCACTCGAAAGATTTTATTAAATTTTCTACCCGCATAGCATAAAATACTGAGAAAAGATGAATATATACTGGCGCTGATCGGTCTCAGATCGCGAGAACGTGGTAACTTTTTTACTTCATTGCGAGAATCGGAGAATAGCAGTTTCTGTGAAGTTAAGAGCTTTAAGTTAAAACGGTGAGCAAACCCTAACAAGAATTGCGAAAGTTGTGCAGCACCAGGCTTTTCCACGCATTTCATTTCATAATTCTGTCAAACATATGATGTTCTGCCTACTATTGCTTGTTTTATTTTTATCATGCATCTGAAGCGGATAAATGCATCTGTTTGCTAAAGCAGCCCACGGAGCATTGTCGCCGATATGTCGCCACTTGATCGCTTCATGTCATAATAACGACAGCCAGCCCACAAAGTACCTACAGCGCATAGAGCATAAAAGCTTACTGATCGTGTCAGTGAAATGTCACATTTAAGGTCACAAAAGGGGTCAACATTGCCATTAACAAACATGCAGCGATCACGATTCATTTTGGTTTACGGATTTCGTAAACAGGCGTGTTGCCAAAGCGCCATTGGCAGGAGTGTTGTCGTCGCCAACGTTTTGATTTTGTTTTACTGTAGTTACTAAACCTTTTTTTTTCCCTAAGTAAATAGCAGTATGCAAATTTTTCGTTACGCTCTTGTTTCGTCATCGTTCGAATTTTTTTTTGGTAGGGCTTTAAGAGCTTTTTTTTCTCTTTTTATAGTACAGCGCGTCACAGCAACATATTGCAGGAATTATTGCTTCTAGCGCAACAATTTAAGCAAAACAAATTTTGGTTTTATACAATGACGTGGAGTTTCGATTATGTTACGTGCCTCTTATTCTTTTTATTTTGGTTTCTTGTGGCTGCGTTGCCTTGTTCGGAGTGGATTGCTTGCGGCCAGCTGCAGCACCAACTCTAACCGCTCCTCGTCATTAATGACACATTGTGAACATGACTTCCTGAACCGCCGCCATTGACGCCATGTGGAAGCAGAAAATCGCCTATATTGATGGGGAAATGCTTGCCGGGAGAGTAGGTATGTGTATACAGTGGTTCAGAAACAAAATCATGTAGTTGCATTTTAAACATCTGTATGATTTTTCCCAAACATTTTGTTTCTAAACTTTATTAAAAGCACTTTCAAAACAGGGATCGTACTATAACAACTATAAAAATTATTGTTTAATTTTTTGCTCAGAAAATAATTATTTTTCGTTTTTTTTCGCTTGGGCAATTACAGTTCCTTTGGAGTTTTTATATTTCCGTCACTAAATAGCAATTATTTTTTTAGTTTTTTTATTATGCTGAAAAATAACAGTAATTTTTGAATCTTTTTTTTTATCGCTCAGAAAATAATGATTATTTTTGAGCTTTCTATTTATGTCAAAAATTGTTTTTATTTTATTTCACCTAGAAAACATGGTTTTTTTTAGTTTTTTATTTTGCTCTAAAAATAATAGTTATTTTTAAAGTTTTTTAATTTCTCTCGGAAAAAGTTATATTTTGAGTTTTTTATGTGTCACAAAAAATAGTTATTTTATGAGTTTATTGATTACCTCGCTCGCAAAATAACACTTATTTTGAGTTTGGCAATTCGTTCGAAAAATAATAGTTATTTATAAAGTTTTTAAAATTCTCTCGGAAAAAATAGTTATTTTCGAGCATTTTATTTCGCTTGAAGAATGAGGTTTTTTTTTGAGTTTTTTATTTAGGTCAAAAAATTGTTATTTTATTTCGGTAGAAAAATATTGGTAAGTTTTGGAGTTTTTTATTTTGGTCTGAAAATAAAAGATTTTTTTGAGCATTTTATTTTGCTCGGAAAATAATATTTATTTTTAATGTTTTTAAATTTCTCTCGAAGAAAAAGTTATATTTTCAGTTTTTTATTTCGCTTGAAAAATAACAGTTTTTTTGAGCTTTTTATGTCCCACAAAAAATAAAAGTTATTTTATGAGTTTATTATTTCGCTAGAAAAGTAACAGCTATTTTGAGTTTTTCAATTCGTTCGAATAAAAATATTTATAAAGTTTTTAAATTTATCTTGGAAAATAGTTATTTTTCGATTTTTTTTTCGCTCGAAAAATTAAAGTTATGTTTTGAGTTTTTTATGTCGCACAAAAAATAATCTTTATTTTATTACTTAGGCACAGAATTAATAGTTGCTATAAATTGTTCAAATTTCTCTCGGAAAATAATAGTTATTTTTTGAGTTTTTTATTTCGGTTGAAAAATAAGTTATTTGTTGAGTTGTTTTATTTCGCTCGGATAATAATACAGTAGAATCGCGAAAAAGTTAACTCTCGAGAAACTTATATGCTCGGCTAAGTTGACCGAGCTTGAGCGTCCACGTAGCGCTCTAAAAAGTTAACTACTAGTTAACTTTTCTGAGCTTTGTTCAAATTCAACTGTTTGTTTGGCAATAAAAACAAATGTGGATATTCCCCTATTTCTGTGCTATTGTCAAAGGTGGGTGGTGTTGACGTCAGCATTGACGACATTGAAAATTGGAACGACATTAAAATTACGGAATATGACGAAGATTGCAAAGTGTCCGATGATGATAACGAAGATCTTGCTGTCGAGCAAGATATGCAACAACCGAAAGTGTGTTTTTCGGAAGCAGTTGGATGCATCAATACCTTGATAAAGTGGTACGAGAACAATAATGATACAAATCAGATAATTATTAATATGCGGGGGGAAATTGTCAAAAGCTATTACATAAAAGAAAAAAACAAACAAGTCTCGACTGCGTCCTTAAACCAGCTCTTACAAATTAATAAGTACATATCGACGTGCCATACGGAAAGTAGCACTTACAATATTTTTTTCATAGGATTCATAGGATTTCTCTGTAAAAAATGTTAAAGTGTTACTTTTCGTATGGCACGTCGATATTTACAATGTGAATAAATTAATATGTATGTATGTATGTTCTGTGAACTTGAAATCAGCCAGTACACATTGAATCAAAGTTTATGCTCTGTAATGATTAAAACTAAGCCATTGAAATAAATTCAATTTGTTATATCTCAAAAGCTATGTTTATTACTGCATTTTTTCAAATTTGAAAACCGCTTGGAAAAGCTAATATTTCGGAAAAGTAAACTACCCTTGGGCCATTTTGGTTAACTTTTTCGCGAGTCTACTGTACATTTTTTTTATTTCGGTAAAAAAATAATAGTTATTTGTGAAATTCTTATTCGCTTGGAAAATAAAAGTTATGGCTTGAGTTCTTTTGTTTCGCTCGAAAAATAAGTTATATTGCAAACTTTTTTCTATCGCTCAATGAGTTTGATTTTTTTTCCCCGCTCGGAAAATGAATGTAGTTTTTTGAGTTTTTTTTTTTCGGTCGAATAATAATAATTATTTGTTGTTATTATTTATGAATTTCGCTCGGAAAATAACAGTTATTTTTCGATTTTATTCGTTGCGCTCATATAATTTTATTTTCACAGCCAAATATTCTCATTTTAAACACTTTTATTTTTAGTGCAAAAAATGAACGGAGAAAATAACTATTAAAAACACCGATTCTAATAATAAAACCAAAAACTATTACCAACCTTGAAATTTGTGCTCACATTTTGACCAAATATCAAAAAACAAAAAAGAAGGGAACTGATTGATGCGTGTCAGAATAAACTTATATTCTTCTTATTCAGTCAAATTATGTGTGGTCAAAAAAAAAAAAGCTTTAACACAAATAGCTGTGAAATTAACTAAAAATTTAGAGTCCTATTCGACCGAGAGTTACTGTAAATGATATACTACAAATCTAATAAAATGTCCAAAAGTGATAAGTTTGTGATCGTGCTGTATATTACAAAATCGATGAGCTTTTCCGATATCACACACATATACAAACATATCTTGTTGTGAATATTGATGTTTTTTTCGACTATTGGCGTTGATTTGATTCCCTCCTTTTAAAGTCGAGAGTGGTCGTGATTTTTCCTACTAATTAATGATTTCCTTTCATGTTGTTGCATGCCACACTAAGGCAATCTTTTTCCTCATTTGCTTTCTTTGGCGTCAATAATTGCTTCATGTTCATGTGCAATATTGTTTTGTAAAAGGTAATTGCGTTGGTGGCCATAATAAGTATGACAATTTCCTACTAACCTCCAAGCAAATGCAACCGTGTAATACTCGTATTGTACTCACTGATGATCGTGCAGCTTATTGATGTGCTAATAACTACCGCTCGTGGCATATAAGGAGTGGAAAATGTGCCTTAAGTGTTTTTTGTTGCAGAAATATACTGTTATTTTTTTGTTTGTTGTTGCCGATGGAAAGCACATAAAATTAAATGTTTGTTTGTCAATGGCACAGAAAACTTTAAAAGGTAGTTTTTTTTAGCAGTAAATAATAATAATGCAACTTATAAGATAATAGTCATTGACTGATATCATTTCATGTTCATTGTCACAAATGCATAAATGTGGTGCTATTATGAATTGCATAACCCAGTGGCCATACAACATTTTCGTGAACGTGCAACAGATATATTAGAGCAATGATCATAAATTACATATTTTGACAACTTAAAGAGCGTAGGGAGGGGGGAAGGGTAGGATAATCTCTGAGCAGCAATCAGAAGGAAATCTCAAAAGGTACACAAAAAACAACGTAATTTTTTGATATTGACAAGGAGTTCCTTTAGAAATTTGGTATAGGTGAAAATAGCAGTGGTTAGCACTGAAAATGATTAAATAGTCCGAAATAGTTTGAAAATTGAACAAAAGTTTCGAAGTCACTCAAAAACATTTAAAAATAGTAGTGAAATAATACCGAAATTGTTTTTAAATACTTCCAGCAAAATATTTCTTAAATGATACCGAAATAATACCAAAAATAGTTCCGAAATGTTCCTGAAATCAATCCGAAGAAGTTCCAAAGCAGTCCTGAAATGGTCCCGAAGCAACTACGAATAGTATTTAAATAGTCCAGAATTGAAGCTAAAACAGTCCCGAAATGCTTCATAAACAGTGCCGATATTATAAAGTAATTATTTTAAAATATGAAACGGAAACACTCATAAAATGGTTCGTAAAAAGTCCTGGAATTATACCGAAATTCTCTTAATATATTCACGACATAGTAGCGAAAAGTCCCAAAGTAGCTCCGAAATGTTTATGAAATAGTATTGAAACACAGTTTCGTTATAATTCTGATGACATCGCAGATATTCGAACTAATTACAATGCTGTTCATACAGTTTTATAAAAAATTCCTAAACTCAATACAGATGAAACCAAAGCTATTCCGCAATGATCCCCAACTAATCCCACAGACTCCTCAAATTATTTTGAAAATATTTTCGATGAATGCCGTTAATCCACATCTTCAACGAAGACCTATCAATGGTCAAAAACCTTCGTTTAATTTTGTTGATTTTTCATTTGAAAAATGACAACCTCAAAACCGGTTTGTCTCCAAACCAAATTTGACAAGGGAGGAGGGAAAATCGTTCCAATATACATCGCTTAAAAACCCTTAAGCAACTTAAAATAGATACAGAATGTTTACCAATCGCGAAAGTAATAGCCACATAATTCTTTAGTAATTGTCGCAAACTGACATAAAACTCTTGCGCTGACTGCCTGCGCAGTAAAGACCATAAGAAGAAGTTACACATACTGTTTCCTTTAAATGCGGACTCGTCTTTCAGGCGAATAACGGAACATTCTCGAAAGAATTACAATAAGATTCGAGAGAACATTAAATTTTTCCTCCAACCGTCAAATCCAGGAATAAGAACTCACTGAAGATATTAATGGTATATGCTCAACTTGAATGAGGTCTTCGCACGGTGTGAATCATCTTCTTCAGTGCACTATTTAATACTAAGAGCACTGTATAATAATCCTGTTATCTAGGCTGCCAGTAGAATATGTTGCTGACAACAATAACAACATGTACTGGTACAATGACGATCCCATTCCAGCGACTCCGTTTGATATAACGTAACGACTAGGGCTCCTACGTTGGGAGGTAATTTCAATCTAACTCTGTATGACCCTCCCCGAGAGCAGAAAGGATTTAGATGGTAGCATACTTCTCGGACCGTTTGAGGTTGACCTAGATTTATCGATGCATAGATACTGGGTTGCTAATGGTGTTTAGCCCTGAATGACATACCCAAATACGAGTAAAATCTTATTTACAGATCCTTATTTATACATGGAAAGAAAATTATTTTTTTCAGTTGTCGAATTTGTAAGATGTAGAATGACAACGTTACATTTAAGACCAAACGGAATTAGTCACTTTCAATGGTGATCCCATTTATGATGTTGTAGCCAACAACCAGCGAATCACCTCTATTTCAATTAAATTATTCTTGCAATAAATGTTTTTTTTCACAGCAGGAAATTGAAAAGAAGAGTTCTTCTAAGAGAAAACGAAACTCAAGTCGCTTATCGTACACGTCTTACTATATGGTGCAGAAGCATTGACGCTGACAACCTCATACGAGACAGCTCTGGGAGTGTTCGAGAGAATAAAGTTCTTCGAACGACTTATGGGCCACTAGGAATAAGCGACGGTAATTACCGGAGAGGATTCAACAATGAGAAGTAGGAGCTTTGCACATATAATGGCATAGAAGAACGAATCAGAGCCTACCAGCTTCGTTGGATAGTTATTGTTGAGCGAATAGATAAAGCTGATTCTGAACCACTTCCTTCGGCGAACTGTTTTTTTTTTTTAATCTGCAAAGAGCAAACCAAAAACCATTATAGCTAGAGGGACTAGCCAGAAGAAAAACATGAAAACGTTACATGACAATATTAAAAGGCTATAATTGACATGCACCGAGCCGTCAGTCCGTTGGTTGTGTCTCAAAAATTTTGTCGATGTCGGCATAAAAGTGCTGAGCGTAAGAATAAATTTGTAGAAAATACCTACAAAGTTTGTGCTGATTATAGAGATATACAAAATTTATATGAATGTACATACAGCAGCGAACAGAAAAATAGCAGCGGCAATTTTAATTAAATTTAAATAAAAAAAAATAATTTATGATTTTTGTACCTGAAACTATGCAAACCAAACTGAAAAACGTTTTCGAAAAAATTCGAAAGTTCGAGAAAATTTTATGAAAATTTCAAACTTCTCTGAATTTTATTGATTTTGCCATTTAATAGTCAAATCAATTTAGTCTAACAAAGCTCAAGTTGAAGGTTTCTCAAAATTCGTGTTGATTTTAGACTACTTCTTTTCCGAAGGGTGTTTTAGATTTGTCTCCTCTCAAAGACAAGAAAATCTGAAACGCTCATCGGTAAAAAAATGTACAAAATCAATAGAATTCTGGGAGGCCTATAATATATACTTTGTTATACTAAAATTTATTGGGCAACAAAACTGCATACCCGAAAAAGTTTTCAAATAAAAAAGTTCGAAATTTTCGAATTTCTTTTTTGAATTTTCTATAATGTTTTCGAGATTGGATTGCATAGTTTCAGTTATCAGATTCATAGTCATTTCTTCTTGAAATAACGAGAATTGCAGAAGAATGCAGTTGACGAAATTAAAAAAAAAGCGTCCAGTGCCATATCTCTGTTCGCTGCTGTATATATAAATAGGTAAACAAGAAAATGATCCGAGAAATAACCAGGTAATCCATTAAAACCACAATGATGGGCAAACGAAAACAAAGGGGCAAAAAAAAAATAAAAAATTAATACCCATAACAAATACAACTAATATTTCTTTGCTATAATCACAAATGCAGTAGCTGACAAAATAAATTACCCCATACGTTTTTATTATTATACTACGATTATATTGTTGTTGTTGTTGTTGCTAGTGTAGTTGTGGTGACTGCTGCTATTTTTATCTTTCTTATTTTCTCATTTCATGCATTTTATAAATCGATTTTACGTTTTTGTTGTAATTATTGTTAAGTATTATTGCTAAACTGTTGTTACTTTTATTGCTATTGTTGTTCTTGCTTGTTGCCGCTACTCCTGTTAATGTTGTTGCTGCTACCACAACTGTATTTTATTTGTATATGCGGTCTGACTGATTGCGGTTTGATTTTTTTGCTTTGCTTCCGCAGTCATCTTCAATCTTTGGTCACATTTCGTTTTCGCCATCTTCATTTGCAATGACAAACATGAAACCGCAAGTCAACCACAAAAGCAAGCAAGACTATATTAGCCTTAGCTTTGTATTTATTATGGTATTGAATGGGCAACAACATATCTACTTTCAACAATTTCGCGTGCTGGTAACACATCTGTTTCCTACTATGTGACAAGAGAATCGAAAAAAGTTGACGATTGTACCAGATGTGGAGTGTAAAGCGTTTGAACAAAAATGTATTCGATAGGCAATTTCATCGTGTCCACATTGAAGTAAAATCTTTAAAGAGTATCGTGGAGAAATATTTTAATGTTGATCTCTGCAATTTGATCGACGGTTTTGGTGGATCTACCACACCATACGATGAGCCAGTGAAACTATTATTATCTATTAGCTAGATCCATACAATCTGTAAGTTTCGCATCTGAAACTGCGACGACCTAGTACGAATGGTGAAAAAGCTTCTGATAAAACGTGCAGGGTTTATATAAGTGCGCAAGATGCAGATTTCTTGGCTCCACGTAACTTCAAGATCTCCAGATCAATTTGTCTTGAGATCGCTGTGCCTTTGATAGCTCTGCCTATGAGAAATGATAGTATGGTGATATAGATCATCTGGCTATTAGGGCAACTCATTAAGTGAACGATAGTATTCCAAGGGGTTTTCAGCAATAAGGTTCAGGTACCACTGCAGATTAAAGCGATGTTGCCCGACTGCAGCTTGTGCAGAAGCTGGAGTTTTGCTCACCCGGCTTAATGCAAGGGTTTTCGAGTGGAGAGCTATAAGCATAGAATATTGACTACTGAGTGGAATATCACTCTATCTCGGCTGTCGCTTCAAAAACGGCCTGCGAACCCAGTTTTGTACTGTTACCGTAGGGTTTTCAGATAACGCTTGACCCTTTTGGAAATCAAGAACCTCATTGCCTTTATGTAGTCTGGTCTGGTATTATAATAAACGAGATCGGTGGATGAATGGGTATGCAATATTGATCAGCGAGCTAATACGCTAAGCCACAATAACATACAAGACTGGCTTAAGGGTTTGAAGCCAAGTACAAATGAGTGGTGGTATTCAGGTGACTTCACGATAACTGCTTTGGAGTCACCAGCAATAAGAACAGCTCAGAAGTCGTCTTGGCAGGCATCACACAGCGCAAGGTGCCGAAGTTCTTGAGACCAAACATTGAGGACAAACGATCAGGCGATCTTGCTTTGTTACAAAAAAAAAAAAAAAAAAAAACGCCTACTCAAAGCCGACCTTAAGCTGTTACTGAAAAACTGCTCTGCAGTTTACATTTGAATGGAGTTTAAGCAAACTTATTTTAAGCTTAGCTTAACCAACTATTGGACAACCGAGCATTAGTGTTTTTTTTTTGCAACTGGTTTAAAAAGATTGCAACTCTCTTGGAAGCAGCGTATAAACACAAGTTAGGGCTATTTGCTTTAATTAAATTGGCGCGCTATTTCGTTGAAAACCAAAGTCACCACATGTAACTAAATACGTACCAATTAGCTTATTGATTTTGCTTGTGGCATACGCCCGACGCATACAAAATGTACCAACTTACGGTGAATGTAGCATTGGTGGCTGGTATATGAGCACTCTTTATATGTATGCTCAATGCGCTAACCACCATTATTCAAGCTTTCTTTTACCGCATTGAATGCAACACTTTCTTTATCGCCCGCCAGCCAACCAAGGCAATTGAACTTGACTTTCATGCTGTGCCGTCATACCAACAACACCATATATGTAGCCCGAGATAATTGCTGCGATGGTGGAATATCGATAACATCGATTCAAAAGCGTCTTGCATGCAGATTGTTTGTTGCCACTGCGTTACGCATCAACAACAACAACCAGATTGACAGTAGCAGCTGTCCGCAGGCAGCTTTGTGAGGAGAGTTTGATATAAAGCGCTTGATCTTTGATGATGCCATTGCACTCTTGAATTTCGTTTTTAAAAACTTTTTTTTTTAAACTTTGTTAAATTTTTTTTTTACTTTTCCATTTCTACTTTTCAATCGCACCATTGCAATATGGCAGAAAGTGAAATGGCGTGCATTACAAAAATATCTTATTTACAACTTTGCATGCCATGTTTGCGTGCAAGAATTCTTAAGGCTGCTTTATGACCTCTCGACAGTGATCTTTAGGGGGGAAACTCAATAACTTTTTTTCCATCTTTGTAAAATATGCAAATTCATTTCCGTTCCGTATTTATTGCAAGCAAATATTTATTTTCTACCGCAAATTACTAACTTGAAGGCGCAGAATGTGGCATGTTGCACTATGTTGACGCGGCAAGGTCGTTCTCACCATGGCTTTGTTATATTTTAATGCAACTGACCAATTGAAAACCGCAGCTGTTGCTGATTATATTACAATGAAAAGGGAAAAAGTATCTTGGGAGATCAAAAGCTGCATATGTTCGTATGTTTGTCCCAACTTAAGAAGTGATAGCTACGGAAATGCGATATATACGTGAGACAATGCCAGCCTTAAAGTGCGTATTTTGACCTGCGCACCCAAAGAATGCCACAAAAGATAGCCACAAAAGCAAAACCAAGAATGCAAAGGACAATGAATTTGCTGTCTTCTCAAAAGCTGTGAGAGAAATTTAAGTCGCTGCTTCAATTGAGTTTAAAAAGGCGTAATCTTTTGCGACACAGTTGCAAAAAAATACTACTACATCTATGAATGTGAAACAACAGAATCGACTAGGTTTATAGAATTTGAAGTCAATGAACTTCTCTACCGTGAATGTAAAGTTTGAAAGGAAAGAGGTAATTTCGTGAAGACTTGTTTACAATAAACTCCTCTATGCACTACCAAGGGAGTAAACATGCGATCTCTGCTACTAAATAATAGCTCCGTCACATAAGTAATTTTTCATATAGATGAGTTTAACACAAGCTTATGCATTATGGGTAGATTGCACGTATTTTTATGGAGAACGATAGATTGTGCGACGCTGGCGCCATCTGATATGGAAAAGTAGCCAACTTCCAAATTTTTTGCAAGCAAATCATAAGAAGAAGAATTTGACATTTGCTTTGGCTAAGGGTGTTGGCACACTTTGCAAGTGAATTTATTTTTCCTGGTTGGTAAATTTTCTAACATTTTTCGCAATTAAAAACTGCAATATAACAATCGAATACGACACAAAATATGTTAGCAAGTTTCTTTGTTGTATAGGGAGAATGTTTATACCAGTGATTCGCGAAATTTTGTATGTGGATGGGCAAGGTGAAATAAACTTCAATTGCCAAGTCTGAAGTTCCTTCATATTTACAAACGCAACATCTTGGTTGATTGTGGCGATGTTATTGGAATGCATAAGCTTGTGCTAAACGCATCTATATGAAAAATGTCACTGTGCTGCGGCCTTAAGATGAAAAATAAATACGAGGGGTAGGTACGTTATCCATCTTCTGTGACTGCTCTTTTTCAACTTGAATACAAGAAGTTTAAGCAAAGAAAGAAGTGCATGTAGACATCCAACAAGCTCACGTTGAATTTAACGGTGCCAACCCATCGTAAACCTCTTTTTTTTTTGGTATGTACAGCAGCGAAAAGAAAAATAGCAGTGGCGATTTGTTTTTTCAAATTTCGTCAGTTAAATGCTTCTTTTATTATTTCCATGGCGGCTGCCGTAGTGTGTGGGCAGCGTGCTCCGCCTACTACACCGAATATCCTAGGTCAAATTCCAGGCAAAGCAACATCAAGAATTAAGAATAAGTTTTTTCAATTAAAAAAAGTTTTGCTAACAGGGGTCGTCCTCGGCAGTTATTTGCAAATATTCCGAGCGTATTTTTGTCGTAAAAAGCTTCTCAGTGAAAATGCAGCTACCGTTCGAAGTCAGCGCAAAATATACAGATCCCGTCCCGCCAACTTGTAGGGAACATTAAAATAACATCACAACAAAAATTGGAAGGGAAGGTATTTTTTTTTTAATTACAAAAGTTCTATGAATTTCGTAACTCAAACTATGCAAACCAAACTCAAAGACAAGCTTCCTATTTGAAATACTCTGAATTTTTTCGAGTAAGCAGTTTTGTAGCCCAATCAATTTAAGCTTAACAAAGTACAAGTTATAAAAGTCTCTGTAAATTCGCATTGATTTTTAAAAGTTTTGATTCCGAAGCGTATAGGAGGAAAATCTAAACTAACTTTCGGAAAAAATTGTCAAAAATCTATACGAATTTCGAGAGACCTATAACTTGTACTCTGTTGGATTTACATTGATTGGGTTCAAAACGGTATACTCAACCAAATTTAGAGAACTCCGAAAAAAGTTCGAAATAGAGTTTCCGAAATTTTTCAAACATATTTTTTTGAGGTTTATTTTCACAGTTGTAGTAACAAAATTCATGAAAGTTTTTTTTTAAAATATCGAAAATAAAAAGAGTTTAGTTGAGAAAATTTATAAAAATCGCTGCTGCTATTTTTCTATTCGCTACTGTAATTGAAATGAATATGATACCTCACGGTTAATATTCGATGTGGCAAGAGGTGCATGCAATCGCCATAATTGCCAATGAGAGTTGAGAAAACAATAGCATATTAAAATAATAACAATAATAATAAAAATAAAATACAAATATAAATTAATTTTATTGTTATTGTATCGAGAGTTGAATAGCAAATGTTGTGTTACAACAGCTGTGGCAATAAAGCGAAGGGTTAAAATGGAAAATAAAGTGCCGAAAGAGTTGAGAGAAAAGCGTGTGAGTGGAAAAGTTTTTCTGCTTATGAACCTGCTTTAACTAAAATGATTTAAAATTATGTCAGCTTAAAAACTAAAAGTAGAATCATTTTGCAAGCAAGCGCTTCTATGGACAAAGTAGGCAAATGAGGAGTAAATGCGTTGGCTATTAGGGCTGTTTATTTGTCTCTGGAAATGAGTTAGTAATATTACGACGAAATAGGTTGTCAAAGATTTTGCAATTTTAAAGAGGTAAAATAACATTACGTAGCCTAATGTAGGCTTTGCTATGTCTATTATTCAGAATTGTGCTACATGCGTAACTTGTGTCATAGAGTAATTCGTAGCGTAAATGAAGGAACGCTACGCTGTTTTTGTGTAATAAACTTTATGCACTTGCTAAATTTTACTATTTTATGAGTATTCGTTAGTGAATCACTTTTCCTTTTTCGAAATTTTCGATACCGAAAAAGAGGGCGTGGATATCCGCTTTTGCGCCATCAAAATCTTTTTCGATTAAAATTGTTAATTCTTATACAGGTCTATACCTGAATAAGGTATAAAAAATACAAAGAGCAAGGTCTAGAAAGCTATGAAGACAGGAAATATGAGGAGTACGATTAAGAGAGAAAGAAAAAAGTATGAAAGCAAAATCGAGATGAAATAGAAAGACGAGGACCGTTCACCACGAATAAAAGAAGCAAAAATCAGACCGGGACAGATACAAGAAGAAATGAGAGGAAGAGAGAAAAAAGGGAGAGAACAAACAATAAAGATAGAGAGATTGGGATTGAAGTGGTTGATAAGCGCAATTCGTCGCTTCCGAAACTTAATTGTCAACTTCACCCACGCGAGGTGAATCCAAATATGCATGTAACATGCACATACTTGGCAGGCGAGGCTATGGCGACCCCAAGTTACTCATAGCACTAGAGGGATGGGAGGGGGGGGGGGCGGAAAGCGCGATGGCGTAGTAGTAGTAGTTCAATGTAGTCATGTTAAATCGTTCCCGAAATGATCGGCCTAGTGCCTTAATGGTGCCTTTAGAACGGGCCCGATCTATATCCGGCAAAGAACCACCAAAGTGAGTGTTATCGGGAAGTTTCTTCATTACAACAACAAAAGATAAAACAAGGATGACGCAGCGAACTTGTTTATGAAAATGGCAAAAAACCCCAAAGCGTAAAGAAAACTAAGATGACGAAGAAGACGAAAACTAAGAGAAAGACCCTGAAGTTTAAAATGAATGACGAAAACAAAGAAAAAATTATAACAAAGTCGAAGATGAAAATGGAAACAAAAACTAGAAAGTCGAAGGCAAAGAGTATGGCGAAACAAGTAAGAAGAATATGATTTGGATGAAGACGACGGCGAAAACAGAGACGAAGTTGAAGATGAAGGAAGAAGACAAATGTAGAGAGGAGGAGAAAATATAAAAATAATGACAAAGGAAACGGACTTTTATACAAAAACAAGTAGGGATTCGACTGTCGTCGGCTGAATTTGATTTTAAATAATTGCAAAAATCTGAACAATCCGTTGTATGGACATTTCCGTGTATTATCTCATCTTCTTAATGCATAAAAGTAAATGCAAAGCGCGAAAACCTCCGAAGGAATTTTAGGCTGAGCTTCTCTTCCAATTTGAGTCATGCTTCTATTTTAAATTTTCCCTACAAATTGACCGGACGGGACCTACATGTTTTATGCTGACTCCGAGCGGCATCTGCAGAAATACACTCGGAGTGTTTGCCAAATCGCTTTCGAGGGGCAATGCAGGTTTGAATTTTTTTCCAATTGAAAAAACTTGTGTCGAAATTTTTAATGTTACTTTGTCCGGGAGTTGAACCAAGGACCCCCGGCGTGGGAGGCGGAGCACGCTACCACCACACCACGGCGGCCGCCGTGACGAACCTAATATACCATTTCATTTTCATGAAAGGTAGAATGAAGACACTGGCTGCGATGAGGATAGAGACACTAACAGCCATTGGCTTTTTTAATTTACGGCAAGTGGATGATGCTGCAATGGAAGTAGATTATTAGCAACTATATTAACCAATAAGGTATCGTTTACGCATACTTAAGACATTTTTTATTCAGTTTTCCGTCAACTGACGTCAATTGAGAACACCAAAGAAGAAGTTCATCCTCTACATTTTGATTCGCTGCATTATGGACCATATACCTTGAGACATCTGTCACAAATCAGCGCATATTTGGATTGAGTAGGATAATTGAGATTTAAAGTCCTATCCAGCTTTTTATAAATAACGCTATTAATTAACTTTAATCTCAATTACCCTACTCAATTGAAATATGTTCTGGGGTCGAATCGTAACGTACGATCACGGAGCGAAAACTATTTTCACTCAAGCGATAAAAGTGAGGCTATGAAAATATTAAAAAAAAAATAGTTAGATATTATGGATACAGTGAGAGCGCCTTGTCCCTAGTTCACATATTTTAGTAATCCGAGTCACCATTTCGGGGCTACGGCACGATACGGCCAAGATTTCCAAGAGTGTATCTACAAAAATTCAAATTTTTAACTGTCATGATTGATGTGGCTGCCAAAGCGACGAACACAATCATAACAGTTTACTATCACAGTACTATTCCAAAAACAAAATACAATTTTTCAATTTAGAAACATTAAAAAATAACAATAATTATGATTAGAAAAAAAATGATTGTTCTGGCTTGAGCTTGAATCGAACCTGGAATGGTTTATGAATACCTACCAGCTGGGTGCAGAGCAGGACAGTTGGTAGCTACACTTATACAGCGATTAAGCCCGAAATATATTGATTTAAACTAATTAACAAAAGACAGCGACTACTTCAGAACCAACTCCTACTCGACCAGTTAAGTTTCTGCAAAAGATGGAGCAAACGAAATTTTGGAAGACATCGTAATGTTTTAAAGTGTTAGTTGAAAGTACTGCAAAGGGACAGAATAAGAACTCATTTTTATAGTTTAAAACTAGTGTGATTTTCCGCAGGGCAGAAGAGGTGTGGCTCGTATTATCTTCTCCAACAATCAGTTTTGGTATTAGCCAACTGATAATAAGCTCTAGTATGCCAACTCGTATATGAGTAAATGTGTTGTAACAGATGCGCATATTTGCTTAACACTACCTTTTATCTATTCCAACAAGATTTTGATATAATAATTAGGCTGTTAAAGTGAATTTTTTGGAGTATAATCTAACACCTATAAAACAACAAACAACTTAAAAAGAGATAAAAGCCATCACAAGGCTACTGTGTCCACCTACTTACTACAAGTTTACACGAGTTATTACATTATTAGTATGCATGTTATTGACGCGTTATCCCACGCTAAGATTTGACACAATTTAGTTAAGATTATTTACCAATATTTGCCCACACATGTTTTTATACTCAGTTGAGCAGAGCTCACAGAGTATAATAACTCTGATTGGATAACGGTTGGTTGTACAGGTATAAAGGAATCGTGATAGATATAGACTTCCATATATCAAAATCATCAGTATCGAAAAAAATTTGATTGAGCCATGTCCGTCCGTCCGCCCGTTAACACGATAACTTGAGTAAATTTTGAGGTATCTCGATGAAATTTGGTATGTAGGTTCCAGAGCACTCATCTCAGATCGCTATTTAAAATGAACGATATCGGACTATAACCACGCCCACTTTTTCGATATCGAAAATTTCGAAAAACCGAAAAAGTGCGATAATTCATTACAGAAGACAGCTAAATCGACGAAACTTGGTAGATGAGTTGAACTTATGACGCAGAATAGAAAATTAGTAAAATTTTGGACAATGGGCGTGGCACCGCCCACTTTTAAAAGAAGGTAATTTAAAATTTTGCAAGCTGTAATTTGGCAGTCGTTGAAGATATCATGATGAAATTTGGCAGGAACGTTAATCCTATTACTATATGTACGCTTAACAAAAATTAGCAAAATCGGAGAAGGACCACGCCCACTTAAAAAAAAAGTTGTTTAAAGTAAAATTTTAGCAAAAAATTTAATATCTTTACAGTATATAAGTAAATTATGTCAACATTCAACTCCAGTAATGATATGGTGCAACAAAATACAAAAATAAAAGAAATTTTCAAAATGGGCGTGGCTCCGCCCTTTTTCATTTAATTTGTCTAGGATACTTTTAACGCCATAAGTCGAACAAAAATCAACCAATCCTTTTGAAATTTGGTAGGGGCATAGACTTTATGACGTTAACTGTTTTATGTGAAAATGGGCGAAATCTGTTGATGCCAGGCCCAGTTTTTATACACAGTCGTCCGTCTGTCCTTCCGCATGGCCGTTAACACGATAACTTGAGCAAAAATCGACATATCTTTAATGAACTTAGTTCACGTGCTTACTTGAACTCACTTTATCTTGTTATGAAAAATGAACAAAATCCGACTATGACCACGCCCACTTTTTCGATATCGAAAATTACGAAAAATTAAAAAAATGCCATAATTCTATACCAAATACGAAAAAAGGGATGAAACATGGTAAGGTAATTGGATTGTTTTATTGACGCGAAATATAACTTTAGAAAAAACTTTATAAAATGGTTGTGACACCTACCATATTAAGTAGAAGAAAATGAAAAAGTTCTGCAGGGCGAAATAAAAAGCCCTTAAAATCTTGGCAGGTATTACATATATAAATAAATTAGCGGTATCCAACAGATGATGTTCTGGGTCACCCTGGTCCAAATTTTGGTCGATATCTGGAAAACGCCTTCACACCACTCCCTTTTAAAACTCTCATTAATACCTTTAATTTGATACCCATATCGTACAAACTCATTCTAGAGTCACCCCTGGTCCACCTTTATGGCGATATCTCGAAAAGGCGTCCACCTATAGAACTAAGCCCCACGCCCTTTTAAAATACTCATTAACACCTTTCATTTGATACCTATATCGTACAAAAAAAGTCTAGTCACCCCTGGTCCACCTTTATGGCGATACCTCGAAAAGGCGTCCACCTATAGAACTAAGGCCCACTCCCTTTTAAAATACTCATTAACTCCTTTCGTTTGATACCCATATTGCACAAACGAATTCTAGAATCACCCCTGGCCCACCTTTATGGCGATATCTCGAAACGGCGTCCACCTATGGAACGAAGGATTACTTCCTTTTAAAATACTCATTAACACCTTTCTTTTGATACCCATATTGTACAAACAAATTCTAGGGTCACCCCTGGTCCACCTTTATGGCGATATCTCAAAACGGCGTCCACCTATGGAACTGAGGATTACTCCCTTTTAAAATACTCATTAACACCTTTCTTTTGATACCCATATTGTACAAACAAATTCTAGGGTCACCGCTGGTCCACCTTTATGGCGATATCTCCAAAATGCGACCACCTATACAACAACCACCACTCCCTTTTAAAACCCTCATTAATACCTTTAATTTGATACCCATATCGTACAAACACATTCCAGAGTCACCCCTGGTCCACCTTTATGGCGATATTTCGAAACGGCATCCACCTATAGAACTAAGGCCCACTCCTTTTTAATATACTCATTAACACCATTCGTTTGATGCCCATATCGTACAAACGCATTCTAGAGTCAACCCTGATCCACCTTTATGGCTATATCCCTAAATGGCGTCCACCTATAGAGCTATGGCCCACTCCCTCATAAAATACTCTTTAATGCCTTTCATTTGATACACATGTCATACAATCACATTCCAGGGTTTCCCTCGGTTCATTTTCCTACATGGTTACTTTCCCTTATGTTGTCACCATAGCTCTCAACTGAGTATGTAATGTTCGGTTACACCCGAACTTAACCTTCCTTACTTGTTTTTGTATGCTTTTGTAAATGTTAAGTATACGCACCGGTGTGTCTGTGTCTTCATTAACTAACTGATCAATTACAGTAGATTTGATTCACACCAAGTTGATAAAACAACCATAGCAATAAGAAGTACAGAAGCTGTTGAAGCCAAATCAGTTCAAAGTAAAATCGTATCAAAACCACGTAGAAAACGCAATAAGGTCAATTTAACATTGCACCAGTTATGTTGACTTTTTTATTATTTGCGCATGCTGATTGTTTATTTATTTATTTTTAAGGCATTTATACATATGTAGTTTCAAATAAATTTTTTCCCCAAGCAAAAATTGTCGTAGAAGATCTTTGTTGATGTTTCAGTTGTAAACTGTAATATCTTTTTATATATCTTTTCCTGGTATGTTTTTTGTTTTCTTTGGCATTCCTTATAATTATGCCAACTGACTTTACATAAATTCACGCTCAGATATGCGCTCGGTGACATTATTAGGCAACAAATTTTTAACAAGAAAAATACAACAAAATAATGATATTGTACAAATGAAAAACCACGTGCATACATTTGTACAATTGGAACGTTGAGCGATGGCATCCGCCAGATAAGCAGCCCAAAGTATTTCCTACACTCAACCCACATCCCACATACGTCGAAATAAAGACGTACGACGCCACTCACGTTTTGCGAATGTTGCATTTCTAATGCGAGAGCAGCGACAATGACAACAAAATAAAAAAAAAACTATTGCAAATTGTCTAAGCTTTTATGAAAATGTATCCATATGAACATTTGCACCTATCTGCATAGATATATCACATATATATATTCATATGTAAATTTCGTGCAAATGAAGTTGTTTTCTGAAACGCCAAGTGTGCGCTCACTAAGTTCCCAGTGAGTTCCAAACAAATCACACATAAAACTCATGGAGGAGTACGACGTTGGAACAATAACAAAGCGACCGTCGAAAATTTTAATACAAAAAAAAAAAAAAAAACAGAAACAGCGACAGCCAGCAAGCTATCTGATAGCAATCGCGCGTAAAACAAGCAGCAACATTTTACAACACATTGCTAACAACGACAATTTGAGCTACACAAAAATGAACAACGTGATAGCATTAAAGCGGGATTGCTGGCAAGAGACAGGTAGGATTGATGTAAAGGCAAACTGTTGAGCAACCGCTTAGTAATGATATTCGAAATGTATCTCTGAGTATTACACACAGATTGTTGTCTTTTTACATTGGACTACAGAACATAACTTTTTTTTGGACCGTTCGACAGTTGTTTGACATTTGGCGTATGAACCTTTTTTCTTTTGGTACTTTGACGCGACTGTACTTTCGCAGAAAATATCTTTCCCTTCTTAGTAAACTGTGCACGCACGTCAATAGAATAAAGACACGACGATGCAGTTGTTAGAAAAGCGTGCCAATCAAGCCCGTCGAGAGCGGGGGGGAGGGGGATGGAGGGATTCCCCCCGGGCCCGGGATTTCTCAGGGGGCCCGCGATTTAGAGGTACTAAGTCTTTAGTCAAGAAAGTCTTTAGTTGTTCCATGTGCAAATTCTAAGCCGAATTTCAAAAGCAACGAATATTGATAATGATTTTTTGCCTTGGCCTGAGGAGACAATAAAAACATCAAACAAAAATGTGTTTCTCAGGGGGCCCGCGATTTAGAGGTACTAAGTCTTTAGTCAAGAAAGTCTTTAGTTGTTCCATGTGCAAATTGTAAGCCGAATTTCAAAAGCAACGAATATTGATAATGACTATTTGCGTGGGCCTGAGAGGATGATAAAAATATCAAACAAAAATGTGTGGGCACCACAAAATCATCAAAATTACAACAACCACATGACAATTTTCAAAATTTCTTTTGCAAATATCTCTTGGCATACCCAAATTTTTTACCTCCGCTTTCGGATTCGCGATCCTGGATCCAAAACGTGTCTTTTGATACCCCTCTTGATATTTTTGGAAGTGTATTAAGAGTGTCATGCTGTCGTATATAATTACCAAATATATTACAGTTTGTTATATTATTGTTATGAAAACAAAAGCCAAAATAAAAAAAAAAAATGTGGGAGCAGTGAGAATTTCAAAATTTTTTTAAACGTCATGTCGGCTCTCACCGGTTTTACATTGTAATATTTATACCATGGTAGCTAGTGCAGAACGTTCCTTCAGCGCCATTTCAAGAATCAAAAGTTTTGTGTTGAATCCGTTTTGGATTTTAAATTTTGATATTATTGTAAAAATTTTGCAGCGAAAAATTTTGTTTTCATTTATCGGTGTAAAGCCACTCTTTGATATCCGAAATTTCTATATTGAATAACTAAATGTTTGTATGTGTAATGGTGTGTTCAATTTTTACTTAAGATTTTTAATAATTAATGAGCTTAACACCGATAAATGATAATGGTTATTCAATTATTATTCTGGTTTTATTGGGAAAAACTGAAAAGAAGGAAACATTTACTGGCATATTGCGATGATACCATTTCAAAAACCGCCACGTCATCATCGTCAGGCAATTTCGTAATGTTTTTATTTATTTCAATAGGTTTCACCGGGAATCGAACCGCCGTCAAACTGCTGAAATCGCAATCGCCTAACCATTGGGCTATTGTGTTGTATTTGCTTTCTTGGCTAAAGCTAAATGTTTCCTTCTTTTCAGTTTTTCCCAATAAAAACCAAAAATAATAATTGAATCACAATCATCATTATAAAAATCGTGAATAATTAAGATTTATAATCATCATTAAATTTATTAGAAATGTATTAAAATGTTACCAAATAACTAGAAAATATTATTTGAAACAATATGTGGCTGTTACAAGAGAATTTTATTTCTACGTTGCAATAAATTAGTATAAATAGTATATATTATGTGTTAATTTTATTGTCAGCTCTTTGTCCAAAAAATCATTTAGCTGATGTGGCAAACATTTTTTTTGATGTAATCCATCAATAATGATTCATGAATGAGATGTCATAAATTCAAGTTAATCAAATGTATTAGTGAATTTTTTATAGGGGCCCGTAAATTGTTTAGTCCCGGGCCCGGAATTTCTCTCTACGGCCCTGGTGCCAATTATCATTGTATAGTCCCCTTTTACACCATACAATTCGCGAATTAAAGTCTGATACGACATAGGCGAAGGAGTTGAAAAGAGAGGGGAAGAGTACAACAGCATCCGTACCGTCAAGTCGTTTCAAGTTTTTTCTTGCTATCTCTTCCTCACTCTGCTTTTGTGACATGTTTTTTCAGATTTGCTTTCAAGAAAAATGGATAAAAGTAAACGCGAATAGAAGGCGCAAAAGGGAACGCCAACCGAGTTGAATTCAAGAATTGTATGGTGGCAAACTTGTGATAGGTTGAAAGAACTGGTGCCTTTAAAAAACTTCGGAACCGTAAGGATATTGTTTTTGAAACCGTTTTGGATTTCTTCTACAATGATTCGGAACTATTTCATGATTCGTTTTCGCAATGTGTTCTTTAATTTTTTTCGTCATACAGTTATTAAATTTTCGAATAATGCCCATCTTGTGTTTGCTCAATAAATATACTAAAAACTTACCGCTATTACAAATTATTGGGATAGATTGATTTTTGTTTAGCATATTCGTAAAATTACCTGGAAATAGAAAAAGTTAAATTGATCATCATATAAATTTCTGAATTTACGTCGATTAATTTAAAATTGTTAAGAATAAATTATACCCGGCAAATATTCGGAGTATTAAAAGTGTCAGAAAGGTGTCATAAATTGGAGCGTATACGCTTTTTTTGTGATCTCAATGGAGTCCGAAATGAAGGCATTTCCCCTCTTGTGATGATCGCTCGATATGAGCCTTATTACATACAAGATGTCAGCCTAAATAGGAGTCCGATCAGACCCCTAAAATGGTGTCCGATTAGACTCCAACTACGCTCATAATTTACTTTGTATATGACCCTATTCGGAGTAATTTGTATGCATTAAATAAGGGATTAGGATTGCCCCGTTCACGGCGAGGGAACCTTGATGGAAAATATGATATTTGACATCAGGGCTTACCGAAGACATACGAAGACTCGACGCACTAACCGTGATATACAATGGAGGCAATTTGTTGTTGCAATCAAAAAAGTCCAAAATACTTAAATACATTATTAACACGCAGATATTCACGAAATGATCAGGCCAAGTGCCCAAAAAAAGCACTTATACCAATTTAGAAAGGGAACAGAAAACATGTTATTATATTCACACTTGACTGAAAACTTGACCAAAATAAAATATGAATATCTCTTCTGAAGTCGCTTTGTTTGCTGAACACTCTTTGCTAAAGGCTCGAATTTTTCATCATATCGGCGTCATCGAAGGCTCCTCATATTCGCTCATTCCTATTTCTGAGGATCATATTTTTCACATATTTCCTACTCATATTAGACTCCAAAACTATGGGCGCTCCGAGAATATTTGAAGGGTACTTTCTGTTTTTCGTTATACTATTTCTTTACGTAGTTGTAAGCACCACAGACAATCTTAATCATCTAGCCGTTTCGCCTTCTAGAACTACTGTATCTCCAGCTTGGTAATTGAGCTACATATATATGTGTGTATGTGTGAGTAATAACTTCGGCTGATGATTGCAAGTGTTTTTGAGTATCTCTTCGTTGCTTTGTATATATGTGTGTAAATGATGATTGATTTGTTCATTTGCACAAGAGTGGCAGCTTGCTTTATTGTTGTTGTGCCTTTATTTACTAACAGCCTAGTGATGTCAACATTCGCCACAATATATACACAGCAGCGAGCAGGAAAATAACACCGGCAGTTTTTATACAATTTTTTCAACACATTTTTTCTTATTTAATGTTCGATAACTTAAGAAACGTCGTTGCTGAATTTTGTTATTGAAACTACATATCGACTGCTGAGTGGAATATCATACTGTCTTGCGTTTTGAAAACGCAGTATCTTGGAAAACGTTTAAATAAATTACTATTTCAGAATTAAAAAGAACGCTTTTTCAGAAATCGATTGAGGAACCCTATCTCAGAACTCTTTTCATAAACGTATAAATGTATCAAATTTGAATTCAGATAGGGCGTTTTTGAAACAAAGTTCGAACCTTTTATTTAGGTTTTTCTGGGTATGTAATTTTAGTCTAATAATTCCCACTGATTTTTGACAGTTTCACTGTTTTTCAGTTTTCTGCGATATCAAAAATAACAAAAAACAAGTAAGGAAGGCTAAGTTCGGGTGTAACCGAACATTATATACTCAGTTGAGAGCTATGGAGACAAAATAAGGGAAAATCACCATGTAGGAAAATGAACCTAGGGTAACCCTGGGATGTGTTTGTATGACATGTGTACCAAATGGAAGGTTTTAAAGAGTATTTTAAGAGAGAGTGGGCCATAGTTCTATAGGTGGACGCCATTTAGGGATGATAAACGTGGACCAGGGCTGACTCTAGAATTTGTTTGTACGATATGGGTATCAAATGAAAGGTGTTAATGAGTATTTTAAAAGGGGCGGGCCTTAGTTCTATGTGTGGACGCCTTTTCGAGATATCGCCATAAAGGTGGACCAGGGGTGACTCTAGAATTTGTTTGTACGATATGGGTATCTAATGAAAGGTGTTAATGAGTATTTTAAAAGGGAGCGGGCCTTAGTTCTATAGGTGGACGCCTTTTAGAGATATCGCCATAAACGTGGACCAGGGGTAACTATAATGTGTTTGTACGATATGGGTATCAAATTAAAGGTATTAGTGAGGGTTTTAAAATGGAGTGGTGGTAGTTGTATATGTGAAGGCGTTTTCGAAATATCGACCAAAATGTGGACCAGGGTGACCCAGAACATCATCTGTCCGGTATCGCTAATTTAGTTATATATGTAATAAGTCCTGACAAGATTCCAAGGGCTTTTGATTTCGCCCTGCAGAACTTTTTCATTTTCTTCTACTTAATATGGTAGGTGTCACACCCATTTTACAAAGTTTTTTTCTAAAGTTATATTTTGCCTCAATAAACCAATCCAGTTACCATGTTTCATCCCTTTTTTCGTATTTGGTATAGAATTATGGCATTCTTTTCATTATTCGTAATTTTCGATATCGAAAAAGTGGGCGTGGTCATAGTCGAATTTCGGCCATTTTTATACCAATACAAAGTGAGTTCAGATAATTACGTGAACTGAGTTTAGTTAAGATATATCGATTTTTGCTCAAGTTATCGTGTTAAGAGCCGAGCGGAAGGAGAGACGGTCGTCTGTGTATAAAAACTGGGTGTGGTTTCAACCGATTTCGCCCTTTTTCACAGAAAACAGTTATCGTCCTAAAATCTAAGCCCTACCAAATTTCACAAGGATTGGTAAATTTTTGTTCGACTTATGGCTAAAAAGTAACCTAGACAAATTAAATGAAAAAGGGCGGAGCCACGCCCATTTTGAAATTTTCTTTTATTTTTGTATTTTGTTGCACCATATCATTACTGGAGTTGAATGTTGTCAGAATTTACTTATAAATATATTGTAAAGAAATAAACATTTTTTGTTTTAATTTGACTTTAAAAAAAAATTTTTTTTAAAAGTGGACAATTTTGCTAATTTTTATTAAGCATACATATATTAATAGGAGTAACGTTCCTGCCAAATTTCATCATGATATCTTCAACGACTGCCAAATTGCAGCTTGCAAAATTTCTAAATTACCTTCTTTTAAAAGTGCACGGTGCCACGCCCGTTGTCCAAAGTTTTACTAATTTTCTATTCTGCATCATAAGGTCAACCCACTTACCAAGTTTCATCACTTTATCCGTATTTTGTAATGAATTATCGCACTTTTTCAATTTTTCGAAATTTTCGATATCGAAAAAGTGGGCGTGGTTATAGTCCGATATCGTTCATTTTAAATATCGATCTGAGATGAGCGCCCAGGAACCTACATACCAAATTTCATCAAAATACCTCAAAATTTACTCAAGTTATCGTGTTAACGGACGGACGGACGGACATGGCTCAATCAAATTTTTTTCGATACTGATGATTTTGATATATGGAAGTCTATATCTATCACGATTCCTTTATACCTGTACAACCAACCGTTATCCAATCAGAGCTATTATACTCTGTGAGCTCTGGTCAACTGAGTATAAATAAAAATGACCTTCGTATCGAAGAAAATATAACCCACCCTTCGGAAAAAAATATCAAAAATCAACGGGAACTCTTAGACCTGTAACTTGTACTTTGTTACATAGATTTAAATTGAGTGGACCACAAAACTGAATACTCGAAAGAATCTTCTATAAATCTTATAAAATAAAGTTTCTAAATGCCATGTACGCACACAACTTCACACAGAATGCTCCGTCTTTAAACCGGTTTTTTGCATTTGAAAACTTAGCTACGTGGGATGGTACAGTTAATATAATTTGAAGGTATACATTATAGGGGCGTGGAAAATAGCCAAAATGTAGTAACAAATCATAAAATTTTTGCTTAAACAGCTATAATTCATAAACTGATGGATGGATTAAAAAATTCTTCTTTTCAGCAAAACTTCGAAATATTTACCTTCGTTCTGCATCAAAAAAACAAATACTTGATGCCTTTCTTATATCAGCTAAATTGTTTAAACAAATGTAACATGTTTACCAAAAAATACGTGTGTGTGTGGTTGTTCGGTGTCAAATGTGCGCGCAAATTGCTTTTGAGTGAGACAGGCGACACATATGTAGCATTCGCTGCGTTATTTAACTTCGGTAGTACATTTATATGTATGGATGTATGTATGTATTTTTTTCATATCATATCAGCTAGACATATGTATGTACATACATATTTATGCGTTGTTGACAAGTTAATGCAACATAAACGGTTAAGAATGCAAACATCTCTTGAAAAATATTCTTCCGTTAAAAATATTGAACATTTCCTTAAAATTCTTAAACAAAAGTTTTATTTTTTGGTATTTTTGCATGTCTATGCTAATATTTGTGCACTAAGGAAATTTAATTCTTCAATATATTTTTTATGCTAAGGTAATCCTGAGATGTGTTTGTACAATATAACTATCAAATGGAAGCTGCTTATGAGTACTTTGATACGGAGAATTTTTCGTACCCCTGGGTGACTAGGGTCTCGAGATATAGGCCAAAACGTAGACCCGGGTACCCATAGAGAGTGTTTAAACAATATGGATATCAAATGAAAGCTGTTGATGAGTGCTTTAGTACAGGATAGATTTCATACCTAACGTTGGCCGGGATGGCACTACGATGTGTTTTTAAATTACGGGTATCAAATTGAACCTGTTGATGTTTGCTTTAGCACAGGGTAGTTTTCATACCTATTGGTGACTATGGTCTCGAGATATAGGCCAAAATGTGGACCCGGATACCCCTAGAATGTGTGTGTAATATGGATATCAAACGAAAGCTGTTGCTGAGAGCTTTAAAGTAATTTTCATTGTGATATTCGATTTAATCGCATCAACCTGACAATACTGATAAATATGCATGCGAAGCCGAAATAAAGACATGAATTAATAATACCCACATACCTATTTACATACGTACTATTCGATTTGCCTGAAATTTTTTATTTAATTTACCTGTATTAATATTTATGATCCTTTTTTCCGGGAAGTAGACCAGAGACAGACTGGGACTGGGATTAGGGCTAGGACTGGAACAAACTGGATACCACCCTCTGGGTCTGGCAATAAGGGATGAAGAAGAATGAGAAGAACTTGAGAGAAGAGAAAAGAGGGAAGGAGACTGAGAAAGGGAGAGACGAAGATAGAGATAGATGAAGCGAAAAAGACGGAGGGAGGAGTGAATAAACGGATTAAGAAAAAGTGAAGCGGGGGAGAGCAGAGTTAGACGAAAAAAGCTTATTAAAATGTATGCAGATATACCAAATTTAGGGCAGAACAATGTCTGCCGGGTCTGCTAGTTTAGAATAACCTAAATAAAAAGTTCGAATTTATTTTAAGATTTTCTCGAATTTTAAAACTTTTTCAAAAACGGCTTTAAGGTTGGTGTGCGAAGTTTCAATAACAAAATTCATTGAAATTTTTGCTTAAAGTAACGAAAATAAAAAAGAAACACTTATTTGACTAACTAAAATAAAATTTACCACTGCTGTTTTCGTGTTCGCTACTTTACATATATTTAAGAACATCCAATTTCAATTGTGCTTTGACAACTTGAACAACAAAACTTTTTTTATTTAATTAGAATTCGCCAATTATTTATTTGAAAACATGCAATTTTTTTTTAAGCAAATCTCTGAAGATGCTAATGTGTAGCATGTTTTTAACATCAAAGCTTTTGCTGCTTATAAATCATTGTTATTTTACTTTCTCAAAATTTTTTTATTTATATTAAAACTTGCACACATTCTCTGATTTTTCTCCTAACAAAAGCTATTAAAAAAAAAAAAAACATTTAAAAAATGTTAACAAATAAATAGAGAGAAGTTAATATAATTATTTACGGTGTTTTGATTAAAATCCATTGCACGACCTTGGGTTTTCGGTCAGTGTTCCTTAAAACTTGATTTGCATATAAAATTAGCAAGTGCAATTTGTAATTTTTTTTCTGTCGTGCAAGAATTATTTATTACTCGTTTCAAGCGTTGCAGTATGATACTAAGTCAAACAAATAAGCAGATTTTGAATGTAGATATATTTTCGCATGGTATAAGAATACCAGGTAAATTCATTCTTTGACGTAGGCAGCCATCTTAACCGTTTGACTTTAACTGACATTATGGAATTTTATGCAACCAGAGTGAATATGAACACATTAATTTTAGTTCGTAAACAGAACACTTGTTTCAGTACAAAAAGTTAATGAATAAATTAATTGAGAAAAAAACGGAAGTCCAAGGAAACTTGCAGTTTCAACAGGGTCGAACCAAATAAAGGGTGTTAGAGGCGATGGTTCCACATTACAATTGAAATGATGGTTGGTTCATTTGAGAACATATCGCATGTAGGACATACATTAATACATTACGCATGTCGGGGATGATTCTGGATAAGAAAGAGGTTAACCTATTGCAGTATACAGATTAAAATTTTGCCAGAGTGACGCTCGTTTCCCTGAGAAGTATAAAATCCTCAATTGCGATTTGACACTGAAAACGAGGCTCGTCGCCTATTCATCGGCATATGAGTTTGCCGACTTTTTGTGGATGACTCTGAGGGCCTTTTATGCTCTATTGGTTCAAACTACTGCATTCTTGTATACCGTATTTACCATAGTAATAATGCTCCTTGTAGGCTTGCCTTTTCTATCAGATGTATGTTAGGATATGCAGGTCTCTGAATATTTCACAGAAACTGTTTGTTCAGCATTTAACTTCTCTTCTTTATGGGGAGTATTTAATTTATTTTGACAGTTTCCTCCGGTGTGTTTTTTTAAGGCTGGGCAACAGTAGATGTGAGCGTTTCTTTATCTTTGCCCAAGTGCCTAAATATTTTGTTGTAGCTCCAGGCTAAAGGTGCAATTGCAGTTGCATGCTCTACAAAATGCAGGTCAATATCGAACGTCACACCCATTAATTTTGGTTGGCGAACAGTTGATACCACAGTGCCATCGACGGGAATGTCCAATATTGCCGATACTTGACACGCCCACGCTTTAAACACGGTCTCCGAAGAGTTAATGGGTGATAGCTTCAAGTACAGGAGACAAAAAACTGGAAATACAAGGAAGATAATTGTTGATTTTACAGCATCCCCTATCTTTCGTACAGACATAACCTACTACCTTTACCAATCAGTCAGCGCAAGAAACTATAGCAACTGGTGGGTAAGGGAGTTTCGAGACATAAATACTAAACAAAATGTTGCATTCAAACAGGACCTATGACTAGATAGTTTGCCATCCACATTTTGAAACTAGGTGTTGGTACACCCTTCCAAATCTTGCAGTGAATTGCCGTGATTGACCGTTTAAAAAGCTTTTGACAGGTATAGCGCCACAAGTAGTGTTCTATTTTTCGATTCTTGGTTCAATTTATTTAAGTATTAAAGACATGTGGCGGTGCTTTGTAATTTTCAAAAGTCATGCTGATGCTTGGCAACCTGCAGGATCGCAATGATAAAAGAGTGTTGGACGACTTCTCTGCTTTTTGAACATTGAAGAAGTAATAAGCTTTTTCCGTCTAACTTTTTGTTGTTTTTGTTTTGGCCTTTATATCGAGACCCTTGTCACCGATAGGTATGAAAATTACCCTGTACTAAAGCACTCATCAGCAGCTTTTATTTGATATCCATATTGTATAAACACATTCTAGGGTGCCCGGGTCCGCGTTTTGGCCTATATACCGAGACCCTAGTCACCGATAGGTATAAAAACTACCCTGTACTAAAGCACTCATCAACAGCCTTCATTTGATATCCATATTGTATAAACACATTCTAGGGGTGCCCGGGTCCGCGTTTTGGCCTATATACCGAGACCCTAGTCACCGATAGGTATGAAAACTACCCTGTACTAAAGCACTCATCAACAGCTTTCATTTGATATCCATATTGTATAGACACATTCTAGGGGTGCCCGGGTCCACGTTTTGGCCTATATATCGAGACCCTAGTCACCCAGGGGTACAAAAAATACTCAGTGTCAAAGCACTCATAAACAGCTTCCATTTGATACCCATATTGTACAAACACTTCCTTGAGTTACCCGGGTCCATGTTTTGGCCTATATCTCGAGACCCTAGTCACCCGGTATCAAAGTACTCATTACACAAACCTTCCCCGTAGAAAAATACATATATATACCAATTTTCATAATAATCGGTCCAGTAGTTCTTGAGTTAGTCGATGACATACATATAAACATTCATTTTTATACTCAGATAAAAAAAAGATCATAACTCAAGAATGGCTAAACCGATTTGGGATTTCAAAATCAACTAACCATCATCTCTCCTTCCTGTATCTTTCCTAAAAATTTCATGGCAATCTTTCTATCCCTTCTCGAGTTATGGAGTGACAATCAAAATGTACACTTCTTTGATCCGTTTAGCAGCCACGGTGTATACAAGCTTACCTGCGGATGCCAACATAGTTACATAAGAGAAACAGGACGGCAAATAAGAACGAGGTTCAGAGAACTTACTAGAGATTACAAAAAAAAAAAAAATTACAGAATCCAAACATTATACCAGAGTTTAGCTTCGCGAATCATATGGCCGAGAATGAATGTTCCTCGGCAAACATCAATAAAACAGTTAGGGTTCTTCACATATAAGCAAACGGCCGTCGTCTAAACGTACTCGAAAACTTGGAAATCTACAAACAGAAAACATTTGACGGTATTATAACAAACAACAGATAAACACAATTTCTGACACAATATTCGAGCCTTTAAAACTTGTTTACAAGAAACAAAAGTAAACACACAACAACAAATAAACACAAAACAAATAAACACAAAACAAGAAATAAACCCAAAACAATTAACGCACCAAAACAACAAACCGACAAAGAAGATCAAAGGACTAAAATTACGGATTTTTACATGCCTCAGTCAGCCACACAAATCGACCAGTAAAAACCACCCTCGGTTCTGGATGAACACACAGCACATACACATAAATAAATTTACACAAGCATCAATTTTGACAATACTGCTCATGTAACTACGAACTATAAATACAGGACAAACGACAACAATAGATCAGAACGAAAATCGGCACTGATGATGGCACAACGCCGAAACCAAATTTGACAAGGGATGACGGAAAATCGTTCCAATATTCATCATTTATCCACCCCGTCGGAAAATCAACAAAACAAAATAAGTCAGAAATCAAATTCTTTGTGTGTGTGTTCCCTATGGAAACGTATTTACTACACTTCAGTCATCACCAAGTTTGGGCTATAAGTGCCCTCGATCAAGGCGAAGGTTTTTCATATTTCAGAACTAAGAATTTTAAATAAAATTTTTTTTTCAATTTCACGTGCGCCGGTGCGTGCGAAAAATTTTGTATGTCAGCAAAAGTTACTCATACGCCATGTACGTACTTAAGTGCAGAACTTTTGTTTGGTCATAGCATTGAATTTACAAAAAGTTAAATCGATTGTATAGAGTTATTTAAAAGTTTTTATTAAATTTAAGCATTCCATTGTAAAAACAGCTGTCTATATGAGATGATAGACAAAAATTGTACAGCTAAACAATTTTGATTAAGTTATGATATTTTTAGTATGAATTGTGTGTGACAAAATAAAATTTGAAAAATAAAGCAAAGAATGATAAATTAGACGAATGAGGGATCTATGAAAAACTAAGGAGAGAGGTAGAGAGTATAAAAAAGAATAAGGAAATTATAAAGGGTAAGAATGAGAAAAATTTGGAGATACAAGAAAAGAAGATCAATAAGATTGTATATACTGATTGCTTTACTTTGAATAAAGGGAAGGAATTCCTCAAAATACACCTTCTTATTTAGATTAGTATTTGCCCAACCCGAGCAACGCTGGGTACCCTGCTAGTTCAATATATTTTTTAGTTAAATTTTTTTTTGTTACCGATATTAAAAAAAATCTACAAAATTTGCATACGGCGATGGCTACTAGGGCATGTTTCTGATTTTCACTTTTTCATGATCTAGCTCTTCGGGTGCTGAGTTTTGAAATCGAGTACACCAGTTTTCATAGTGGTATTAAGGCGGATGCGTCTATGGAATACAATACTCTATCTCTTTATATCACGACCAAGGCGAATTCAGTACCAGGTGTTGTTATCCCAATAGCTGATTGCTTCTTAATAATTTTCCATACCCTTTGTACTTTGATATAACAGTTAATCGAAATCAATTAAACTTTTCTTTTGACTTGACATTCTTCTGCACGGCGAATTGGTTAAATTCGCTTTTCCATCACCTGGTATGGATTCGCCTTGACCACGATATTCGATAACTTGAAAAAAATTGCAATTCCCATAGTGCCCGTATTGAAAATGCATAGCAACAAATCACTTCCATTGCTACTTACGCATTCACCTCACATTGCCAAGTTTATACCACTTAATTACTTAAATTTTGCAATAAATTAAGGAAATACGAGGTAATTATGGAATCATGTTAACTGGGAAGCGGCACTAAAACAAACACTCAAATATTGACCTTATTCGGCAAAATTGAGTATAAGAAGAAAAATAGTTAATCAAACAACTTCGTCCGTGTAATAACCATTTTTGTATTTAGCGCTTTGTCTTGACGCTTTTGCTGGTTGTGCAATCGTTGTTCAACCATATTTTCTCACCCCACTTTTGCACCACGCAAAACAACAACAATAAGCGAGTGCATACTTATTTGACAACGCTATGCGCACCTAATAAGTCGATTAAATTCTTCTAAGGCACAATTACCAGTGTAAATGTATTTGATGAAAGCACAAAAATTATTATGAAAAAAAGAAGAAAAAAATCCAAATGTCTAGCAACACAAATATTTTTGAACAAATATGTAGCATAATAACATACAAAAGTTAGCAGCGATAGCAATCAACAGTGTGTTGCAGATGAATGCGAGTAAGACTTTTGCTTTGCGCTTATAGACTAGACAGACTAACCATTAATGTGGATTTGCTACGATAAAAAAAGCTTTCAAAAGAAGGGAAATCTTAATGATTTTTGTAAGCACTTTTTTCTTTAAAGTAAGAACAGTTTTTCTCAAAACTCAATGTTTTAATAGAAAAACAAAATACTTTGCACCAGATATGGAAAATGCTACATTGCTCTGGAGTTTTTTTTTTTTGCTGTTGCTCCGGCTCTAATCATGAACAAAGCATGAAGCAGAGGCGTAGCATACAAAAGTGTTAGCATTTTCTATGCTCTCCTGCGAGCTACGCCATGTTTTGGAGCGGAGCAAATGGCAGAATAAAAACTCAAAACGAAGGGCTATTTATATAAGTATATTTAATATCAGCTCAGGAATTTCATAACCGCTTGACTATCTGAGTTGATATTAACTTCTCTAAGCATAGTACCAGTCTACAGCATTCCGTTCACTTCTTTAATTCAGAAAATTTTCGCTTGGATGAGGCTACAGCAATAGCAAAACCTCCTACTTTTCTACACTGGGTCTATCCCTATCGACAGGAAATGACTTTGGTGAAGTCATGAAGAAGGTAAAAAGTTTTCATTCGCCCGCACATTATGGTTGAGATAAAAATGAAGGTGCCCCAAGTCAGAAAGATTATCAACGACCAAGCCGATATCGTTGTTCCAAGAGTGCTGATTCCAACCTGCTATGTTCGTTGTACCTACACTAACATTTCGGATATGCTCGCAGTCTACAACTTTTGGAGAGAGTCCCCAGCCTTTCAACGGCCTGCTACAATGATAAAGACACTTACCGAAGTTTTTTGGAAGTGTTGTATGTAGTGGTTGAAACCAGTATTATATTTTATAAAGACTTTTTATTTAGAAACGCCTAAATGTAGATTTTGTATTTGATAAATATTTTTAACAGAATGAAAATTTTTGATATTTGAAAAATCAAAATAATGAAAATAAAATTATTAAATATAAACTATTGAATTCACAAAGCATATAAAGTTAACAAGTAAAATATGTATAGAATATAATAGGAACCCTACATGACTCCCCCTTCCAGAGGATTAACATTAAATAAATTAAATGTGACTTTATTTTTTGTTCCATTGTTATTGTGATAAGTGTTAGAGTTGTTAGGTAACGTTTCAATAATTGCTGGGGAGTAATGTAGGGTTCCTATTGTAACGAATTTAGTGCAATTCCGCTTATTTGTAACCTTTTACTAACGTTCGAATGACTAAACTGTTGAATAAATAACTCCACTATTCTATAATGCAAAATGGCCTTTATTAAAGTACTTCACAATAACACTTCTACCGCTTAACAGATAGCGTGCTTAAATCAAACTGATTCGTCGTGCCTCAGCTGCTGCTTTTATACTTTTTGGTTTTCTCGTTGACATTTTTTTTTTCTGATTTCTAGGCGTTTCTATTTCTAGAATTTGCTACTTATTTACCAGCTATAAAATAACTACAGATGCACGTTATAGCTTCTCATATGCGCGTGTATATGTGAGTGATACTTCCACCGATGATTGCCTTCCTTTGGGAGTATCTCAGATATATGCATGTGTTTGTGCCGTCCGCTGCTTGTATGGACATATGTATGGACATAATGATTTATTTGTTGATGTGCATACAAGTCACTGCTTAGTATTGGCTTAGAGATGATAGTATCCCTTAGCGTTGCTAATATTTATCACACTATTATAATATACATTTTACTTGTTAATTTTATATACGTTGTGAATTCAATATTTTATGTTCAATAATTTTATTTTCATTACATTGAGTTTTCAAATATCAAAAATTTTCATTCTGTTAAAAATATTTATCAAATATTAAATCTACATTTAGGCGTTTCTAAAAGTTTTAATAAAATATAATACTGGTTTCAACCACTACATTGTCGATATTGCTAATCATTTGACGGATATAGATCTGGTATGTCCCGACCACGAGTACTATTAAGATATATGGCCGACCATCGTGGGAACCATTTAATATGACCACATTGAACTGCTAGGTCAACCTGCTTTGTTAATCTGCGTCTAAGTGCTTTGTTAATCTGCATTAAGCACAATCGTGTGTCTACACCTTTAATGCATTTTAACTCGTTTCTTTCTTTGATTAGTTTGCTTTATGTTGTTGCAATTGTTGGCAAGTGTTGGAAATATGTATGTACTAACATATGTTTATTGGCAGCAACAACTCCGACTATGACAATTGTTTGTCACATTAAGTTGTTACAATTGATGTTAACACACTTTGTTGCTGGCATATTTGTTATCAATTGCTCGCCGGTTGGATTTTATTGGCATTATTACAGCTTTTTCTTAAATAATTTTGTTGTTGACTGAATAGTTATTAGTTTGTTGCATGCCTATGTAATTTTAATTTTAATGTCTCTTTATTTTTTTTTTTTTTTTATTGTTATATGGTGTTGCAATTACGGTCAAATGCGTTTCCAGTGAATTTGAGTTTTTTTTATGTTTTAGAAGAACTACCTAAAATGGCTACATACAGTCAGTGTCAAAAGAAAGTGACAATAGCTGATTTTTGTTTACATCTATATACATATACGCTCAAACTTTATATGGACTGCTAAGCGTTAAACTTTATATAATCGTCTGAAATTGCTGCGCAGAAAATTAGCACTCCTAAATTTCAATACGCATTATACTCAGATGCAACTGAAATATGTGCCTATGTTTTACCTCTCTGTATTACCTTTACAAATGGTGTGTGTGATTCAGCTATAGGTTATTGATTATGACCACCAGAGGTTTTCGTTTTTCGGTATAATATGTTCTGTAGCTAGTTGCCGTTAGATGGGTCCCCTAATATTATCCAAACGTATGTACGTGTACAAAAACAAGGCTAATAAAACCGCTTCTTAAATGTTTTGCGGGTGACACAGTGGAACATTTTATATTTTTCGAAAATGATATATTCTGTTAATTTGATCGAAAAACAGAAACAAAGCCCTTAAAACAAAAGAGGCTATGGCCGAAATACCGGAAATACTTCATATTTTTGGTGTCCAAAGAAAGTGTACAATTTGGGTCCCAAGGAAAGAAGCCGTTACATCCGTTACACAGACGCCAAAGATAGCAGGTGACTGAAATGAACGAGTGAAGTGTTTGGGTTGCGATTTTTAGTTATACTGACAGAGGAGTTTGTTATAAAATATCATTAGGAAGGAAAACCCTCCCACAGAATTGGAGATATTTATATTATAGAATTCACAACACTGTAAAAAATATTATTGAAGAAGGAAAAATAAGAAAAATTAGAAAGGCGTTCCAAATCAGGCAGAGCACACCGGTTAAGTTGTACTAAAATTTGGTCAGTTGTGCGAAGTGTTGTGAAAAATCCCTTGGAAAGTGCTGTAAAATCGTCGGGAAAGTGCCAGACAATCCTCCAGGCATTATATACAAACGGTCCACATGGGTAAGCCGCACTGAAAAAACTCCTTATATCCAAATCAAAAAAAAAAATAAAACGCTTCAGCTTTTCTTAAAAAAAAAGTATAAACATATTCTCATTTGAAATCTACTTTTGGGAATGTACTTTAAGCAACGAAATCAAATTTGAGGTGTCAGGGAAGGAAAAAACAAGAAAAATATGGACAACAATAAAGAACGCTAAGATATGTCCACAGCAAAACATGGAGCGGTTAGGTGATGGTGTTTGTGGACGTGTTTGGCCTTAGGTGATGTTAGAAATGTAGTTTTAAAGAGAGTTGCATGAATAAATAAGGTTAGGTTAGGTTGAACTGGTCGGTTAATAACGACCTCACATAGTTTTTAAGCAATAATTGAGTGCCGAAAAGTTGAGTTTGGATTAATGATAGGTATTATTGCAAGACAATGATCCCGAACATACTGCAAAACTTGTCAAAGAACGGATCCTCTATCACACCCCAAGCAGTTAGATCACCCTCCGCTATAAATACACCTCAACCCACCGAGCATTTATGGGAGAAGCTAAACAGAAAGACCATTAGTAGTAACCCCAGCGGGTTAGGGGGCGTAGAATGTACCCGCGGCAGGTATGCCTTTCGTAAGAAGCGACTAAAATACCAAATTGATTCAAGGGGTAGTGGAGCGCAATCCTTGCAAGGGGTTGCCAGTACAATATATGTATAGCTTCTCCAACCCATTGGCAACCTCACCTTCTCGTAGCGAATCCTGTTTCTTTAACAGTTGAGGCTCCTATGACCCCAATTTTCTCATGGAAGAGGTTTTCATAGGGTCATACTAAATCGTTTCCGAGATGGTCGGACTAGTACCTTAATGATGCTTGTTACCGGGAAGTACCGGATCTGCATCCGGCAAAGGACCATCAACATCGATAACACTCCCCAATACATTCGGGAAGCGTTCTTCTCGCAACAATAACAACAACAACAATTAGAAGTAAAATATGCTCAAAGCTCCTATTTTTATGTAATGACAGAAAATTATGCGGGTGGTTACAGCAATGCTTGTTAGTTCCACGCCACGCTGTTTAAAATCCGTCATAAAAGCATTTCGAAAGCACTAAATTACTGGAAACTGAACTATTGTTTGGTACAATTTCTTTCGATACCAAAAATATGTTTGTTGTAATAGTTTTGTTTTAGTTTTTTCCAACAAATTGAACAAAATGACATACTGTGACGAATACTGCCATCTCTAAGGTTATTAAATAAAGGCACAACAACATTTAAGCAAGCTACATAAACACATTAATCATCATACACACACATGAATACAAGCAGCAGAGATATACTCACAAACGCATGTCATCATCAGGTACTACTTCGCTCACATATACACACGCATATGGTTACACACTACAAATACACGCGCGTATGGCTGGTGACCAGGTAGAGGATTCTAGAAGAAGAAACGTCTAGACATTTCGGCAGAGAGTTTAAACGTAGCAGAAGCTGAGTAGTCCGGAAGCAGTTTGATTTAAACATGCTATCAGTTGCGAAGTGAAGTTTAATTGCGAAGTACTTTCAAAGCAGTCAACTAAAGACCATTTTGTAATACAGAATATTGGAGTGTTTTATTCAACAATTTAGCGTTACGAACGTAAGCAGAAGGTTGCAAATAAGCGGAATTTCGCTAAATTTGTTACAATACATATCATTTTCAAAAAATATAAAATGTTCCATAGTGTCGCCTGAAAAAACCCTTAAACAGAGCTAATATTGTTACTTTCAACGTGTGTACACTTTCATTTGACTCTGACTGTATATACGAAGGCACTGTATATATAGGCATAGGCGCACTTATTGCAGAAAACATTACGAGTGTTGCTGTAAATTATTGCAAAAACCATTGGAAATAATAAAACAGAAAAAAGTCAATTGAGGCTGAGAAAATATGCAATGCCCAAAGCGATTACAGCAAAGCGTAGCATATGGATTTAAAAAGCGTGTTTTAACGATTTTCATTAGCGTTGGGAGAAATTGCTCTGAGTTAATCAGAAAATTTATAATACTGCATGTTTAATTTAATACATGTTTTAACAATTCAAAGTTATAAATTTTATACTCTTAATAAATAACTAAAGCTTTCGAATTTTCAAAGATACCTCCAACCCAAAAATGTTAATATCTGACTAATTTTGCTTTAATTTTACTGGACATTTAATAATAATAAATTATAAATATAAAGGAAATAAAAAGGTATACCTATTCAACAATGTGCCAAAACTCAATTCTATTAAACATTTTCTGTTATATTTTTTTATTTATTGCCTATTGCTGTACAAATATCAAAGAAAGTAAAATCTTTGCATGTAATTTAAAGTATTTATTATTTCGTGTGGTATCAAATATTTCTTTTGATCATAATTACTTTCTTTTCTTGTTTTCCTTTAACTATTATCTATTCCATTCATAAGCATAACTTCGATTGTGAGCTTAATGATGTAATACCTAATCCTCAAATTTATGACATTTTACGTTCAGAGTATTTAAAATACGTTTTTTTTACTAATATACAGCTTTTGTTTATATTTTATAACTTTTTATATACATAAATTCAGATTACTACTTTCTTCCAATTTGTTACGTATTCGCCTTCATTAAGCATGTTTATCATAAAAATGCTTTTGGTACGAAAAAGAAGTCATATTATATTAGTGATTAATTTACTGGTGCTCAATTGACGCAAGTATTTACTATACAGCAGCGAACAGCAAAATAGCAATAGTATTGTTACGAATATTAGCAAAACTAAGGGGTGCAGCCATCTCTAAGCCGATGCTAAGCAGCGCCTTGCATGCACATCCATAGATCAATCATTATGTATCTACATAAACGAATCAATCATTATGTCTACACATATGTAGGTACACGCAGCTGAGAGCAATGCACTAGAACATGCAGATATCTTATCTGAAATGCTCCTAAAGGTATGCAATTGTGATTGTGGAAGTGTCGCTCACACATACAAGCGCATGGGGTATGAGAGAAGCTATAAAAATTATACATCTGTAGTTGTAGCTGAGAAATTTACTATCAGACCAATTCTAAATATTCTCGCGGAATTTTGTTCTCGCGGATTTTTTTATTCCCGCGGAAAAATTCATCCAATTCTGTTCTCCTAGGGAGAACAATAATTGGGGAATAGGAATTTCGAATTTTCGAAGTCAGCTGTTTTGTCAATTGAAATTTCGTTGCACATTTCTTATTTTGTTTAAAAAATTGAAAAGTTTAATTATTGTTGCAAATTTGTTGGAAATTAAGAAATAAAATATAAACATTGCACAGTATTTATTGCATTTCATGTGGTATTCACTGAAATGAGTAATGAATTGGTGCCACAGCAACATCAACAGCGGAACATAAGAAGAAGACGGCCGCGTAACACAAATCTGCCGGAGTTGCCTGCTTTCATTCAGCAAAGCAATTTTCTGGCGGCCAAGTTGAGTTGAATTCGTCCTTCATCATATGCCAAAATCTATTTAAGCCTTATTAAAAAATCCTTGCGCAATTTCTGGATGGCTGCATCAAATTTGTATACCAAGAGCTCTACCGTTGCTTATGATATACTTTTCAACTTAAAATAAAGAATATTGTGGTTGTAGTTGTTGTTGTATTAGAAGTGAGAATATTGTGGTAGAATATAAATACATCTTTTAGCACAAATTTGTACAAATAAGTGTTCTTTCTTATAATAACCAATTTCCTTTAACTATTTTTTAATTTAACAAGTGAAAAAACTCCTATGAAATGGCAGAGAAATCTCCCTCTCCCAAACATTCATAATACCTACTTTTCTCCCATAACCGTTTTCCGCTTTTTCGAACATTGTTCAAAATAGGAGGAAAGGGAGAAGTGAAAAAACTCACAAGGAATTTTTATTTAGAATACGAGGAATGGGAGAAGGGAGAAAACTCGGACGGAATTTTCGTTTAGAATTGGGCTGTATGTAAATTCTGGAAGCGCCTAGAAGATGCCACGAGGAAATCATAGAGTATAAAAGCATCAGCGGTAGAGGCGCTATGAGCAGTTTCAGTTAAGCACGCTATCTGTCGGGCAATAGTCAGTTTTCATTTGAGCTATCAATCAGTTTGGTTATTAAGCAAGCTATTCGTTGCAAAGTATAAGTGTTATTGTGAAGTACTTTAATAAAGGCCATTTTTCCATTATTCAATATTGGAGTTATTTATTCAACAATTTAGCGATACGAACGTTAGCAGAAGATTGCAAATAAGGGGAATTGCAGTAAATTCGTTACAGTATTATTTTTTTCAAATTTCGTCAGTTAAGTTCGTTTTTTATTTTCCATATTTTTAGAATAAATTTCTATAAATTTTTCAACTGAAATTCGGTAATATTTTACGAACTTTTAATTTGGAGTATGTAGTCTTGTAGCCCTATTAGTTTTCATCCAAGAAAGTACAAGCTATAGATAGGTTTTTGTAAATTCGTATTTAATTTTTGACAATTTTTTTTATTGCAGGGGTTTCAGATTTTCTTTCATATAAAATAGAGTGTTTACACTTTGTATGGCGAAAATCTGAATAGCGGTCGGCAGTAATGAAGGGATTTATTTTCAGGAATGTTTGATTTCACCTGTAGGATAGCAAAATATGAGATACCTCAATTCGGCATTTTTGTTTTTTCCAATACAGGGTAACCAACCCCTTATTAAATCGATAATTGTGAATATTTTGTAGTTTAGGTTGAACTGGCCGCTCAATATAGACCTCACATAAACTGAATGTATCCATAGTGTTATCAGAATATGTTTGACGATCAAACGGAAGAACCCCGATCAGGTGTTAGGACTTAGCTTATGGAATAACTCCGTTCTCTTGGCAAATACTAAAAGTTTTCTAAGACCTAACTTAATTGCTGCCTCGAGATCTAACAACTCTGCCACTCTCAATAGCTGGAGCCTTGACGTGGCGAGCGCAGGGCACGAACACAGAACGTGCTCAACCTTTACTTTTTGCTGCTCGAACTTCCTACATCTGCTGTTATTGGTCTTTTTGCTGTCTTTTGGTTATTTTCTATTCCTTTTTTGACTGGGAACTTAGTATAGATGAATAGTCTGGGCTGAGCGAAAATTTTGCATTTCAGGTCATTGCTTGATGAAGTACTGGGTTAGATTGCAGCCTAATTCACCCTCTGACAATCAATGCGACTGCAGCTTTTTGGTAGCCTGTAAAATCCACATATTTCTGGATCAACACGATAAACAGCTGACCCGACCCTCACGGTAATTTAGGGCCATTGGTGTACACTTATATAATATGTTCTTGTATGGAGAAAACGGAAATTTCGATACATAACTGAATAGGTTGAAAATGGCCATATGAGTGAATAAAACCGAAATTTATATAAAAGAGTGGTAAAAGAAAAAGGGCAACTGTGACTTATAACTTTTTCATTAAAATGAAGACACATCAATTCATACAATTAAACGGGGACTCGTCGTTTTATTCCATAAGAAGACATATGTACATACCAAATCATTCAAAGTTGGATCATCAGGTTATTCAGTAAAGAGGGCAATATCACGTCGGCAGTATTTTTGGTGTCATTTCGTCAAAACTTCTGTATCATTTCGGCCCTATTTTAAAATCATTTAGAAACAGTTACAGGTAATTTCCATGTGTTAATTTTTTGACATGGTGGATAAATGATGTATATTGGAACGATTTTTCGTCATCCCTTGTCAAATTTGGTTTCGAGATAAACCGGTTTCGGCGTTTTGCCATCATCAGTGTCGATTTGCATTCTCACGGAAACAATTTTGGAGGTTTTCTATCGCTGCTTAGCTATAAAAATAATATAACGATACCGTCCTTATAATTATTTAAATAGTTTCTGCAGAACATCATTTATTATTATTAAATGGCGCTTAACCGCCTAAGCGATTTTGGCCGTTTCGAAACAAGTCACTATCCATGTTTCGCTTTAACTGATGTCAATTGGGAGCAATAAGGTAGGTCAAGTTCTTTCTGCACACCTACCACTCCCAACTTAGTGGTTAGGGACTCCCCTTCGTCTGCTGTGTAGTGAAATACTTTATTGGTCGGATCGTCTTCGTCCATTCGTATAGCATTACCTAGAAAGCGAAGCATGTGGGCTTTTATTCGATGCACATGTAAAGCTCAAAGAGCTCATCATTATACCTCCCTCGATACTCGCAGAACTCTGCAGGGAATTCGCTAACCACGTATTACTCTTACAGTTAGATGCCACTTTTCACAGAGGAATTAGTTGTGGGGCCAACAGAGAACATGAATAAGTGGTTTAAACTCTAAATATCGGTACTTTTATAATCCTAAGTGAGTGCTATGGCAAATTATCTTAGATCTGTTATTACAATTAAATTGTATTGAGTCTTACAGTCAAGTAGTAGCGCGCCCTGAGGAATGTGCGCCTGAAATCAACATTGTCGCTGATGAAGCATTATTCTTATCATACTAACATTGATGGCCTATTCATATTGAGCCGCAGACATTTCTCTTCAGAGGTTCAATGAAACAATATATTTCAAATCATCTAAAGTCATAATAATTTCATTACGCCAACGCATGATATATCTTGAGGTGTAAAAAATATTTTAATAAATCAATCAACACACATCTGGGAGTCATAATTGAGTTAAGCAAGTGAGAGGAGATTGTAGACTTTTGTTAGACATTCGATTGCGCATAGTGTGAAAGAAAACTTACCAAGTGAGCTATAATTGTTACGCTTACCACCACCCTCAATGCTCTCCCCATATGCTGCTGTGAGCACAAGTGAGCATTGCACATTCACCGGATGCTCCGGTTTTCTTTCATTGCTCAACTGGAGTTACAAGTTTCTAGCTTTTACTAAAAAAAATAGTGCGACACATGGAAGAGGAGGAAGGGTGTTTGTTTTAATTTTCACTTTTACTATCACCGAAAACCAGTCAATAAAAAAATCAGTTAAAAACAATAATTGCGCCATGAGTGCGTGCCAAAAAAAAAAATCAACCAGTGACAGCAATTGACTTAAGCTCATGCTTTTGCGGATTCAACAAAGTTGTTAAGTAACATCTGCTGAAAATCGAAATTGAAAATAAAAAACAAAGAAAAATCAGTAGCCGAAAATCAAAGAAGACAAATCATCAATTTAAGGCTTGAATGGCTGGGTGGAAAAGTGGCTTGTAAACCACAATGATGGTCACATCAACGGCATAAGCCAACGACATGCGCATGCTGCTTGACGTGTAACATAGTTGTTGTTTGGTTAATCTGGCTGCACTGGCCAGTTGTTGTGGCGCCAACTCGATCTGGCTGCTCGTCTAAATGGCGCGTAAATCGTGAATTTATAGGCAAAATGACGCCACAACACCGGCAAATCTTTTCAGTGGGGGTTATGGTGATGAAAAGTGAATAGCGAAAACGCCTGTTGGACAAATGTTGGGGTACAAGTTGGCTAGCAATGCGTAGCCACTCAAATTGTTGTATGTGAAATAGAAATATTAAAGCAATACAAATGGATATTCAGCTACTTCCAGCTCATTTTTATTGCTACACTTTTTCTTTATTTAACTGTTTTTAGTTTACAATTTTGAACTCAAACAAATGCCAATTGCGTAAAATTTATGTATGAATAACGACTGGAAATAGCAATGCAGCAATAAAAAATTGTTATGTGCAAAAGCAGTGTTGCATAATTTTTAGCTTAAAAAGGATGGACAAAATGTGGATAAAGTTTGTAGAGTGGAAGTGTTGATAAGAAAAAATAAGCTACGATTATGGGAATCAAATAAATATGTATGAATAACAACGGCCTCTATAACAAACGGCAAAATGGTTGACCTTGATAAAGAGTTTTAGGTAAGATGAAATAAAGTATTCTAATAAAATAAAATGATTAAAGACGGTATTAAGGATGGGAAAATTGAGAGCACACAACGTGACATCAGATAGAGAACACTAAATATAACGAAGAGATAGTACGCCAGCGTGAGGCTCAACAAAAATCCAACTAAGGCAGTCATCATCCCACTCACCAGAGAGTCTTATTCAAAACCAATAACCATAGACAGCGTATAGCCTATAATAATAATAATACCCAACGGATTAAACCCTCCAAAGCCCGCCCGACCGGCGCGAGGGGCGCATCCGCATGACGCACGGATTTGTTATTGCCGAGTTGTTGATAGGCGGAGGTTTGTTAAGCGTCGAGATCTAAAACTGCTCAGCTACAGAATAAAAATCATCAGCTGAGTACTATACATAACAGTTAGAAATTACATAGAAATTATACATATATATACTACATTGTTAAATAAGTGAACATTTTTAATTTATTTAATTTTTTTTTTTTTTTTTTTTTGTTAAGAGTTAAGATAGGATAAGACAGTTTTCTTTATGGTAAAAAGTGAATCCGTTATATCAAATGAATTAGAATGAGTGTTAAAATCATGACACAAACACCGAAAAGATTCATTTAATTCGAAATTAGTTCTACACTGCCTCAAAAGAAGAGGTTTGTAATGTCTTGACACCCGTGATGGGACGTTGAAATTTACTTCGTTCAAAAGAATTGGACTAGAAATCAGTCCATTCAGGAGTTTAGCCATAAATATAACGCCTCTTTCTCTACGACTTGCAAGAGTTGGAAGATTGATAAGCTTTAACCGACTAGTATAAGGTGGAAGATTATACGCAGAGTCCCACTGAAAATTCCTTAAAGAGAAAAGTAGAAATTGCTTTTGTATTGATTCAAGTCTATCTGCATGAACTCGATATTGTGGATTCCAGACTATTGATCCGTATTCTAGTATCGGTCTAACTATGGTGATGAAAAGGGCTTTAGTTAGAGCCCGATAGTCCCGGCATCGAGAGCAACTCGATTGACAACAAGATAACCGCTGACATAACTCCAACGACTATGTGTATGCATCACAGGGCAATACTTACATACCCAACACTAGCGCTGGAGGATATCATTGACCTAACTCCCAACGAACCTTCTTTAATTTCATAAATCAGGGTTCGGGAAACGGTAAGGTCACTTCATACCGCAATATGGAGGAAATGAAGTGAAGATCCCAATATTCAACTTTCGAGGGAAGACATCCTTAAGCAAGTAGTCTTTCAGAGAAGATACTAAATGAAAATTGGGAGACAAGATAAAATATAATGCAGTTAGAGTGAAAAGCATTAACCGCTAACACAAGAGTGTATGGTACACAGAAGCCGGTGTCTTGGGACCCAGAGACAGAACATAAGTGCTGGCAATTTTCAAGCGGAAGCTCACGCTACAGCTCTGCTTGCTGAGTTGAACCTACAGCGCAGATACTTTAAGAAAACCATAGCAATACGCAATGCTAAGCGACAATCAAGCCGCGCTCAAAGCAATCTCGGAACTAACAATGTAGTACTGCTGGTCTGGGTTTCAAGCCACCTTGGTTGGAGGGTAATGAACGGGTGAACAGCTAGTGACTGTACATGTATAACCCATTTGGCCGGAACCGATTCTGATAGTTCGTTCATAGGCAATCACGGAGTATATATTGTTAAAGAGAGATACAAAGAAGACTACTTGTGCAACGCTTAAATCTTCAGGGTCGATGGTACAAATCGCTAAAATGCGACCATAAATAACCTTAGCACTTTAACGGGTATTCTAAAAGGACTTTGCAGACTTAACAGCCACATTCCAAAACTGGGAATGAAATCGAGTGGCGCTTGCCGGCTTTGCGATCAATCAGCGGAGACAGCCGTACATATCCCCATGCCTCACAATTTAAAAAGGTGGGGCTAAGTTAATAGGCTCACAATTGTCAGAGTATTCGAACATGCGAACCCAAACTTGTCATTAGAGAAGTCGGCCTGAATCAGTTGCTGTTAAGAATATGAGGGCACAACAGATCGGAGTCGCAGTGCAATATTTAACATTCGTCTATCTATCTAAGGGTTTTTCTCAAATAAATGTTTACAGTATAAAGCTTACCCTATAGGCTTTAAAAACAAGTTTTTTTTTTAGCTAGAAATACGTGTTTTTTTTTCAAGCAGGGTCGCTCCTCGGCTGTGCAGATAATGTTCGAAGTCGGCATAAAACGTGTAGGTTACGTATCGCCATTTTATTCTGGATGCATGAAATGAGACCGGATTCCTACTTCGGTTATAGCCGAAATGGTTAAAAGTAAAGGCAACATTTCGGCTAATCAGGTAATCAAGTAGAAAACAAAATTAGTATGATGTGATATCACATCAACTGGCATTTTTATGATTTATATATTGGTCAAATACAATTGCATCGAGCGTTACGTTGTCGTTGCAAACCCAACAATGCCGACATATGTATATTGAATATGTTGAAGCAAATTTTGAAAAAAAGAAAAATATATATGATTTATTACCATTTCCTATTTGGCCTGATTCGTCTTACGTTTGAGTTGGGAATAGCGAACCGTTAAGGCTATAAATTCATTACTATGAACCAACCAAACGTAATTACGAAATAATAAACTAAAGAACAAAGCATAGAATGTCTTAAAACTATTAAAGATTTGCCGCACAGCAGCCATAAAAAGTGTTTTACAGTTAGATAATTGAAAAGTTCAAATGCGTGTGTTGTGTGCACATGTATTAGTGAGTACTGCAGCAAGGGGTAAACATTTGAACGCACTCCGAGTACAATGAAATTAAGTTCTTAAAAAACCCAAAGCGCTCACTAGATATATATATATTAGCCGCAAGTTTACTATAATCATGATCTTTTAGCTAATCTGCTGCCGGCGCGCATTACGCGATCTATTGCCGTTAAATTGCGCAATAAAATTGAAATTACCTTTTGTGTACTGTTGCGGGCTTTCCAAAAGACTTTGGGCAATGAAATACTCTTGCTTTATTATTTGAAACTTTTTTCCATCTATTTTTGATTCATTTATAATTTTTTTTGTATGTTATTATGCACTTATTTGAATGTGCACTTAAGTGCAAGATAAAATGCCCCCAAGTAAACTTTTGAGTTAATGTGTTGAAATTACGGTAATCTCGGTTTATTGCGCCAATATTAGCGCATAACAATTATTGTTTTTCTTTCTCAATACAATTTTGTGCTTAGTTTGTTTACTTTGTGTAAGCATTATAATTGTATGCAAAAGAATTGCAGTATATGTACTTAAATTTGCAATGAAATTACCATATTCAAATTTTGTATTGTAAATATATCTAGAACAGTTTCTCGCAACACAGTAGAGGTCTCCTTCCAATTTTACCAAATTCGTGTTCCGATAGAAATGCTTTCGGACTCGAATTTTCCTGCCCGCTAAACTACGCTGTGGTCTTAACTGCATAAAGCTCGTAGAGCGCATGAAAAAACCATCTTGGATAGACGGCCCGCCATTCTATCATCGCAGGAAGGATATACCTTTCGGATAACTTTTATCTGCAATACTTCAAGGGCAATCCCATTTTTTCCACACCGTCCCTGACTTCCAGCCATAAGAAGGGAGTATTATGTTGAGATACTTATAGGTAGGATGATGTTTGTATGTCGAGAGAAGTTTAGTTTTCAATTGTCTACCCACTAGGAGCACTTCTTGTCAAGAAATGAAATTCTTCACTGTTTTGATTCTCTCTACACTATTGACGTGGTCGCCGTGGTAATAACCCAAATCGTGTAACAAATACGAAATTTATTCCATATAAGCGGTATCTGGCGTTACATATTTGGCAGACGTATTTTATTTATGGTATTACCAAATCATCTAGAACAATACTCAAATGGCACAAACTTGACATCAACGTCACCTGGCGGAAATATATTCCCTTTTATTTCAAATATAAGAGATCAATATCATGTAAAACATTCAGCTAGGTTTTTTTTGGTTTAGCCTAGGACATTATCACAACACTTTTATACAACGCCATCTGGCGAATTGGCTAGGAACATGAATACAATGTTCGGTATTAACTTGATGCTAGCACCCTCTTGTGGTAATTTATTTACACACTTTCTTTCTAAGACCTGTTCCAAATATCGCAAAAACTGGATAGTGAAAGCTTGACTTAGCTGCAGGTGATCGTATTATAGTTCTTGGCTTAATTTACAGAAAAAACCAAATAAATGGTTGAAGTTTATGGGCTAAAAGAACCCAGCTTGCATGTATTTAACAATTTCAAGAAAATTCTGAGCCCTTCATATATATCAAAATGATTTTTAGCCTTCGATCACCCTTGGATGGTTTCCAGCGGCTCTTTATAGCTCACAACAACACCACTTCGGCTCTATGTGCTTCTCAACAACAAGTAAATCGATTTTTGTAGAATAATGCGGAAAATTACCACACCAGGCTTATAATTGCGTTAAATATGCCATGACGCACACTTAAAGCAAACGGTACACCAACCGATCGACTGATTTATTTATGTTGAGCTATGAGTTCTTCCATTTCAATCACATTTAGTAAACAATTTTTTCTTCAAAGATTCTTAATCAATATCCATCTACGGATGAGTCTTGCGACTACTATCCTAAGGTACAAACACCTGTAGGCGAGCTATTAAATTAAGAATGATTAAAACAGATATTTGTATTTTTGGTACACAATTATTTCATATCCATAGGAAAAACAAAGATAAAGGCCGCTTTCAACAAAGCATAATATATAATTATAAAATTGTAGGATGGCTTAAGGCTTAACGGAATGTGGCAAATGCACTAAAATTATAAATCGATTAAAATATGCCTGCCAAATTGCTTAATTTGCCTAAAAATTTAGAATGCCTGTCGTAGAGTATAAAAGCTTTTAACCGCAGCACGCAATAAGAATTATCCGTTCAATTAAGTAGTCTGTATCTATATTGATCTTTAATCAATGAACGGGCAATTTATGAATTCTTATGCAGCGACTTAGAACTGCATTAAATTATTGAACTCATATACTCACACAAACTACATCTATGTAGATGTAAAAGTGTAGTGGTAATACTTGCCTTTTCCTATGAGTTTTGTAATATAAGTCGATAACCAATGAGTTATATGTTTGTCATCGTAAAGTTGTCAATTTTTTAATCAAAAGGTTGTCAATTATTTATCGAAAAGTTATCGATATGTTATACAAATTTTATAAATTTGTTATCGGATTTCTAGCGATTGATTATAGGCGTGCGATTGATTTGTTGCTGAAAAGTTATAAATTTTTTAGCAAAAAGTTATCAATTCACTTTAAAAAAAGTTAATAATTGTTTTAAGAAAAGTTAGTGATATGCTATAAAAAATTTATAGATTTTTTATCGAAGAATTATTGTTAAGGTATTTTAAAAGTTATCGATTTTCTTTTAAAATATGATCGATTTCTTATCGAAAGGTTATCTTTTTTATAGGAGTCTTATAAATAAACAAATGTAAGGCGCGATAGCCTCCGAAGTGATTTCAGGCCGAGCTTCTCTTCCAATTTGCATTGTGCTCCTATTATGTTTCACTGCCGAGGGGCAACCCCGGTTAGAAATTTTTTTTCTAATTGAAAAAAATTATTTCTATATTTTTGATGTTGTCTTGCCCGGGATATGAACCAGGATCATCGGTTTAATAGGCGGATCATGTTACCACCAAACCACGGCGGCCGCTGTATGGGAGTCTTACTTATTAGTTACCGCCATGTTATCGATTATCGACACCTCCTCGGTTTGTTATGAAAATGATATAAATAAAAATTCAATAAAAAATTTATGTGGTTCCATTCCAACCCCTGGGTGAGCTTTTAATTTTAAAGCATTAATTTTCTAGACATACATCTCTATCGGCATCATTAGACCTCGTTCGTAACTACCTAAAGGGCCCTACGCAGCTATTAAGTATAAGCCTAAGAAATATTTTGGTTTAATTCCATTTGCCTGGAAATAGGAGGATCCAGAAATTTTGACGTTTGCTGGCGCATGGTGATTTACACAAAATACACATAGAATATTAAACTTCAACTAATTTTGATAAATGTCTAACTTTGTTGGTTGGTTTGCCTGCCTACTGTAATTTCACTTTTTCCTTAAGAACCTATGCACAATAAATTATTTCTTAGCAAAATCAGAGTTGCCGGGGGAATTTGTTCCCAAAAATCTTTAGAAAATAGTAGTAGAAATTTTTCTATAACTGCGTACTGCATAAAGAAATTTGAGTGTGATTTTGTATGGATTTTATGCTTTTCTTTAACCTCTAAAGACCACACACGTTATATGGTAAATTTGATTACCTAATTTTTTTTTTTTTTTTTAAATGGACGTTGTGGCAGCGCGCTGCCCTCAAGTGGCCCAATGAAACCAGGCTAATCCTGTTCACGCGATCGATTTATATATATATATAATAACTTTTTTATTTTTTTTTATTTTGCCGAGTCTTTGATGGGCAGCGGTATGTCAAGCGTCACGATCTGAGACTGCTCAGCTACAGAAGAAATTTCATCAGCCAAGCGTAATACTTAAAGAGAACAGAAGCAAACGTATTATACATTAATTTAGAGAGGTGAGAACAATCTTTTTTATAGAAAAAAGGGAGTCCGAGCTATCAAATGTGTTTGAGTGAGAGTTATAATCTTGGCATAAACGCCGAAAAGGTTCATTTTGTTCGAAATTCGTTCTACATTGTTTCAGCAGAAGAGGTTTGAAGTGTCTCGATGTCCGAGAGGGAACGCAAAAGTTCACTTCATTCAGAAGGAATGGGCTCGAAATTGATCCATTTAAAAGTTTTGTCATAAATATCACACCAAGCATTTCCCTTCGACTAGCAAGAGTTGGAAGATTGATAAGCTTTAATCGATTAGTATAAGGTGGCAGATTAGTTAAAGAGTCCCATTGGAAATTTCTTAAGGCAAATAGTAAAAATTGTTTTTGTATTGATTCGAGACTGTCTGCATGGACTTGATAACGCGGATTCCAAATTATCGAGCCGTATTCTAATATTGGCCTAACTAATGTTGTAAAAAGTGCTTTAGTTATGAAAGGGTCGTTAAATTCTTTTGACCACCGTTTAACAAATGCAAAAACACCTTTGCCTTTATTCACTGTAGCATTAATATGAAGATTGAAACTAAGTTTGGAATCCATCATGACTCCCAAGTCAATAAAATTATTTACAGTTTCTAGACTATAGTTGTTAATTGTATATGAAGCTAGTGGCGAAACTCTCCGAGAAAAACACATGAATTTACATTTTTTGAGATTGAGCGGCATATAATTTACATTGCACCAGGTAACCAAGTGATTTAAATCCATTTGAAGCAAGGAATGTTCCTCAACCGAGGCACATGATTTGAAAAGTTTTACATCGTCTGCGTACATCAAGATTTTTGAGTATTTAATTGTACCGACTAATTAGTTTATTTCATCAATATGTATATTTTCATTTGTTTTTTTTTAAGAAGAAAATTATATTTTTCGACAAAAATGTATGCCAAAAATTCCCATAATAAATTATATTAATTTTCCTTCGAGTGGCATCATTGGAAACAGAAATGCTGATCAGACGTTGAGTGATGACTTTCTGAACGCACCGTTGAGTAGCTATAATCCAATCAACGGTTGGAATTTTACGTCAAATTACTGAGCATAAATATTTTTCGCTATACTTGCTCAACGTGTTTTTTCGTCTGTCCGGCAGTTTTTTGATATTTTAAGTATTGGTTATGAAAAAATTGCAAGGTATAAACAAAGAATCTTCTCTGAAAGAGCCAAATGTTATAAAACATTCACAATCCAACAGCTATAGAAATATAAAATTTTCTTTCAATTGAGATATTCACGCCACCTCATTATCAACTTATCAGATTAAAGAATAGTGTACTCTTTTTTTTTTAAACTGTTTAAAAAAATATAATCACATAAGGAAAAGAGTTGATTACAAGGGTAACGTGAATATCCCAACTATCTTTCAATTAGAAAGCCGGCCAATATTTTATTGTGAAAATAATTTGACCCCACATCCGGATACATAATAATCGCTTACACTTCATATTACACTCTCTCTTCATATGGATTACCATCAAAGCATACACCTAAATATTACAACTCATAAACATTTCAATCGTTGATGATTCTGCTGCTACTGTCTATAGTCCATAAAATGTTGTATACAATTAACGGCAATAAATGCCCAAAGTCATAATGCAACAAATCATAAGAAAACTAGCCAATTGCAATTGCACTAAAAGATAAACAAAAAAGAGTGGTAAAAACAAGTAAAAAAAGAGGAAAAAAAGTACAACAAACAACAGGAAAGTTGAAAAAGTAGTAGCGAACAAGAGTAATACACTGCCAACTATGACAGTAAAGTCAGCGAGGAAAAGAAAAAAAAAACAAACAATTTACAAATTGCTCTTGCAATACAAATGTGCCTTTTTACCTAACATAAAAATTAACAAAAAACGAAAACTTGAAACTTGAACAATTAATAATTTCAATAGTGCTTGGTGAAGTAGCCACATATTGCAGTCATACTCCATACATACTTAGGTCGTTATGCGCGTAAACGTAAGTTTGCAAATGTTTCTTTTAGCGGAAAACAGGTGTTTTGAAGGCAAAATAAGGCAATAAGGCGAATTGGTGGTGCTCTTGTATGTCGATATGTACATATGTTTGTTTGTGTGTGACAACATGTTTTTTTTGTTTTATTCGCGCAACAAGGTGATAAAAAGTGGCGCCACTAATGTTTGCAATTATGCTGGTCACCTTAAGACAAATAAAAACATTGCCAAATAATGTTGCTAAATAAATAAAAAAAAAATAAAAATAGTGAAAATATGTCGGTATTTAAAAACATGTTTTATTGTGTACATTAATAAGGGCGGATGTTGTACCTTGTTGACTGAAATAAACTGGCTCATTTATATATATTTACATAGGCTGCATATGTATGTATATTAGAAGTATTAGACCGGTTCAGAATTTGTTTTTGTCTCCAAAAAAGTGGATATGCTAAGGAATAAGTAGGCGATGAACTGAGAAAGGTCCTTGTGTACTTCAGCAGATCACTTGGGAAACTAAAGAGGAGCTATTGTTTAACATCGAGGGAACTGTTGGAATCGGGTCAGCGTAAGAAACATTTTTACAAGTACCTCCATGGGCAGAAATTCCGATCATATAACATTGCAAAAAAAAAAAAAAAAAAATCTTGCTTTTTTGGAATAAAAAATATAAGTAAAAGGCAGTTTGCAACTTTTTAACTTGGCGGGACCGAACCTTCATGTTTTATGCAGGTTTCGATCGTTATCTGCAAGCAAACGAGTTTTCGATGAGAAGCTTCTCATGGCAGGAATATATTCGGAGTGTTTGTCAAACCATTGCCCAGAGGCGATACTGCTTAAAAGAAGTTTTGTAAGCCAAAAGGTTATTTAAGTAGCATGGTGGATGGAGCGAGCCATGATTTCTTCACAGAGCACCCCAAAAATACCACTATGGAAATTCTGATACAATGACGCAAAGACCAGCTAAGTTGGAAGACATTATATATCCGGCAGATGACAATAAAATCTATGAATAAATGAGATATGGAGTAATAAAAATAGTTAAAGCAAAATTATCTAGCTGTGCCACGTGTGACTAGAGATAAGATGTCTCCTTGATGAAGATGAAAAAAAATCATCGAAACGCGTAGGAGGAAAAGAAAAGCTTGTGTTTTGTCAAGAACGTCAAGAAAGATAAATATAAATACCTTAAGAAAACCGACTAGACTGCCGAAAAGCCTACAGTAAAAAAGAATATTGTCAGCTTACAAATCACAAGGTAATAGTATTAAACAAACTAAGGTGGCGAGTGTTTAGGGTATCGCTGTACAATTTCAACTCGTTCCACAAAGTCAGCTTTGTGCGAAGGAGGGAATGAGATTGCTACTTTGGGTAGTGAACTTACAAAACAAAATTTTGAAAATTCAGTGTGAATTTTGCAAGACCTTGAAACCTGTTAGACAAAAACTGATTGTGCTACAAAATTTCGTACTTTAAGAGAACTCCGAATAAAAAGTTCAAAATGTTTCTTAAATTTCCCAGACAATGGAATGAGATTGGTTTGCATAGTTCCATTTACGTGGTAAGTTCATGGAAATTTTTTTAAATGAAAAAGATAAATTTAATTAACGAAATTTGAGAAAAATTTAAATAAATAAATAAATGCGCTTCCAATTTGCATCGTGCTCCTTTTAATTTTTCCTACAAATTGGCGGAACGGACCCTACATGTTTACCGTTGACTCCGAACGCCTTCTGCAAGTTAGTCGAAGATTTCACTGAGAAGCTTTTCATGGCAGAAATACAGTAGAAGTGTTTGCCAAATCACTGCATAGCGGCAATTCCGTTTAGAAAAACTGTATTTTAACTGAAAAATAATATTTCTAAATTTTCGATGTGGCTTTGTCCGTAGCTTGGACACAGGATCTTCGGAGCGGCAGAGCAACACACCATCGCAATTTTTCTGTTCGCTGCAACCTTAGTAATCTCTCTAAAACCTCGAGTACCGAACAACATAGATTTTGCACACACAATTTTCAAATTTATTTGGAAGATAAAATAAATGTTTTTTCGTAAACGGTCTGCTGTCATGTGTTACAGATTGGCCCTTATAAATTTGTTCGAATAGCCAATGGCCGAAAATGTAAACAAACTGGACATAAAATTGTTGCATGAAACAAAAGTGGTCACTTAAGGTAACTTATCGCGCGTGCAAATCGAAAAAAACAACAACAACAGGAACCGAAAATGTACCAGCTAAGAGAAAATGCAACAAATATACGTGAAAAAGAAGCAAAAAAGGGCTTTGCTCATCGATTGAGGTAAAATAATTACTGGGTATTGAATGCTAATTTTTTAAATGCTTTGGGCGATATTGAATTTTATATGTATGTATTGTAGGTTTATCTGTATATGTTTATAATTATATATTTAATATTATGTGGATATTTTTTAGTTCTTATAATAACAAGTGCATAAGCATGCTTAAGTTTCAAGAACGATAACGAAATTGTACCAAATTGTTATGGGCGTTTCAGTAACGGTAAACACATATTTGGTGTTTTTGGGCAATTTGTGGCAGCATTCTGCTTAAGTGAAAGTCTGAGAATTTTTAAATGAGTTTTAAACGTTTTTTGTAGCAATTATATTTTATGCGCTTCTAGATATAACATAAATAAATAAAAGTCACGATATACATTCAAGCAGCGCACGAAAATAAACTATACAAAATACTTTGCATTTGTTCCAAGGCAAACTCAGTACCAGGTTTGTTTGTTGTTTGCTTGTTTGTTTATTCATTATTTTCTTATAATAGTTAACAATTTTCATAAAAATATTACTAAAATAATAACAATAAGAAAATAGTTAATGGCATTAAATGTTCATTTTAAGAACAATGGAAATTTCATATCCTTCATTTTTTATTATAGGTGCTTGTGGGGCGCATACTGATAATATAAGAACATATCTATATATATAAAAAGAAGTGTATATTTTGATTGTCACTCCATAACTCGAGAACAGATAGAAAGATTGCCATGTTTTTGAAAAGTTTTTTTTTCGGGAAGTGGACCAGGGACCGATTTATTCTAAACTGTCGTATATATGGCTCGATTTGCCTGAAATTTGGTATGTAGGTAGCGTTATATCTAGAATAAAATGTCGGATAGTTTTTCTTCCGGAAAGTGGACCAGGATACATATTGGTGACTAGTGTCTCGAGAAATAGGACAAAAAGTGGACCCGGGCGCCCCTAGAATGTGTTTATACAATATGGATATCAAATGAAAGCTGTTGATGAGTGCTTTAGTACAGGTTAGTTTTCATAGCTATTGGTGACTAGGATCTCGAGATATAGGCCAAAACGTGGACCAGGGCACCCCTAGAATGTGCGTGTTTTTGGATATCAAATGAAAGCTGTTGCTGAGAGCTTTTAAGTAATTTTCATTGTGATATTCGATTTAGTCGCATCAACCTGGCAAAACTGATAAATATGCATGCGAAGCCGAAATAAAGACATAATTAATAATACCTACATACATATTTACATACGTCCTATTCGATTTGCCTGAATTTGGTATATAAATTTGCCTATATTAGTATTTCCGATGGTTTTTTTCGGGAAGTAGACCAGATACGGACTGGGACTGGGATTAGGTCTGGGACTGAGACCGAGACTCGGAGTGGGACTGGAACAAAATACATTCCACCCTCTGGGACTGACAATAAGATATGAAGAAGAATGAGAAAAACTTGAGAGAAGAGAAAAGAGAGAAGGAGACTGAGAAAGAGAAAGAATGAGACGAAGATGGAGATAGATGAAGCGAAAAATACGGAGGGAGGAGTGAATACAAAGATTAGCAAAAAGTGTAGAGAGACGAGGGAGAGTTAGACGGAAAAAGCTTATTAAAATGTATGCAGATATACAAATTTAGGGCAGAACAACGTCTGCCGGGTCTGCTAGTATGTATACAAAAAAAGAACAAAACCAAAGAAAAGGGAAATATCTTTAAGTGAATTTAATATAACTATTGAATATAAAAAAACTGGAGGTGGAAAGTAAATACTTTCATATAATTAGTTATTACTATATTTTAAAGACAGCATTACATTATAGGTCGCAGCAGAATTTCAATATCCTCATGATTGAAACCAAGAAACCACCGCTTCACTTCCCTCAGGAACACAGTTTGCCTTCTAATCGTTTGTAACTCTGCAGGTAGTTTATTAAATAATTTACATGATATTGTGGTGTAGAAGTTACGAAAAAGAGTGGTCCGAAAGCTAGGCACGGTTATGTGAGAATACGATTTACTTCTTAGACCGTAGCGATTGTACATAGGGCTTTGTGTATACCTACCTCTATTAAAGAAAATTTTTAAAACTTGTTATTCCAAAGCTGATTGCTTCTTCTTCCAACGTTACAACGCCTTGTACTACAACATGTCAGTTAATCGGAATCAATGAAAATTTTCTTTTGACTTGGCATTCTTCTGCACGACGAATTGGTTGAATTCGCTTTGATTTGGTCATAGAGAGACATGGCATTTTGGGTTTATATACTTTTTACATATTGGAAACCTTTCCATTTAGTTTGTGGCAAATTTACTTAATGTAAGATTTAAATGCCAAAGGTGCAATTCTTAAAAAATAAATAAATAAAAATATATTTTGTCAAAATCAAATACAACAAGTAAAGGTGTCTAAGCTCGGGTGTAACCGAACATTATATAATCAGCGTGAGCTTCAATTGCACATTTCATTTCAGATAAATTACTTTTCTACATAACACGTGGCACCGCCCGTTAAAAAAAAATATGTCTCCCCATTTCCTCTTACAATAAAACTTTATAAGTGAAATATCATTGATTCAAAACTATTTTTTGCTAAGTTATAGCTTATTATTCTAGTCTACGACCCTTTTAAACTTGTTTTATATCTGAGTTCCCGTGGTCTTTAGCCGATCCCGTCCATTTTTACTAGAAATATTTTCTGCTACAAGGAAAATATGTGAACACAATTTCATTACGATCCGTTAATTTTTCTTCGAGTTATCGCTCCCGAAACATAGAGAATTGCTTATTCATAAAAGGGGCGGTGCCACACCCATTTTCAAAAATTTTGGTGTTTTTCAATTTAATGTTATAATTCAATTTAAAAAGTAAAATTCTACTGATACAAAGCTCTTTTTCGCTATAGCTAATTATTTTCGTCTACGACCCTTTTAAAAATCTTTTATATAAAAGTGGGCGTGATCCTTAACCGATTGCGTTCATTTTTCTTCAAAGCATTCCTTATAGTAAGGGCAACCTCTCTGCCGAATTTTGTTACGATAGGTTTAACGATTTTTGATTTATGATTAATAATATTTGTAAAATTGATTTTATCACAAGTGGGCGGTGCCACGCCCATTTACAATTTTTTTTTCATTCAACATTATAGGTGTATTATTTACTTAATAATCAGGTTTTTTGTGTTTTCCAAAATGTTATATATATAAAAAGTGGACGTGGTTATCACGCGATTTCGCTAATTTTCAATACCAATCTATTCTGGGTCCAGATAAGCTCGTGTACCAAGTTTTGTTAAAACGGATTCCTGCACGAATATAGTTGATATTTTCTGAATTTTAAGGATGCTAATTTCATTGCACTGACCTAAAATACTTTATAAAGGTTTATTTATTCTTTCCGCAAGGATTGTTTACGTTTTCGCTTCACCTTCCTCTACGCCGGCAGCTTGCTTTAGCATATAACTGGACCCAACGAACAGACACAAATTATAGTTGTCTATTATAATGGAATCAATAGCCGCGGCATTATTTATTGAGTTGGAAAGCAACGCATACGAAAATTGCCAGGCGAGAATGGAAAGGCAAATATTGCGAGATTTGTGTAATCCATTTGAGATGAGTGGCGAAATGCAAGAAATTGAACTTAAAAGTGGTAAAGTTTAATGACTTATTTTCTTATTTAGGTCCAAAAAAAAACTTTCGACTTAACAAGGATGCTTTCAGGTATGTGTTAGATACTTTTGCGGGGCAAATACGTCCAAGGACTTCGACATCAACATGTTGTTTTTGACCTGGAAACATATAAAAAACAATCATCATCAAGCCTTCTACGTTTCTTAACAAGTTTTACTTACATTTTTGTTAAAATTTTGTTATAAATTAATAAAAAAATAAAAAGAAAATATTTTTCCGCCAACTAATTTGCAACTTAGAAAAACGGAACTACGATCGAAATGCAGAATACAAAAAATCGAACGATTCGAAGTTGGATCGAAAGAGATTGGAACACAGAATACCAAAATTGCCAAATCGAAAAAATTCCAATCCAAGTCGAAATGCAGAATAGGGCTGATTATAAGTTTTAATTTCATTTTCGTGAAAAAATGCTGCATCCTAAAAAAACATTAAGGGGTCCAATCTTCCTATATTTCAAAATCAGTGGGGAGACCCCCTGTTTTTGTTGTCAAATTTCGGTCACATACATATTTTTTCAAATCCAAAAGAAATTTCTTTCAAAGCGAGGCCTCAGATAGGAATATTTTTTGGGAGGCAGATTTTTATCAATCGTAATAACATGACCTAGTTATTGAAATCTTTGGGATTCATTTGATGCACTATGTTCCTATCACCTTAAAGCTCAATAAACTTCCTTGTTATCATGGAAATTCTTAAAGCCTCATCCTATCTTTTTCCACACCGAGAGGATTTTAGTTTTCAATTGCCCACTAAGGCAAAAGAGGCACTTGTTAACAAGAGTGATTCTCCATTGGAGTGCAAGGGTGGCACTGTTCTTACTCTTAATTCTGGTTTCTTAAAAGCCGGAATGCTTTATAGTTTCCAATTTTATATGTCAACGGTGACGTCACTGCGGAGACCGCAAATATCTTCGGAGGTTATCGCGCCTTGCATTTTTTTTTACTTTACATTAACTTTGTTAGACCAAAATTGATTGGGCTTCAGGGCTTCAAAAACATACTCAAAAAAAACAAACAAAAAAAACAAAAATCTCAAAAAAAAAACCGTTCCAAATTTTTGTAAAATTTTCTGGAGATTTCGGATTTTGTTTAGAAAATTATAGACGAAATTTGAAAACAAATTTCATTACGATTTTTCTGTTCGTTGTTATATCTCAGCCTAGCTGCGTATACAAGAACTGTATGCTTAAAATTTTGCTTCTATAGGTTGAAGGATTTGTGGGACGAGATGTAACCCTCATTAAGTACATTCAGAATGTATTGAAGAAATAGTTATAACACGTTTTTTTCGTTTGTAGATTTTTTTATAAAGTTTGTAGATATTGATATTTCTAGTTCTATTAAAACCCCCTTTATCTTATGTGTCTTCATGTCCTTCTTTTTCTTGGAGCACGATAAAAAATTAGTTTTTAAGACGCTTATATTAGGGTCGAAATTTCTCAAGTGGGCCATTTTAAAATCGATTGTCTCAGTTTTCATTGATTAATATGGTTTTTAGTCAGTTTAATAGTAAAAGAAATCTCCCCAAATTAAAAAAATAATAACTCGTGGACGGTTTTATTGAAACTCTACGTTTTCTACATCAAAATTTTCGTCAATTAATATACTTTGCCATCAAAAATCGTTTCTAATGACAGATTATTGTTTTGCTAAAAAATTCTGTTTGTTTTAGATAATTAAAAATTAATAAAACTTCTCCGCCTGCGAGAAAATTTTGACACATTTCATTCAATTCTACAATCCCTTGAAAAAATTTTGGTAAAAAAAATTCATTAGTTTGCCTTAGGTCAAAAGTTATACACGTTTTTATGACCGCGCTCCTACCTCCAGCGCTAGACGAGCTCGTTTTGATGCTCGCGCGCTGAGTCATCTTGTGACCGAAATTTTGTGGATGATTTATACGGATTGAAAACTGAGACAATCGATTACAAAGTGGCCCACTTGAGAAATTTCGACCCATGAGCTTCAGTTTTATGTATGCTTGTTTGTAACTCTCTAGGCTAGACGCGCAAACGAGAGTTAGACCCATCTAGCGGCAATTATTGAAGACTCGCGGCAGGGGTTAAATAACTCGCTAAATACCGAGTTGTGCTTAATAGCGGAGACACGAACCTTCTGTGCTACGATGCTGACGACATTAAATATGTAAGAGGATTGTAGATACTAAAACGGCACGATATTTACGTGATTTTTTTATATTTTTATATATTTATCTTATAAGCAAATATGTTACTCCATTAGTTTTAACAACTACTCCTCGATATATTGGCTATTATTTTATGTTTGTATATTCCGAAAACTTTGTTGGTATGTCATGAAGAAAGGGAGCGTCGAAATGCGTTAAATGACTTTTACGAATGTTATAGCTACTTTTTATTTTTATTCAAAGTGAGAGTACATACTAAATGTGTGGGTGAAATTTTATGTTTATTTCGATGATAAAACTGGATTATCATTTTTTATGCGAAAGGTTTCTATTTATAAATGAAAGAGTATTGAACTCACTAAACAGATCTTTGAACTTGCAAAAAGGCATTGCGTAGTCGAAACGCGTTTAATGTAAACTTTCGAACGCACATGCAAAGAGATAAAAAGCAAAACGACGAAAGGAAGGTTTTTAACTTCCACGAAAAGTGGCATGCTGTGGGGACAGAGTTGTGTGCATGTGTCTTGAATTAGAAATGTCTATTTGATTATACATATTTGAGTCTGCTTATGCCATGCATTTTTTTATGTTTGTATGGTATACATACATAATACGCACATTTCAAAAAAAAAAAAAAAAAAAAATTAAATCGCTTTTTTTTTAGTGATTCCTGAGCAACAAGCCCTTCGCCCACTCACATAGCATAGCTCAATCTCGCTCACTTGCTAAGCACAACCGTTGCAGCGTTTTTGTAAAGCGAATTCAATTTGCTTTTATTATGATTTGGTTATTTTTTTCGTCTTAGTGACGTTATCGCGCTGCGCATGTCAAGTAACATGCATTGTATCTGAAACATGTTGTATTCATTTATTTTATTTTTCAGCGTAATTGTTTTATTTTACTAAAATAACGTTCGTTACTACATGTTTGGAGTTTTTAAATGCAGTTTTGCGTTTTTTTTGCCATTACTTTCAGCATAATGTGCATCGATCTTTTGCGCATGCGCACATTTCACATCTATTTTATTTGCAATGCGTCGAATTTGCTATTGCGTGTTCAACGAGCAACGCTAGCAAAAAAAAAAGCAAGTAAGGACGGACCTGTCTTCGGCTGCGCCGAAGTCTTCATACCTTTCATGAATGGGGCTGAACAATAATTTTATCCCGTTCGTAATCTCCAAATAATCGGATGTATAATATAAGAAATATATAGTGAACAGATGTACATATCCCTATACGATTTTTAAGATAAATATAAAATAAAAAATGGTAAAAAAAACCCCTTATCTGAACGATCGGTTGTATGGGATATATATTATATATATCTCCGATCGAAATGATTTTTACAGGAAATCTTCAATGATATATTGGGATATATATCACCAAGTTTCACGTTTTTCTTTTGGAAACTAAGGGAGAAATGGACAAAAATCTTTCTATATGAACGATCGGTTGTATGGGATAGGCATATACTATATACATATAGCTCCGATCAAAGTGATTTTTTCAGGAAATCTTCTATGATATATTAGAATAAATATCACCAAGTTTCACGTTTTTATTTTGGAAATTAAGGGAGAAAATGCCAAAAATCTTTCTATCTGAACGATCAGTTGTATGGGATATATACTATATATAGTTCCTATCAAAGCGATTTTTTCAGAAAATCTGCTATAATATATTAAAATATATATCACCGAGTTTCACGTTTATACTTTCTAAATTAAGGGAGAAATGGCCAAAAATCTTTCTATCTGAACGATCGCTTGTATGGGATATAACTATATATAGCTCCGATCAAAGTGATTTTTTCAGAAAATCTATAATATATTAAAATATATATCACCGAGTTTCACGTTTATACTTTCTACATTGCGGCAGGAATGACTAAAATCATCTTATCTGAACGATCGGTTGTATGGGAGATATATGCTATAGTGGTCCAATCCTACCGGATCCGACAAATGTCTACTATAATAAATCCTTGTGCCGAACTTCATTGAGATATCTCAAAATTTGAGGGACTAGTTTGCGTTCAAACAGACAGACGGACGGACAGACGGACTTACAGACGGACATGGCTATATCAACTCAGTTCGTCGCCCTGATCAATTCGGTATACTTAATGGTGAGTCTATCTTCTATATTTCTCAACGTTACAAACATTGGACCAAACTTAATATACCATTTCATGTTCATGAAAGGTATAAAAAACAAGGAGATATAAGTAAATAAATCGTAAATAAATAAATATTTGGCTATAAATACAATACAATTTATATATATTTTTTTAAATTCCAACATTGTAAAGAGCATTTGTTTTATTCATTTTTATTGTATTTCTACTAAATTTTTTGCAATTGTAGGTGGAGCAGTTAGGCATGCATACATACATACATACAAATACACACAACGCGCGTTTGTTTGCTGTGCCAAGCTTTGCTGTGACATCACAAATTCCTCGCTTATGATCCAGGTAGGCTTGGTAGGTGTTTGTTGCTCCACTAATTGAAAAGTAGTTCACACGAGCATGTATGCGAAACATATGTACATATGAATGTACGTATTAAATATCTAAGTAAGTATGTACATATGTGGTATTAACAAATATATGTTTGTACAATTAACCATACACAAAGCGTGTGTGCTTTTCAGCGTTTAATTGCTTTCGCACAAAGCAGATAAATGTAACAAAACCAAAAGTGTTTACGGGCCAACAACAATGTAACACGCTTGCCATTTTTTTCTTCTTTTTTGTTTAGATTCACGTGTGAACAATATTAATAGTATGTGTCTGTTGAATTTATAGAAATCGCTGTAATTAAATCAGGCATGCTTAACCAACGAACCGATATCATTTCGTTACGATAATTAACGTTAATAAACGAAACAAAGTCATTTCGTTTCGTTTATTAACGTTAAGAACGTCAAATTAACGAAATGATTTCGTTTCGTTTTCTGCCATATCAAAACGAAATCAAATCGTTTATGTTGATTATTAATTTCAAACTATGCTGGCAAAGCTGATTGATGGCGGAGTCATTAAAGGTGAAAGTATTAGCCAAGCTGATTGCAACTTTTCTCATGAATTTTGACAGTACGAACATTTCTCAGAGTATTTTTGACATTACCACCAACGAATTACACAAACAAATTACATGGAGTTTGTGTGTGTATGTGCGCTCATTGTTACCACCTTACGGCTTCACCATGGCTATAGCATTGCCAGCACAATTCAAACATAAAGTATCACGTTTTTGTTAACGTTTTTAACGTTAACGAAAGCTTTTCGTTTCGGTTAAAAACGAGATACAATTTATCTTGATATTTTCTTTATCGATAATATTTCGAAGTGTTTCAACGGAAACGGTGGAAATTTTTTGATAAACGATTAGCTTAACGTTAAGGTGCATCCCTGAATTAAATAAACACCTATTAAATGGATTTTGTGTTATTGCTACTAAAAGATCATATATTGTTTTTGTATTTGTTTAATTTATAACATACTTATACTGAGTATGATGTGTGAGCTTTACGTGCCTGTCTTTAATTTTTCAGGCTTACAGAATGTACACTCTAAGTTCAGTCATGATACCAAAGCTTATTTTAAATAACTGACATTAATTAAAAGGTGTGCTTCACCTATCACGCCGAAGGTCCTATGTTCAATTCCCGGGCAAAACAACATCAAAAATTTAGCTGAGTCGCCTCTCGGCAATGATTTGGCAAACACTCCGAGTGTATTTCTACCATGAAAATCTACTGAGTGAAAGTTAGTTGCAGTTGCTCTGCGGGATCGGCGTAAGCATATATGTATGTGCCATCTCACCAGGAAAACTAAAAGGAGCATGCACGACGCAAATTGGAAGAGATGTTCGGCCTATAATCTCTTCGAAGCTTATCGCGCCGTGCTTTTATTCTAAGGGGTAGATTATGTATAATGCAACGAGTCTTTTTCTTTCGTGTGAACCAAAATTCCTATCAAATAAGAGAATTTGTTCACTTCAATGGGTGACAATGAGTAAGCCTGAATGCCATTATGATATTTTTAGTATTTTATAGTGATGACGGTGAATGCGAGTTACTGCGAGGCAAAGTGGCAGGGCGTCATACATAATCTGGTCCTAAGCTCTGATGAAACCGAATAGACATCTGTTATAACAGTTATATGAAAGTGGGAGTGGTTGTTAAATTGATTTGCTTAATTTTTACAGTAATACATATATACATGTTTCATAGTAATAGTAGTATTGTTTTTATTAAAATATCTTAAAAAATTACGAGTGATCGCATTTTTTAGAAGTACTGTATAAAAGTGGGCTTTGCTATAACAACCCAATTTTTATTTCGCTCATGAAGGCAAAATTATTATAGCGAGATTTGTTGCGCTTGGCTCGCCTATATTACTGTTGAGTTGAAATGTTATTAATGTTATTAGGAAAGCTGAACAGGACAGTTAAAAACTTCACATGGACTTAATGTGGCCATAGTTATAGCACAAATTGTTTGACAATCAAACGGAAAACCCCAATTGCGCAGGGTCCCAGAATTGCTGCCTCGAGATATCTTCGTCATCTTTCATATCAGGAGCCTTGAGCTCGCGCAGGATATGAACAGAGAATTTGCTAAACCCTTTCTTACTGCAACCCGCACATCCTTCGTCTGATGTCATTGACGACGCCTAAATTATAAGCATATTACGCCAGGAAACAATGCCCCGTTTATTCACCCATCATCAGTCTCCAGCCTCCCTAGAGATAGGCGTATCCAGTCTAATTTCGTGAAATATAATTATTATTTATTGATCACAGTTCGGTCTCCTGAACTGAGCGTTTGAAAAAGGACTTGGCAATTCGCCGAGAATAAAAAAACAAATTTGTCGTCCAGCATAAGAAAAAAATACAAACAAAAAAAATACGATCACGGTCGATTTTACTTCATTTTATACGCTCTATATCTAAAAGCAAGTATATCGCTTCTACCAAATTTGAGCTTGACGTCTTCAATGACTTATAATTTCAATCTTTTAAAATCTGAATTTTATTCCATCTAAAAATTTTTTGTTGTTATTTCGGCCTACTGATTGTTACGATCGCGGGTTTGAATCGAGCTCAAGGCTTAACAATAATTATTTTATCATTATTATTGTTATGACAAATTTTTTCTTAATTGAAAAAGTTTTTAAATTAGAAGAGAAGAAAGAAAAATTTTAGACAACTGCCAAAGCTCGTTGTATAGATCCATTCCGGGAAATGCTAAATTCCTTCATCGGCAACGTTTAGGCGCCGCTGCTATAATCATTCAGCTATCACAGCGGTTTTTTGTTTGTCTTCATTATGTCTACTTCTATTCTGGTTCTTGCCAATTGATATTCACAGCACTGCGACATCTATTGCAAAATGCATGTGAAAATTGCACTTCTTTCATCGCAATGATGCCATAGTGTCATATTTTATTGACACTTTTTCCCCGTGCTCCGTGAAAAAATATATCATAACAATACTAATGATAAAATAATTATTGTTAGGCCTTGAGCTCGATTCAAACCCGCGAACCTATCTAAAAAATTGTTCACTTTCTGTTGCTCTATTGTGATTTCTTATCATAGTTCCATCGGTTTTTTTATACCGGTATTTATCAATTTTAATTTCGATTATTTATTTTATATCCAATTTAATTAAACACTCTAACTTTTTGTTGATTATTAAGTCGTGGCAGTTTTAGATTGTTATCGATATTTCATGTGCCATACATTTTTAATAACTAAGATAATTGTAATGGAGGCCGCCTACCACACCAACGATTCTGATTTCAAGTCCCATGCAAAGAAACATCAAAAATTTAGAAACAAGTTTTTTCATTTATAAACAAGTTTTTTCTAAGCGGGCTCGCCCTCGGCAGCGATTTAGCAAACACTCCGAGTGTATTTCTCTCATGAAAAGCTTCTCAGTAAAAATTTTATTTTATTATCTTATTAATTTGTCTCCTCTTTATAACGTTTACAATTTTATTGATTTTTGTCAAATTTTATACAGCTTCTAACAGCTATAAATCTCGTGTCGACTGTTATCAAATTTTGTACATTTACCTGCAACTTAAACGACCGCCAGTAAGCAGCAAAAAAATTCTGTGCAGAAGTGAAAGAGACAGCGATAGTAGTACGAAGATATGGTTAAGATGAGATGCTAATAATGCCTTCAGTCATTTCCGATCCCCGAATTACACAGAGCCGATTAGAAACTTCAAGTTTGGAAACCGTCGCTCTGCCAGACTAAAAAAGGCGGAATAGAAGTAACCATTTTAAAACTTTGGAAGTGAATAATGGTTGCATAAAAACTAACCATCAATTTATTCATGCATAACAAGCCGACAATATGCTTCGGAGTAATTATCAAGTTAATCACAATAGTTTTACCCTCTTATTCATAAAAATAGGATAAGTGTATAAATCTCTTATTTATTATATTTTTGAAGTTTGTTTTAAGGATATTGAAATTATTACCGTCATACCTAATAAAATTTGGTTAGGAAACTAATAGATTTCGGCGATGATCCGACCAACAACAACGTAAAATAACTCGGTTACTCGCGTAACCAGCTCGCAAGAACTTGGGTTACAATAAACTATTTATTTTTTTGAACAAACCTAACTTGTCTAGTTATACTGGGCAAAAAATAGTCAGAGGTGATTATTACTACATTACTTGTCTACCAACAACTAACCAACTGATTCCCGTCTCAAAATAAGTTGTCTAATGTTAACTATTTGCATATACTGATAATCCCAATCGCAAAGGCATCACTTAAAAAAAGGCCTAGCCTAGATGACTTTAATTCTGGATGCTTGAAATAAGATTTTGGCGCAGGTAACAAAACATTTATTTGAATATTTTTTCGCAATTTTATGAAAACTGCTGAAGTGTAAAAAGACAAAAATTTTCTCATGTTTTATAATTATTTTTTGACAATTTATTTTCGGACTTATTTCGATTTGATTTTTTTCATTTCAAAGTTACCTCGTATAACTTTAAAGCCATTTAAAAGTTGTTTTTTTTTCTCAAGTTAGAGTTGAGTTCTTTTCCATTATCTCGTAAAATAGTCAACAATTAGTTAGCTTTCTTTAGCTGTTGTTAACTTTTTGCTGCAGGGAATCTTCAGTTTTGTATTGATTTGTATCGACATTAATCGATTTATTTTATAATCATTAATTTATGATCATTAACAAATGCAAATGAATATCTTGGCTACTAAAATATTTTCGCATATTAACAAAAAAAAAAAAATTATGATTTAAAATCGACTACTGAGTAGCGCTCGGATAGTTTTAACTCATAAAAAAGACATTAGTGACAAATGAAAGTAAAACTGATTTAACATACATTTAAATGCAAAGCACGCCATTTGTTGTAATTTAAATTGCAAATTTGCTTTAATTAAAGGTTTACTGTAGTAACTTTCAATCACTTTGGCATCACTGCAAAAAGAAAAAAACAAAATGAACGCCTAACACAAAAATCGCAACGGCAAACTGACCTAAATGCACTGCACCGATCTAGTATACAAAAATTAGTTACTGAAATGAAAAGCGAATTCCTCCAGCGGTCAAGCAAAAAAAAAAAAAAAAAACACACAGAGGTTATTCGCACGCTCTCGTCAGCAAAAAGTGTTATTATACATTGTAAACACGTCTTGCGAAAAAAACCGATTATTAAATAATTGTAATGGTCTTTAGCTCACATTGCGGTACTTTGGTACGCTATTACACACATAACAATAATTATTTATTGCAAATGTGTAAAACAACAATAAAAAGTCATGTTTTGTCATTTTGCAACTGTAAACATTAGTTCAAAGTAAAACAGAACAAGTAAGGAAGGCAAAGTTCGGGTGTAACCGAACATTACATACTCAGCTGAGAGCTTTGGAGACAAAATAAGGGAAAATGCCCATTTAGCAAAATGAACCTAGGATAACCCTGGAATGTGCTTTTATGGCATGGGTATCAAATGGAAGGTATTAAAGAGCATTTTAAAACGCAGTGGGCCATAGTTCTGTAGGTGGACGCCATTTCGGGATATCGCCATAAAGGTGGACCAGGGGTGACTCTAGAATTTGTTTGTACGATATGGGTATCAAATAAAAGGTATTAATGAGGGTTTCAAAAGGGAATGGCCCTTAGTTGTATATGTGAAGGCCTTTTCGAGATATCGACCAAAATGTGGACCAGGGTGACCCAGAACATCATCTGTCGGGTACCGCTAATTTATTTATATATGTAATACCACGAACAGTATTCCTGCCAAGATTCCAAGGGATTTTGATTTCGCCCTGCAGAACTTTTCTTCTACTTAATGTGGTAGGTGTTACACCCATTTTAAAAAGCTTTTTCTAAAGTTATATTCTGCGTCAATAAACCAATCCAATAGCCATGTTTTATCCCTTTTTTCGTATTTCGTATAGAATTACGTTATCTTTTTCATTTTCGTAATTTTCGATATCGAAAAAGTGGGACTGGTCATAGACGGATTTCGACCATTTTTTATACCAAGATAAAGTGAGTTCAGATAAGTGCGTGAACTAAGTTTAGTAAAGACATGTCGGTTTTTGCTCAAGTTATCGTGTTAACGGCCGATCGGAAGGACAGACGGTCGACTGTGTATAAAAATTGGGCGTGGCTTCAACCGTTTTTACCCATTTTCACGGAAAACAGTTAACGTCATAGAATCTATGCCCCTACCAAATTTCAAAAGGATTGGTTAATTTTTGTTCGACTTATGTCATTAAAAGTATTCTAGACGAATTAAATGAAAATGGGCGGAGCCACGCCCATTTTGAAATTTTCTTTTATTTTTGTATTTTGGTGCACCATATCATTACTGGAGTTGAATGTTGACATAATTTACTTATATATTGTAAAGACATAAACCTTTTTTGTTTTAATTTGACTTAAAATTTTTTTTTTTTTAAAGTGGGCGTGGTCGTTCTCCGATTTTGCAAATTTTTATTAAGCATACACATAGTGATATGAGTAACGTTCCTGCCGCATTTCATCATGATATCTTCAACGACTGCCAAATTATGCCTTGCAAAACTTTTAAATTACCTTCTTTTAAAAGTGGGCGGTGCCATGCCCATTGTCCAAAATTTTACCAATTTTCTATTTCGCGTCATAAGATCAACGCACCTACCAAGTTTCATCGCTTTAGCCATCTTTGGTAATGAATTATCGCACTTTTTCGGTTTTTCGAAATTTTGGATATCGAAAAAGTGGGCGTGGCTGTATTCCGATTTCGTTCATTTAAAGTAGCTCATCTCAGCGCCGAGGAACCTACGTACCAAAGATACCTCAAAATTTACTTGAGTCGTGTTTATGGACGGAAGGACGGACGGACGGACATGGCTAAATGAATTTCTTTTTTCGCCCAGATCATTTTGATATATAGAAGTCTATATATATCTCGATTATTTTATGCCGTCATGGATTACTGTTATGCGAACAAAGTTAATATACTCTGTGAGCTCTGCTCAGCTGAGTATAAAATGGAAAGAAAAACTATGACACTGCACAACATGAAATTGGAGCGTTGCTCAGCAAATACAAAATATTTTGATCACGTATACGCCATGGCACACACACACACACATCCGTCGTGATAAGGCCAATGGAATGAAAACAAATAATAGTAATGGTGGATTTCCCGCACTTAGCTAACAATTACGGCAAAAAAAAAAATCTGTGTACACATGCATATATATATTCGCGTGTTTTTTCTCAAAGATAAACAAACATAAATATGTTTACAAATAAATGTAGTTTTATCCTTTTTTAACAATTACTGCTGCGATTTTTATTTATTTTTTATCAGAATTGTAAATTTCAGAAACAAATTTTTTCAATCAGAAGAAAGCTTTTCTAAGCGGGGTCGCCCCTCGGCAGTATATGGAAAGCACTCCGAGTGTATTTCTGCTGTTCGGAGTCGGCTGCCGTTCCCTTCTCAACAGTTTATAGGAACAATAAAAAGGAGCGCGACGCAATTTTGGAGGAGAAGCTCAACTCAAAATCTCTTCTGAGGCTATCGAGCCTTAGGCTAGGGTAGCTTAAGAGGGCGTGCGTGGGTATTACCCACACTTCCACTCGGAGACATTTTTGTCCATTGTGAGTGCCCTCAGTAAGTGGAGGGTGGCGGCACATTCGTTTAATCCCATTACCTTCTAGTGCTTCTCAACGAACCAATTGCTTTCCCTGATGAACCCAAAAAGAAGCGAGACGTCCACCTTCCCAACCTATGCCAGGCTCTGGAAGAACCGTTAGCCCAGAAATCTGAGCCTTCATCTTTGAAGCCCCGGGCATCGGTAGAGAAAGTGGTAGATCGACTCCTCTTCCTCCTCATCCTGACAGCTTCTGCAGAGGGAGCTTGTTGGTATTCGCCACCGCAGGAGAATTGGTGCGATACCTTTACCCCAGATTTGTTCAGTTTGATAAGGAAGCTGGTGCCTTTCCTATCCCAGCATGGCCATAAGGACCTTGAGACTTCGCAGTCAACCCTTTTGGTCCATAGCAAGTCTGTTGCGCTGTTCTCATATTTCTCGATTCTCCTCAGGAGATATCCCATCGGTGGTCGGGCTGAGCTGTCCACCTCATCTATGTATGTGCCCACTATCTTGAAGTAGTTTTGTGCTCTATCATGACATTCTACGACCGTACATAAATTTTTATTTTAAATAAATTTAAGCTTATTTTGCTTCTATCAAAATATGTATTTTTTCAGTTACAACCTTTTTAACATCATCATCATTATCATTTATTGGCGCCTAATCGCCAAAACGATTTTAACCATCTCTTAACAAGTCGCGCCAGCTATATCTGTTCCGCTATAACTGGCGCTAACCGGGAGCACCTAGAGAGGTCAAGTTTTCCTCCACATGCCCTTTTCTAGTTCATGTGGAGGTCTTTTCCTTTTTCTGCTTCCAAACTGCGGTTTCGACTGAAATACTTTCTTACATAACATAACCTAGCCAGCGATGCTATAGGGTTTTTATTGGCTGCATCATGGACAGGACCATGAATCTTTGGGAGAACTTTTCTCTCGAGCACTCAGAGAGCACTCTCATCTTCTCTCGACATCGCCCATGATTTCGAGCAATACATAAGGATAGGTATGATGAGCGATTTGAGGAGCGCAACATTTTGTTCGTAAAGAGGGGACTATACTTTTCAATTGCCTATATAGCCAAAGTAATACTTGTTGGCATAAGTTATTTTCCGTTATTCTCTATTTCAACCAGGAAACTAAAATACGATTTAGATATTGCTGTTGTTGTTGTAGCAGTGCTTCGTCCCATCCAATAGGTGCGACCGATCAAAAATTGTCATCAATATCCTCTAACGGGAGTCCAAGAAAACTTACTGTTTCAACAGCGGTGGACCATAATTAGAGGGGTGTTAGAGGCGTTGGTTCCACAATACAGTTGAAAAGATGGTTGGTGTCATTTGGGGACACGTTGCAAGCAGGAGATATATTTTGTATGTCGGGGTTGATTCTGGATAGGTAAGAGTTTAACCTGTTTCAGTATCCAGATCGACGTTGAGCTAGAGTAATTTGCGTTTCCCGAGAGAGTGTGCGTTCCTCTTCTACAAGTTTTGAGTATTGTTCTGTGAGCACAGGATTCACCGGACAATTCCTGGCATAGAAATACGACGCCTGTTTGTGTAGTTGACTGAGGACCTGATTGTGTTTTTTGGCTTCATACGGTTGTGTTTTCGCAGGTGCCGTATTTCCTCATAATGCTTACGGAGTTGACTCCTTAAGCTCCTCGCCGGTGTTGGAGCATCAATCATTTGTTATATTATCTGGATATCTTAAATTTTTTCCACGTGACGTAGCAATTAAACACCTACTTTTTCCGCTTTTGCGAAAATTATATACCACAAATCATCGTACAATGGCTCAATGAACATCAATGCAGGTGGTAATCATGTCTCAGACAAACATGACATCCAAAGCTTTAGGATAATGTATGCAACATTGCCAGCATGACCAGCGGTGCTGGCGCCAATAAGCAACAACACATGCTATGGTAACAACCGGAAAAATGCCAATAAAATAAATTAAGATGAAAATAGCAAAATAAAAATAAACACTGGAAAAAAAGCCAGAGAAAAATTGTGTGGTTCATAATTGCTCCCAATTGGAAAATGAAAATGACTGCGCTGAAAAAGCTTAAAGATGAAAAAATATTACCATTACTCAAGCGATCTAGGCTAGTGACGATCAGTGCCACACGATCGGTGTAGCGCACAAATGCAAAAAGCGCAAGCAGAAAAAATCACATCAAAATCAACACACAAAAAAGTGATGATTTTTTATTGCTGCAGATTTCACTCCACCAGCATTTCGTTTACGCACAGCTTGTGGTCGGCGGCATGCTGGCCACTGATCACGAATAGCGCACGATCAGTTCGAGTAGTATGTATGTATGTGCTACTTCAGCGGCTGTATATTGTTTGGTTTTTTGTGTTGCGCTGCTGGTGATGATGTTCTACTTTGTTGCTGCTACCAACTTCATAATCAGCTCGAGAGGATGACAGTGACGTGCACACGCCACATTACGCTAAAATCAGAAGCTAGCGATCGCAAGTTAACAGACACGATCAGCACATTGAAAAGTTGCAAACAAACAGCACGCTTGCCACATGCCGGCTAAGACTGCTGCAGCGTTATGAGACTTTAGTCATATATGTTGGTGTTGTTGCGAAAAAAATGTTCTTGCAATAAGTGTAAGTACTTGGCGAAACAACGTGAAGTTTGTAATCGATTTGAGTGTGTACGATGTGATAGTGGGGTTAATGGACAGATGCGCGGATTGGAGCACGTTGTTTAATTTTTAGAAGCATCGTACATTTTTATAAAGATTTACGTTAAGTACTTGCTGTTGCCTCACTGGCAATTTCCTGGTAATTTCGTTGCTTGTTCTGGCTCAAGCGTGATGTAATGTAATTTCACATAAACTTTGAATAACGAAAATGCAGCTATTTTCTGACAACCTAAGAAAGGAATAAAAATAAAATAAAAAAATTTTAAGCACTTCCTTTATATAAATGGACAAACATCAGCGAAAAATGTCTCCTTATATAAAGACATATTTTTGCTAAACTCTGCTTTTTAAACTTTGACATAGAATTTGCGAAAATATTTATGAGAAGTAAAAATATAAAGGTGGCGTGTCACTGATTGACTAATAATATCTCCTTTCCTACCAACTTTCCAATCCAAGTAATGTGCGCTCCACTTTTATATTTTTACTTCTCATAAATATTTTCGCAATTTCTATGTCAAAATTTAAAAATCAAAGTTTAGCAAGAATATGTCTTTATATAAGGAGAAATTTTTTGCTGATTTTGGTCCATTTATATAAAGGAAGTGCTTAACATTTTTTTTATTTCATTTTTACTTTCTCCTTTTCTTACATTTTCTCGGTGTCTTAACCTATCTGTTAAGTTTTACGCTTGTAGCTCAATGAGAATTTACACAAAAATCAGTCCCAAAATTCCCTCCCATCCGTTTGATTTTTCTAAATATTTCAGTCCGTGCGCCCCCTAGCGAAACTTTTTGTATTGTGTCATCGCCTGTCATCGACCTCTGAATTAAGCTCTAAATTTTTTGTCTCTAGGTCATCGAGAAGTTACTTAAAACCCGTTTTCAAATTTCCAAATTTCTATCTAATTTTTTCGATCTGTATGCCACCTAGCGGAATTTTTTTCTCCTTTTGTTCCTTTGTCACGGTGTCTTAACCTCTCTCTGAGGTTTCATGTTTGCAACTCAATGAGAAGTTACTTTAAAATCGATCTCAAAACACCAAATTTTCAAATTCTTATCTAAATATTTCGATCCGTGCGCCACCTAACGGAATTTTTTCTCCTTTTCTTAAATTTTCTCGGCATCTTACCCTATCTGTGAAGTCTTACAGTTGTAGCTCAATGAGAACTTACATAAAAATCAAACCCAAAATTCCCTCCGTTTCGTACGATTTTTCTGAATATCTCATCCCATGCGCCCCCTAGCGAATCTTTTTGTATCGTGTCATAGGCCGCCGTCGACCTCTGGATTAAGTTTGAAATATCAAGTCTCTAGCTCATCGAGAGGTTACTTAAAACCCGGTTTCAAATTTCCAAATTATTATTTAATTTTTTCGATCCGTGCGCCACCTAATGGAATTTTTTTCCCTTTGTTCCTTTGTCACGGTGTCTTAACCTTTCTCTGAAGTTTCCTTTTTGTAGCTCAATGAGAAGCTACTTTAAAATCGATCTTAAAACAACAAATTTCCAAATTCTTATCTAAATATTTCAATTCGTGCGCCATCTAACGGAATTTTTTTCTCCTTTTCTTAAATTTTCTCCGTGTCTTATCCTATCTGTGAAGTCTTACAGTTGTAGCTCAATGTGAACCTACATAAAAATCAAACCCAAAATTCCCTCCGTTTCGTACGATTTTTCTAAATATCTCATCCCATGCGCCCCCTAGCGAATCTTTTTGTATCGTGTCATCGGCTGCCGTCGACCTCTGGATTAAGTTTGAAATATCAAGTATCTAGCTCATCGAGAGGTTACTTAAAACCCGGTTTCAAATTTCCAAATTATTATCTAATTTTTTCGATCCGTGCGCCACCTAATGGAATTTTTTTCTCCTTTTGTTCCTTTGTCAATGTGTCTTAACCTCTCTCTGAGGTTTCATGTTTGTAGCTCAATGAGGAGTTACTTTAAAATCTATCTCAAAGCAACAAGTTTCCAAATTCGTATCTAAATGTTTCGCTCCGTCCGCAACCTAACGGAATTTTTTCTCCTTTTCTTAAATCTTTTCGTCGTCTTATCCTATATCTGAAGTTTTACAGTTGTAGCTCAATGAGAACTTACTCCGATTCGTACGATTTTTCTAAATATCTCATCCCATGCGCCCCTAGCGAATCTTTTTGTATCGTGTCATCGGCCCTCATCGACCTCTGAATTAAAATTTTCAAATTTTTATCTAATTACTTCGATCCGTGCGCCACCTAACGGATTTTTTGTCACGTTGTTCTAACCTATGTGTAAAGTTTCACGTTTGTAGCTCAATGAGAAGTTAATTAAAAATCGATTGCGAGATTTGTGTGAAAAGCGGGAAAGCATTCAACAGACCTAATATAAAGGAAGTAAAAAAGAACCAAATTTCTAATTAAGTTTCTTTTTTATACTCTTAAAAAAATTTTTATTATTTCCATTGCCACACCCAGAAGTTATATAATAAATAAATGCAGAGTAATTAAAACGCACATGAAAAAGCATTATCGTGTTCGTCGAAACGTTTAATTAGTTTTTTAACGCCTTAAGAAAAAAATATTAAACTTGAGTTGATTAGGCTTTTTATTTTCGGTTTTGTGGCCTCTCTGTCAGCTGTCAATCAAACTTGATTTGGAGTAGCTTAAGAATTGTTTTTAGTATAACAGTAGATCCAACAAAGAATAAGAAAAAACCTAAAAATAACATAGAATTTGGTAATAGCACACAAATATGCTAATGAGCTTGATATTAAAAAAATCTCAGCATTCACAGTGTCACTTTGACGGCTAAGCTATAAAAAGTGGCATTGTGCTTGCCATGTCAATATGTACAGCAAATGACAGCTTTAAAAGCCTCATTCAAAGAGTGCCTTAGAACAGCTATTGTTTGAGCTCATATGTGCGCTGTTGGGTAACACTTGACACGAATGAATACGGTATAGAAAATATAAGGAAAGCATTAAAAAATAATTCAATAGGGGTACTCACGCTATTGAAGAAAGTTGTAAAGTTGAAATTTATTTTCAGAAGTTGTAAAAAGAAGACAAATTCGCTCAGATATTGAACGTTTCGCTGTCTAGGAAAGTCCTCGGATTGTGTGAAGTTAAATAAGCTTGAAAGGCAATTTTTTCCGGAGCAGTAAAATCCTACCGGAACCAATTACTTAGAGAATTTGCCCTACTTAAACTTTAAAAATCCGAATAAATCATATAAGTAAGTTGGATAAGTCCTCCGACAATGTAAAAAATTTCTTCGAAGTATTTCCGTTTTCTCCCAACAATAGCTTTATATTTAAATTGGTTGTGTCTTCATAATACCCATAAAATTTAGTTTATCCAAATATACTCAAACGTGGCCTGTCAAAGTGCTAAACACCAGCGGTCAGTTATTTCCACTGAGTTCAGCTGAGCGCCTTTCTCCCCTCCAGCCAATAAAATTTGGCTACACTCCAACTGGTTGTATCTTTCAAGCGTTTGCTCAGCTGAGCTCTACCCTCGACCGCTTCAGTGTTGAGCAGCGAGCCTGAATTTCAGCTTAGATATCCGAGGAAGTGCTAAATAAAGCACCATTATTGGATGAAATATCTACATATGTTCGCCAACGTAAACGCGGCGAATCTCACTTGGAAAGCACTGCAGTGCTCAAGGTCCTTAAAGCTTTAGGAATGAGGCAGCCATCTGATACGATATAAATGTGGTTCTTTTTCATTATATTCTTATTTCCGCAATAAAGGAATACCAGGAAGGTTTTTGAGTTAGGTTCCGAAAATTAGCGCCATTACGAATTATATATGGTTTCAAACTTTCTAGGTCTCTCCACTTGAATCACCTCTTGAGACAGGCACGCCTACCGAGGGAATATTCTAAGCGCCTTATTTCTCTGGAGGTTAAAAATGTTCTACGAGTTTTCTGGTTTACAGCGGTGTATTTGAGCTTACTTAAATATTACATAGGAGAGAAATTGGGCATAGGGTGGCAAAATTGTAGGGCATAGTAGCCTTTGTACAGAAAAAAACATAGTGAGGGCAGTTTTAGTGAACCTGTGCCTTTTTAAAGGCCAGATCTCGCAACAATGATCTTATAGTTACGCCAATAAACTAGAGAAAATACAAAGGCACAACAAATTCCGACTACCTTTCGGGGAAATGTGCAGCTATAGAACTAAGCACCTATATATTGGACATCGGAAGCAAATGGAGCGCCTACTTATTACGCCTCCTTCACAGCTTGACGGCTTCAATAGAGGGGTGACCAGTGATAGCTCTCATAAGTGATCGTATTGCGGTATTGGGAAGATATTTCGTTCAATTATCTAGAGGTTGTCATGAATGTTCAGGGTAAGCTCAAAACGTTAATATACCCTTGAAAGAGAAATTGCTGGATGTCGTGCCAAAAATAGTGGGAACAGAGTGATCTACTGTTTTTTGATAATGTACAAGAAAAATTCTTTTCTTTACGTAGAAGTCGCTTTTAGATGCTTCAATTACTTAGCACTTAGTTTCAATTTCCTGAGAGTTGGGTGGGGGAGGCATACCAGGTGGACGGCATACCAAATGTAAAGATCTCGAACCGGCTCCTAAATGGTACTAGATTTCAGAGAGAGGAAGAAAGAGAGCTCAGATATAAAAAACGCAGTACAGTCAAGTGCACTTAAAGGATGAGTATAGTTCAGAATTTAACAGAAATCAACCAGTTCCATCAGAAATTCTTAAAGGTCATTGCAGACCAAAGCCACCGGTTGCATAGCTTTACATCGATGGACCCATCATTGGACATACCGTTTGTTGAGGTGGATATAACTCTATATCGGCTGCCACTTCGAAAACGTAATATCTCGCAAAACGTTGGAATAACGCCCTATTTCAGAATTTGTTTCAAAAACGCCAATTTTCATAATTTGGCTGAAGAACGCTCTATCTAAGAATGTTTTTCCTAAACACCCCGGCTAATTTTAAAGTGTATTGAATTTGAGCTCATATAGGATGTTTTTCAAGCACAATCTGAGATAGGGCGTTTTCGAATCAGCAGTCGATATCCTTCCGACTAGCCATTTCACATATATACATTCTGTAAAGCCGATGGTAGCATTGGACTTCTTAGCACAGTTGGCATATTTGTGTGTAGTGTCCGAGAAAAGGGCACAACTGACTTATAACCGCAGTATGAACCTCTATCAACTACCTACCAAGCTACTAACTGCCCGCAAATGACTTATTTCATTCAAATAAGACTACTAAAAGAAGTGAATTACGTTTGTTTAACAAAAAATTTCGCCCGTTCAAATAAAGCCCCAGCGAAAGTCCATATTCAGTAAATGTTCAGAATTATTTTCGTCGCTACTATCAATTAACTTTTTCAACGATGCGCGAATACCCAATTAAATAAGTTTACTTAATGACGGATATTTGAAAGCATGAAGAATGACAAGAGTAAAAATGCCATTTGTCCGGTTTAAGCGCTGATTTTGGTAATGTGTTGAAATGTGAGAGATTAAACGCAAACAATTAATGTTTATTTTAATGAAGAAAAAAGTCAACAAAAAACACAGAGATCTTACGACTTTACAACTAGTTCTAAGCAAGAATTTGAAAAGTTATATACGCGCCGAAAGAATGTCCGTTTGGAATTTTAAAGTTTGTACCTAAATATGAAAAAGAGGCGCGCTAAATGTGTTTATACCAGAGACCCAAACTGTTAAACTATTTATAGTACAATTTTTTCAAAAATAAATTATTCCGGATTTTTATTTTCTAAGAACAGAATAAAAGTCTGACCCTATAACTATTGAACGGCTCATCCAAATGAAATGACGAATCGATTCTTCTAATATCTAGGAATCGAGATAGATATAGACTTCCATATATCAAAATCATCAGTGTCGAAAAAAAATTCGATTGAGCCATGTCCGTCCGTCCGTCCGTCTGTCCGTTAACACGATAACTTGAGTAAATTTTGAGGTATCTTGATGAAATTTGGTACGTAGGTTCCTGGGCACTTATTTCAGATCGTAGTTTAAAATGAACGATATCGGACTATAACCACGCCCACTTTTTCGATATCGAAAATTTCGAAAAACGGAAAAAGTGCGATAATTCATTACCAAAGACGGATAAAGCGATTAAACGTGGTAGGTGAATTGAACTTTTGACGCAGAATAGAAAGCTAGTAAAATTTTGGACAATGGGCGTGGCACCGCCCACTTTTAAAAGAAGGTAATTTATAAGTTTTGCAAGCTGTAATTTGGCAGCCGTTGAAGATATCATGATGAAATTTGGCAGGAACGTTACTCTTATTACTATATGTATGCTTAATAAAAATTAGTAAAATCGGAAAGCGCCGACGCCCACTTTTTAAAAAAAAATTTTTTGTAAGTCAAATTTTAAAAGAAAAGTTAATATCTTTACAGTATATAAGCAAATTATGTCAACATTCAACTCCAGTAACGATATCGTGCAACAAAATACAAAAATAAAAGAATATTTCAAAATGGGCGTGGCTCCGCCCTTTTTAATTTAATTTGTTTAGGATACTTTTAATGCCATAAGTCGAACAAAAATTTACCAATCCTTGTGAAATTTGGTAGAGGCTTAGATTCTAGGACGATAACTATTTTCTGTGAAAAAGAACGAAGAACGAACTCGGTTGAAGTCACGACCAGTTTTTATACACAGTCGTCCGTCTGTCCTTCCGCTCGGCCGTTAACAAGATAACTTGAGCAAAAATCGATATATCTTTACTAAACTCAGTTCACGTACTTATCCGAACTCACTTTGTATTGGTGTAAAAAATGGCCGAAATCCGACTATGACCACTCCCACTTTTTCGATATCGAAAATTACGAAAAATGAAAAAAATGCCATAATTATATACCAAATACAAAAAAGGGATGAAACATGGTAATTGGATTGGTTTATTGACGCAAAATATAACTTTAGAAAAAAACTTTGTAAAACGGGTGTGGCACCTTCCATATTAAGTAAAATAAAATAAAAAAGTTCTGCAGGGCGATATCAAAAGCCCTTGGAATTTTGGAAGGAATACTGTTCGTGGTATTACATATATAAATAAATTAGCGGTACCCGACAGATGATGTTCTGGGTCACCCTGGTCCACATTTTGGTCGATATCTGGAAAACGCCTTCACATATACAACTACCACCACTCCCTTTTAAAACCCTCATTGATACCTTTAATTTGATACCCATATCGCACAAACAAATCCTAGAGTCACCCCTGGTCCACGTTTATGGCGATATCTCGAAAAGGCGTCCACATATAGAACTAAGGCCCACTCCCTTTTAAAATACTAATTAACACCTTTCATTTGATACCCATATCGTACAAAAAAATTCTAGAGTCACCCCTGGCCCACCTTTATGGCGATATCACGAAAAGGCGTCCACCTATAGAACTAATGCCCACTCCCTTTTAAAATACTCATTAACACCTTTCATTTCATACCCATATTGTACAAACGCATTCTAGAGTCAACCCTGGTCCACTTTTATAACGATATTCCGAAAAGGCGTCCACCTATAGAACTAAGGCACTCCCTTTTAAAATTATCATTAACACATTTCATTTGATACCCATATCGTACAAACAAATTCTAGAGTCAGGCCTGGTCCACCTTTATGGCGATATCCCTAAATGGCGTCCACCTATAGAACTTAGGCCCACGCCCTTTTAAAATACTAATTAACACCTTTCATTTGATACCCATATCGTACAAACGCATTCTAGAGTCACCCCAGGGCCACCTTTATGGCTATATATCGAAAAGGCGTCCACCTATAGAACTAAGGCCCACGCCCTTTTAAAATACTCATGAACACCTTTCATTTGATACCCATATTGTACAAACGCATTCTAGAGTCAACCCTGGTCCACTTTTATAACGATATTCCGAAAAGGCGTCCACCTATAGAACTAAGGCACTCCCTTTTAAAATTATCATTAACACATTTCATTTGATACCCATATCGTACAAACAAATTCTAGAGTCAGGCCTGGTCCACCTTTATGGCGATATCCCTAAATGGCGTCCACCTATAGAACTTAAGCCCACGCCCTTTTAAAATACTCATTAACACCTTTCATTTGATACCCATATCGTACAAACAAATTCTAGTCAGGCCTGGTCCACCTTTATGGCGATATCCCTAAATGGCGTCTATCTGTAGAACTATGGCCCACTCCCTCTTAAAATACTCTTTAGTACCTTCCATTTGATACACATGTCATACAAACACATTCCAGGGTTACCCTAGGTTCTTTTTACTACATGGTGATTTTCCCTTATTTTGTCTCCACAGCTCTCAACTGAGTATGTAATGTTCGGCTACACCCGAACTTAGCCTTCCTTACTTGTTGTTACTAATACCAGAAATTTGTCATAGCAAAACTCAAACCAACCCTCATAGTGTGTTACTTTTACGTTTCCACAGTAAACTTGCACCCGTTTTTTCGTCATAAAATTTTATCCAATTTGAGATGTTGCCTTGAAACTTGACACTGCTTTCTGTTGAAACAAGACGAACTCTGTATGAAAATGGACATAATCGGTCAAAAACCACGCCCACTTTTAGCATATACAAAATCATATAAAACACAGCATGCTTTATTTTAGTATCTAAAGAAGCTATGCCACTAGGATTTGGCCTGTAGATTACTGTCATTGTACTAAGTAGAGTACGTTAAATTTTTTTGGAATAAGCGTAGCATTGCCCAATAAATAAGTTATGGTTATGGTTAGGGTTATGGGTTTTCTATGACAAATTTCTAGTATTAATAACAAAATAGTGTGCCTATTGGTTTCAAATCCATATTATGACGAATATTAGCATGTCGATACATCACTATGCTGCTAGTAAATAAGTTCACAACAACAGCAAAGCAAGCCACCCATACATGTAAACATCAAAGCAAAGAGGGAAGGGAATATTTCACATACATACATGTAGTCAGCAGCTAAGAGCGAAGAAGAAAGAGAAACAGTCACACATCATGTAATGCTCCGCTCAGAGCGAAGGTGATATTACTCACATGTAGATACAACTATTCTAAAAGACTGGTCGTGAAAAGTCTAGACTATAGGAGAAATAGCCGAACAAGGCAGCTGAGAGTATGAAAGCAGCACGAGCTGCGTAACAGTCAATCTGTTTGATTTTACCTCGCTATAAGAGAAATGCGCGAGTAATTTATAAATACTACTACTAAAGTTGTGTTTTCAATAAAGAACATCTTGCTATACTGAATATTTCAGTTATTTAATCGACAGTTCAGCGATTCGAATGATAACAGAAGGTGTAGAACAATGAAGAGTTTCCTAAAATCGGCAACAATATATTGAGAGGAATCGATTGGTAAAAAATTCGTTTCATTTGGAATAACCGTTCCTTAGTTGTATGGCCGGACTTTCATTCCGTCCTTAACAAATAAATGTCTGGAGTTAAATTTTTCTTTTAAATTTCCGAAAAATAAATAGAACGCGTGTTCGTCATGAAAATTCTATGAAGATTCCCGGGATCTTATAAACTTTCACCAAGCAACATTTTTTTTCTATCCGGACGAAAAAAAAAATCGAATATGACATACTGTGTTTTTCAGCACTTCCCATATGTAATTGGTAGCATACGTGTAAAACACTCATTTCACGTGCCATGTACTCACGTATTTACTTTTCCTTTTGCAGCTCATTAATTTACGCTAACAACGTACAACTTCAAGTATCTCACTATGTAACTCAATATTTTGCATACGAAAACTTACCTGCAAAGAAAAAGAAGAAAAAAAGTGAGAGTTTGCACTAAAATTACGGTGTACATATTAAATAATTTAAAATAATGTAATATTAATTTTAATGGCGTAATTGGTAAACAAGCAGGTAGTTTCACGTATAAAAAAGAATCTAAAATAAGAGGCACATTTTCAATTTTGTTTTATTTTTGGATTTTAAAATTTTTTGATTATAACATAGGAACAAATAAAAATTAAAATAAAATCAAGAAATTTTAAGTACTTCCTTTATACACTGAAAGAAAAAGACTAGTAAAATCAACCGAAATACGGGTCAATTCAACTGAAATTTTTGTCAATTTTTATCCATCGCAACAAGATGTTGAATCAACTGCGCACAAATCGTTGATTCGTAATTGACCGTTTTAGTAGTCAAATGAACAAAAAAAGTTGTTGCGAAAAAAAAAAAAAAATGTAAGGCGCGATAACCCCCGAAGATATCTTAGGCCGAGCTTTTCTTCCAATTTGCATCGTGCTCCTTTTTAGTTTTTCCTACATATTGGCGGGATGGGACCTACGACTCCGAACGGCATCTGCGAGGAAGATGAGTTTTCACTGAAAGATTTTCATGGCAGAAATACACTCGGAGTGCTTGCCAAACACTACCGAGGGGCGAATTTGCTAAGAAAAATTGTCTTCTAATGGAAAAACCTTATTTCAAAAATTTTGATGTTGCTTTTCCCGGGGTATGAACCCAGCGCATTCGGTGTGGTAGGTGGAGCATGCTATCATCACACTACGGTGGCACTTACTAACCGAACTTCAATTGGGCGCACATCAAATATGCTGGCACAAATTAAACATTATACACTTTATTATTTTGTTTTATTGAACGCACTTTCACCAAATTTTATATTTTATAATTTATTTAATTTATAGTTTTGAACTTCGCTTTGCAAATAGAAATGAAAACAGTTGTCACAAAACTGCTTCTCAATTCTTTCAGTTGCAGCTCAGCTAAATCTCAATTTCTGCTCTCGCATGTAGTTGCCACACTTGATTGTTCCGAACAAAACTTTTAGTATAAATGTTTGACATAAGATTTTAAATAGAGAACTTGTAAGTTATTGAAAAGTAAAGAATCAAATCGCAGGAAGGTAATTCACCACTGGAGTAACTTTACTTGTAATTCGGCATGTTTAATTTTCGTAACACTTTAAGTTGAAACGATTCCAAAACAACTCAAACTTTTATGTTGTCGGAAACATCAACATTAAAAAAGGATGTTTTTTGTTATCTTATTAGATACGTTCGCGTGAGTGAAAATTCGTAAAAACTTGAAAAAATGTTACTAACTTTGGAAAAATCCTGTTCGTTCAAACAAAACTTTTGCAAAAAGAGGGCACAATTTAACATTTCGCTTGGAGGAGAAGTTGCAAAATTGTACCCGATAAATTGGTGTCCCGGTATCTCATACTTTTTTGCACAGTAAACTCAAAAAAGTATTTTTAGTTTTGTATTGATAACTGAAAAAGTATTTTTTTGTTGTTTTCCCATCGTCATAAGTACAAAGTATAGAGCGCAGTGAGCGTAAAATTCTCTTTGAAATTTTCTCATGTATTGACTGTTGATCGCTGTTGAAATGACCAGTGAGATCAGTTGTGTTAACAAAAAAATCAGTTAGATTGATTAGGAATATGTAAATTTTACAGAATTTTGTTAACTTAAGAGCGACAATTTCTGTTCTGTTGAAATGACTAAACTAATTTGTTCGCTTGACAAAGAACTCGGTAGAATTAACCGCAATTCGATCAATTTCACCGAATATCCGTTAAGTCAAGAACCACAGATCACATTTGTTGATTTTACTAGCACCAATTCTTTCAGTGTACAAATGGACAAAAATCCGCGAAAAATGTCTTCTTATATAAATATTCTTGATTTTTAAATTTTGACATAGAAATTGCAAAAATATTTATGAGCAGTAAAAATATAAAAGTGGAGGGTACATTACTTGGATTGGAAAGTTGGTAGGGAAGAAGATTTTATTAGTCAATCAATTGCGCTCCACCTTTATATTTTTACTTCTCATAAATATTTTTGCAATTTCTATGTCAAAATTTAAAAATCAAAGTTTAGCAAGAATATGTCTTTATATAAGGAGACATTTTTGCTCATTTATTTTTTTTTTATATAAAGGAAGTGCTTAAAATTTTTTTATTTAATTTTTATTTTATCGTTTTCTTACATTTTCTCGGCGTCTCAACCTATCTGTTAAGTTTTACGCTTGTAGCTCAATGAGAACTTACATAAAAATCAATCCCACAATTCCCTTCGTTCCGTCTGATTTTTTTAAATATTTCAATCCGTGAGCCCCCTAGCTAAACTTTTTTTTTCTCCTTTTGTTCCTTTGTCACGGTGCCTTAACCTATCTCTGAGGTTTCATGTTTGTAGCTCAATGAGAAGTTACTTTAAATCGATCTCAAAACACCAAATTTCCAATTTCTTATCTAAATATTTCGATCCGTGCGCAACCAAACGAAATTGTTTTCTCCTTTTTTTAAATTCTCTCGGCGTCTTATCCTATCTGTGAAGTTTTACAGTTATAGCTCAATGAGAACTTACAAAAAAATGTATCCAAAAATTCCCTGCGATTCGTACGATTTTTTAAAATATCTCATCCCGTGCGGCCCCTAGCGAATCTTTTTGTATCGTGTCAATGGCTGTCATCGACCTCTAAATTAAGTTTGAGATTTCAAGTCTTTAGCTCATCGAGAAGTTACTTAAAAGCTGGTTTGAAAATTTTCAAATTCTTATCTAATTATTTCGATCCGTGCGCCACCTATGTGTAAAGTTTCACGTTTGTAGCTCAATGAGAAGTTACTTAAAAAACGATTGCAAGATTTGTATGAAAAGCGGACAAACATTCAACCGACCCAATGTAAAGGAAATAATAAACTCTACAGTCTTTTAAAAAATAGCGATATTTGAGTAAGGCTATTTTCCCACTGTAGCTAAAGTAACATAATTACATTACGCAAATGTAGTGCATTCATACTAGGCATATTTAAAAGAAAACAAAAGGGGCTTCATACCAAAACCAAATAATTACATTCAAACAGAATTCATTTAGAGAAGGAATGTACATGTTCAGTTTATGTGTGGACTTCTTAGACCGGCCAGTTCAAGCTGATCGGCGGGCAGCCAGCCCTTTTGAAGTTATATGTTGTGCTTTCTTATTGGATTTAATTGTCTGTTCATATGTATATCATATATTAGTTAGGAATATTTCACATAAAAAACTGTGCATTGTTAACAATTTTTGGAGTAGTATCAAAACTAGTTTTGATGTACTGGTGAAAACTAGAAAGTCCTAACTTGCTTAGAAGTGTACTAATTAAAAATGTAGAGAAAGAAGAGCACAAATGAAAGACGATGAAGCCTTTGGTTCCTTGGATGCCACTTTGGTGGCTGGTGAAGCATCCTCAGATTTTTTTGATAGCATTTTTTTCGATGGCAATGGAGCCAAAATATCGGTCAGAAAAGAAAAACTACTAAGAAACTGAAGAATTGCATTGTTTATTTTTAACAGCTGTTTCTCGCAATTTCTTTTTTGAGTCATTAGCCACCTTTTTATAGGCCGGGTCACATATAGATTACTAGCAGACCCGGCAGATCTAGCTCTGCCCTAGCTGTGGTATGTCTGCATAACTTTTAAGCAGTTTTTACCTCTTACTCTCCCTTCCCCTCTCCCCCTTTTCCTTACCTTTTTATTCACTCTTCCCTCTGCCTTTCTTTTTTTCTGCGTCTCTTTCTCCTCACTTCTTTTCCGCTCCATCTCTCCATATCTCGCTATCTTCAACTAACTCTGTCTCTTTCTCTTTCTCCTTCCCTCTTTTCTCTTCTCTCTAGTTCTTCACCACCCCTTTTTCCCAGTCCCAGTTCCAGTCCAAGTCCCTGTTCCAGTACCAGTTCCAGTTTCAGTCCCAATCCCAGTTCGTCGGTTTTTTAGTAGAGAAAATCTATAAACTATCAAACTAGTACTTATTTGTTCCTTTAGGTCTAGTTCTGAACCAGACATTTGTATTACTGGTTACTGACTTCCCTGCAGGATTAATTAGCGTAATACCTAATACGCTATATATGCAAGCCCCTTGATATCTGCTTATAATGCATTTCGCGTTTATTCTAGATTTGCTATAAATTAAGTATTTCATTCGTAATTTATGCGGATGAAAATATTCTAAACCAAAGTTACTTCGTTCATACACAATTTATGCGTAAATAAAGATTAAAGCTAATCAAATATATTCCTAATTTCTGAAACCATAAAGTATTCACTTCTTATTAAACAATACCATCGACCATTATCTCACGCCTCTCTAACAACAAAAAATTCCCCAACTGCGAAAACTTCAATTCTTTTTAGCAAATTGAAACAAATGCTTATCTTAATGAATGCAATCGCATTAAATATTCTATATTCGTTTTTGGTTTTTGTGCTACTTTATTCGCATTCACGTGCGATCGTTTGATTTCCTACATATATACTTTGATATATAGCAAAAGAAGTCACCAAATGTGGCGCATTAACAAAAGTTCTCACGCTATTTCTGATTTAGTTTGCTTTTTTAGTTACCAACTACTTACTGATTGACTAAATGTGACTAGCGAGAATGAATGAGGACAGGTTGTTAGCGAGCGCCGCTGTTAGACAAATCGTCGATCGTTCTAACTGTCATATAGACTATGTTTTTGTTTGTGCGCACCATAGGTAAACAATGAATCAGTAGCGATATTTCTTTCTATGTGAATCTCTTGTTTAGACTATGTATGTATGTATGTCGTCGGTCGCGTTGTTTGACTAAGTGATAAACATTGTTAAATATTTCAATCTACAAATTGTATGCATAATGCAGGCATGCTTAACCAACGAACCGATATCATTTCGTTACGATAATTAACGTTAATAAACGAAACAAAGTCGTTTCGTTTCGTTTATTAACGTTAAGAACGTCAAATTAACGAAATGCTTTCGTTTCGTTTTCTGCCATATCAAAACGAAATCGAATCGTTTATGTTGATTATTAATTTCAAACTATGCTGGCAAAGCTGATTGATGGCGGAGTCATTAAAGGTGAAAGCATTAACCAAGCTTATTGCAACTTTTCTCATGAATTTTGACAGTACGAATATTTCTAAGAGTATTTTTGACATTACCATCAACGAATTACACAAACAAACTACATGGAATTTGTGTGTGTATGTCCGCTCGCTGTTACCACCTTACGGCTTCACCATGGCTATAGCATTGCCAGCACAATTCAAACATAAAATATAACGTTTTTGTTAACGTTGTTAACGTCAACGAAAGCTTTTCGTTTCGGTTAAAAACGAGATACCATTTATCTTGATAATTTCTTTATCGATAATATTCCGAAGTGTTTCAACGGAAACGGTGGAAATTGTTTGATAAACGATTAGCTTAACGTTAAGGTATGAATTCATGCTATCTTGGTGCGCGCGTACGTTGATGGCGGCAAATGTTGTCGACAAATATTTTAGGTGTATGTGTTTGGAAGGTAAATAATGGATTTTGGTGGGAGTGAACTCAACTTTTGCTTTAGTTCTTGCATATATTCAACTTTTTTATTTGCTGTGAAAGCGGATGTAGAGGCAGGTTTGAAAATGTGATGGTTTCTTGAAGTGACATTTTAATTTGATTTATCACGCACAAGAAATTTTAAGGCCAACGTGGCTCTTAATAATAGAATTTTTATTAAAAAACGAATACCCTAATATTTTTAAATATTTTTGTGTCAAAACTATTTATTTTACAACATAACGCCGGTTAAGTGCCACATCGCTCTATACCTGTTGCGTTAACGGCCCATTTAAGAAATTTGTTTTAAAACGCCCTATCTCATGTTTATGTGAAGGAAAACATTAACAAACACTCTTATGTAAGCTTCACTTGAATGTGTGCGTGTACATGTGTATGTATGTATTTATTTAATCTATAAATATAATGAAATTCTCACAGGTTGATGTTTGTACATTGAAGATATAACAGAAATTTTGATAGGATGGGTCCTCATTGGACCCCCTGAACCTAAATCAGCAGTTTTTAAAGTTAAGGTCTATCTGACTGTATATTTGCAAGGCAAATCCATACCAAGTGGCGCCAAAGCGAATTCAACCAATTCGCCGTGCAGAAGAATCTAAAGTCAAAAGAAAATTTTAATTGATTTCGTTTAACTGACATATTAAAGTACAAGGCGCTGCACAGTGTTTCGACTGTATGGAGTTAGGTGGAAAAAGTCAAAGCCATTATAGTTGTGCTTCTATATTAACTTAAGCACTGAAATTGGATTATGCAGAAGCCCCATGCTTTTAATACTAAAAATTTCAGTGTGTGTGTGTGTCTACATATACATTAGGGTGATTAAAAAAAAATTTTTTTCCCAACTCTTACCCTTTTAAATCCTTTTTATTGTAAAGATAATTATACTTTATCTCAGATTTGATCAGCAGTCATTTATTTAATAAAAACAGAACTACAACATACTTCCATATAAGGTTATCATTCACTTATGTATTTACTATAAATAAAAACTTGCAATCGTCTCTGACTTTTGCTTCATTTGGCTTTTTTTTTTCATTAAAAATGCTTTGGTTCTCTCCTCGGATTTGCCAAACTTTTAGGGGCAATCTATATGTTATATGTAATAATAAAAATTCGAATGTTTTTATCAGCGCATGGAGTGTAGACAACCCATAATCATAAGTCTTTGCAATGTAAGAAGCAACTGGTATGTTCATTTGACTAGGTTTGGCATTGCAAATGTAACAATTTTGGTTACCCTTCGTCCGTGAGAGTATGTTACATATTTTTCCATCAACCATTGTTGAGACGAGAGTATGTTTCACTAGGAAATTTTTACAATCAATTGGCCTCAAATGATTAATCTGAGCCCTTATATTATCTGCTTCGCGTTTCACTAAATCTGGTGTTTCTTTTTGAAAAATTAATTTGATTGGGCGACAATATCGTGCTGATGAGGGTTTGGAATTTATCGAAATTGGAGTATCGTGGTCATCATTTAACACAAGCTTTAAAGGCACGAAACAAATTAAAAATAGGTACTCGTCAGTTGCAGTAGCATTTTCAAACTTTTGCTTGTACATGCTATGCCCTGAACTCCCATCTAAGCCCCATTTGCAAATAAGTGTTGCTGATTAGACTTTGTCAGCTCTAGAAAGGGACAAAGTGTCTAAGACGCGCTTAGTGGTTATAACTAGCAAAGACTGCAATGTAAAACTAGCAGAAATCTCATCCACATGACTGCGTTCATCAGGTGGAAAGCATATTTTCTTAGATTTCGTAAAACTATAGAACGATAGAAAGACATAGTGATCTACACCCAGAGCTGCATTTCTCAATAATTTATAGTTATTGGTAGTTAATTTAGCGTCAAGGTCAGGGCCTATCGCTTCATCAACAGAGAGACATCTTTGTTTTGAAGCATTTACCTGCGAATTTTTCATAACTTTAGCACTGTGTAAGTCATCGCTTAGGTCTTTAATAATGCTAGAAGCATCTTTTTTCCTTGCGAGCCTAAGGGCGTGCTCGGCAGCGAACAAAATTTCCTCCAAAGTGTAATTGTTAAAAATAAATTATATTCTTTTTATTTTAGTTTTCTGCCCACAGTCTTGGAAGTCCTTTGAGGGTGGACCGAATTGTTGTTCTTTTGTAAACGTTTCTTGAGCAGCATACGAAGGATCATCTGGTTCCTCCAGTAGAAAAACTATATCCTCGCCATTTAACCATTGCTCATACTTAGAAGGGAATCGCTCAATCCGTTTACCAGCGAAATTCCACTTCTTATCAATTTTCAACATCAACAATTTTATGTTTCTTTTTAGTTCATCTTTCGCATTATCGGATATACAAAGGTTAATCTTTGTATGTATGTTACTATATATTTTTTCAAGTCTTTCATGTTAAGGGTAGCTTTGCCACAATTGGAAAAATTCTTTTCGTGAAATTATATAAGATGGAACTGAAAATCGAAAAATTTCAAAAATTAAAAATTACACATTTTTGCAAATCCGTGCGCTACAATCGGCTTATATGAGCAGAAACTAGATAAAATTCTCTACAATATGAATCTACTTTTATTGAGTAACTTTTAGTAATTGCCCTCTAACATAAACACATTTTCGCTTTTATCTCTCGCTATGACTTTTTTCCACCTGCCGCCTTATAGTCGAAACACTGTGCGCTGTATGGAAATTAATCAATAATTATGAAGCAATCAGACGTTGGGATAACAACACCTGCTATTGAATTCGCCTTGGTTTGTACTCGTATCACTCAGAAACCGCTGCATATAATTGAGTGAAACTTTTACTGTTGCATCCGTTGAGGTCTAACTTAAAATTTGGGATACATTTTAAACCCCTAGATCTGTAGGGTCTTGACACCCAAAACATGGGACTGAGTATTTTTCAAATGTATTTGTACAATAGGGTTTTAACACATTTTTGAGAAATCCTTACCCCTTTCCCAAATATAAGTCAAAATATGGTGCAGAGTTATTATTAGAAATAAAACTAAACACCATAGAGTTGTAGCAAATTTTGTTAAGGTTGAACCTTTAGGAAAAGTGGGCGTTTTAATCGATTTTGATTATCTTCACGGCTTGCTAAACTTCCAAATTTTCTTCTTCTAACTGTGGGTCGTGTCACGCCACTATTCCAAATTTTTTTGGAATTCATGTTTTGCGTCATTAAACCAATCCAGCTACCAAATTTCATTATCTAAGCGGTATTCGTTTTGAGGTATCTCATATATCCATTTTTTTTTAATTTTCGATATTGAAAAAGTGGTTATCGTCCGATTTCGCTCATTTGCGATACCAACCTATTCTGTGCCCAGATAAGCCCGTAAACCGAATTTGGTGAAGATATCTCAGTATTTGCTCAAGTTATCATGTTAACAGACGGACAGACGGATAAGGCTTAATCAAATTTTTTTCGATACCGATGAATTTGATATCTGGAAGTCTATATCTATCTCGATTCCTTTATATCTGTACAACCAACCGTTATCCAATCAAAGTTAATATACCCGGTGTACAAGAACAGCTGGGTATAACAAAAGTAAATATTTTTATTTCTAAGGATTACACATACAAAGTAGCGGGTGACACGTAGTACCAAATAATAATACAAAAAATGTTACGTATACGCACCGGTAGCCGCCTTTTTATGTGGTACAGATATTTTTTGGCGTAGTTGGTTGTTTTTTAATTAAACCATGTGCTTATTCAAAACTAGAAATACCGCATTAGTCAAATAAGCTGCGACATGGAAGTTGTATACAAACGCCAGCTGATATAGGACATTTTCAAAACGTCTGACGATAACCGTTGGATGGGGCTTCACATTGAGGCGCAATTTTTTGTTTCACTGCTTAAGTTTTAAATGTAACGCTACTATACTATGGCTTTTGTGAGCGACATAGTTGCTAAGGTAGAAGTGCGCTTTGCGTTTTTTGAAACGTGATATTGTTTACCACTCTTCGTCAAAGTCGAAATATAAAATAGTGTAACGAATTCTGGGAAATTCGGCTTATTTTGCACCTTCTGCTAACGCTCGTATCGCTGAGCTGTCGAATAAATAACTCAAATATTCAGTATTGCAATATGGTCTTTATTTAGTCTACTTTGGGAGTAGTACAATTATATTTAATATCACGTACTTCACTAATGCGTGCTTAAATCAAAACTGATTACTGATTCCTCGGCTGGCGCTGCTTTCCTACTCTCGGTTATCTTGTTCACCCATTTCTCCTAAGGTCTAGTAATTTCGCGAAAATGTGTTCGAGAACAGTTGTATCTCATACTTGGTTACCACCATGTATTTGTAGTTTATGCTTTTCTACTAGCCATATGCCTATGTATGTGTGAGTAACTACTTGGCTGATAACTACATGTGTATGCGTGAGACATCTCTTCACTTCCAGCTGCTGGTTATATTTGTGGAATATTCTACGTTGTCTTGTTCATAAGTGTGCTTGGCGGTTTTGTTGTTTTGATTATTTACTAACAGCATAGTGATGTCAACATTCGCTACAATATAATCCCTGCAGGAGAAATGGGAGACCGTCACACGAAGCAATAGTTTCGCAGTTTAGGGTTAACAGTGTTGATGTCTGAGTGCTATTTATATTTATTAAAATTAACCAATAAAATGCAGTGACTGCGAGGGAACATAGTTAGAACATTTCCGCCTTATTTCCACCAAGTTGCCGCCGTACTTGTACGATGAAATAGTCTTTAATAGATCTACTGGTTCATGCACCTTAGCTGTCCCCATTTGCAACTGTGTAGAACCTACTGCTTTAGGAAAATCTCTAAACCAAAATAACTATATACGGATTCTTTATAGCTTTTTTTCTCTAGCTTTTTATATAGAAAGACATCTAATCGGCACTTCATAACGTAGTTCTATGCCTACCCTTAGCTTGTTTTTTCTTGGAAAAGCGATATTCTTCATCCTACTGAGCCCACTTCGGAGTTCTCTGAGATCTTAAGGTATTTGCCATAAAAATACGGTGTGATCGAGCAGCGGTAACGCCAGTAAGTCTTCTAGTTTCTTACAGATGCTTTATCTGCGTGGTTATCCATTTTCAATAGAACGTAGGCATAGATACAAAATATTAATTTCGCTTTTATTCGTATTGCAGCGAAACGCAAGTCCGAATACGTACGCGATAGTACCTAGAACGTTTCGTTTCTTTCTCAATACCAACCTCTTTTTTTTAATAACATGTTTCCCACATCGACGTCCTACCTTGCGTCATAAAAATCAGTCTTCTCTGAAATTTATTGCTTGGGATCTTAACTGGAAGTGGTTTCAACGTAGCTGGTCTCACACCCAGCGCATTACATCTACTGACGAGATATTTACACATTTATAAAGCAGCATTAAGCATTTCCGCGTCACACAACGCTACAAACCTGAACGGCCCCCACCTTTGAGCTGAATATACCATTAGATTATGCGAAAAAGATTGCAAAAAACCTCTCCAACATTTTTAGTTTTTTAGCCTTATCAGATTTGTAGAGTTTATATAATACTGGCGTACCCAGCAGACGCTGTCCAGATCGAAAACTCATCTGCCTACATTTAAAAAGTGGTATTCTATACCCATTATCACTTTATCCCTTACTCGTCTACTCTATCTGCCGTTTCTCTCTCTAATTCCTGTTTATTATTTCTTATGACGCCATTTCCTTCTCATTCTACTTCTAACTCCCACTCCCAAACCCATTCTTACTCCCAATCCCATTCCACTTCCGCTACCACTCGCTACCACTCGCTCTCACACCCCCACTGTTACCCCCAATCCCACTCCCACCCAATTTCCACTATCACTCTTATTCTCCAATTCCCTTTACCTCTTCCACGTCGGTTACCAAAAAAATATATATATAACGTTTCAGTTAAGTGCAATGAAAAAGTGTGATCAAAACTCAGCTGTCTGGCTAGTTTTCATGTTTTTTCACAATAGACTTTTGTGGTTTGTTCTACAAAATATTCACGTTTAACGATTTAACCGGACGTGGTTACCCTGTGTTGATGAAAACGAAAATGTCAATTGAAGCTATTTGAAAGATTGCTATGTTGCGGGTAAAATCTTACTTAACTGGAGATAGTGAAAATGGTCCTTCAAGTTAACGGGCGATTTTAGGCTACTTTCGTATTTTGTATTACCAAGTCTACTGGTTCACCATTGCTCAGAGTCTACGAATGAAGACCTAATAACGTGTCGATACTGAGCACAGCCGCTCTACTTAGAACGCTTACGCAGCAGTATTTGTAATCCCTTTTACACATGTAATGTTCCAAAGTCTTATAGCTAACAATTTCCTTTATAATACTTTGAAGAGTACTAAATCTTCTTCATATCAGCCAATGCATGTTCTAAGAACTTTTAGTACGTCTAAGCGGCTTTTCAAAGCATCCTTATCATACGGAAGTACTTGCTAATAACAACTTAAGTACAAAGTCTAAGTGACGTGTGAGCAATCAAGCGGCATTAAGCACCTTTGTCACTGCCAAATGTCAAATTATAGAAAACAACAGCAACATTAAACAACATTGTGAATAGAGATAACATAGATGTACTTTTCCATAGCACACGTGTTTTATATATTTATGACCATGTATTCTCGCTTCGGTATAAAATATACATCAAAGAAGCAACATTGCCGCCAACAAATGCAGATTAGCGACCATCCAAATACAGAAGGTGACCAATAATGACAAAGGCAAACAAATGACAATGTCGTGTTGGTAATTGGCGCGCCTCAATAACTTTTATTGTCTGCTGTCAACTTAATTTGATCTTTTGCATAACAAATGACAACTACACTAATGACTTTGAATAAAACAAATAAGTATAAACACAAAAACATGGACATGGAATAGTTGTGGAGAACAGAGAAAAATAGTATAATTTAAAAAGGAAAACTACATATGGAGCCTTCAAGAATTGAGTTATAGGTACGAATACATTAACATTTTTCTTACAAACATGTTTGCAAAAATTTCCGCAAAGTTAGTCACTACTGACGTGCATACAATGTGATGAAAAAGAGACAGCGAACATCCTGATTGTTGAGGTACAATAATGCTTGCATCAGAGTGAAACAAAAACATACACTTCAACCGCCAATTTTTCTTCCGTACGTCATACGTGATAAGCATATGAATTATCAAATGACTATCACTATAGTAGCCACTAAACTGTATCACATTGTGACTATCATATTATTTATTAATTGATCATCACTATTAATACTCTATTTCATGAAGAAAAAGTACATAAAACTATTCAAAAATTGCCAAAAGTACTGGCGTCGTTGTGAGTTATTATTTAAATTAATATAAATCGGCCGAAAAGAGATAAAAGAAAGGCACCTTCAAAGATGCCCCATTGAAGGAAAACGAATTTTCGAATTCAATGTTAAAAAAATAAAATAAGCTATATCTTTGCAAAAAAAATAGCTTTATATCAATGGTATTTCATTTCCCAAGTGGAAATATTCCAAATTTAAAAAAATGGGCGTGGCACCGCCCCTTTTATGACTAAGCCATTTTCTATGTTTCGGGAGCCATAACTCGAAGAAAAATGAATGAGTCGTAATAAAATTGGGTACATGAATTTTCCCTATCGCAGGAAATATTTCTAGAAAAAATGGACGAGATCGGTTAAAGACCACGCCCACTTTTATATAAAATATTTTTAAAAGGGTCGTAGACGAAACTAATAAGTTATGTATTAGCGAAAAAGAGCTTTGTATCAATAGAATTTACTTTCTAAATTGAATTACAACATTAAATTGGAGAACACTAAAATTTTTGAAAGTGGGTGTGGCACCGCCCCTTTTATGACTAAGCAATTTTCTTTGTTTCGGGAGCCACAACTCGAAGAAAAATTAACATATCGTAACGAAATTGTGTACACATATTTTCCTTATAGCAGAAAATATTTCAAGTAAAAATGGACGGGATCGATTAAAGACTACGGCAACTTAGATATAAAACAAGTTTAAAAGGGTCGTAGATTAGAATAATAAATTATAACTTAGCCAAAAATTAGTTTTGAATCAGTGATATTTCACTTATCAAGTTATATTGTAAGAGGAAATGGGCAGACATTTTTCTTTTAAACGGGCGGTGCAACATGTTATGTAGAAAAGTAATTTATCTGAAATGAAATGTACAATTGAAGCTCACACTGAGTATATAATATTCGGGTACACCCGAACTTAGGCACCTTTACTTGTTTTTTGTTCAATTTTATTGTTTTTTATATTTTTATTTATATCTTGAGATTGCTTTTGCATTATAAAATGTAAGTACTAAATTAATGTCAGTCTTCATAAATAGATCTAAATTTCAACTGAAATTAGTATATTTAATTTTTCGGTTAAATTATGATTATTATAAATTTTCAAGTATGTTTATTCAATTATGACCACTCGGCCCATGAAGTCTGATTTGGTCAAATATGATAGGTACGTGCATCACTGTTGACTAAAGAGATGCATTGGAGAGAGCAGTACAGCTATATATTCTCATAGCAAACAAAACATGTATTAGATGAAGATGCAAGCTTACATGAATACATATCTGTGCCTCACCTTTTTCACGTTGGTATTAAAAACTTGATGCGATCGCGTGACTAATGAATAAGTCAACAGTAATTATCATATGATGTGTCAAAGCATTGTCACTATTCTTGTAGGGGAACTATTATAAACACAAAAAAAAAGGGAAACGAAAATAGATTGAATGCACAGATTAAGCTTACCAATTTTTGCTGAATCAAGTAAATAGAGTGAACAATGAAGTTAATTTAGAGGAAGTGGTGAGAGTTTTAAGTTGGTTAAGTAAGTATTATGAAAAAATTATGAAAAGAGGAAGTAGCATAAGAGTGAAAATAATTTAAGTGATTTTAATCAAGAAAAATCTGGCTGATTATTTTTTTGGACGAAAGTGAAACTGCTTTACGGTTGAGGAGAGTTGAAAAATATGTAAAGGAACTACATTAGTTGCAAATACTGATTTTAAGATAGAAATTATAACCGGCACCGTTCATCACTTTCAAACTAAATATACTACATAACAAATTGAGTAAAGAAGCTTTAGAAAAGCATTAGTTGCAGATTCTAAACAAAAATTCATAAGCACTAAACTGAGTGGAAAAAAACTTCAAAAGACCGCCATGGATTTTAAGCACATGTTGAGGGGGTTTCGGAAAAAACTGTTTCCTTCTCATCCTCTCTCCAGCAGAAAAAGCTTCCTTATTATAACTCAGTAGTTTGAAATCTGATTTTGAAACCTAGATATCATTATTCTAACATTTGCGCTCAGAAGATGTTTGCCAAACAATGGGAAAACAACTATTTGAGAATCACTGCAGAGTTCAAAAGAACACTAGAAGGAATTATAGAGCTTCTTCGTTCGATATATATCAAATAGGTAAGTAACGGATTGGTAGTTCGAATTAGTTTGAAGTCGTTTTTATTTCTATGGCGTGGTAGTTAGAGCGCTCAAAGCGGTTAAGGTTTAGAATCCTTCCAGAATTATAACCAACTATTTCTAAATAAAAACTGTTCATACCCTGGCGCAGACGGCCCTCCCTAGGGGTAGGCATCTCGTCGGTGATACGAAATATATTTTGTGCATGGCGGAGTGCTCCATGGTGATATGCGAACAGTGCCTGTTAGAAGATTTGCTGCTAAGAGCATATGCGGCTGTGGTCGAATGGAGCTTTATTATACCAGGCCTCTTCAATTAGCTCGGCGAGGAAGCGGCATGATAGTAGGTAGAGCAGACTAGTGGAAGAAAGTACGAAGTATAGAGAGGAGGATAGTCCTCTCATAGTACAGGGCAGCAATGTGCCGCTGTTGGGAGCCGTGCTGGATAAAACCGACCAGAAGGCCGATTACTTGGCATGAGCTGGCATGCAGAAAAAACAGCTAAATGGCAGTTCGTGAATAGACAGCACCCACTGAAGCGATTAAACTGCTTTTAAGTGAAGAAATAAAGAAAGGAGAAAACGCTGTGCCCTCGAACACTCTCGAGGCAATGAATGACGTGGCGAAATAGCACTGAGTAAGCATGGATATCGTTTTGAGTAGTTATCTAGCAAGCAGTCGTGACATACCCTAGAAGCAACTGCCTACCGGGTAGTCGAAATAAATAGAAAGGGAGACTCTCAGTTGCATGATCAAGATGTTTCAGTACAAGCCGAATGAACCGCTTCTATCCTTCGATCGGGATTAAGTTGCTGGCACGCAGCAATACCGCACCTTGGAAGGAGTGCTTTTTTTGGGCCGCCAAACCTAGGGCACAAGCGCACTTGTTGAGACGGTCGGCAGAGTTCAGATTACCAAAGGCTACGATGCCCTGGGTGGTGAAGTTGTAGGATGCTTATTTCGGCCTAGAGAAAACACTCGGCGCTACTTTCGCCAAATAAACGTGGAATATATTGAACGTTGGCCTCGAGAAAACAGCCTCAGTGCGCAACCACTATTTATGTTAATTAAAGGGCAAAGAGGAGGATGTATCAGGTGTTGGAGGTGGATAAAAAATTATCCTGAGGGTGAATCAAATAAACTTTCAGCACACTAAAGTAGCATTAATATACTTAGTTTCATGTGATATGCCTTTCAATGGGATCACCACCTTGTAAGTCCAAGTTGCTTGTCGAGAAAGAAGGCAGGCCATAGGCACCAATGCTAATGCGTATCATTTGTGGGGATGGGGTCATTCAAAATGATATAGGCGAGTCGTTTTTTTTATACGCGTATTACAATAAATTCAATGCGCGTTAGCATCCAAAGAGATTTACGGCCGAGCTTCTCTTCCAATTTTCGTCGTGCTCCTTTTAATTTTTCGTTAAAACTGGTGAGACGAGACCAAAATATTTGATGTCTACTCCGAACGGCATCGGTAAGGCGGATGAAGTTTTACTGGGAGGCAGTGTTTGCCAAATCACAGCCGTGATATGACCCAGCTTAGAACAATCTTTCTCTAGTTTAAAAACCTTTTTCTTAATTTTCTATGTTGCTTTGACCGGGAAATAAATCCATGATCTTCGGTATGGTAGGCGGCCGCCAATATGAGTTATAACTTCGGGGAAATTTGCTGTTGAGCAGGGTTCTGTATATCATAGAACAATTATGCTCTCATTTCGTATGCGAAAGTACAATCACTTACCTTTTTTGGAGACGCATGCTCTAGATCTAAATGGCAATCCCCCGCCAACTTACAGACAAATCTTAACCGTACCTCGTAAACTATTCGAGTGGTTATCCATTTGAAGATGAAATTTGTGTTTGCATGTGAGTGAGATTGGGACTGGTAGTCGCAGAATGAGTGTGGGCGGGATGGTAGATTAAGTTGGATACGGAGGGGTGGTGGGAAGAACGAGAGAAAGTGTACTCTTTTTAAGAGATACAAGGAATTTGGGAAAACAGATTAGCTGATCTGGCGACAAGAATTTGGTCTTAGTGATTATATTGCTTTAGACTGTACCTACAAAATTTCCACCCCGATTTAAGAAAGCGAGAGTTGCGCTCAATTAGAAAATATTTGCTGTATGCACTCAATTAAGCAAATTTTGAAATCATGTCACCTTTGCTGAATTTCCCTCTACCTACGTACATTTGTTCAAATTATCTAGAATTTTGTACCAATTTAATTTAATAAGACTAGTTTTAATATATTTACGTCTAAAGTTCATAAAAAGCTTATTTTCTGCATGGCAGTAACAAATTATTTATGCTGTCTGTGGCAATTGACATATGCCATAATGGAGGTTGTTCCATTTAGTGTGACGTTAGCGACTTGACTTTTGCGGGGACAATGACAATTTCACCAAAAACAATCTACCAGATTGAAAAACGTTACGAATTTTTCTAATTTTGATGAACTTCATATTAACGGATACGACTAAATTCCTTGCATAGTTATTTTAAATAAAAAAGGAATAAATAATAGTTTAAAAAAACTAAAAAACACGCTTTTATAGCTAACCGAACTAAAAAATAGAAAATAATTTTCAATTAAAAAGAGTTTATATAACAGTAATAAATGTCAAACAATCATTTATAGTTAATCACCTCAAAATAAAATTATAATAAAATTTAAGTTATGAACAGAATAATCTAATCCATATTAAAAAGCGTGGAGTGCATTTGACTACATTTCATATCTTTCCTCTCAGATAGTTGCCAATAGAATGATTGTAATATTCAATATCAAGCACCCCACGCTTTTTACTGTGAATTAAATTATTCTGTTAATAACTTAAATTTTATTATAATTTTATTTTGATGTGATTAACTATAAATGATTGCTTGACCTTGTACTACTGTTATATAAACTCTTTTTAATTGAAAATTATTTTCTATTTTTTAGTTCGGTTAGTTATAAAAGCGTGTTTTTTTAAACTATTATTCATATTGTTAGTTCAAGTAATTTTAAAAGTTTTAGTCGAGAGTGATTAAACCTCGAAACGCCAGCGGTCCATGGATGAATCCAACCCCACGGCACCGAAAAGGGCCAAGACGCAGGGTGGCTGGACGCGGTCTTTCGCCGAAATTGCCAAGGGTCGACAGATCATTGGCATTATAGACGAGAGCAGCGAAGATGACAGGATCCCAAACAACAGTGGAAGTGGATCGAGGGCGCGCTCGCTACGGTGGCCGTTAAGATTAAGAAAGACAACCCTGGTTCACCGCCATCTTACACCGATGCAGGGTGATTCCAGGGCAATATCAAGCTAATTGCCTGCGACGATGCCAGGTCGGTAATCCTCTATAGGGCCGCCGTCACGTTGATAGTGGTGGTATATCCGGGCGCGCGTCTCCAGATAGTGGAGGCGCGTGATATCCCCTCACGAACAAGGGCTAGAGCCTGGGTTCCAGTGACGCCAACGGACCTAGCTGACATCCTGGAGCTGCTCCAGGAGTACAACCCGCCACAGGTTTGGAAGTCAACCCGGATAAAACCGAGCTTGTCCTTTCAAGAGGAGGTACAAAGTACCAAATCATACACCGCCAAGAATTGGGGGTACGTTTAGCGATCAAGTCAAGTATTTGGGAGTCATTCTGTATAGGAAGCTATTATGGAGTGATCATATAGTGGAGCGATCCAAGAAGGCAGCAGCAGAGCTGTTCACCTGCAAGATGGCAATTGGCACCTCCTGGCGATTCTTCCCTAAAGTGACCTACTGGATTTACACAGCCGTTGTGCGCCCGATTATTCTTTATGGTGCCTTGGTCTGGTGGCCTGCACTAGCTAAAAGTACCTATCTTAAAATGCATCAAAAGGTGCAACGGAGTTCGGAGCTCTGCATTACCGGGGCTCTCGGCTCCACTCCGGATTCCGTTACATACATACATGGATACATAGATATATAGATAGATACAGGCCAAGCTAATAAAAGCGTGCTGAAAAAGGCTCCAGTATGCTCTTTCGTAGACGTGCCATGCATCCCCTTCTATCATTAATAAAGGAATGCGTTCTTCGCATTATGTGCAAGGTTTCAAATCTATGGCCATTTGGGGTGGTCATAAGTTCAATTGACCTTATGTCCGTTAACCTTATGTCACCCCACCATCAAATTACTTCATTGTCATTGAGCCTTGATAAGTGTGCAAAGTTTCAATCAAACTTATGGCCATTCAAATTGGTAATAAGGCCAATTGACCTTATGGCCGTTGATCTTATGTCACCACACCATCACATGAATGCATTGTCATCGAGCCTTGATACGTGTCCAAAGTTTCAATCAAACTTATGGCCATTCAAAGTGGTAATAAAGCCAATTGACCTTATGGCCGTTGACCTTATGTCACCGCACCATCACATTAATGCATTGTCATCGAGCCTTGATACGTGTGCGAAGTTTCAATCAAACTTATGGCCATTCAAAGTGATAGTAAGGCCAATTGACCATATGGCCGTTGACCTTATGTCACCACACCACCACATTAATGCATTGTCATCGGTACTTGATACGTATGCAAAGTTTAAAATTAATCAGACTTCTAGAAACCGGTGAAAATTAACCTCAAAAATTCCGTTACGTACAGGCCAAGCTAATAAAAGCGTGTTAAAAAATTAGCCGCATGCGTTAGAACTATTTTAATACGAAATATCTGCCAAGAAAAGAAGGTTTTTAATAAGTTTTTCGAGCTCCCCAAAATTGCTTTGGTGGAAGAAACATGGATCGAAGTATACAAATCAAGGGAATATAGCCTTCTTTGTCATCAGAGTGCTTTTTCCCGTTATACAAGGGGTCACCTTGAGGCAAGCCACGCCTATACACATGCACCCCTTTAGCATTGACATGGATGTGGCGTCCCACAAACGTAATAAATTAAACACCTCGCACTCACTGCAGACTTTAGAGGTACACTTTTTCTCAACATGCCCTGAGAAATATCCACTGTAGAGCCATGATAATAGCGCCACGCTAGAGCAACAGGAATTTTCGTGTATTTTTTTCTGTCTAGGAGTCAAGCTGCCATAAAGATATGAGTCAATAACTAATGTATGAGTCATTAAAATTACAATAAAATTACATGTTTTACTGTATTCCAAATCGATATGTATGCACATAAATCGTGTCAAAGCATATTATTATTGTCTCAGATGACCAATGCATTTTGATCCTGAAGGAAATTTCCATTCCGAAAAACCACAATTTCGCCTTAAACAGTAACGGTATGGCAACGCTTCTAGCAAAACAACAAACATTATGAAACTTCAAAAATTCCCAAATACGTATACAAATTTTGAGTCATTTGTCAATTGTCTCGCTCTAAATTCTTCTTTGTTCTGTCATTCGGCTATGTGAAAATTTTTCACCAATGTTGTCCCCAAAAAAATGTTGTTTTTTGCATTTTTCAGGAGTAAAATAATCCACTTTTAGTACTTTTTTCACATAAGCTAGTAGGTGAATATCGATGGACCTTTGCTGGATTTAATTACAGAGACTCATCATTTGGGTATCTTTGTTAAAATAAACTATTTGTATTTACGTCATATCTACAATGGATTTTTAGGGATGGAAACACATTTAAGAGTATTCTGATAACTTCCAAGTGGAACTGTAAACCTTTTCATCAAACCCAAAGCCCATTTAAGTGCACAAAGTTACTACAGCTCAACTAAATAATGGATAACGGCTCTTCCTTTTATGTCCGGTTTTTCGATGAAAGATTCAACTGCAGTTGAAGTTGAGGTCAGTTTACTTTAGAAGCATTCATTGGATTTTACCGCGCATCACAGTTTATTTATTTTTTATTTTTATTCGATGAGAAAACCAATACAAACTTGCACTGGTCCTGTGTATCCCTTCTACATTGGCGATAGGTGGCACTAATATGCTGAAAAAAAACAGTTTCTCTAATGGCTTTCGTAGCAAGGTATTTACTTTTCTACTCCTATTTTTTCAAAGCGGGTAAACATTTTACCCAATTCTGACCGTTGAAAATACATCACTACCATTTCAGATAGCGTACATCTTCTGTCTTTTTTTATTTACTTCACCTGGCGATTCCACCATGTTTTATACCATGGAAAAGAGTGACTTTTAATGAAAACGAAATTTGTAGAAAGCTACAATACTTTGTTCTATTTTCCAGCACTTAGGGATGTAGGCAAGTCACATTGGAGTCAGCGTACGACTGAAGTCGGTTGGCGACATTGCTATTATTGTTTTCTGCTCATTAATATAGTAGGACAATTAAAAAGTGTCAAAGTTGTAGCCATGGTGACGGTAGTTATAATAAACAATTTTAAAGCTGGAGTCATTGGTGCTTTATCGGTAACCGTATCAGTAACCTTTTAACAGCTGATTCGACGAACCTTATGAGAATCAATGCAATCGATTATTGGTGCCGCTAAGGTCGTAACCGTATCGTAGCCAACAAATTGGGGTTTGGTTTACCGTCGTAACGATAAACAGCTGATTACGTTAGGGATACGGATACACCGATACGACATACGGCACATACATAACAGCATTTAATATTAGCGTGACGTTAGCGCTAGTTAGCTTATTTAATTTTATTTCATTTTTTAATTTCTCCATTTTATTATTATGCTACAGGTGTGTCACTAGCTTTATTGTTTACTAGCTCCTCTTTATTTTTTTTATTACATCTATGTTATTTTCATCCCTCAACATTTTATGTTGTTGACTTTTGTTACATCAACTTGGTTATATATAGCATTGTGGCATGCAACGTGGACTGGTTTGTGACACGATATGACGTAATGTTTTTCGTAAATTATCTTTAGAGCAGCCGACAGAATAAATACATACACAGTTGGGTAGCTTGGGGTTTGAAATGAGAGTCAGGGCTATGTGGTATGTATGAATAGTTAATTTTTTTAAAAACAAAAATAAAACTCGGCCCTTCAATTGGTTGACAGGTATAACAGAACTAGCATATGTCGGTTGACTTGGAGAGCAGCTGGCTGGCCTCCAACTGAGCGATGGATCTATGACGACGGAAGAGGCGACTTATGATTGGTAACAAGTGCCGTAGAGACCGGTGGGGTTGGTTGATAATGGGCCGGCATTCGTGTAGCGATACAGTGAATTGCAAATGGTTCTTCCGATTTCGAATAACAGGTGGATTGTTAAAGCGACTTCTGGTGGGTTGCTGTATCGGAGTCCTAGTGTAAATAAATAGTGCATTCATACGAAATGAATTTATTCGGTTGCCGGGCCTGGCAATTAAGATGGTGGTGGCCTGACCCAGTAACTTGCAGATGGAGAAGAAATGAATAGTAGCTTGTGTTTACTACCTGTCTCCTAACTTACCATAACAGCAGGTCGATCAATATCAAAACATTCCATAGGTCGTTGAATTTATTTGATGGAGCACACCCAATCGGCGGTAAGTGAGCCAATGTTGAATAACTAGGTGATCGGTGAATCTATGTACTGTGGGTTGGCGAATCAATAACCCAACGTAAAAACGCTGCGAGTGAAAGGCGGTTGAAGAGATGAAGTAAACTGATATCCCGGGCAACTGTCAAGCGGATCTCATAGCCCGCATCACTACAATTGAATCGGATGGAGATAGCTGTCGGGATTCTACTGGCCACCTGTGGGGTGCTCCTGCATGGATGGGTCTCGAATCAGCCCAGCAAGCGTTGGGCGGACACCACCTCTTGCAGGATAGCAAGATCCTTTTGGCCGCAAGTGGATGGCAGCAGGTCTGATAAAATGATATATTTCACTAAGGCTCAATGGTGATTGCAGCTTAGACAGAGCACTGTTCAATGGGAATCCATTCAGTTCGTCTCAATATATTGCAAACCTTGTCCTGCTGCAGCTGTATGGAGATTGATGAGGTGGAATTAACGAGTTACTTTGTGCTTGATTTTACAACTTTTGTTAGAACTAGGCGAAAGTATTTCAGTCGCGACTCACTTAGCAGGGTAGCTACCACCTAACCTAACCTATCCTATGCACTGGCGTTGTCCCGTAGGTAAGGTGGTGGTTGCCTAACTCAGTATCTTTGATATGAGGCAGGTATGAACTGTAGGTTGCATTCAGTCGTAGTTCCCTAATACCACGAAATTGGAAGGTTGATCAATATCACACTAATCTGTGGATCGTTGACCTGCATTTTTTTTGGTAGCCTTAGCCTGTTTGTATGGTGGCTGTAGACGCATCAGTATATTGGAGGTGATGAGTTGTCTAAATGCAAAAAGCGGGTGAATCGATGTCAAACGAAAAGTAAAGTGGAATTTATTCGGTGGCATTCCGTCGTACGTCCAGTCCAACTCCTGGCCTCCAAGGTGGACCGATAACGGTGGAGCATTGACCGATGCAAAGCTGGACTGTAAGTTATTCAAGGGTCTCGATTCATAGATACGGTGGCGGCGGACGTACCTATATCAAGGAGAAAAATCAGATACGAATCTTTGATATCGTTCACGGTTTTGGAAAAAGTATGGCTCGTGAAGTATGAGGAAAGGGCTCTATGACAAAAGTTGTACAATTTTGTTGGCTTATATTTTTGAGCAGATTTTAGGCCGTAAAGTTAGAGGTGAAGAAAATGTTTTGCTCTTGCTTTTACGCGTTTATGTGCTATTTTTACCATCTTCAAAGAGTCTAACTACTAGTTGCTTAAAAAACACACTTTGCAACTCGGTTATGCCTTCGACAGTAGGACAAAGTTTCGTATGCTTTCTTGGTTGTATCTTCTGCATTAATTTCCTAGAGCTTAAGAAGTGTTGAAGTACTAAGATTGAGCTCAAGGTGCCAAGATATAAATTGAGTTCACTGAAACCAGAATGTCACCGGATGAATCGAATTTTGTAAACAGTTATAAAAAAAGATCTAAATGGAGCACCTATGGTGTAGATATTATAAGAGAGCTTCCCCGCGTTCTATTTAACTGTTTTCCTTATATTTTTTTTGTATATATATATACAGCCATTAATATCAGTTTGACCTAAATCTGGCCCTGCTTGGGCACATATGGCACGCGTCACCGTTTTGTAAGATTAATTGTTCCACAAGACACGATAGACAGTTGGCTAGCCCAGCCGTACATAATTATTTGTACATTTGTATACTCAACATTTATGTTTGTACATACATATGTATTGAAATAAGCGACAAGATCGCTAATGCGCCAACCAAATTGTATTACTAACGAAAATCTATAAAAAAGGAGACCCAGCAGATCTGAGATTAAACATAAGGCAGGCGGTCGGTCGTTGAATTTTTTTTTGTTTGAGTGGCGAAAAATTGAAATCTGTTTTGCTTATCTGCGAAACGCTTAGCTACTGTGTAGTATATGCCACATACGCCATGTGGTTAGCGGTCGTAGTAGCAGGAACACAACATGCCACACAGCAAACAACACAAACGGCTGCGCCTTTATTGCAAAGTAGAGTTTTGTTGCAACATTGAATATCATTGTTCAAAGGAAAGGTATATTTTTAGATAATTGTAAGTATGCAGTTATAAGACTGAGTGCACAATACCACGTGTACTAAATTTACAAGCATTTGGACGGAAAATTTACAAGCATTTGGACGGAATCAATTGATTAGTTGCATGTGGAAAGCCAAAAGTGGAGGAGCCCCGTTTGAAAATTCTTTGTTGGAAGTGCTAAAATAAAGGAAAAGGGGTGGTTATATTTAACTAAAGATGTAACTATGTATGCGAAAAATATTACAAAAGCTATTCATCTAAATTTATATCCCAAATGATTTCTTATTTCGATTTTTTGTGTTCTTTTGATACTCAGTTGAGCAGAGCTCACAGAGTATATTAAGTTTGATTGGATAACGGTTGGTTGTATATATATAAAGGAATCGAGATAGATATAGACTTCCATATATCAAAATAATCAGGATCGAAAAAAAATTTGATTGAGCCATGTCCGTCCGTCCGTCCGTCCGTTAACACGATAACTTGAGTAAATTTTGAGGTATCTTCATGAAATTTGGTATGTAGGTTCCTGAGCACTTATCTCAGATCGCTATTTAAAATGAACGATATCGGACTATAACCACGCCCACTTTTTCAATATCGAAAATTTCGAAAAACCGAAAAAGTGCGATAATTCATTACAAAAGACAGATAAAGCGACGAAACTTGGTAGATGAGTTGAACTTATGACGCAAAATAGAAAATTAGTCAAATTTTGGACAATGGGCGTGGCACCGCCCACTTTTAAAAGAAGGTAATTTAAAACTTTTGCAAGCTGTAATTTGGCAGTGGTTGAAGATATCATGATGAAATTTGGCAGGAACGTTACCCCTATTACTATATGTACGCTTAATAAAAATTAGCAAAATCGGAGAAGGACCACGCCCACTTAAAAAAAAAATTTTTTTTAAGTAAAATTTTAACAAAAAATTTAATATCTTTACAGTATATAAGTAAATTATGTCAACATTCAACTCCAGTAATGATATGGTGCAACAAAATACAAAAATAAAAGAAATTTTCAAAATGGGCGTGGCTCCGCCCTTTTTCATTTAATTTGTCTAGGATACTTTTAACGCCATAATTCGAACAAAAATTAATCAATCCTTTTGAAATTTGGTAGGGGCATAGATTTTATGACGTTAACTGTTTTCTGTGAAAATGGGCGAAATCGGTTGATGCCAGGCCCAGTTTTTATACACAGTCGTCCGTCTGTCCTTCCGCATGGCCGTTAACACGATAACTTGAGCAAAAAACGATATATCTTAACTAAACTTAGTTCACGCACTTATCTGAATTCCCTTTATCTTGGTATTGTTTGCAAAGTTTTTTCAGAAAGTTTATGAGAATCATAGAATTCCTATATCGCCTACATTTCATTCCATACCTTTACCTTCTATAACCTCCTTTTCAATCGCCGAAGAGGATGTACTATCCGCTATTTCATCGCTAAAGTCCAGTTCCAAACATGACTCCGAGGGATTTGCGCCTGTATTTTTCAAGCGTTGCTGCTATACTTTAGCTAATCCCATATCCCAGCTTTTCCAGAATTGTATCAATAAGGGTACTTTTCTCGAACAGTGGAAGTTATGTCACATTGTTCCGGTCTTTAAGTCTGGTGATCGTAATGATGTTTGTAATTATAGGCCTATCGTTATACAGGGGACACTGGCCAAATTGTTCGACTACATAATCCAATCAAAGTTATTTGACCATGTTCGGGATTTTATCTCTAAAGATCAACACGGCTTCTTTCCTGGAAGATCAACCTGTTCGAACTTGACCCTATTATCGAATAGTATAGTGGATGTGTTCGGAAAGCAGGCACAACTTGATGTGATTTACACAGACTTCTCCAAAGCCTTCGATAAGGTATGTCATGCCATACTTTTGCAGAACTTACGAAGTTACGGAGTTAGTGGCACTCTCATTAATTTCTTCGCTAGTTTTCTGTCAAACAGGAAACTATTTATTAAGTTAGGGAATACAACCTCAAGACTATTTATCGACGCGTGGTCAGGTATACCTCAGGGTACTCACTGCGGACCACTGCTATTTCTTTTATTTATTAACGACCTACCGAATTGCTTTAAATTCGCTAAGTGCCTAATGTTCGCGGATGACGTCAAACTTTTTTGTACCGTTCGTGATGCAAGTGATAGCCATAAGTTACAAGTCGATCTCAATTCACTGAATCAGTGGTGCACTTTGAATTGTCTCAAACAGAACATCAATAAATGCTGTGTTGTCACCTTCTCTAGGAAGTCTAACAACATAATATTTAGTTACAATATAGACAATTGTGCTCTAGCTAGAAGTACCAAAATGAAAGATTTGGGTGTTATTTTCGACTCAAAGCTAACATTTTCTCAACACATTGACTTAATAGTATCAAAAGCTTTTTCTATGATAGGGTTCATAAGAAGAAATTCAATGGATTTCAGAGATCCTTGCACTTTAAAAGCTCTTTACATATCTCTTGTCGAAGCAGACTAGAGTATTGTTCTCTAATATGGTGCCCATACTATGAAATCCACTCAAACAAAATCGAATGATTTCAAAAAGTTTTCACGAAATTTGCTCTAAGAAAGTTACCGTGGCAAGGTAATCTTCCTTCTTATATTGGTAGACGGAAACTAATGGGCTTGCAGTCCCTATATGATAGGAGAATATACTTCTCAATACTTTTTATTTATAATGTCATTAATAATAACATACACTGTGACGACTTATCTAATTTGGTCAATTTATATGACCCGCCTCGTAACTTAAGAAATAATCGCTTATTGGTAGACACATTCCACTCTACTAATTACGCCATGAACGAGCCGATTGCTAGGAGCGTTAGATTATGCAATACCTATGCAAGCGTTATTGAGTTTAATGATAGTATAAGTATATTTAAATTAAAATTATACACTATACACTATACTATATCTAGTCTGTAAGAATTAAATTCTGTAGACTGAACTTAAATAAATAAATAAAATATGGCCGAAATCGGACTATGATCACGCCCACTTTTTCAATATCGAAAATTACGAAAAATTAAAAAATGCCATAATTCTATACCAAATACGAAAAAAGGGATGAAACATGGTAAGGTTGTTTTATTGACGCGAAATATAACTTTAGAAAAAACTTTATAAAACGGTTGTGACACCTACCATATTAAGTAGAAGAAAATGAAAAAGTTCTGCAGGGCGAAATAAAAAATCTTGGCAGGTATTACATATATAAATAAATTAGCGGTATCCAACAGATGATGTTCTGGGTCACCCTGGTCCACATTTGGTCGATATCTGGAAAACGCCTTCACATATACAACTACCACCACTCCCTTTTAAAACTCTCATTAATACCTTTAATTTGATACCCATATCGTACAAACGCATTCTAGAGTTAACCCTGATCCACCTTTATGGCTATATCCCTAAATGGCGTCCACGTATAGAACTATGGCCCACTCCCTCATAAAATACTCTTTAATCCCTTTTATTTGATACACATGTCATACAAGCACATTTCAGGGTTTCCCTCGGTTCATTTTCCTACATGGTTATTTTCCCTTATGTTGTCACCATAGCTCTCAACTGAGTATAATGTTCGGTTACACCCGAACTTAACCTTCCTTACTTGTTATTATTTACACTAGATTAGGGCCATGGGTTTTACTCCACGTTTCTATAAAAATATGCAAAATAAATAAAAAAATTTTAAACTTCCTTTAAGGTTGTGTATTTGCAAAGTTATGTATTGCTGAAAGCCATAGGATATTCGATATGTTTCGTAAAAGAAAATTGGAGCCATTTAAAATGGAAAGGCATATATGTCGTTATCAATGGAATCTTTAGTATATAACTCTGTTGTTTTCGAAATTTCTCGATAAAATGACTTGCTTCAATGAAATTAGGTGAAAGTCTTGTGATGATAAGCTTTGTCCCTGTGCTTTTTGGAATAACTGGCAGAGTTTGTCGGAAATCTTCAGCAAGTAAGAAGAAGTGCACCCCCGTGGGACGATCACTACCCCTCAAGTGCTTAAGGGTTCGGTCTAAAGCTTCCAGCGACTATTTATGAGCCATGGTGCACTCATACCATATGTCTTTAGAACCTCACCTTGGCCTGACTTTTTGCGTATATTGCAAATCGGTGCATCAGATGTATGCAGAGACAGTGGTAACTTAAATGAGGAGTGAGCTATACGTCCACAATACAAAAGAATATACGTGATTCCTGAGAAAGCAACTGCCACAGCGATTTCTCTCTTTGCTCTTACATCAGCTAATATTAGCACAAGTATTTTTCCGATTGCTCAGGGCGCATCCAAAAATACCAACACTAAACAATACAAACCCCAAAAGATTACTAAACGTCCAAAAGGAATAACAGCCAACCCCAACTATGCAGTTAAATTCTAGGTGTTAAAATGACCTAAGTTTTTACGGCAGCCCTAATTCTGAAAAATCCCATTTGTAGGGAAGGTTCCACACCTCCTTTTCTCCAATTTCACATTTTACTGGTGCTGTTAGGACTTAACGTCATATAGTTCCTTACCAATTCTGCTAATACTACATCCAGAAATATGCGGTATGAATTACTATACTTGTATGGGAGGTATCACGTCCCCTCCTTCCTCACTCAACATTTTCTTGGTGGTGTTAGGTATTGACCTCATATAACTCTTTACTGAATTTCAATGTTGTAGCATGAATACTGCCATAGTTATGCAGTATCAAAGTTTCCATTTGTATGGGAGATGCCACGCCCGTTTTATAAATGGGAATTATTTAGGGCCTATGGCCATCCCTGGAAGGGTTCCTAGTAGGTGTTTCAAATTTGGTTGGGATCGGTCGACCACTTTAGGACGCAACTTGTTCTATGCATATATACATAGTTTGAATTATATATATATTGATTAATTAATTTAAAATTAAAAAGCCTCAAAAATGTAAGCAATAATTATTCATGTCGAATATTGCCAAATTGCGAAATTTTGTATTTAAACAAACTTGATTAATGAATTAAGTATACAACAACGATTACAAATGCCAAAATTCATGTTGTTAAAACAAAAAAAAAAAAAAAATACGAACAAAATTTGAGAGTAATTGACACTGGCGCCAAGACACAACCTAAAAGCCTTAAAATGTCATACAATTCGTTAAAAACAACTTATTGCCGAAAAAATTGCAACTGAAATAACTTTTTTGTTGTTAAAGTTTATAGTTGTTGTTGCCATACTGTAACCAACATAAAAATTGACATTCACTCATTGATTTTTTTGCATTAATCATAATCAACGTGCGCTTGTTGTAAAGCAATTTATAATTTATTTTTAAGTTTTTTTTCCTGAATGTTGTTGTGAACTTCATTTGACATCGGAGCTGCTGTCACATGCGGTTGATCAATTATTGTTTAAATGCGTGAATTTGTTAGATACGATCGCCTCCACCTTTTTTCAGTTTTGGTAAGGTAGCGAAACAAATGCGTCAAAAATTACAAGACAAAAAAATGGAATTAGTGACATATATTTTTTAATGAAGAAATGAAGTGTACTTTTAATAAAACATCTTGAAAATAGTGGTCTCTTTTTGAGAAAAGCTTACAGAAAAGTTTGGTTTAATATTATTGGTCATCAAGTCCCTAGACGCGGTGGGCCTTTGGTGTACAGTTAGAAAAACTTAGGTCAGAAACTAAGAATCAACCTTTATAACTACTTCGAATGGGGTTACATTGAAGTGACAGTCCTTGGTCGGGAAAAATCTCTGATCTCTTCAGTTTTGACATTATCATCAACTAAATCCTTCGCGGCCACCGTGGTGTGATGGTAGCGTGCTCCGCCTACCACATCTTATGCCCTGGGTTCACACCCCGGGCAAAGCAACATCAAAATTTTAGAAAAAAGATTTTTCAATTAGAAGAAAATTCTTCTAAGCAGGGTCGCGCCTCGGCAGTGTTTGGCAAGCGCTCCGAGTGTATTTCTGCCATTAAAAGCTCTCAGTGAAAACTAATCTGCCTTGCAGATGCCGTTCGGAGTCGGCATAAAACATGTAGGTCCCGTCCGGCCAATTTGTAGGGAAAATAAAGAGGAGCACGACGCAAATTGGAAGAGAAGCTCGGCCTTAGATCTCTTCGGAGGTTATCGCGTCTTACATTTTATTTTTTATGTTTTTTTAAATCCTTAGTGACCTTATTTACAACATGGACGTCACAAATCTCGACCATTTTGAACATCCACGTCGATAGCACTACGCTGCCGACTGTCCTACATCCCTAAATCTTGCGTGTGACGTTTGATGAGGATGTATATTTTGGTGAGCATGCCGCCGCAATTGTACCGAAAATCCAGAGGCATAATAAAATCCTCAAATCTCTTGCTGGCAGTATTTGGGGAAAAGATAAAGAAATGCTCATCACCACTTACAAAGCAATTGTCCAGCCGATTGCATGCTACGCGTCCCCAATATCCGCCAAGCCTAAAAAATACTCACTGGAAGAAGCTACAGGCCTGCCAAAATACTGCTCTCAGAACCGCCACGGGCTGTCTTCTATTGTCACCAGAGCACCATCTACATAATAAGGCGAGAATACTCCCCATCAGGGAGAGAAATTAGATCCTAACCAACAGTTCCTGTTGAATACCCAGAAACCTGGGCATCCCAACAGACATCTGATTGATAAGCCAACACCGCCCAGGGGCTTAAGGGGTAATCTCCGTAAACATTATGAGGAAATACGGCACCTGAGAACTCAGCAGGTTCTGAGTGAACTCCACTAACAGGCGTCGGACCTTTATGCCAAGAATTGACCGGCGAATCCAGTACTCAAAGAACAGTACCCAAAACTTGCGGAAGAGGAACGCACACTCTCCAGGGAAACGCGAGTCTCTCTAGCTCGACTTCAATCTGGATACTGTAACTGATAAACTCTTACCTATCCAGAATCAACCCCGACATACAAAATGTATGCCCTGCTTGCAATGTGTCCCCACATGACACCAACCATCTCTTTAATTGTAATGTGGAACCAACGCCTCTAACACTCCTCACATTATGGTCCACCCCTTAGAGGATATTGATGACAATTTGTAATTGGTCGCACCTATTGGATGGGGCGAAGTACTGCTACAACAACAACAACAACATAACTACCTCAATTCCACCCAACCCAAACTCTGTGTTTACCAACTCTTTTATGCAAAGTATCTCTTTACTAAAATAGTTTTTTTGATTTTAGCTTTCGGAATATTGATCCGATGTTTAAACGCGTCTTCCGATAGCTCGCCTGATATTTGTAAACTTGTTTCATTAATCGTACGAAGTTGGCATACATGACGGAAATACAATGTGAAGTTTTATATACCGAGGTAAAAACGTATTTTTTGATTCCTCCCTCATTACTTTTGGGTTTGGCATAAAAGCAAGATTCCGAGCAAATTTTAGAGACTACTACAAAAAAACTTTGCAAATGACTCGGTTGAAAATAACTGGACGCAGCACATAGTCATGAAAAAGTAAGCAAGCGAGGAACTGTTACTGTTTAATAAATTATGTATATATATTCACGATAATTAGCATTTTAACCGAGCACTCCTTAATGGGACTCCTTAAGGTGCACCTAGTTCTGGATATGCGCAAGCTGCGAAGTATTTGAGGAGATGACACAAAAATCAACTCTTCGGAGGAAATATCTAATAACGAAGCTTGCCTTATCCGATTACCTAAATAATTGGATGTTCGTATTAATATTCAATTATGCGAAAGCGCAACAGATCATTAAAGGGTTCAAGAGAGCCCCTATAAATAGGTAGCAACCAGCCCACCAAACCTAGCATAATCTAGTGGTAGTTGTTGCAGTTTCAACAGGGTTGGACCATAGTGCAGGGGTGTTAGAGGCGTTGGTTCCACATTGCAATTGAAGAGATGGTTGTTGTCATATGGGGACACATTGCAAGCAAAACATACATTTTGTAATGCCAGGTTGATTCTGGATAGGTAGGAGTTTAACATGTTACAGTAACCAGATCGAAGTTGAGCTAGAGTGACGCGCGCTTCGCTAGAAAGAGTGCGTAGAGGTCCGACGCCTGTTTGTGGATATCACTGAGGACATGCTTGTGCTTTTTTGCTTCATATGGCTGTGTTCTCAGGTGCCGTATTTCCTCAGAATGCTTACGGAGATGACCCCTTAAGCCCCTGGGAGGGGTAACCTCACCAATCAGATCTCTGTTGGAATGCCCAGGTTTCTGGGCATTCAACAGAAATCGTTTGTTCAGCATTTCATTTCTCTCCCTAATTGTGTAGGTGGTTTACTGGGGACATAAGAAGACAGCTCGTAGCGGTTCTGAGGGGAGTATTTTGGCAAGCATGTATTTTCCTCCAGTGAGTAGCCTTTAGGCTTGGCGACCATATCGGGGACGCGTAGCATTCAATCGGCCAGCCAATTGCTTTGTAACTGGTAATGAACGTTTCTTTATCTTTACCTCAAGTGCTGCAGGCAAGATATTTGAGGATTATAATTTTCTATACCCGGTAGTCAGATGGCTGAGTGAATTAAGACTTTGGCTTTCAAAGCCGGCTTAGGCACAGAAAACCTTTCAAGCAAATGAGTTATTTTGAAATTGGCCTTATGACATAAACATATTTACATACATATATTAGTATGTGAATTTAATGTTGATAAAAAACTATTACTACAACACGCTAGACTCTAAATGTAAAATTATTAATGGGCGTATTTAATGAAGCTGAAATTGACCGCACTTCATTAGCAATCAATTCAAGCGATTAGGTGGGAGTAGCGCAATTTGTTTATATGTAAATGCATGAAACATTGAACCAATGAACTGATTCTAAACAACGAGCATGATCAGTAACCTTGAAAGATATATAAAAAAAGAAACAATTGTGAAAATTGCAAAAAGGCGTATTTACATACATATAATGAACAAACAAATTTACAAATTACACTCACATGTCAGCTTATGAACATAAAATAAAGAGTCACGAGAATTATTGCAAAAACCTCATCCACAAAATATTTATAGTTAATGGTTTTTTAATAAATGAAAAAAAATTAATAAATTTGCGATAACCCCCGAATAGAGGCCGAGCTTCTCTTCAAATTCGCGTGGTGCTCCTTTTAATTTTTGCTAAAAATTGGCGGACGAGACCTACTTATTATAATTTACTTTCACTTGGCTGTTGTCTGTAATCAACTCTTGCAAGTTAAATTTGATACACTTCCCGGTGTCCGATTGAGCTGAAATTTTGCACACATATATAACTCCGATGACAATGCAATATTACTTTGCGAGAATTCAATAAATTAATCGACAACAGAGTTATCGTATTCACAAGGAAATAAAAGTCTAAATCCTCAAGAACGCAGGTAACTTCGCTTTGTTTGTGTATGCAACAAACGTAGAAGTCAGGCTGTTATCGCTAAATGTTGCATACTTTTCTGCGCACTTGATTTTGTTTTACAGATTTTTGGCGATGGAACAGAGCAGAGATCTGCAATGAGTAGTTGTAAACTGAATGCGACATAGGCAAAATCAGAATAAAATATGATTTTAAGTTAACTAACACTCGAATAGAAGAACTTGACTGTTCAAAGTTGACTTCGAAGAAACCTTGTAATGTTGATGCCTTAAAAGAAATGGTTAGGATGAGAAACGCTACAAATAACTAAGTAAAGATTACATAACTAATTTAAACAATATTTTACCCTACTAAAAATTAAAAAAAACAAAAATTCATATTTAAATTAAATTTAAGAAAAAAGCTTTTCTAAGAACAAGCGTCTATTACTTGTTAGTAAAACGAACTTACTTACTTACTTAATTGGCGCTTAACCGTCTAAACGGTTATAGCTGTCCAACAAGGCGCGCCAGTCGCTCCTTCGCTCCGCCAACCGGCGCCAATTGGTCACACCAAGAGAGTTTAAATCGTTTTCCACCTGGTCCTTCCAACGGAGTGGGGGCCGCCCTCTACCTCTGCTTCCATAGGCGGGTTCCGATAGAAACACTTTCTTGGCCGGAGCATCATCTTTCATTCGCATAGCATGGCCTAGTCAGGGCAGCCGCTGCGTTTTAATTCGCTGAACTATATTGATGTCTGCGTATAGCTCGTACAGCTCATCATTAAATCTTCTTCGGTACTCGCCATCGCCAACGCGTAGAGGTCCATAAATCTTTCGAAGAACTTTTCTCTCGAACACTCCCAAAGCCGCTTCATCTACTGTTGTCATGGTCCATGCTTATGCCCCATATAGCAGGGCGGGTACGATAAATGACTTGTAGAGTATGATTTTCGTTCGCCGAGAGAGGACTTTACTTTTCAATTGCCTACCTAGTCCAAAGTAATATTTATTGGCAAGATTGATTCTTCGCTGGATTTCAGTGCTGATGTTGTTGTTAGTGTTGATGCTGGTTCCCAAATAAACGAAGTCTTTTACTATTTCGAAATTATGGCTGCCAACAGTAGAGTGGTGGCCAAGGCGAATATGCGCTGATTCTCTGCTCGATAACAGCAGGTACTTCGTTTTGTCCTCATTCACCATCTTCTTTTTCCAGTTTGGAGTAAGCAGAACTAACAGCGCGGGTATTTAGGCCGATGATATCAATTTCATCAGCATATGCCAGTAATTGCACGCTTTTATAGTATATTGTTCCAGTGCGGTTAAGTTCTGCGCTAGTATAATTTTCTCCAGCATCAAATTAAAGAAATCGCACGATAGGGAGTCAGCCTGTCTGAAACCTCGTTTAGTTTCGAACGGCTCGGAGAGGTCCTTCCCAATTCTGACTGAGCTGATGGTGTTGCTTAACGTCATTTTGCACAGCCGTGTAAGTTTTGCGGGGAAACCAAATTCAGACGTAGCGGCATATAGGCAGCTCCTTTTTGTGCTGTCGAAGGCGGCTTTAAAGTCGACGAAGAGGTGATGTGTGTCGGTTCTTTTTCACGGGTTTTTTCCAAGATTTGGCGCATTGTGAAAATCTGGTCGATGGTAGATTTACCAGGTCGGAAGCCGCACTGATAAGGTCCAATCAGCCGGTTCACGGTGGGCTTCAATCTTTCGCACAATACACTTGAAAGGATCTTATATGCGATATTAAGAAGGCTGATTCCACGATAATTGGTGCATTTTGCAGTATCCCCCTTCTTGTGGACTGGGCAAAGAACACTTAGATTCCAACCGTCGGGCATGCTTTCGTCCGCCCATATTTTGCTAAGAAGCTGCTGCATGCGCCTTACCAACTCATCGCCGCCGAACTTGAATAGCTCCGCACGCAATCCATCAGCGCCCACGGCCTTGTTGTTTTTCAATCTGGTTATTGCTATTCTAACTTCGTCATAATCGGGCGGGGGGACATATATTCCATCATCATCAATTGCGGGATCGGGTTCTTCATCTCTGCGCGGTGAATTGCTGCCTCCATTTAGGAGAGCAGAGTGGTATTCCCTCCATAATCTAAGCACTCTCTGGACATCAGTTACAAGGTCGCCGTTTTCATTCCTACAGGAGTTTGCCCCGGTCTTAAAACCTTCCGTCTGTCGCCGTATTTTTTGGTAGAATTTTCGGGCGTTATTCCTGGTGGCTAGCAGCTCAAGCTCCTCGCACTCACGCCTTTCTGCTTCTGCTTTTTTCTTCCTGAAAAGGCGTCTCGCTTCTCTTTTCAACTCACGATAGCGTTCACACACTCCTCTTGTCGCGCTCGCTTTTACCGTAGCCCTGTAGGCAGCGTCTTTTCTTTCGGTTGCAACGCGGCATTCTTCATCGTACCAGTTGTTTTTTCGTGGCCGCCGGTAACCAATTTTTTCCTCGGTGGCAGTACCAAGTGCTTTGGAGATATGCTCCCACTGCTCCTGTATTCCTTCAGGATGAGTTTTGCTCTCAGAGAGCAGGTGTGAGAGTCGAGTTGCGAAATAATTGGCAGTCTGTTGTGATTGAAGCTTTTCGACGTCTAGCTTTCCTTGTGTTTTTTGTTCCTTGGTTTTAGCCGCGTTGAGGCGGGTGCATATTTTGGCTGCAACGAGATAATGGTCCGAGTCGATGTTAGGTCCTCGGATCGTGCGCACATCTAAAACACTGGAGCCATGCCGTCCGTCTATCACAACGTGATCGATCCATGTAGATTGATGTATCTTTTTATGCATGAACCTCGTGCTAGATATGACCATGTTTCGAGCACCGACAAAGTCAATCAGCCTCAGTCCGTTAGGAGAAGTTTCATTGTGTAGGCTTAACCTTCCGACTGTAGAGCCAAAAACACCTTTCTTGCCCACCCTGGCGTTAAAGGCGCCAAGCACGACTTTTATATCATGACGGGGGCAGCGCTCGTATGTGCGTTCTAATTGTTCATAAAAAGTGTCTTTCACCTCATCGTCTTTCTCCTCTGTCGGCGCATGGGCACAGATGAATGATATATTAAAAAATTTTGCTTTTATTCGGATAGCGGCGAGACGCTCGTCTACAGGCGTGAACGCCAGCACTTGGCGACAAAGTCTCTCTCCCACCACGAATCCGACGCCGAAACTGCGCTTATTCGTATGGCCACTCCAATATATATCACAATTTTTGATCTTCTTTCTTCCTTGCTTCGTCCAACGCATTTCTTGGATGGCGGTGATGTCAGATTTTGCTTTGACGAGGACATCAACCAGCCGGGCATCTGCACCAATCCCATTCAGGGAGCGGACGTTCCAGTTGTATGCCCTCAATTCATTGTCCTTCAAACGTTTGCCATGGTCGTCATCAATTGTTAAGTAACTCTTCCGCATACCAATCTGGGAGGCTTGCTTCATATAACTTATTGCCTACCTTTATCTTCTTCAGAATGTTTTGCTATTTATTTACTCAATAATTTCTTAATCAAATAATGCTAATGAAAAAGTATAAATCAAATTTATTTCATGCCTGTGGCGCCACAACTTACGTTAATGCAAGCGAAAAAAATTGGTCGTAAATCACCAAAGTGAATAGCAACAACAGCAGCACCAACATCAGCAGCAGCATCAGCAATGACGACTATGAAGATTGGATGATGATGCATTTATTTAAATGCTGGGGCGTCAAGACAAAATAAATTCGCTAAGCAACGCGAAAAGTGGTTGATGTTGCATTCAAAAAGAAGGTAAAAGTAAATGTATTTAAAGCAGGTGAAAAAAATGAAATGAATTGCATTCATTGAATCATAAATTTTTTTCATACGCTTTCTCGTAATGGTAGGCCCAATAACTTCCGGGTTGCTTACTTGAGTCTGATGTTCATGGCAAAGAAGTTTTAGTTGGTTGGTGACAAAATTATTAAGTATTTTATTTCAGTTTTAAAATGAAATTTTTAGAAAATACTAGCAGACCCAGCAAACGATGCTCTGCCTTAATTTTGGTCTATCTGCATATTTTTTTAGAAGTTTTTACCTCGTAATCACTCCTCCTCCCCCTCTCCTCCTTTTGAATATCCTTTTATTCCCTATCTCTCTATCTTCGCCAAACTCTATCACTTTCTCAGTCTCTTTCTTCTTCCCTCGTGTTTCTTCTCTGTAGTTCGTTTTATTCTTCTCCATCGCTTATTCCCAGTCCCAGTCCCAGAGGGTTGCGTGCATTTTTGAATGCTGTTTCATAAAAAAATTAAAACAAAAAATTTTATCTAACAAGTAAGGAAGTTCAAGTACGGGTGAAACCGAACATTACATACCCAGCTGTACACTATAAATGCTGTTGTTGTTTGTTTTGTGTGCTTAATAGTGTTACAGGGCTGCGCAATAATACATATACATACATATGGTTCGATTCTGAACTAATTTTTCTTCGAGTTATGGCTCCCGAAACATAGAAAATTGCTTAGTCATAAAAGGGGCGGTGCCAGGCTCATTTTTTTTTAAATTTGAAGTTTTTCCTATTTATTGTTATAAATCCACTTGGGAAATGAAATACCATTGATATAAAGCTCTTTTTGCAAAGATATAGCTTATTTTATTCGTCCACGACCCTTTAAACAATTTTTATATAAAAGTGGGCGTGGTCCTTAACCGATTTCGTTAACTTTTCTTCAAATCATTCCTTATAGTAAACGCAATCTCCTTGTTTCCGAATTTTGTTGCGACAGGTTTAACGATTTTTGATGTATGATTAATAATACTTGTAAAATTGATTTTATCATTTATCATTTACCATTTTAAATTTTGTTTTTTAATTTTTATCAAGAGTGTCACACCTGTTTGTCAGATCACTTACAAAATGCAACCTTAGAAATACTACCAATGAATGCAACACTGTTACATTTGAACAACTGCCGTATACCGAAATTCCAACGACAGTCAGTCTGTGAGTGAACACGAGCTAGCAACGCGATCGGAATAACCAAATACCATTCGTCTCAATAAACAATCATTTCCTATATATATTAACTTGATATTTTCTTTCACAATTAAAGCAAGCTAATTTAACTTAAACTTTATTGTATTTATTTTAACGGTCATCCGATACGGATGCAATATCAGTCCATACGTCAAATTTAAACATTATTGGTGCATTATTTACTGTATAATCAGGTTTTTTGTGTTTTCCAAAATGTTGTATATATAAAAAGTGGGCGCGGTTATCATCCGATTTCACTCATTTTCAATACCAATCTATTCTGGGTCCAGATAAGCTCGTGCACCAAATTTGGAGAAGATATCTCAATATTTACTTAAGTTATCATGTTAACGGACGTGGCTCAATCAAAATTTTTTTCGATACTGATGATTTTGATATATGGAAGTCTATATCTATCTCGATTCCTTTATACCTGTAAAACCAACCGTTATCCAATCAAAGTTATAATTCCCTGTGTACAAGTACAGCTAGGTATAAAAAAAATTTGTGGTATGAAAAATTGATAAGATACGATTCTCTTTCCTACTTAATATGCTTAGGAAATTTCTTGAGAATCTGTCGAGACGCTTCGAAGGAGTTCAACCTCAAACACTGTGATGAGAACTTTATATATAAAATTATTTATGGAAAATTATTATTAACAAGAATAGAACTTATCAGCGGAACAGGTTTTAGGCAGGATAATTTTGGGTGTTCTTTTATGTGTAGTGGGATTTAAAGATATCATTCTGCTCGATACAGAAAAAAACCTAGTGCAAATCTATTAATAGGCGATGGAGTAATGATGCGCTGGATTTCAAACTTATAAAAATGTTGGACTGTACTTCTGTCACAAAAAGATTTCCTATGCCTCATTTTAAGCTTTTCGGTCGGTCAAAAGCTGTAATTGCATCAATTTGTACAAGATATAATTTTTCAACCTATTTAGAGTTTCATTCGGTACGAATTTCGACATTAATGCTGGGATGGCCCGCTAGAGGCTACTTGGGCCTGTATATCGATTACTGTGGTAGAGACAGTTAGTTTTTAGGATTCGGTTACTTTCGTAGAGCCAGGCGCTTCTTAAGAGTGGGCACCTTTTTCAGAACCGGATAGTTCTTCCGAACCGTCTCCATTTTCTGATCCGGGCACTTTTTAATAACCGGGTACTTTTTAGAACCGCATTATTTTCCAGAACCGGGTATTTTTTAGCCGGGTACCTTTTTGCAACCATGCACGTCTTAAGAAAAGTCTTCTTTATTGGATCCGGGTACTTTTTAAGAACCAAGTCCATTATAGAACGGGGTAATTTTTTGAATGCGGATTTCTTCAAGAGCCGGATGCTTTTCAGAACAGGCGTTTTTGTTCCGGGTACTTATTAAAACCGGGTCTTTGGAAAAGCTGGGATATACTTAGAGTAATAGGTCACTAAAGAGAGTTAAATACTCACAAATAAATATAGTATAACTGTAGCTTATATAAGGGTGGTGAAAAGTATATCGAGGGCTTACAGCGCAATCTTGTTCTGTAATCTATGAAGTGGAAAAATTGTTCTTATGTTTGAATAAATTTTTGTTTGCTAAGTAACATTTCAAATAAAAATTGCTTTTTAATGCGGCTTGTAGAGCAGGAGAAACTGTATCGACCAAGCAAACCATTAACATCATGTAGTGGCTATTAACAAGGTAAGACAAATTTGTGTTCGGTTTGTTTCAATTGATTTCTATCATAAAAAAAGCTGTTTGGCTGCCATGTAAATTGTCTTGTTTGACACTTAGAAATTTTAAACGCCAATCCGACGATATATTTATTATTTTAAACAATTTTAAACAAAGGGTTTTGGCGGTTGGCAAGGAAATGCGTTCTTCCAACCTCCGTGGCTCTAATATATCTATGTATATAAAAATCTAATTCTGTGTGTGTGTGTTCCCTATGGAAACGTATTTTCCACACTTCAATCATCGCCAAATTTTGGCTATAGCTTCCTTCGATCTAGAACTAAGAATTTAAAAAATTTTTTTTTTCAATTTTACGTGCGCCACTGGGTGGTGCGACAAATTTTGAATGTCAGCAAAAGTTACTCATACGCCATGTACGTACCTAAGTGCAGAAGTTTGTTCATAGCATTGAATTCACAAAAAGTTAAAACAATTGCATTGATGATTTAAAAGTTTTTATTAAATTTAAGCATTGCATTAGGGGGACTCATGAAAGCATATAAACTTATAAGGTGTAAAATTATATCCATTTACACACGCTGTTATATGAACGCACCTAGTAATACTCTTGATAAACTTGATTGTTTATCAGCGGTATTATTGCCAAATTAAATTTTTCTGATTGTTATGCAAATTAAAAAATGCCAAGATTAAGTGAAATATCAAAACTAAAACGCTTTTACTTGCTGATGTTGGAGATTTCTGATGAAAATGCCTGCTGTAATGTCTGCAAGGTTGCATTCCTTTGAGTTTACCGTGTTTACACAATGAAATGTGCGCGTAAATTTATCCAAATTGTGTAAATGATTTTTCATACAAAATTTGACAGCTCGTTTACGCACTAGATAAATTTATACGTTTACACACTTTATAAGGCATTTATACGGTTACATGAGTCCCCCTATTGTAAAAATAGCTATCTATATGAGATGATAGACAAAAATTGCGCAGCTAAAATATTTTAATTAAGTTATGAGATTTTGAGTATGAATTGTAAGTGACAAAGTAAAATTTGAAAAATAAAGCAAGGAGTGGTAAATTGGAGGAATTAGGGATCTAAGAAAAAAGAAGGAGAGAGGTAGACGGGTGTAAAGAAAGAGGGAGCGATAAGGAAATATAAAGGGTAAGAATGAGAAAAATTGGGAGATACATTTTGATGAAGATCAATAAAATCTTATATACTGATTGCTTGACTTTGAGTAACGGAAAGGAATGCGTTAAAATACACCTTCTTATTTAGGTTTGTATCTGCACCACCCCAGCAACGCCGGGTACCCTGCTAGTACCTAATAAATGTACTCTGCTGCTCGGGGTAAAGTCCTATCCGACAGCAACATAATCTTTATAATGCATCATTAATAATGAAAGATTATTAAACAAGTTGAAATAAAAACGAGTATTTTCGAACCTATGAGTGAGCTTCCGCTATTTTCGCTATCATTCGAGTGCGGTTCAGTGTTGCACGTAGGCGCGTCTATTCTGACAACGCCTTCAAATATATCTACTATATATTTGTGAAAGTATGTCTGTATGTATGTTTGGACTTGCAGCCTAAACCGCAGAATGGAATCGAACGAAATTTTGACATGACATACCCTGAGTGCGTCAATCTATGGTAGGCTATATAAAAAAAGTTTTCGACAAGGGGGCGTGGCAACTCCCATACAACTGGAATTTTTCGTAGTCAATATATCTGAAAGTATTAAGGATAGACGACTGAAATTAGGTGAGTTGTTATATGAGACCAATCCCTACCCCCTCCAGAAAAACTGGGTATAACGAAAAAGGGGCGTGGTCCCATACAAATAAGGGTTGGGATTAGCCTAATATATTAGTCTATATAGTACTGCTTTTATTTATACCCGAACGACGTCGGATAATCTGCTAATTTGATTATAAAAACAACTACCATATGAAATTTTGTATAATTTTGCCTGCGAAATCGAATGTTTTCAATTAAAAATAACAAAAAGGAAATATAGACTAGTAACTAATAATTTCCACCCTACCAATACTCTTCCACAGTAGTGCTCGAAATCTCGTCTATGCAGACATTATCAATAATTCATTGCCTATTTTGTACCAACTAAGAAGGAAATTAAAACAAAGTCTGTTAATTTTGTATCTACGTTGATGAACTTGCTGAGTCTGCAAATACCTTATAATTTGTCATAATATTTTATGTTCACTTCATAAATTTAGGGCCTCATTCTCTATTACGAAACGAAGATTCGTTTCGGCTCAGAGACGAATCGCAAGTGTATTGCACTATGTTAAACGATGGTAACATATCATTTGACAATTGCTTTTGGCCTTCCTGTCTGACATAAAGTTAGAATCGTAAAGGCCGAATGAAAATTATAGAGAATACCATCGCTAGACGAAATCGTTTGGAGGCGAATCGTTCGTCTCAGTTATCGTTCGCAATACAGAATGAAGCCCTTATTTCTTGTTTGTTTTGTTTGTTTTGTTTTTTCTTTTTTGTTAAGCTTGCAGTTACAGGCTGGACATAAATAATAATGATAAAACAACAACATAATTGAGGCTCGTCCCAAACACTAAAAGCTACAGCAATTCATATTTTGTGTTTATCTTTTCGAATATTGTAATATTTCAGTAATTTTATTAGAGGCGTTTTTTTCCTTACCATTTTTTATGTATGCCACTCCTTCAAAGCGTCTTATGTGCACAAATGCCCAGTATTTCCTTATGGTTTTTATTGGGGTGTACGAAGATCGTCCTGGTATTCAGTACATTAGAGTAAAGAACGTGGGGAAGTGCGATTGTAGTGAAGCGTGTACGATCCCTACGTCTTTGCTGGCTAGGCTCATGTTATGCTCATTAACGAAAACGAACCACAACAATGCTGATGAGAAAGTTAAGCATTTCGCGAAATGGAACTATACAAAGACCTGTGGAAGTTGTCTTAAAATTTTAAATCTTCTATTGAGGAGTTCCATATTAAAACGCAATAAGGCACAACTTTTTTCAGATTTTGACATAATCATATTTTCTTTCCAATATTTTCGACTTATCAAGTGAAAAGTTTAAAAAAATTGGTCCAACTTAGTAAAAATATCCATTAATACTTTTTTTATTTGTGCTAGGCCACTAGAATTTTTGATTACATTTTCTCGAAACTGTTCGGTGGCGATTATTGCGTTTTGATATGGAGCTCCTCTATACTAATTTAAACATTTTTCCAATTAAGAGAAAAAGGCATAAAAATATTAATAAAAAATAATAAAAAAATTATATTAGATGGTTGCGGAAAAGTTTAGACAACTTGACATCAGGACGGACAAAGCGACAGCTGGAAGTGATATTTGAGCCGGCACTCCGGCGATGATGTTGCAGCTACTCAATTGCTTGATTGCTTGATTGCGGCACCGTAACACGATAAGAAAAAAGGTAGAGACCTCAAATGCGCTAAGAAAACATACATCATAAAACTTTCTGATATGTGTTATGCCAACTCCGAACGGCATCTGTAAGGGGACTGAGAAACTTTTCATGACAGAAATACACTCAGATTGCAGTACTTCCGCTGTTCACTATAGCAATATGAGCATGTGTCGCTAATTAAATACAGATATTGATATAATAGTGAACATCGGAAGTATTGCTAATAAAAGAAATACTATAAAAAATCCAATGGTACTAAGCTTTAAGCGCGCCTATAAATATTACACACAATTAGGATTAAAAGCATATAGAATAAGTAAGGAAGGCTAATTTCGGGTGTAACCGAACATTACAAAATCAGCTGAGAGCTTTGGAGACAAAATAAGGGAAAATCATTATTTAGCAAAATGAACCTAGGGTAACCCTGGAATGTGTTTGTATGACATGTGTATCAAATGAAATGTGTTAATGATTATTTAAAACGTAGTGGGCCTTAGTTCTATAGGTGACTTAAGATAAGTACGTGAACTATGTTTAGTTAAGATATATCGTTTTTTGCGCAAGTTGTCGTGTTAACGGCCGAGCGGAAGGACAGACCGTCGACTGTGTATAAAAAATGAGCGTAGCTTCAACCGATTTCGCCCATTTTCACAGAAAACAGTTATCGTCATAGAATCTATGTTCCTACCAAATTTCACAAGGATTGGTAAATTTTTGTTCGACTTATGGTATTAAAAGTATTCTAGACGAATTAAATGAAAAAGAGCGGAGTTACGCCCATTTTGAAATTTTCTTTTATCTTTGTATTTTGTTGCACCATATCATTACTGGAGTCGAATGTTAATTTACTTTTATACTGTAAAGATATTAAATTTTTTGTTAAAATTTGACTTAAAAAATTTTTTTTTTTAAAAGTGGGCGAGTTCGTCATCCGATTTCGCTAATTTTTATTTAGCACACATATAGTAACAGGAGTAACGTGCCTACCAAATTTCATCATGATATCTTCAACGACTGCAAATTACCGCTTGCAAAACTTTTAAATTACCTGCTTTTAAAAGCGGGCGGTGCCACGCCCATTGTCAAAAATGTTTATAATTTTCTATTTTGCGTCAAAAGGTCAACGCACCTACCAAGTTTCATCGCTTTATCCGTCTTTGGTAATGAATTATCGCACTTTTTCGGTTTTTCGAAATTTTCGATATCGAAAAAGTGGGTGTGGTTGTAGTCTGATTTCGTTCATTTTAAATAGCGATCTGAAATGAGCGCCCAGGAACCTGCATACCAAATTTCATCGAGATACCTCAAAATTTACTCAAGTTATCGTGTTTACAGACGGACGGACGGACGGACGGACATGGCTAAATGAATTTCCTTTTTCACCCAGATCATTTTGATATATAGAAATCTATATCTATATCTATCTCAATTTTTTTTTTCCAATATTTAGAGACCAATTGCAAAGCGAGCAGCGGGGCATTCATATGGCTGAGTGGTTAACACTAGTATAAAGTATGAATGTTGGAGAACTCGAGTTCAATACTCAGCTCCCGAGAAGCTAGCAGATGAAAAAGTGAAATCCAGAAACATGTCCTAGTAACCAACGCCGTTTGTAAACTTTGCAATTTTCTCTAATATATTTTTATTTTCGATAATTAAAGAAAATTCTTCTATGAATTTTGTTGCTGAAACTATCAAATAAATCTCAAAAATGTTTTCGAAAATATTCGAAAATATTATGAAAATTTCGACCTTTTTATGACAGTTTCTGAACTTTTCTGGGTATGCATTTTTGAACAGCAAACAATTTTAGTCTAGCAACGTGTTAATTATAATTCTCTCATAATTCGTATAGGGTCCGAAGGGTGTTTTGGATTACCTTTTATATTAGAAATAAAGCAACGGGTTTTTCGTTTGTAAGAAAATGTTAAACACCCTCAAAAGAAAAAAATTGTGGAAAATTATGCAAAGTATGAGAGACTTATAACCTGTACTTTGCTAGATTAAAGCTACAAAACTGCCTATTTAATAAAATTCTGAAAACTCTAAATAAAAAAATTTGATATTTTTTCTACATTTCTGGAGTTTTCAAAATTTTTTCGAAAGCGTTTTTGAGTTTGATTTGCATAGTTTCTTAAATGCTTCGCAAATAAGGAAAAGAAGAGTCTAAATCGCGAAATTTTCTAAACATTGCCATTGCTCTTGCCATGTTCGCTGCTGTAGATGATAACAATTTCTAGGACTAGACTAAACTTGGTCTCTAACTTGACTAATTGCATATTTTTTTACAAATATTAGACAAGAGTTTATATTCATTCACCATGAATCAAATCATCTGCCGGTGTTTCGTTTTTTCGTATCTTCATTTTCATTGTTTCCCAACGGCACAGCAATACACGCGCTAAAATCATTTATTCATTGATTAATTTTTATGCTTCATTGCAATACAATTTTCTTTCAACATTAACATAAATTTGAGATTTATGGCAGACAGGAAGCAATTATTGAATAGAAATAAAAAAATTGAAAATAAAAATCAAAGACGAAACAAGTAAAGTTGTCTAAGTTCGGGTGCAACCGAACATTATATACTCAGCGTGAGCTTCAGTTGTACATTTCATTTCAGATAAATTACTTTTCTACATAACTCGTGGCACCGCCCGTTTAAAAGGAAAATACCTTCCCATTTCCTCTTACAACAAAACTTGATAAGTGAAATATCATTGATTCAAAACTATTTTTTGCTAAGTTGCCGTGGTCTTTAACCGATCCCGTTCATTTTTTCTAGATATATTTCCTGCTATAGGGAAAATATGTTTACCCAATTTTATTACGATCCATAATTTTTCTTCGAGGTGTGGCTCCCGAAACATAGAAAATTGCTTAGTCATAAAAGGGGCGGTGCCACCCCCATTTTTATAAATTTGAAACTTTTCCTATTTATTGTTATAAATCCACTTGGGAAATGAAATACCATTGATATAAAGCCTTTTTTTGCAAAGGTATAGCTTATTTTATTCGTCAACGACCGTTTTAAAAATATTATTTATAAAAGTGGGCGTGGTCCTTAACCGATTTCGTTACTTTAAAGGTAACCTTTCGGCCGAATTTTGTTACGATAGGTTTCACGATTTTTGATTTATGATTAATAATATTTGTAAAATTGATTTTATCATAAGTGGGCGGCGCCACAATTTAAAAAAAAAATTTCCAAATTTTTATCAAGTGTCTCAATATCAGTCCACACGTCAAATTTCAACATTCTAGGTGTATTATTTACTAAACAATCAGGTTTTTTGTGTTTTGCAAAATTTTATCTATATAAAAAGTGGGCGTGGTTATCATCCGATTTCGCTCATTTTCAATACCAATCTATTCTGGGTTCAGATAAGCCCGTGTACCAAATTTGGTGAAGATATCTCAATATTTACTCAAGTTATCGTGTTAACGGACAGACGGACGGACGGACGTGGCTCCTATATCTATCTCGATTCGTTTATGCCTGTACAATCAACCGTTATCCAATCAAAGTTAATTTACACTGTGTGCAAAGCACGCTGAGTATAAAAAGGAAAATTGAAAGATGGCAATAGACCACGCGTTGCGCTCTTCCAACTCAATCTTTTCGTTCATAATCTCAAGTAGTCGTAATATAATTATTTTATCGTAGGATAATAAATCTGCGATTTTAGCTCTTTTTATACTTTTGCATTGCAACGTTGAACTCAGACCGATAAAGGCACAGATAGATTTGAAATTAAGATGCAACAATGTTGCAACAAAGCATGAAAAGATAAAAAGTGCAAGGTAAAAAAGAAGTAGAAGAAGCTTAATAATAGCAATGTATGCAAGTTAAGCCTCAACTTTATTATTTGTTGCATTTCGTTTTTTTAATTTGCTTCGTTGAGCACAAACGACCTTGTGCAAGGTTTTTGCTGCAAGTACATAGTTATACTTTATCTTTATATTATGTACGTGCCACATAGCATTATTTTTACATATGAATGTGTATTTATGCGCTTTAACAAAGACAAGCGCCCAATAGTAACAAATACGACTTTCACACCGATATTTTTTGCGCTCAAATTTCATGAGCTATTTCTGAGCCACGTAATTATTACTGCCCTCAGCTCAGCTAACTCTTTGCATTACATATACGTGCGTGCGTGCTGTTGCATTGTGGTAAAATGGCATTGCAATAGATACAACCAAAAACCACTTAAATATAAAGATCATGCCAAAATCAACCAAGTAGAAAAAATGCCGCATGACGTTAGCCAAGGAACGTCATTGACAGGTTGAACAAACTCTTAGCAAAAGGCGGCAAATGCAAAATCAACAAAAGTACTATGTCGGCATGGGTGTGTAAGTATCTGTGTATCTATATCAGTGGTCGGTAAAAATTTAAGTGTAAGTGTGTTAGTGAGAGCGAGGGCATTCGAATCCCAGCAGGAAATTAAAGTTAAAAATGCGACGTGCATTTATAAAAACAGTTTTATCCAATTTTTTTGAAAATTTGATTTTTGATACAGAAATGTATTGAAATATTCTCAAGTCCCTTAATTCAGCAAGTTGTAGTCACTTCGAAGGGGAACCGTTATTTTTACATATAAATGCACATAAAACTCAAAGCGGTTTGACACGCCAAATAGTGGAAAAAAGTGGCGACCATTCACTTAAAATATCATATCTCCAAAACTCGCATGGGTACTACAATCACCGAAGTGGTGAACTTAACAAAAAAACGTATCGATTCTCTCATGTTAATTTTGTAACTATTTTGCTTAATTACTTTAAACATTTTATTGTAATTTTTTGTAGAGCAGAAGTTCAATTTTTTTTTTTTGGTTCAGCAAAACTGCGAGTTTCTAATGAAACTGCTACAACTTTTGTTAAATATTAATATAAAATAATTAAAAAAAAAATTTTTTAAGTTAAACGGTTTTATTGAAAATAATACTTACATGAAATAATAATAATACGAAAAGCTAGAAAATAATTAGGTAGGTCCTAGGTACTAGTCATCACACTCCTTATCAATCTAGGGCGTCGATCAGACAATTCAATAAAAGCGTTGGGCGCGTGAAATTTCTAAAAATGTGAGGCGTAGCATAACCTGATTAAGGTTTAGTTGGTTTTACTTATTACTATCAATAGAAATATGACGCGTCCAACGCTTTTATTTAATTGTCTGATCAACGCCCTAGATTGATAAGGAGTGTGATGACTAGTACCTAGGACCTACCTAATTATTTTCTAGCTTTTCGTATTATTATTATTTCATGTAAGTATTGTTTTCAATAAAACCGTTTAACTTAAAAATTTTTTTTAAATTATTTTATTTTCAAGTTTTTAGTCTTTATTTAATTGCCTGTTATTTCTCATTCTATTTAGTTCATTTAGTGACTCATTATTACAAGGACTCTTTCCTGACATTTTGTTACAACCTAAGTCCTCAATACATAATCCTTCCAAAGACTTTACTCGACTGCGCCACGTATGCTTGTCCCTCCTCCAACTCCAAAATATTTTGATGTCACTTCTACTGGACTGTATGCAACATTTGTTCCAAATATGAGCCAAATCGGGCATCATAGGTCGCTTTCTATTCATGTATGTATTATGTGTTCCAAATATGAGCCAAATCGGACCACAAATGCGAATTTTGCGAATATCTCGATCCTTGCGTCACCTAGCGGCGATTTTTTTCTTATTATTGCATTGTCATCGGGTTCTGAACTATATTCCAAGTTTCAAGCTTGTAGCTTATCGGGAAGTTACTTAAATTTGAATTACAAAATTCGTTCACAACGGCCGGCCTGTCAACTCAAGCTAAATAAAACCGTTTAAAAAAACTCATAACCTATAACAAATCTAGAAAGGTAAAAATTGGCCTTTAAGTCTTACGTTTCCCCATCATAATATTTCTCACAGGGAGTCTGAACATTTGCGCTACAATCGTGCGCAGTGCTTATTCGTTGCTGGAGAGTAAGAATATGTTTGAAGCAAGTTTGGCTCCATTGAGCTATGGGGCGCCGACCTATGATCTATATGCATCTATTACAGAAGCGGTCAAGGTAAAAGAATTCGATATAGTGAGATTTTAAATCAGTTGTTTTATTACACAGCTTTAATAAGAAACTTTTTATACTAATATTTTAAAGAGTTTTGCAACTGAAACTATGCAAACAAATCAAAAAATTTTACGAAAATTTCGAACTTTTTTTTTAACTATACTTCATATTTGTTGAAAAATAATGCTAATAAAGCTCCTAGACTCTCACACCTGCTCTTTGATAGCACAAGCCAACCCAACGGAATGCAGTAGTAGCGGGAACATATCTCCAAAACATTTCGTAATTTATTAGCGGTGATCACGGAAAACCAATTCTTTTAATACAAATAAATCTTGGTAGAACCGGTTCTAGACACAAAAGCGAGGCGATTCTTGTCAACTAGAATTCTTTCTATACATTTAATAAATTTCAATATATCTAGTCAGATTTTTTTTAGCCAACACCTATATTCGTCATGCTACGTTTCCACCAAACCCAAACTCCGTGTTTGCCAACTCCTTTATGCAAAATATCTCTTGGCAGAAATGCAACTTTTGATTTTTGCTTTCGCATTATTGATACCGAAGTTAAAAGGCGTTTTTCGGTAGCTTTCGCGATATTTTTAGACATGTGTTACCAGTCTTACGAAACTGGCAAACACGGAGTTTGGGTTTGGTGGAAACTTAGTATTAGTGTCGATAGGAAATGCTAACGTAAGTGCGGAGTATTTAAAAGTCACGTTCGTTTTCTGATATTTTTTGTTCTGTTTAAAACTGTAACCTCTTAACTATGGCTACCTTGTTTCTGATAATTTCACCACTAGTCCCAATATACTCGCATAATTTCCCCAAAAATATGTGCTTCAACGCATATTTCAGAGATATTTCATAAAATGAAGATGAAAGTTACAGACCCCTTAAAAACTGGGCAGCAAAATGGCAGTGAAAGAGTATTTAATAGTAAATAATGACGTAAGTAATTGGAATATACAAGAGGGGCCTAAGTTGGGCAGAACATAGTTGGTGTCACTCGCAAATGTAAATAAAAAATCCAAACCGAAAAATTTCGTATCTTCATGCAAGAATGAAAGTAAAAAATCTGATTCAATAACCGAAGGCATTTTGAAAAGTATTAGCTAATTTTTGTGTCTGAATATTTTTCTTAAATTTCGCCGGCCCGTTTTATCCACCCGGGGTTGGATGATTTACTTTTTGCCACAATTTTTTCTACTTGAATAGATATGTATTGGAATATTTATGGAAAATGCGGAATATTTCTGGAACTGATTGAATGATCGAATTCATGTACAGATATTTTGAATAAAATTTGTACGGTTCCTTTTATTTTGACCGCCGCTGTATGAGTGTTTGGGGTTGTATGTATGTGTGTGTGTATATGGACAACGAACTTATATTAAGTACAGGTTAAAAAATGCATTTGCAAATACATTGACATTCGCCTTTAATTTCAATGAATATATCTCTTTAACACCTTACAAAGTGGCCACCCTTACTTGCAACACTGCATTCTGTTACTTTGTTTGCTAAAAATTAATTGCCCATTCTGGCGTTAAGTGTATTTGCTCACGCCTCCAGCGCCAATTGCACTACTTGACAATTCAGTTTGCAATGGTGCGCGCAGATGACTGCTGTCAGCCGGGTGAATGAGTAATTTATATAATGCAATAAAAACATAGACCAACACACATTGTACATCAGACATTCAGGCAAAATAAGCATTACATACCTACATATATTTACTTAATGAATGCAATGCAATTTATTTGTATATATTTTATTTTTATTTTAAAAAAAAAGTGTACCTTTTAACACGCCTTGCAAAATGATACTCTTTGTAGCGCAGCTAAGTGCAATGACAACAGCAACGTGTATTTTTTGTTTTTGTTCTCAAGCGTGCATGGAAATGTGATGCCACGATCATCGGTTCGATGCCGATGATGTTGTTGAGGCAAACTAGTTGTTATAGGGTTTGGTGTGGTAGCTTTGTCTGCAAGAGCCGCTGAGCACGTGAAATGTTTGCTAGAAATGCTATCAACAGCGCAATGGCATGACATTGAAATTGAAACGTGAATTTCACGGTTGCCACAAAATATTAGTAATGTACATGCGAGACTTAGTTTTTTTTGGATAGCTATTGCCCACATGACGCAGTATGCTGAAGAATTTATTAAATCATTTTTCCCCTCCGCCTATTTTATTCAAATTTACAGGAAAACTTCGCAGGAACCCGGAGGGTTTGCCTGTAAGGGTTCTTTCGTTTCGATTTGCCTGGAATTCGGTATATAGGTAGGGAATGGTACTGGGACTAGGACTAGGAATGGTACTGGGACGGGGACTGGGACTGGGAATGGGACTGTTAATGGGCAAAAGAAATTGTTGTCGATTCTTGGCGGCACCTTTATCACACAGCATTAAAAGGGATTTCCAGCCACATGTAGGCCCAACGGTTAATGTCTCGCAATAGTGACGATGATTCTAAATAGTACTTTCTTTAATTTTCCTATCTACACGCGTTTAAACTGCATTGACTGGCGACAGATGGTCATGCAAAAATTGCAACTGCTCCTTCTTTACAAACCCGATTAGATTTTTTTTTTAATTTTTCCAACTCAGTTTTTAAGTTTTCAGACAAAGTCCATCTCTGGTTTGTACTATGAGCATATAAAAAACTTACCACGTTTACACTTTATGATAAATTCAAACAGTTTTCTATTAAACAGGGTTTTGATTTTTGTTTAGAATATTTGCAAAATTACCTGGAAATAGAAAAATAAAAATATTTCACTTTAATTTCCGTGTTTATGTTGAGGTACATACATATTGTTACGAATATTAGCAAAACTAAGGGGTGCTACTATCTCTAAGCCGATGCTAAACAGTGATATCATGCACATCCATAGATCAATCATTATGTATCTACATAAACGAAACAATAATTGCGTCTACACATATGTACCATGTACGTATACGAGCAACGGAGAATCAATGCACAAACACATGCATATATCTGAGATACTCCTGAAAGTATGCAATGAGAGGAGCTATAAAATCGTGCAATTGTAGTTACAGCTGAGAAGTTTGAGAGCTGATGGCAATTAGTAGATTCTGAAAATGGAAGCGCCTAGAAGATGCGAACGTTGAAATCGGAGTATAAAAGGCATCAAATTTAGAGGCGCTGTAATTCAGTTTGATTTGAGCTATCAAGCAGTTTCGATTAAGACGCTATCTAGCGAGCCATAGCAGTATTATTTTGAGAGTTTCATTTGAGCTATCAATCAGTTTGGTTATTAAGCAAGCTATTCGTTGCAAAGTATAAGTGTTATTGTGAAGTACTTTAATAAAGGCCATTTTTCCATTATTCAATATCGGAGTTATTTATTCAACAGTTTAGCGATACGAACGTTGGCAGAAGATTGCAAATAAGGGGAATTGCAGTAAATTCGTTACAATATGTATACAAAATTATTAAGAATAAGCTATAAACGATATCTTTACGTAGTTGTAAAATTACCACAATCTAATCATTACATACATATGTTCAAGTGCCTTACAACTGTCCGAGAGATCGTTTTATGCCTGGTTTTCATTAGGTCAATACTAGGTATTTCAATATAATAGCACCGTCAGTGCATATATTAACAATTTTGTACAAAGAACTAAATTATTAGTGAAGTTTAGTTTGCAGCTTCTTCATATAAACACCGTCTGAATAGAGGAATAGAAATTTAGCGAAAGGGACTAGGGTACATCCCAAATAAAGAGACATTTGTATGTCCCATCTATAGAAGTCTCCATAAATACTAGATTTTTGATATCCCTTAGCTAAAAAATTGGATTGGTCGAATTTTCGACCCCGGGCGATACTAGTATGTACATATGTATAAATATTATAAATTGGTTATAATTTTTGCTTCTGTTTTTTTTTTTTGCGTTCACAGTTGCAATTTCATTGATGAATTAAAATTTACAATTAATTTTAATATATTCTTTAATTTTAAATATGTACAGTACAGTCGGAAAGTATTAGAATAAAATAAAAAAAGTTGATTTTGTCAGTTCATCGTATCATTTATTAATATAATATTCACATATTCGCAGTAGTTTTGTACATTCAGCGTAGTTCTATGATCTGAAGACATTTTTAATGAATTTTGCTGAAAGTTCTATCAAAATTTATAAGAAAATAGTCAGTATGTTTTGCTTTGATGACTGCAGCGCACAATTTCGGCATTCTTTCGATGATATTTTTAAGTGTTTGATGTGGAATATTATTCTACGCTTCGTTCAAACAATCCCTGAGGTCAGGAAATCTTGTTGGCTATAGATCTCTCACACGACGCGTCGATCCAATTCTTCCAACAATAGCTCGATGGGATTTAAATCGGAGGATTTTGGTGACCATTCTATTGTATCAAGGTCACCTGTGTCTTTTTTCGTTCTAAATAAGAAGTACAATGTTTTGATGTATGTATGTATGATCTGTATGTATATTGTGATACTGCTCTTTTTTGATAATTCATTCAATTTTGTTTAGTTGACCAACGCCAGCGTAGCTGAAATAGTCCCAACTCATCACTGAGCCACCGCCACGTTTCACAGTTGGCACAATGCAATCAGCTTTGACAACTATGGCTACCGAAAAGCTCGAATTTTTAATCGTCTGACCATCAAACTGATCTCCACTGATCAATCGTCCAGTCAATATATTCTTGAGCGAACTTCAGTCGTTTCTGTTTATTTACTGGCCGTAGAAGTGGCTTTCTGGCAGCAATGCGTCCAATCATACCTTTTTCTTTAAGCCAGCCTTTGACTGTCGTGAGCGATATTGGTGAATCCAAGTCTTCATTGATTTCAGCACGAATTTATGATGCAGATTTCCGTCGATTGGCCATATTTATTGCTTATATTTTGTTGCGATTCTTTGATTTACCTTTCTTGGTCGACCAGATCGTTTTCTGTTAGTATTTTGTCCAGTTTCTAATGACCGTATGAACTGAACACCGAGATATTTTAAAAAGTGTGGCTATTTCTCGATAGTTTTCCCTGTTTTTTGTTTTTTTTTTTTTAAATAATGATTTGGGCCCGTATTTCGACGGATATTTACTTTTGCTTGACCATTTTCAATCTGAAAAAATACAATTCTGAGGCCATTTTAACATCAACATTTTTTTATACCTTTCATGAACATGAAATGGTATATTAACTTTGGTCCGATGTTTGTAACGTTGAGAAATATAGAAGATAGACTCACCATTAAGTATACAGAATTGATCAGGGTGACGAACTGAGTTGACATAGCCATGTCCGTCTGTCCGTCCGTCTGTCTCTTTGAACGCAAACTAGTTCCTCAAATTTTGATATATCTCAATGAAATTTGGCACAAGGATGTACTTTTGTATTATATTAGACATTTGTCGGATCCGGTAGGATCGGACCACTATAACATATATCCCCCATACAACCGATCGTTCAGATAGAAAGATTTTTGGCAATTCCTCCCTTAATTTAGAAAGTATAAACGTTAAACTTGGTGATATATATTTTAATATATCATAGAACATTTCCTGAAAAAATCATTTTGATCAGAGCTATATATAGTATATAGCCCATACAACCGATCGTTCAGATAGAAACGTTAAACTTTGTGATATTTATTCTAATATATCATAGAAGATTCCATGAAAAAATCATTTCGATCGGAGCTATATATAATATATATGCCATATAACCGATCGTTCAGATAGAATGATTTTTGGCCATTTCTCCCTTAGTTTCGAATATAAAAACGTGAAACTTGGTGATATATTCTAATATATCATAGGCGATTTCCTTTAAAAATCATTTCGATCGGAGCTATATATTATATATATATCCCAAACCGATCGTTCAGATAAGGGGGTTTTTGGCCATTTTTTATTTTATATTTATCTTAAAAATCGTTTAGGTATGTATATCTTTTCACTATATATTTCTTATCTTATACATCCGATTATTTGGAGATTACGAACGGGATTAGATTACTGTTCAGCCCCATTCATGAATGGTATGAAATCTTCGGCACAGCCGAAGACTGTCCTGTCCTTACTTTCCGACTGTTCTGTACGTATGAATATTAATATGTTTATTCATTTGAGCAAGCAGTTCATCATAAATAGCTGCATTACCTCAGGCCACTAAAGCACTTAAAGATTTTCGGCATTATGTGATATAAAAATGTTTAGTTTTTAATTATTTACACTAAACATTTCCACAATTTGACACAATTTATTTAATGCATTTAATATTCACCACTGCACCACACGATTTCGCGCAATTTCTCACACCATAAGCCAGGTGGCCTACAAATACTTTGTATTTATTACACATAAATATTTTTTCCTACATTTAATATGTACACAAATTTTCAAAAAATTTTTGTTTTTTGCTTGTGTAAACATTTGGATTAATTTTCACATCAATTAGGTTTTAGCTTTCAAGTGCTTCACAATTTTCTTTTAATCAACTTGCGCGTTCGCACTCAAAGTTCGCGCAAAAAACTTTACGCCATGAAATCGAATCGCTAACTGAACGAACTAAATATTTATGAATACGCTGTCAAAATTATATTACGATCGTGAAATATACTACATACATAAATGCGAAATAAAAATATTAAATTCTAAATTTGGATTTAATATTTGTATGTGTAAAAGTTCCGTTTGGCACTGACCGTTACGCTGAGCCCCAAATACGCCCACATGGTCAAAGTACTCGGTGACTATATGGACGATCGAGAGCAGAAAGAAGCTGATTGTCCAGCCATTCAAGCGTTTAATGTAAAAAGAAAATCAAAGAATATAATTAGAGATGAATATGAACAATATACAACAACTAAGAAAGTCAAAATCAGGTGTAACTTAGCTTTATATACCCAGTTGTTAGTTTTAACAGCAGGTGAGAATTTATAAAAATTTAATGTAAAAGCGACAAATTAAATGGTAGTTAAAAGAAAACTCTAAGTGTCACTTTTCTTCCAATTTGCGTCGTGCGCCTTTTAAATTTTTCATGGCAGAGATACACTCGAAGAGTTTGCCAAATAACTGCCAAAGATGACGCGGCTAGGAAACATTTCTTCTAATTGAAATAGCATTTTTTTAAAGCTTTAATGTTGCCCTTTTGCGGCCTTAAGCTCAGGGCTACGAAAATACCAAAAAAGAGTCAAGAGCGGCAGAAAAAAATTAACACATTACAAAAACAATTGAAGAGTTTCTTGTGAATAAGAGCATTCCAAAAGTGAATTTTTTTGAATTAATTAAACTTAGTAAGGAATGTCATACGATGACGACGGAAGCACTCAATACTATCCTGCACCTACCACCAATAACCGTTACAGCAGCCTTGCGGATTCGAGAAAGTAGACAAGCTACGACTATGAGACCAATGCCGCAGTTTCAATATTAGAACTCACTGTTTATTGCGCTCCTAGAAATATTTTTACTAGGAATTACAGTGTGCGTTTCGTCATGATAAGAATGGTTAAATAGGCAACCCGCTATTCAGGATGCCATCAATATATATACGGATGGTTAGAAGCTTGACGGGAAGATGGTTGGTGGGATCTTCTCACCGGACCTGGGATAGATACTTATATCAAGCGCCAATTTAAGCTATATGTGGTGAAGTTAATCATTTGGAACATGTGCCTAAAGACAGAAAAGGTTGATAATATTTTCAGACAGTCTGGTCGTGGTAAAGGCCTTGGACTCATGTGTCGACTATATTAAGTGGATCTCTGAGTGACGAAGTATATTATTTCAGTATTAGCCTGATTAGTCTGAGTACCAACGGACAACGGGTATTGAATGTAACTGTAGAGCTGGTCAGTTACCGTATGATAACCCACATCCTTTCCTAAATATGATTTGGTTGGTATACCCAGGCATGCTTAACCAACGAACCGATATCATTTCGTTACGATATTTAACGTTAATAAACGAAACAAAGTCATTTCGTTTCGTTTATTAACGTTAAGAACGTCAACTTAACGAAATGATTTTGTTTCGTTTTCTGCCATATCAAAACGAAATCAAATCGTTTATGATGATTATTAATTTCAAACTATGCTGGCAAAGCTGATTGATGGCGTAGTCATTAAAGGTGAAAGCATTAGCCAAGCTGATTGCAACTTCTCTCATGAATTTTGACAGTGCGAACATTTCTCAGAGTATTTTTGACATTACCACCAACGAATTACACAAACAAATTACATGGAGTTTGTTTGTGTATGTCCGCTCGCTGTTACCACCTTACGGCTTCACCATGGCTATAGCATTGCCAGCACAATTCAAACACAAAGTATCACGTTTTTCTTAACGTTTTTAACTTTAACGAAAGCTTTTCGTTTCGGTTAAAAACGAGATACAATTTATCTTGATAATTTCTTTATCGATAATATTTCGAAGTGTTTCAACGGAAACGGTGGAAATTTTTTGATAAACGATTAGCTTAACGTTAAGGTGCATCCCTGGGTATACCTATGGTTTCTTTTAAATTTCGTGCGCGACGAACGTTTTGGCCAGTGCTTTCTACATGCCAAACATCAAGGTTGGTTTGGACTTCCGATAACAAAGGCCGCTCCAACTCTATTTTGCTGCTCGGTAACCATTTTTGATCTAGGTAACCATTTTCCAATGATCTTATAAAAGCATCCCAGCTCGAAATAAGGGCGATATTTAATTTTATAGACCCCATGAAGTGGTTCGAACCGCGGTAGCTGGTACAGTAAGTGTTTAGGGCATTAAAATGGGTATTTTGATGTGCTAAGTGACAGATTAATGTGCCTGAACGACTTTCTGATCCCTTGATCCCCTGGATCTGTGGAGCTAAGTCGCCTCTTACGACAGGCATGCATTGTAGAGACATTTCAAGCATCCAGCTAGGGCTCACAAGTTGCGTTGCTCAACACGAACACCTCCGTAGAGACTGGAAATGGCTTCACTAATCCAAGGCAAACGGGACTACTAAGTTATATGTGGTTGAATATCTTCACAGTGATTATCGTGATAACCTTTTATTCCTCACCGAGTTGCAGCCGCATAAAGTCTTTGTCTGCTCCGCCGTTCAGGAACAATTAAGTAGGTACGATTTTATCGCCACAGACGAAAATTTCGAATTAAAACTCATGCGGATTTTTAGTCCAATTTTCTATTCATTTCTTAAAACAATATTAAGATATTTTTTCGAAAGTTGAAAAAAAGCGCAGCAAGTGAAAATTCGAAATAAAAAATTCGGGCGATTTTGAATTCCAAATTTCCTATGGAGACTTTTTATTCAAAATCTTCCTTTCTTTATGGTTTGGAAATTAATTCGAAATAAGATCTTAACATCGTATCATAACATAAGTAGAAAAAGTGGAAAGAAAGATAGCGCGATTTCCGAAGAGAACTTATGTCAATTGACGCTAGTTCCCTTTGACACTGTTACACGTAAAATTTCAAAAACGTCCCTTGTTTGAAGAACGGCTCAGTTCAGAGACCAATCGCTCGTGTATTTGCTCTATGTTAAACGATGGCAATATATCATTTGACAACTGCAAGAAATGTAGAGGGCGAACGAAAATGGAGGCGAATCGTTCGATTGAGCTATCGTTCGCAACACAGAATGAATGCCTTAATACATATTGACATTAGATAGGTCCTTTATGACTGGAACTGGAAGCCGAGATAGGGTGATATTCTACCCCGCAGTCGATACATGTCGGGATCACTTGCGAAAAGCCACACGACTCGATTTACGTTTTCATAATGGAAATCATCGCCTGTTGTATACAAAGTGCACTTGTGAAACGGGACAGCGAGTGTAGGTTTTACGTGAGTACCTGTCTTCGAAGACCTAACCTCACGTATGTACCAAGTACTCAGGTCAAAGCAGGTCTGACCAGCCCCCAAGGCTCGCTTACCTTGGTACCAATCGATAATGTAAGTGGACACATCATCACCTTGGTGGGGTTGGAGGCCTATCTAACACCTCTTCCATTCTATGGGTCATGGCACCCGGTTGCAATGCAACTCCACATTCGAGCTGACCAACTCTTACCGCATTCGGATATCAACCACAGCCACCACGATGCTCCCAAAGGGGCCAACCGCAACCGACCAGAAACGGAGCAAGCTCCGCGGGCTATGTGTTCCCCGTAGTACCATTTTAAAGTCTTGGTATGACTTTCGCAGCCGAAGCCACTTCCGGTTGAGTATCCACCTACTCCGGACCGGCCGCCTAGGGGTGAGGTGGGGTTAGATCTGAAGTCTGGATTTTCCGCCACAAATGAAACGTCCCGGATGTACCCGTACGTTACCCTGCCGTTGGGACTATTGTCCCAGCGCTCCTGCCACTTCCCTCTAACCACCCCTTCTAATCGACGCCTATTTTCTAACCATCCACTCTCCACATTATCGTCGGCGGCTGTGAAACGTGGTATAAAAATAAGTAATCTGACGCATTTGATAAGCGTTTTGAAAAGTGCTAGACCTCGGTATATATTTTGCATAACAAAAATCAAACGCCGTGAGAGAAAGTAATTATAATCACACAAACCCATTTTTGATAATCCGAACACGTATGCTGAATTTAATGTTGTATATATTAATATTTATTTAACGTACATGTAGATCGTGGTGGGGGAGAGACTTTGTCGCCATGTTCTGGCGTTCACGCCTGTAGACGAGCGTCTCGCCGCTATCCGAATAAAAGCAAAATTGTTTAATGTATCATACATCTGCGCCCATGCGTCGGCAGAGGAGAAAGACGATGTGCTATATGCGGCAGAAGCATGGACCATGACAACAGCAGATGAAGCAGCTTTGGGAGTGTTCGAGAGAGGAAAGTTCTTCCAAAGATTTATGGACCTCTACGCGTTGGCGATGGCGAATACCGAAGAAGATTGAATGATGAGCTGTACGAGCTATACGCAGACATCAGCATAGTCCAGCGAATAAAACGCAGTGGCTGCGCTGGCTAGGCCATGTTATGCGAATGAAAGATGATGCTCCGGCCAAGAAAGTATTTCTATCGGAACCCGCCTATGGAAGCAGAGGTAGAGGGCGGCCCCCACTCCGTTGGAAGGACCAGGTGGAAAACGATTTAAGCTCCCTTGGTGTGACCAATTGGCGCCGGTTGGCGGAGCGAAGGAGCCTTGTTGGACGGCCATAACCATTTAGACGGTTAAGCGTCAATTAATTAAGTAAGTAAGTAATAAGTACATATGATATACAATTTATATTTATTTGTCCAGATGCTGAATCATTTGGCTCATCTCGCTGCCTTTTATCTTCTTCGATTAAACATTCATCTGTATACATTAATATACTTCCATACATGCGTTTTAATGTTTATTTTTACTTTATTTCTATTGTATTTATAATCGTCTTCCATCTGCGTTTTCGGTTACTCCCACTATACACTTTTATTGTGTTTCGCTTATCGGTCGTTGGATGAGGCTCGTGCCATCTGCCAAAGTTGCTTTGGCCTATTTGCGAATTTTTATCTTTATTTGCAATGTAAATATTTAGCACAGATGCGTTTGGATCTTATTTGTTTAGTTATTAGGCGTTTTATTAGATTATTAGTAGCGTTCCAATGAAGGCTGATCCAGATACGGATATAAATTAATATGCAAATGGAACAAAAAAGCTGTGATCCTGATATGAATCTGGATCAATTTCGGATCAACAGGGTGGCTCAGTTGATTTGGATTTTTGTGGAAAATTTTTGACAGCAGTACATAGGGTATGTACTTGGTAGCACTTACAAAGATATGCACTAGGGCATCCGATATTTAAACTATTTTTTCCACTCGACAACCCATACATTTTAACTTTAAGTCTGAAAACAAACTATTAAGACCATAAAATTATTAAACTACATTCATTTTAAATCATGATAGAAAAACTATAAATTTTTTATGTGAAGAATACAAGAACCACAATATGTGCAATTGCTTTTTGCACAAAGCTCCTGATAGAAATAAAATTTTAAATATCAGCCTTGGGACAATAGTTATTGATTTTAAAATGCTTCTTTTGGTACCTCTCCCGACATTTTCGGTGTGTTTAAACTGCCGACCCCTCTGTTAAGCATTAATACTCTAGCTTTTTTAAGTACAAATTCCAATACAATTTTATATGGAAAATATATCGCATTTGTGGCATGGTTTAAGGAGTTAATTTTACTACCTATTAATTAAACAATTTGCTTTAACTTTTTTTTAGGACAATTTTATGGAGCGATTCAGGGGAAAAAGGTTGAAAATAACAGGCACCCTATTATGTGTACGCATTCATTGAGTACCGCCAACTCTCATAGTACTGATCCTAATCGTTGAAATGAGATTTGATCGTGATCCAGAGCTCTATAACTCAATGGAACGCCACTATTGATTTTATATTCTTTTAGTTTTTGGCGGCCACCGTGGTGTGATGGTGGCGTGCTCCGCCTACCACACCGTATGCCCTGAGTTCGCACCCCGGACAAAGCAACATCAAAATTTTAGAAATAAGGTTTTTAAATTAGAAAAAAATTTTTCTAAGCCGGGTCGCCCCTCGGCAGTGTTTGGCAAGCGCTCCGGGTGTATTTCTGCCGTGAAAGGCTCTCAGTGCAGATGCCGTTCTGAGTCGGCATAAAACATGTAGGTCCCGTCCGGCCAATTTGTAGGGAAAATCAAGAGAGGCACGACGCAAATTGGAAGAGAAGCTCGGCCTTAGATCTCTTCGGAGGTTAAATCGCCTTACATTTTTTTTTTTTAGTTTGTGCTTTAAACCATACATTCAAGCATATATACATACATACATACATATGAAAACGTTGTATATTTTGTTAGTGTATTTCAAGTTTGCTATGAAAAGTTCATTTGTTCTTTATGCGAGAACATCTATATTTATTTCCACTTTGCTCTATTCTTTTAGTAACGATCTTATTATTGCATTTCCTGTCTACTTTCGCGTTGTTGTTTTCATGTGGTTCGCTTATGGGTAGTCGTTTGAGCTAAAGACGAATGCCAGGCTGTCCTGCCTCATTTTCGAATTTCGATATTTATTAGCTATGTAAATATTTGTCAAAAACCAATTTCAGATTTTACTGACGAATATTTTTGTTGACAGCAAAATCGATAATTTTTGAATACTATATAATTACAAACGGATAACACCCCGATTACAAATTAGGAGCACTACGATAACTAATCGATTACTTTTGCCCATTAAGAGAGCAAGATGGGCCTTTTTTGGTAGAGCGTCGAGACTAAAATACTTTGGCCTAGCTATGGCAAAATATGGTCAATCGTGCATGAAGTGTCTCGACAATTCCACCTAGTCATTCTACACGCAGCTGCAGAAAGAGAGAATTTCCAGTATGTTAAGACCTACCACATGGACTCACGTTGGAAGTGACCCACGCAGTGAATCACCATTGATAGAACTCAATAATTTCAGCAGATAGTTAAATATCCACTTTCTGCCAAAAGGATCTCGCTACCCGTATGAGTTTTCAGCAGGGATTACCCTTATTGCTTTAAATGTATGAAAACATTTATTTGAAGCAATTTTTAATTTATAATTTATTTAATAATTTGCGAAAAATTTAAACAACGTGACATCAGGACGGAAAAGGTGACATCTGTTTCGATTATACCTTGTAAATCTCTTCAAAGCCTTTTCTCCCGGGAGTGGGATTTGAACCCGCACTCCTACGATGGTTGAAGTGTTGTTGCTTTTTGTTCTATATACAGAACTACAACGAATTAACCAACGTTGTCTATTTGCTATATTTTTCCCAAATTATTAAATAGATACGGCCACCGTGGTGTGATGGTAGCGTGCTCCGCCTACCACACCGGATGCCCTGGGTTCAAACCCCGGGCAAAGCAACATCAAAAATTTTAGAAATAAGGTTTTTCAATTAGAAGAAAATTTTTCTAAGCGGGGTCGCCCCTCGGCAGTGTTTGGCAAGCGCTCCGTGTGTATTTCTGCCAAGAAAAGCTCTCAGTGAAAACTCATCTGCCTTGCAGATGCCGTTCGGAGTCGGCATAAAATGTAGGTCCCGTCCGGCCAATTTGTAGGAAAATTCCAGAGGAGCACGACGCAAATTGGAAGAGAAGCTCGGCCTTAGATCTCTTCGGAGGTTATCGCGCCTTATATTTATTTTATTTTTTTAATAAATAGATCACGCTACCCTCCAAGTGGTAGTGTGCGCCCAGCATTTGCTTAGCTGACTCGAGGCCCATCTATAAAAGAGCAGACCAGAGGTACTCCATATTCGTTACACCCACCAATGTTCGGGTTTTACCCATGCGGGCTGGGAGATATGTGTGAAAGTTCCCAGGTATATTGATATATTTTGGGGTCACGGATGATTTCAATATACGACCGCAAGCCACCCTACTACCCTCGACGAATTACCGATTACCTACAACGAATTAACCCACGTTGTCTATTTGCTATATTTTTCCCAAATTATTAAATAGATCTCTCTACCCTCCAAGAGGTAGTGTGCGCCCAGCATTTGCTTAGCTGACTCGAGGCCCATCTATAGCAGAGCAGACCAGAGGTACTCCATATTCATTACACCCACCAATATTCGGGTTGTACCCATGCGGGCTGGGAGATATGTGTGACAGTTGCCAGGTATATTGATATATTTCGGAGTCACGAATGATTTCAATATACGACCGTAAGCCACCCTACCACCCTCGATCGAACCACAATTGAACTTAGAGCTTTAATAGCAGCTTGGCTATAGGAGAAGATATTGTATTCTCTAACCATATTAGCACGGGATAACATACAATCTACCGCATTTTTTATTGCGGCAACCTCCACTTAGAGGACGATGCAGTGATCAGGCAATTTAAATTTGCGGCTTACGTCGAGGCCCTGGTAGAACATCTTCTTTCACCTTCCCATACAAATTTGACTCATTTATCATCGGAAATTTATATAAATTTTATTTAAAGTCCGAAAGTAAAACAATACACATTTTTTTTTGAGCTGATAAAGCATCAAAAATCATATTCATATCATACGATTTTTTGGCTCACAAGGGAGAACGTCGGCAAACTGTCTTGTGTTTTTGTTAAGCTCTTTTGATTTGGTGATGTGAATGCGAGAAAAAATTTTAGTCTAAATTTGAATCCATTTATTAGTCTAAGCAATATTTTTGTAGTAAACTTTAAAGACTTCAATTCATTTTAATTGGGTTTAAGTTTTTAACCGAACTGATCAAAAAATCTATAATATTTCATATTTTATTTTATGTGATTATTATCTAAAATTCTTAAAAATTTACTTTCTAAATAAAAATTGTTTTGACAATCTTCCTCTGCAAATAAGCAATTTATTCAGCTGCTGTATGCTAAAAATCCAAATTACTTACAATTGAACAAACAAAATTAAAAGCCAAAATAAACATTAATGATTTTTAAATATTACAAGCAGGTGGTCGAACACAACAATCTTCTTCACTTCATTAGCCAACAAAATGCATAGAGATGGGAAAGGGGGAAACACCCAAATGGCAAATACTCGATAAATTGGTTATAAATGGTAAAAATGGGTAAATACCCAAATATTTACCCAAAGGAAGGATAAAAATAGTCTTTTGGAAAATATGGGAAACAAACACACAAATCCAATCCAAAATGTACCCGATTTGTAATTTATTGGTGGGTAGTTATCCATTGCGCTATCGGTTGAATTAGTTTTAATCTGTAATCCAGCGTTTTTAACAAATCTTTACCCGATTATGCATACCGTTGCCCAAATTTTAGTTAACACATGAAACAATTTTAAGTCAAACAAGTAAGGAAGGTTAAGTTCGGGTGTAACCGAACATTACATACTCAGTTGAGAGCTATGGTGACAACATAAGGGAAAATAACCATGTAGGAAAATGAACCGAGGGAAACCGTGGAATGTGTATCAAATGAAAGGAATTAAAGAGTATTTTATGAGGGAGTGGGCCATAGTTCTATAGGTGGACGCCATTTAGGGATATAGCCATAAGGATGGATCAGGGTTGACTCTAGAATGCGTTTGTACGATATGGGTATCAAATGAAAGGTGTTAATGAGTATTTTAAAAGGGAGTAATCCATAGTTCCATAGGTGGACGCCGTTTCGAGATATCGCCACAAAGGTGGACCAGGGGTGACCCTAGAATTTGTTTGTACAATATGGGCATCAAACGAATGGTGTTAATGAGTATTTTAAAAGAGAGTGGGCCTTAGTTCTATAGGTGGATGCTGTTTCGAAATATCGCCATAATGGTGGACCAGGGGTGACTCTAGAATGTGTTTGTACGATATGGGTATCAAATTAAAGGTATTAATGAGGGTTTTAAAAGGGAGTGGTGGTTGTTGTATAGGTGGTCGCCTTTTCGAGATATCGCCATAAAGGTGGACCAGGGGTGACTCTAGAATGCGTTTTTACGATATGGGTATCAAATGAAAGGTGTTAATGAGTATTTTAAAAGGGAGTAATCCTTAGTTCCATAGGTGGACGCCGTTTCGAGATATCGCCATAAAGATGGACCAGGGGTGCCCTAGAATTTGTTTGTACAATATGGGTATCAAAAGAAAGGTGTTAATATTTTAAAAGGGAGTAATCCTTAGTTCCATAGGTGGGCGCCGTTTCGAGATATCGCCATAAATGTGGACCAGGGGTGACCCTAGAATTTGTTTGTACAATATGGGCATCAAACGAAAGGTGCTAATGAGCATTAAAAGAGAGTGGGCCTTAGTTCTATAGGTGGAAGCCGTTTCGAAATATCGCCATAAAGGTGGAACAGGGGTGACCCTAGAATTTGGTTGTACAATATGGGTATCAAAAGAAAGGTGTTAATAAGTATTTTAAAAGGGAATAATCCTTAGTTCCATAGGTGGACGCCGTTTCGAGATATCGCCATAAAGGTAGTTCCATAGGTGGACGCCGTTTCGAAATATCGCCATAAAGGTGGAGCAGGGGTGACCCTAGAATTTGTTTGTACAATATGGGTATCAAAAGAAAGGTGTTAATGAGTATTTTAAAAGGGAGTGGGCCTTAGTTCTATAGGTGGAAGTCGATTCGAAATATCGCCATAATGGTGGACCAGGGGTGACTCTAGAATGTGTTTGTACGATATGGGTATCAAATTAAAGGTACTAATGAGGGTTTTAAAAGGGAGTGGTGGTTGTTGTATAGGTGGTCGCCTTTTCGAGATATTGCCATAAAGGTGGACCAGGGGTGACCCTAGAATTTGGTTGTACAATATGGGTATCAAAAGAAAGGTGTTAATAAGTATTTTAAAAGGGAGTAATCCTTAGTTCCATAGGTGGACGCCGTTTCGAGATATCGCCATAAAGGTAGTTCCATAGGTGGACGCCGTTTCGAAATATCGCCATAAAGGTGGAGCAGGGGTGACCCTAGAATTTGTTTGTACAATATGGGTATCAAAAGAAAGGTGTTAATAAGTATTTTAAAAGGGAGTAATCCTTAGTTCCATAGGTGGACGCCGTTTCGAGATATCGCCATAAAAGGTGGAGCAGGGGTGACCCTAGAATTTGTTTGTACAATATGGGTATCAAACGAAAGGAGTTAATGAGTATTTTAAAAGGGAGTGGGCCTTAGTTCTATAGGTGGACGCCTTTTCGAGGTATCGCAGTAAAGGTGGACCAGGGGTGACTCTAGACTTTGTTTGTACGATATGGGTATCAAATGAAAGGTGTTAATGAGTATTTTTAAAAGGGAGTGGGCCTTCGTTCTATAGGTGTTCGCTTTTTCGAGATATCGCCATAAAGATGGACCAGGGGTGACTTTAGAATATGTTTGTACGATATGGGTATCAAATGAAAGGTGTTAATGAGTATTTTAAAAGGGCGTGGGGCTTAGTTCTATAGGTGGACGCCTTTTCGAGATATCGCCTTAAAGGCGGCCCGGCAGAACTTTTTCATTTTCTTCTACTTAATATGGTAGGTGTCACAACCATTTTATAAAGTTTTTTCTAAAGTTAAATTTCGCGTCAATAAAACAATCCAATTACCTTACCATGTTTCATCCCTTTTTTCGTATTTGGTATAGAATTATGGCATTTTTTCATTTTTCATAATTTTCCATATCGAAAAAGTGGGCGTGGTCATAGTCGGATTTCGTTCATTTTTCATGCCAAGATAAAGTGAGTTCAAGTAAGTACGTGAACTAAGTTCATTAAAGATATGTCGATTTTTGCTCAAGTTATCGTGTTAACGGCCATGAGGAAGAACAGACGACCGACTGTGTATAAAAACTGGGCGTGGCATCAACCGATTTCGCCCATTTTCACAGAAAACAGTTAACGTCATAAAATCTATGCCCCTACCAAATTTCAAAAGGATTGGTTAATTTTTGTTCGACTTATGGCGTTAAAAGTATCCTAGACAAATTAAATGAAAAAGGGCGGAGCCACGCCCATTTTGAAATTTTCTTTTATTTTTGTATTTTGTTGCAACATATCATTACTGGTGTTGAATGTTGACATAATTTACTTATATACTGTAAAGATATTAGAATTTTTTTTTAAATTTTACTTTAAAAAACATTTTTTTTTAAAGTGGGCGTGGTCCTTCTCCGATTTTGCTAATTTTTATTAAGCGTACATATAGTAATAGGAGTAACGTTCCTGCCAAATTTCATCATGATATCTTCAACGACTGCCAAATTACAGCTTGAAAAATTGTTAAATTACCTTCTTTTAAAAGTGGGCGGTGCCACGCCCATTGTCCAAAATTTTACTAATTTTCTATTTTGCGTCATAAGTTCAACTCATCTACCAAGTTTCGTCGCTTTAGCTGTCTTTTGTAATGAATTATCGCACTTTTTCGGTTTTTCGAAATTTTCGATATCGAAAAAGTGGGCGTGGTTATATTCCGATATCGTTCATTTTAAATAGCGATCTGAGATGAGTACTCAGGAACCTACATACCAAATTTCATCAAGATACCTCAAAATTTACTCAAGTTATCGTGTTAACGGACGGACGGACGGACATGGCTCAATCAAATTTTATTTCGATCCTGATTATTTTGATATATGGGAGTCTAAATCTATCTCGATTCCTTTATATATGTGCAACCAACCGTTATCCAATTAAACTTAATATACTCTGTGAGCTCTGCTCAACTGAGTATAAAAAGAGTCAGAAAAAATATATAAATTGGAGCATTTACAGTCGCAATGCGCTCATTTGGAGGCTGAAACCAATGTATTTCCCCTCTTGCAGTGGTCGTTATATATGAGCCTATTAGCGTATGTATATCATTTGAGCCTAAATAAGAGTCCGATATGAGTTTTAAAATGCATTTAAACAGCTCATATTATACTCTACTGGAACACTTCCCGGCACGTTTGCCACACCATGTTTTAATTTTGGACCAAAATTCACGGAAAAAGGACCAAATCTCAAAAAAAGGACCAAATTTTTTTTTATTTTATTGGTATATAAGGAGGTCATATTGGCTGTCAAATACAAAACTTTAGGATGTTTCCATGGTTTCCTATATAAAATTTTACTGGACGTAGTAAATACTTTGCTTTAATTCAAGGGAAAAAAAAAAATAAAATGTAGTTTATGGTATTATATTTTCACATTTCTAGTATAAGTGTATGTCGTTCACCAACCTAACGTTGTGACCCTAGATTTGCTCACAAAGCTTTTAGTTCCAGCATTATGTTGTTGGTTGCAATGAAACAAAATATATAGCGCAGTTAAGTTTTAGTAAGGAAGGGTTCAAAAATTTGCATTCTGGTCGAACTATGTGGAAAACTCAGTAGAGCATAAACGAAATTAAACAATTTTATTAGTTCTATTTCTGTAGATGCTTACTTTTCCGTTAACGTTTAAACTTTATATCATAGCCTAGATTCAGTAAGTGTGCGTTTTGATACCAAGCCTCAGGGATTAATGCTAGCACCTACGGGGATAATTTTACACAAAATATTTCTCCCAAAATCAAATCTCTTTTGCATTTGCTTTAAAAGCTGAATATAAAAATAAAATTTTTTAATCGCTTTCGTTGTACATTTATACAGTTATCGCTTTTAAGAAGTATTTCTGCCTTCCAGTTAAAATATTTCTTGTGCCAAAATACTTAGTTTTAAAGTATCTTGCGTGGCTTAACCCAACAAAAGTCCTGAATTCCTTGAACTCATTGCGCTGGGTGAGAAATATTTAAATATCGACGTGCCTTCACAAACTCTCAATATCTCTCGGTATGCTGCAATTAAGTAAGTGACAAGTATACTTAATATAAAATAAAATAGTTTCATTCTTTTACATAGTTTTCAATTCATTAAAGTTCACGCTTCATCAGCTGCAAGCCTTGGCAAATTTCTTAGAGGCGCACGTGTATTTGAAATACATACTTTTAGCTCTACAAGTGACAAAAATCTTTCACTAAGTGTTTAATAACCGATGGAAATAGTTAGTCATTATTATTATAATTATTAAACAGTAGTTTTTTCATAAGTCCGCTGTTTCATCAACAATTAACGACAGTGTGTTTGCCAATACTTTTCTTTTTAATGCCTCGCCCAAATTATTTCCTAGGTTGTTGTTGTTGTAGCGACTTTGGGGAGTGTTATCAATGTGATGGTCCTTTGTCGGATACAGATCCGATACGCTCCGGTAACACAGCACCATTAAGGTGCTGGCCCGACCATCTCGGGAACGATTTATATGGCCACATTGAACCTTCAGGCCATCCCTCCCTCCCCACCCCAAGTTCCATGAGGAGCTTGGGGTCGCCAGAGCCTCGTCTGTTAGTGTAACGGTATTCGCCGCTCGAAGGTGAGGTTGACAATTGGGTTGGAGAAGCTATATGTTGCGCTACACAACCCCTTGAATTCCCTGGTGAAATGTCACTGTTCTCGTACATTTTTATTGACTGAGCAATTTTTTGTGGTGAGAAATCCATTGAAGTAAATTCAAAATTGTAGGGGGGTTAACGAATGTGCTTCAAATTTTTTGGGTGAAAAAGAAAGAAAAGTACCAAAATCGTGGCAACTGCCCCTAAAAAGAACCAAGATTGAAGAAAATGGACCAGTGGACCAAACGGGGTTGGAAGGGACCATTTTTGGACCCAAAGTGGCAACCGTGCTTCCCGGCATCATTTTTAACTCTAATAAGCTCTGATTATATGACACCTATTTGGCCTATTTATTAGGCATCCTCAGCGCTTATTGGGGGCATATATAGTTCGACACACCAGGACAGAGCGTGGCAGCTTTGCGGTCACATTAAAAATGTCGAGCAGCGTCCGTGAGCGGAAAAACATCGATGCTTAGACAAAAAAATAATAGTAAGGGTAACAATAATGTACAAATGTAATTCATTTTGTATTAAAACGAAAAATTTTCGTAACAAAACAAAGTATCAATATTTGTTCCAAACTCGCTTTGACGAACATACATTTTTGATTAGTGATAATTTTTGCATGCTCGGTTAGGAACTTTTAAGCCGTTAAATAAAAGGCTAAAATTAAATTTTCTTTTACTCTCCTACGCGTTCGACGGTTTTCTGATTCCTACATTGCCCACTTATTTTAGGCTTGTTTCGGACTCTTAAATTATGAGCGTCGTGAGCATGTTTGAGGGTTAGCTTTGCTTGCGTAAATATGTGTACCTTATAAACATTTTCGAAGCGCTTACAGTTCTGGAGTTCAATATCGTTCCCAAATATGTGAAAAATATCAGCCTAAAAAATACTATCACCTAAGAGTCTTTTATGACTCCAATTTGATGAAATTATGAATAAACGAAAACTATTAAAATAAGTAAACTAGGCAGCTCCGAATATAAACTCAGAAATTTTTCTGCGAAAATGTATACTAAATAAAAATTTAATTCAATAATTCATTGCTATCTTATCCTCATGAGAGATTTATCACAACAATTTTCTCTTCTATATTTTCCGCTTCGGATATGTGTCAAAAATTCTTTCTAAAAGCCTTGAAATAGTGTCATTAAAGAACTCAAAGGTAGCAGTACATGAGGCCAATAAGGCTCATATATGATATTGGAAGGAGGCTTGTATAAGACTTATATTAGAGGCAAACTATTAACGTGCTAGAAGTCATATAGCATTCAATTCAGGCTCCTAAATGGGTTCATAACGAGTGCAAATGATCCAAATTTTTGGACTCCTTTCATTGATGAATAATAATTCTAAGCAGCCTCTATTGTTGATTTTTAGATATCCAAAAAAAGATACAAAAAAAGAATATTGCGGGTCATGATTCAATTACTAGAGGTTTGTTCTCGAACGATGACAGACCTTTGACACTCCCAAATTGAAAAATCTGGACAGGTTGCCTTTACGAAGTAAGGAAAACGGGGAATAGTTCAATCCCCTTCAGTGAAAATTGTAGTAGAAAAGTATCTTTGGTAGTATATTAATAGTGATAAAAAATTTGTAAATGCCAAAAGTTTTTGGGGAAATAATTAATTTTCTACTAAATATTTCGTGAATTGATAAAGTTAGGTTGGTTTGGTCATTCTTTCAGAAATTGTTTGAATAATGCTGTACGTTAGAATTTTATTCAAAAATGCACTATCCCAAAATTTGTTTCAAAAAACTCTCTATATGAGCATAAGTTCAATGCATTTTGTCATAAGAGGGAGTTAATGAAAAGCATTCTGAGATGAATGCTCTAATATAGGGCGGTTTTGTGACAAATCCTGAATTGGGAAATTTTTGAAAAATATTTTGAGATAGCACGATTTTGCACAGGCAGCCGACATGGGGTGATACGCTACACAGTAGCCGCAATGAACTGACAAAAACAAAAAATAAAGTATTCATGGAAGCGTTCCGGATAAACCGTTAATTTAGAATATCCGGAAAACGTTCATTTGATACTACCTCACGAGGTCCGAATATATCAAATAAGTATATACATAATATTCCAAATGTTAACCGATTCCCCAAATTCTTAAATGGAGACGAATGTTCCGAACATACGGAATTAATAGAACAGAAGGTCGACTTTTAATACGCGCCCAAACATATCGAGATCGAGTGTCAAAAGACGCTTATTGACGTCGCAAACAATAATACGAAGGCGGAAATCAAAATTACACCGGGTTGCGTTGGCGGCCTTCAGCCGAGTTTATAAAAAATTACCCTGGCCAGTCCACCAATGAGGTAGGATCAAAATTAAATGCGTGCAAAATCCATTTGTACACAAAATCTTTTTCAGTGCACAAAAACATTACAACAACCACATGAAAATTGCCAACTTCAACTGCAAATATCTCCGGACAGAGATACAACTTTTCTTTTCCGCCTTCGGATTATTGTTGTCGAGGTCACCTCTCTCGATATTTTTGGACGCGTATTAGCAGTAGACTCCTGTTCTAAACTTTTACCTGAATAAGTTAACATGCCCACTGAGTCCAATTCGTTATGGCATCTCCATTATTTACTAATGAGATTTTTACGTGAATCGATTTAATAGTCGAGGTTTTGACGTTGAACGATGCATTTTGAATTGGTTTTGGGTTTCGTATAGTCATAGATTTACGAAAGTGCACGATTTCTTGGTGTTCTCACTTTTCATAAAATTGCCTATGTTCAATGTTTAGCCATACTAATACATCGAGGCATAGTTAATAAATTCATTATCCAGTTCAGTATTTCGGTATTTGTAAACTGATTACTTCCTATTTCTACTACTAATATTTTTCGAAAATTCGCAAAGAAAGAACACAGTTAATGGATATCAATTCGATTTGGGAGTCAAATGGTTGCAATTGTCAAAAAATTTGTCTGTCGAGCAAACCTCTTGTGATTGAATCATGATTTCGGGTATTTTCCTGGTATTTACCCATTAAAATGGTAAATACCTGGCACAATCCCATCTCTAAAAATGCACATAAAAAAGTACTTATTTAAGAAAAAATTTCGTGACCAGCGCTCATAACTTTGGCTGATGACAAAAATTCTGAAATACGTCGAATTATTTTTCTCTCTTTTTTTTTATAAGAACACACAAATTTTTGTTCTAACAAATGACTAACATAAACAAACATTTGTACATACACGCGAGGTTATGCATAAGCCATTAAACAAAAAAATTGTCTCAAAATTAACGATGAACCACCATGACCTCAAAAAACCGATTTATTTATGCTGGTGTCGCCCAGCTATTTGGAACAATTTGGCGCCTAATGTGCGGGCTGCTACAAAGAAGTATGCTACTTACATATACATATTTCATAGTAATTATAAAACATGAAAATAATCAAAGACCCTATTAACGTATGTGGCTTACAAATGCGTGCAAGCAAGAAAATAGCAAATATTTATATTTAGTTAATATAACAAATGCCGAATGCCACATGCCACAAGCGGATGACAGCAGGGTAGAGAATTCGCGCTGACTTGAAGTTTATGAATTATGTTTGCACATAAAAATGCATGTCAAATTGTATAAATACATGCATATATATGTTTCAATTATTATATATGCATATGTGTTTTTGCGTTTTGTCATGCTATAAGCAAACACAAGCGTTCTAAAAATATATCCATTTGCCTTTGAACGGATATACAAACATGCAGGTAGTAAAAAGAATGACTGAGTCGACGTGCGAGGGATTTAAATAAAGACGAAACATGCTTGCACGAATTTGCTTTGCAATGGGTGTAAAGGAGATGATAGACCCGAGACAATGTGCTTTTGGTATTTTAGGTACCAACAAAATTTGGAAGTTTTCGAGTTTTCCTTGATGAGAAAACCGTTAGGATGCGGTATTAGAATATAGAGGATAAATCTATCAATAATTTTATGTGAGAAAGTCCCTCTCTCATTTTGCTAGAAAATCATCGAAAGAACTCTACCAAATTACATAAGATCACTTGGTAAAATACGGTTGTAACTTTGCGTTACACATTAATATAACCCCACTGTAACACCAAGCCCTCACCACTTAACCTCAAGGTACACTACCACAAACAGGCACTACCGGAAACAACTATTAAGTTCATCAAGTAATCATTCGTTATGCCTCCATTCCGTGGAATAGTGTCAACTGATTTTGCTCTGCGAAGTTACGCTCACGTCGCTCTAGCTTTACTGTTGCCATAAATTGCTCAACATTTGCCACTCGATAGTTGCATTATATCCGCCATCACGTAGTACCAAGCAGCTGTTGCCCAGCTGTTTCTGATATGAGACTATCTGCTAACCATATTGCACGGATGGGGCATGACTTTTGTTAGATGCGTTTGGACCCCATATACTTGAAATAGCAAAGGCCAATTATAAACCTTCCAGCGGCATTTGGAGTTGCGGTAAAGGACTACTCAAATCCGTAACACTTCCATTAACTTTTGGGGAGTATTTTTGGGATTACAGTAATAACTCTCTGCCGCTCTTAAGTTCCACTGTTTTTCCCAATTTTGTCTAATATTAAATGAAATTTGAGATCGGAAACTGAAACGGGAGACGAAACTAGAACGGGAACTGAAACCCGACCCGAATTGAAATCGGGACCAAAATTGTTAGATACCGCAACTCAAAATCGAGCCGAAGCTGGAACTGTAATGAGAACTGAGACCAAAACCGAACCCAAATCGCAACAAAAGTCATTCAATACCGGGACCTGCAAACGGAACTGAAGCTAAAACTATAACCGGAGTCGAAGCCGAAAACGGAATTAGCACTGAACCAGGAACCAGACTAGAGACAAAATGGGATTGATACAGGAAGCGAAATCAAAACTGAAAGCCGAAACGAGGAACGGCAACCAGAATGGAACTTGGATTTGTACGCAAACCTGTAACAAGACTGAAGTCGAAGGCTAAGCTGAATCCGCTAGCGGAACCGAAGCTGTAATGAAACCAAAAATAACTCCAAAAGCAAAGGCAAATTAAGAACAGAACTCGGACTTAGTACTAAAACCAAACTGAAAACCGGAAGCGAGAATACCGTAAAAGAAACTGAAACTATTACAGAACGTGGAACCGATAGTAAAATAGAGCGAGTTCTGAAACTGAACCTAAATCAGAACCCGAAACCGGAACAAAAGACAAAATAGGAAACAGAACGGAACCGAAACGTAAAATGAAGCTTAAATCGAAGCAGCAACCAGACTGGAACCAAAACCAAAGCCGATACCAATATTGATGCCGCAAACAGAACCGAATCGTAATAGAAACCAAACCTGATATTAAAAGATAGCCGAAATTTAAATAGATCCCAGATAGGGAACTAAGCAGTAAGCGAAGATTAAAATTTAAATTGAAATTTCCCTGTCTTCCTTTGATCCTGCAATTAAATCGTTTAACATCAACCCGAAAGCGTTCTTGTACCGGGTATCAATCGAATATATACGAGTATCCCAATTAAACGTTAAGCCTATTTGACATCCATAAAGTATTGAAAAATAGCCGAAACTGGCGCCAGAGTCTAATACACAATACAAAAACTCATCAAACATGAAGTTTAAATGACGTTTTAGTGACGAACTGAGCTAAATCTATATATAAAAAACAAAGTGGTGTTAGTTACACTACGCATAACTCAAGAACGGATGAACCGATTTGGCTGAAAATCGGTGGAGAGGTAGCTTAAAACCAGGGAACGGACATATGATACTTTCTATATCGTTCTGGCTAGGGTCTTGAGATCAAAACGTGGACATGTGTAATCCTGGGATGTGTTTGTAAAGTATGAGTATAAAATGGAAGCTGGGTGACCCCTGGGTGACTAGAGTCTCGAAATATAGGCCAAAACGTGGACCCGAGCACCCCTAGAATGTGTTTATACAATATGGATAACAAATGAAAGCTGTTGATGAGTGCTTTAGTACAGGGCAGTTTTCATACCTATTGGTGACTAGGGTCTCGAGGTATAGGCCAAAACGTGGACCCGGGCACCACGAGAATGTGTGTGTATTATGGATATCAAATGAAAGCTGTTGCTGAGAGCTTTAAAGTAATTTTCAAATTTTCATTTTGATATTCGATTTAGTCGCATCAACCTGGCAAGCCGCAATAAAGACATGAATTAATAATACCCACATACCTATTTACATACGTCCCATTCGATTTATCTGAAATTTGGTATATAAATTTGCCTATATTAGTATTTACGATGTTTTTTCCGGGAAGTACCACAGACGGACTAGGACTGGGATTAGGACTAGGACTGGGACAGAGATTGAGACTCGGAGTGGAACTGGGACTGAGACTCGAAATGGGACTGGAGCAAAATACATACCACCCTCTGGGACTGGCAATAAGATATGCAGAAGAATGAGAAAAGGTTGAGAGAAGAGAAAAGAGAGAAGGAGACAGAGAAAGAGATAGAATGAGACGAAGATAGAGATAGATGAAGCGAAAAATACGGAGGGAGGAGTGAATACAAAGATTAGGAAAAAGTTTAGAGGGGGAAGGGCACAGTTAGACGGAAAAAGCTTATTAAAATATATGCAGATATACCAAATTTAGGGCAGAACAGCGTCTTTCGGGTCTGCTAGTATTAAAAAAAAGAAGAAATTTGAGAAAAATTCCCACAACCTAATGTAGGTCTGTTTAAATAAATTCTAGGGAATGTTGAAGGGTTAAATACTCTAGATTATTATTTGTAAGGACATACTTCACGTTCTTTCCACCCTTAGTTAGGCAATAATTTTTGTTACTATCATTAAGGAACATACGCTTTTCCAACATTCTCTAAAGCGTAGTCCATGACCTTCAGGATGTAGAATGCTTCACATCAGAGCATTAAAACATGTTTCTTTTGAAAAGGTGGAGCTTTGTACTTTGTTTTCAAAACATACAACAGGAGTTGAAGTGGAATCAGTTCTATAAAAGACAAGTTAAAATTCTTTAATTTGTATTGAAACACTTGTCGCCTCCAAATGTACACCAGATATTTGCCTTAATTGTTGTAATTTAGGGCACAGTGGGCTTAAAAGTCAATACAAATTTATTTATTTTTATGTCCAACAATGCAAATAAAGTCTTTGTTTAATTTTTACAATACAAATGTATGACCATTTACTTTGTTGTTCTTATGCCTTTATATGATGTGTTTTACGATTGTGAGCGCATTAGGTTGACAAGTATAATGCCTCGTCTCGACAGCGCCACGGTGGGCAAATTTAATGCATAACGCAAATGTGATATTTCAGAAAAAGTCAAACAAATGCATACGTGAATGTGGACTTAAGCAAAAGTATGCATTTATATATTTAAAAATGTATATGCAACTGCAGTGTTGTCTTTTGAATTTTGAAATGCAGTGACGTGTTTAGCGTCTTTGACTTAATTTTAGAATTTCGCGTTCTGACCTAATTTTATTTTTGTAAGAGGAAAATATTATTTTTTTTCTTACAGCAATTTTATGACTTATTCTAGGCAACTGAATGATTATTCGAATCTATGTTGTAAAAGTAAGCATAGACAATTTCATAAAAACTCACACGGATTATATTTAATGGGAATTTTCGCTTGACACAAATTTTAAATCACATCACATCATTTTTTTATACTCAGCTGAGCAGAGCTCACAGAGTATATTAATTTTGTTCACATAACGGTAATCCGTAACGGCATAAACTAATCGAGATAGATATAGACTTCTATATATCAAAATGATCTGGGCGAAAAAAGAAATTTATTTAGCAATGTCCCTCCGTCCGTCTGTCCGTAAACACGATAACTTGAGTAAATTTTGAGATATCCTAATGGAATTTGGTACGTAAGTTCCTGGGAACTCATCTCAGATCGCTATTTAAACCGAATGAAATCGGACTATTACCACGCCCACTTTTTCGATATCGAAAAACCGAAATAGTGCGATAATTCCTAACCAAAGACGGCTAAAGCGATGAAACTTGGTAGGTGGGTTGACATTATGACGCAAAATGCAAAATTAGTAAAATTTTGGACAATGGGCGTGGCACCGCCCACTTTTAAAAGAAGGTAATTTAAAAGTTTTGCAAGCTGTACTTTGGCAGTCGTTGAAGATATCGTGATGAAATTTGACAGGAACGTTACTCCTATTACTATATGTATGCTAAATAAAATTAGCAAAATCGGATGATCAACACGCCTACTTTTAAAATAAAATTTTAATAGTCAAATTTAAAAAAATAATTGAATATCTTTACAGTATATAAGTAAATTATGTCAACATTCAACTCCAGAAAATTTCAAAAAGCCGTGCCTCCGCCCTTTTTCATTTAATTTGTCTAGAATGCTGAATACTTTTAATGCCATAAGTCGGACAAAAATTTACCAATCCTTGTGAAATTCGGTAAAGGCATAGCTCCTATGACGATAACTGATTTCTGTGAAAATGGGAGATGTCGGCTGAAGCCACGCCCAGTTTTTATACACAGTCGACCGTCTGTCCTTCCGCTCGGCCGTTAACACAATAACTTGAGCAAAAATCGATATATCCTTACTAAACTTAGTTCACATACTTATCTGACCTCACTTTATCTTGGTATTAAAAACGGGCGAAATCCGATTATGACCACGCCAACTTTTTCCGATATCGAAAATTTCGAAAAATGAAAAAAAAAAATGCCTTAATTCTATACTGAATATGAAAAAAGGGATGAAACTGGTGATCGGATTGGTTTTTTGACACAAAATATAACTTTAGAAAAAACTTTATAAAATGGGTGTGACACCTACCATATTAATTAGAAGATAATGAAAAAATTCTGCGGGGCGAAATCAAAACCCTTGGAATCATGGCAGGAATACTGTTCGTCGTATTACATATATAAAAAAATTAGCGGTATGGGACAGATGATGATCTGGGTCACCCTGGTCCACATTTTGGCCGATATCTCGAAAACGCCTTCACATATACAACTAAGTGCCCCTACCTTTAAAAACCCTCATTAATACCTTTAATTTGATACCCATATCGTACAAACACATTCTAGAGTCACCCCTGGTCCACCTTTATGGCGATATCTCGGAAAGACGTTCACCTAGAGAGCTATGGCCCACTCCCTTTTAAAATACTCTTTAATACCTTCCATTTGATACCCATGTCATACAAACATATTCCAGGGTTACCCTAGGTTCATTTTCCTACGTGGTGATTTTGCCTTATTTTGTGTCTAAAGCGCTCAGCTGATTATGTAATGTTCGGTTACACCCGAACTTAGCCTTCCTTACTTGTTTTTATCTGTACTTGACGGTATTATAATTTTTTATTGGTATCGATCATGCACTACAAGAGTTCTCAAATGGCTTATCTTAATTGAAGTAATAAGCAAACAAGAATAGAAAAAGTAAAGAATTTAATTTCGAAAAAAACAACATTGTTTCCCGAGGTCTCACTTAAAGCACCTTTTGGAGCGTAGGAAGGGAGATGGGGTGGGTCCCCTGAGCGAGATGAAAACCGCTAGAGGAGTGGAGATATTTAACACTTTTGGAGATGTTGTTATGGATATGCACCTGGTATGTATGAGCTAGGAAAAGGCCAAGTCGATTTGAGTGGTATAGGGGTTCGAATATATCACCGATAAATCATGTCTTTCGTATAAGATGATTACAGTAAAATACCCAATCAATAGTAAGTTCCAAATCCTTACTGCCCTTTCTGTGCTTATCAGGTATGAGTCTTTTAGTAATTAGCATACGTAATGACTGCAATATTCTTAATGCCGTCGATGGGATTACACGGTTGAACATTAGATCTTAAACTTTTTGGTATATTAATTATTATTTTGGTGTACATAAACGATAAAATTTTTTTGGTTTTATATGCAGACCTTGCAAAATTTAACACGAAACGAGCTCATATGACCGGTTTTAAATTGAAACATTTCGGTTTAAACTTTAGTTCAGAAAATTTCCGCGGAAAAGTATGTAGCATTTAGTACCATATGGTCATACGGTATAACAGCCTGGCTCCTGCACTCTTGCGAAGGACTTAGGCTGTTATTCTTTATGTCCACACGGAACTAAATGTTGCATACTTCTCCGCGGAAATTTTCCGAACTAAAGTTTAAACCGAAATGTTGTCTGCGCACTGTTTTAGATATTTATGAAAGTGGAGTTTTAACGTTGAATTCGGGTGTTGGAACTCATAAACCAACTGCGAAAATCACTTAAAAATAGTAGAAACGTCTAAAAATATGCAGAAGTTAGTTCCTTGAGGGACTGGAGCTAGATTTGGTATACTTTGAGGCACACGTGTATAAACTCATAAATGTAGAACTCAGGGCTTGGATTGAAAAACGTTTTTCCCAAAATTTGAATATTCACTTCGCAAAACTATTGTAGCACTTCCCAAGTCCAAAAAGATAAACTTGGACTCAGGCACTAAACAGCAGATTAAAATAGTAAAAAATAACATAATTATGCTCTATTTTCATTGATTCGCCTCAGAGAAGATACTGCTTTAAAAATAGACTTAAAAGTTTCAAGAATCGATTTATTAGTGCAGACGTAGTATTTTACCCTCTAGCAAAATCACGCGCCATCCAACAAACAATGTTAATTTCAAGAATTTCGGTATATTTTGTTTTTATCTTTGAATACATTTCCTAGTGTGATGAGGTGTATAGCTAGAAGCCAGAAATATTGAGCCCAACACTAATTACATTTCAAGGCTAAAAAGCTAAGCGTTCAAAAGCATGTAATGCGCAGAGAAACAAACTGTGAAAGGATAGTAGGAGTTGTAAGAAACGTGCACGTACGCATCTTGTATAGCCTGCAGGCTTTGTGTCAACAAAAACAACAAGTGATCATCATACTAATATTTTTTCAGGCGAGACCTAACGAACTCTCTGATCTACTCGAATTACTTTAGCAACCACAGTACAAGATCGTATCCATCCACAGAAATTGATCAAGTAGATAATAGGAAAGCTTACATGGCGGCATATCTTTATTCCCATAATGCAAATGCAAATGAGGCGATGAAAACGATGATGACGACTACGTTGCATTTGAGCATTGAGCGGCGATGAGTGATCGCTGACAGTGGAACAAAGGAAAGTGGCGTTCGCACTCAAGCAAGTCGCAATAATGCAGAAACAAATAAATTGCGCACGCAAAAGAATTTTTATTTTTGCATATTGTCGAGGGGATTGGCAGTACCCGCAAGCGAATGTATAAATATGGTATATGTATGTATGGATGTTTATAAAATACAGTTCCTTGTATTAGAATTGGGACAGTTAGATTTAAATATTTTGTAAATTTCTTAACTAAACGGCAGCGTTTTGCTAAATATTGAAATTTATGAAGTTTCATAATTTTATTCATTAGAAAAATTATTTACGTATTTTTTTTTAAGTTACTATTTTTTTAGTTTTTATATTAATTTTCGGAATAAATTTTATAAAATTTTGGAGGTGTTGATATGATATTTTTTTATTTAATATACATATATATTTTCAAATATTAAAAAAATATTTAAGAATAATTAACTTTTTATTCAAAATATTTTTAACTATTTTTGTAAATTTTAAATAAGCTCTTAATACCGATTTTTTCACAAGTATGAAAAGAATGAAACTTTAAAATTTGTACTAAATTTAAAAATATTTATTGACATTTTATATGAACGGTTTTTTCCTGTTTTTCATATTTTTTTTGAAACTTTTAAAACTTTTGTTGAACATGCTTTTTCTAATTCTATATACATATTTTTTGGTTTTTATTAACACATATATTTATTGATATACATAAATATTCCAAAAACACTTCAGTAAAACTCCTTGCGCAATTTAATGTGCAGTTAAGTATTTATATTTTTAAATTTTAATGCAATTATTTGAAATTTTTATTATTCTTTTATATTAAAATCTTTGAAAATTATAAAAAAAATTGGTCAAAATTTTGCGAAATGTTCCAAATAGTTAATTATTTAAAAATGAAATAAAATAAAATAAAATAAAATACTTCGATACTTCGTCTTTAAAAACAAAGTCTAAAAAATTTAAGAATTCATAAAATTTTAGGGAACTTTTTTTTTGAAACGTACCAAAAGTATTTAGAACACACACATTGAGCCGGGCAATTTTGAAAAAAAGCACTTCGAATTTTTTATACTTTTTTGAGACATAACATTTTTAAGCTTTTAAAAGACAAATCCAAAAAATTTTATAAATTTTTTTTATAGGATATTGGTCTCCTTTTTCAAATTATGTCGCACATTTAAACAAACTTTGAAAAATTTTGAGCAGGTTTGAATTTGAAATAAAATTTTGCAAATATTTAAAAAAAATTATGATATATTGCATTTTTCCTAATATTTTTTTCAATGTGACATCACAATGCTTTTTCTAAGCTGTCAAAAGAAAAATCATAGCATATTTTTTTTTTATTTTAAAACATTTTTTAGAAAATTTGTTTTTGTTATTCAAACTGTTTTAAACAATAAAAAAATTTTATATTGGTTTTCGATTGGTTTGATCATTTTGCATAATGCAAAATAAAAAAAATTATTTTCGAATTTTATTTCGGGAAAACTACAAAATTTAAATTTTAACACAAAGCTATAAAAGTTTAAAATGTTCAGTAATTTTGTAAATTTTCCTTGGAGTTTTTCTTCGTATTTGTATTTATTATTGCAATGGAACTTAAGATTTATTCTAGTACAACAAAAATATAAATGTTAAAATTACAAATTAAAAAATAAATAAATTTTACTCAGCTTTTGCAAAATAGTTGGGAAAGTTTTTGAAGTCGCTGTCATGTTTACATATAACATTTTAGAAAATGTATACAAAAAAATTTTCAAAAAAGATTCTAAAATTTTTCCATAGATGTGTATTTTTTTTTTTTTAATAATGGAATTTTCTCATAGAATCTTCTTTGAAAAACGTCAAAAGTTCAATAGAAAGTTCCGGAAAAATAATAATATTAATTTAAGAAAACGTCTAAGGAAGTGAAAAAAAAATTTCAAAAAATGTGACGTCAATATTAAAAAACATAATTTATTTTTTAATTTTCAAAAATTTCACTCTTTTTTGTAATAAATTGGAACTATGTTCAGATTATGATTAGAAAAAGATATTAAGACTTACCTATTTGTATATAAAAATATGTATCAGGCAAAAACTAAAAAAAACTATTGAATGTCCCTTTTCGATCCTGCTTGACTGTGTAGTTTTTGATGCGTTAAAATCATCAACTGCAAAGTGTAGATCAGTATGTAAGTGACAAAAGGCGTGCAGTAGACTGACTACGATCAAACAATCTACGCAAGGGACTGTTTGAGACACGCTTGTAGATATTATCATATTGCATATTGATTTACTCTTTATTTGAAGATCACTCAGCACCACGATCACTTGCTGTGCCTTCGACACTTATTTGCCATTAAACTTTGTGGACAAGGTATCGATGAGTTGCTGTTGTTATCATATTTCTATGCATTTTAGCATATTTTTTTAAATGGGAGAACAAAGTGTTTTGCGTTCATTGATCGCTTGTCACGATCAGTGCTATATTGCATATCTTGAAATGGATCTTGCAAAAGCCAATAATCGATCTACACAAGTATTATTAGCTTACGCAGTGATTCTACTAAGTACGTTTATTTTTTATATTCTTGCATCTCATTTTCAATTTCATTTGCGATTTTCATTTCATTCATGACATTCGCATTGGCCGTCGAGGTTCGGACCTTAGTAATGGTGCGCTCAAGGTTATTGCGAATGAAAGAGTTGTCATTGCACTGGCGTTGTGGCACATACAAATTTGCTTATGTAAATGTGTATGTGGTAGGTAAATACATATATAAATTACTGGGTATATAAGTTGGTATACACTCAATTTGATAGTTTGCTGAGTGATCAGACAAGCGCATGATCGTAATGATCGCTTGCACTTAAAACATGGTAAAATACTTTTATTTTACTTACGAGTACATGTACTTTGTGCAAGCTTCTGTTTGTCTTGAGGAAAAATAATGCCAAGAATATAAATTTATTTTGTACGTGCTCATGCTGCTCAAGTTTCGCGTGCAGCGATCAATGATCCACGATCGATCGAGCTACCACTACAACTGCACTACTAAACGCACACACCGACATTGAGCACTAAGTAAAATGTAATTTTGAAAATAATGACGAAAAGGAATGAAATAGAAAAATTCTATTGTTTAAAATGCAATTTTCATCGCATTCTACTCTTTTGTGCTGCGCATTTAATATCTTCAACCCACCGCCAATTTGCAAGTCATTGTGGTACCCCATTGTTGGGCGTCTCCCGCGGGAATAAATTTAAATTTTACTTCACTTACACAAAAGGCTTTCAAATTCTCATTGCAAATTGTAATGCATTTTTTTGGTGTTTTGTTCTTTGCTCTTGCTTTACATTTTAAGTTAGAATGTTACTTTGTTTTTGGGAGTGTCACACCTTTGAAGCGCATAAAGGCAAATTTGTTCACTTTGTTAACCTCTTGTGCGCCGACACAACTAACTAGCGCATAACAAAATTGCGACCAAATAGCAGTGCATAGCTGAGCAGACTTCCAGTGTAATCTGTCAAGAAAAATTAAGCAAAAGAACTGTAGGAATTCCACTTAAATGCATTCCCTTCACTTGTTATGCAGTTCGTTGCACATTTTTGGGTGTTGCCAACATTGTTGCTACATATTGTTGGTTGACAAGCAACACATTGCACTGCTCATAGTTTTGTGGGCAGCATAGGGCAAGTGTTAACATACAATTATGAAATACCTTGAGCGCATGTTTGTTAAGAATTATGGTTGCGTAAAAAATAGGCGCGACTAAAGTTTGAATATTAAAAAAAATAAAAAAATTGAAATAATAATAACAAGTAAAGGTGTCTAAGTTCGGGTGTAACCTAACATTTTATACTCAGCGTGAACTTTAATTGTACATTTCATTTCAGATAAATTACTTTTCTACATAACACGTGGCACCGCCCGTTTAAAAAAAAATGTCTCCCTATTTCCTCTTACAACAAAACTTGATAAGTGATGTATCATTGATTCAAAACAATTTTTTGCTAAGTTATAGCTTATTATTCGACGACACTTTTAAACTTGTTTTATATCTAAGTTGCCGTGGTCTTTAACCGAGCCCGTCCATTTTACTAGAAATATTTTCTACTGTAGGGAAAATTTGTGTACCCAATTTTATTACGATCCGTTAATTTTTCTTCGAGCTATGGCTCCCGAAACATAGAAAAATGCTTAGTCATAAAAGGGGAGGTGCCACACCCATTTTTTAAAATTTGAAGTTTTTCCTATTTATTGTTATAAATCCACTTGGGAAATGAAATACAATTGATATAAAGCCTTTTTTTGCAAAGATATAGCTTATTTTATTCGTCCATGACCCTTTTAAAAATCTTTTATATAAAAGCGGGCGTGGTCCTTAACCGATTTCGTGAATTATTCTTCAAAGCCTTCCTTATAGTAAAGGCAATCTCTCGGCCGAATTTTGTTACCTTAGGTTTAACGATTTTTGATTTATGATTAACAATATTTGTAAAATGGATTTTATCACAAGTGGACAGTGCCACGCCCATTTAAAAAAATTTTTAAATTTTTATCAAGAGTCTAAATATCAGTCCACGCTCCAACTTTCAACATTCTAGGTGTATTATATACTAAAGAATCAGGTTTTTTGTGTCTTCCAAATTGTTATATATATAAAAAGTGGGCGTGGTTATCATCCGAATTCGCTCAATTTCAATACCAATCTATTCTGGTTCCAGATAAGCGCGTGTACCAAATTTGGTGAAGATATCTCAATATTTACTCAAGTTATCGTGTTAATGGACAGACGGACGGACGGACATGGGTAAATCAATTTTTTTTTTTGACACTGATAATTTTGATATATGGAAGTCTGTATCTATCTCGATCCATTTATACATCGACACATTTTTCTGTTTGACCGCAGCAGCCTGCATGCTGCGCAGCACAACTCCTGCATACTCGAGGAGGTCAACATAACTTGTCCTTCCCGGTGTTGCACCGCATACGGAGGTTTCCCGCCCGTCATTGCCGTCACCTTGCTGTCCAGGAGTAGATGGGGTGGCACCTACTTTCCCTAGCTTTTGTCCCCCCTTGCGTTCGTCGTGGGGTGTCCCTGGCCATTACTGACCCGCCACCTTGTTTCTCTGCTGGTGCTATTGTCGCATTGGTAACGGATTTTAACACCGGCGATCGGAGCACCTTGCTGCTCCTTTGAAAAGCGGTTACGCCGCTATCATTAACATCGTTACTTTTACGCATTTCAATTGTTTGGCCCATTTCTTTTCAGTTGAGTCTCTGCTCCAAGCCGCTATCTCCGCCCGATGTGTAGTAGCCGTCTTAGATTCCCGTGGTTATCTTTGCATGTGCAGGGAGGCCACGCGAGGGTTGACACAGGTCCTTATGAGAGTGTGTGTTCAGAGCCAAAATCCGGCGTAAGTCAGGAGTCATCTGAACTGAGCCTGCACCGCCAACTTAATGGTGACGTGGCTTCGAACGTACTTGGAGACCTGCCAAGGTTTTAACGATACGAAGACGATATTAGCCCACCAGCTGTTTCGACGAGGTGTCACCCTCGGCTACTAAGATGGTAGAATACCGCCCATAGCAATCTTTTCTTTAACATTTTCCAGTTGTCGCCGTCAGGATCTTACTGGGCTCGATCCTGAGGATGCTTATTGAGGTTTTAGGGGGCACCCACTCGCCCTGCCACCAAGATTAATTGAGTATGTGTGGCCTTTTGCGCCACGCCCTCCTCTATGGTCGCTCTTGGTCGGGGACTGCTTATTGGTTATTCGCAGTTAACCTACTAGAGGCCGTTCACGATCCGCCACCTTGTGACCTCGGTGGAGCCCTGAGCTCAGCCTTTACCCCTTTATACATGTACAACCAACCGTTATCCAACCAAAGTTAATATACTCTGTGTGCAAAGCACGCTGAGTATAAAAATGAAGTCGATAGTTAGAATGTGAAAAGATATGCTGACGCAAAATGTTTGCTCGTATAGCCGGGGAGGGGGTGTGTATGGTCCAGGGGAAGAATGCTTCCGAGTTGTTAGAGACTAAGCGAGGTTTCAGGAAAGGCGATTTCTTCTATTTGATAACTGTGCAGCTAAGCCGAGAATGATAATGATCAGCTAACAGCTGTGCAGTAAGATCTGCCTTCTAAAAACTCGATAGATAGGCAAACAAGAAGTTCAGACGTGAGCCGGAACAAAAGTTAAGCAAACGGCTACTGTAAAACTTTGCGAAAAGTGTACTAGCAGTTAATCACCGATTAAGGAAAGAAATAATTCATGGAATTAGCTCCTAGTCAACCCCGTTGCGAAAGCTGGTCGAGGTAAACTATATAAATAAGATGGTATAGAACTTTCAATAATAGGCAGAGATATTATGCGATCCCAGGGCCGAGTATGTCACGCTTTCTAGATCCATCAATCGACCTCTTTCTCAAGCAACCGTCGGCGCAGGTTGCCTTCAGGCCCGGTAAGTTTGGAAGTTTTAAGAAGCGAAAAGTTGGAAATATAGTGGAGCTTCCGGAGACTCACCATCAAGAAAGCATCCAAAATGGATATTGAGCGGGAGCCGAAGTCTTTATATTAGCCCTCTACAAAGAATATATCGCTAATTTACTTCAATAGTGTCATAAATCAAAAAACACAATTTTCCACGAGAGCCATTCAAAGATTTTAACTGCCATATATTGCGCATGTAAAGGCATATTTTCATTTGATTAGCACGTGGTAAATTTTTAGCGGATCACAAAGATTTTTTTATACAGCATAGATCATGTTATTGGGTACGTTTATATGTTATTAACTCAAAAGTCATATTTTTTTAGTTATGACACTATTGAAGTAAATGAGCGATATGTATTTTGCCGGACTTCGAGATATTCATTATCCTGGTGGTATATATGTAAAACCTCCCTGGATACAAATAGTACTGATTACGCTGTTTCATTTTCATTTCATGATGTCCATGCGATTTTTCCAATTCTCAAGCTACGAACAATAACATCAAACCTGGTGAGCCAGTGCAGAGAGTGGGCCATGAGCTTTTCAAGTCAACTTAGCGTTTCTCCAACTAGGGTGTCAGGATGTGTTTTACATTGCACGTGGAAAAGTAATGACACATAAGCTGGGATGATGTACATCGGCACTTGACGTTGCAGGAGTGTTGGAGGCTCTTGTATCCCTTGTACGCATTAAGCGTCGTATGACTCGTATATCTCAGCATTCGCTTGACGAGGCTGCCAATAGGTGCAAGCGATTGTGGTCCTGTGTCCATCATAACATTGTCATTCCTGCGACGAAAATAGAACACGCGGCACTGGCCGGACAAAGATTCAATCTCGTTAATACCACATTTCGCTGCAGCGATTTTTTAGAGTAGTAAGCTACGGTTGAGTATCTGCTGACGTACTGACCAGGGTAGTGTCAAAGGAGAACAACATTTCTAGGAACAACGGGTTTTAGAGCCTCCGAGAGCGAAAGGGCTAGTCAAATATTTAAACACAATCTGAGCGATAAAGGCACGAATTTCCTATTGTCGCTTTTAAATATTCGCCAGCCTTCCAATAAAATTTTTTCGCTAATTGAGACCCTTAAATACACCAAACACCAAAAAGTGTCTTAGCATTGCCCTTTAAGTATTTTTCAATATTCTACAATGAACTCTTTCGCAAAAAATATACAAAAGAACACAGATGCAAGGTGCCCCTGTACTCGCAGCAAATTTTGTCACAGCGACTGAAGATCACAATATATCACAGCGACAGCTCCGAAAAAATACGCCATTACTTACTGACTGTAACCAAAATACGGTTACCCATAATCGTTGTCATATATCTGAACCTTTTTAGTATGGACCAATGAACCTGTGATTTGTGATTTATGATGCGGCTATGGTGATTATTAGTAAGCGTGGTTGTAAGCGAGACGCATACGCTGCCACAGTTAGTCGTTCGCAACTCGCTTCGACATCTGCGAACATGTCATTGTCAGTAAGTTACCGCTATTGCGTTAATTGAGTGAGTATGACATCATCGGATTAATAGGTAAGCCGTTTCCAATGAAAACGTAAACGTACTTCTTGTCAACATCACAGATAATCTCGGCGATCCACCTAAAACAAACGTAGTCACTTTGATTGTAATATCATTGCGAAGTTGGATTAATAGGTAGGGATTGGAAAATATTCTTGAACCTGTGATTTTGTCACAGGGACTGAAATAGTATAGCTAATCACAGCGATCACCCCAAAGCAATCTCAGTAACTTACTGACGGTGACATCAACGCGGTTGTCGCAGCAAGTTGCGGATAATTTACTCTTAGGTTGAATCTAGAACGTGCTTAACAGCTTCGTTGCTAGGCGCTCAATTTGAACGGGGTTTTAGTTCTCTTTATTTCAACCGGAATTCAGGATACCGAAATAAATACGGCTGCTCAAAAATTTAAATATTTGCATACGATATCTGTACTAAGAAAGGAGTTCTACTTTGGATTGGGGTTTATTTTTATTACTTCAAAGATATGTTGAGAATTATTAATCCGAAATTTATCAGTAGTACGATGCTCCACACCATATTCTGACATATTTATAACTCTTTTAATTTAATCGGGATACATTTGGGTATAATTGAACTTGTTTACTAGCAATCGTACTAATCTTCAAGTCAACACTTTAGTGCTTTTTCTGTCTAGAGTGTAGACAATTATATGAAAAATTGTTTAACTCAAAAGTAAATAAAAATATAATGAGAAAAGCGAGCTAATCACTTAATCTCACGCATAAGCGAATGATTCGCATTTTTCGTCTTGCAAGCTTTATTAAACCACTTTTCTAGAAATGCGTTTTGCCGGTTTTCACCTTTTTTGTTTTAAGTACTTCGAACACTTTCTAAGTGCAACAATGATTTGGTTTTGTCTACAATTTACATATATACATACATACATACATGAATACATATAATCGAAAGTGCAATTTAATTTGAAGCTACTCACATTACAAAGCATATCCAGATGTGGCATGCACGCATGCGCGCTGGCAAGCTCATTTATTTTTATGCATTTTTTTGAAATCATTAAACTAATCAAAACTCAAATGATTTGGAAAAAAGTAGCTATGTATTTTTTGTATAATGCAACTTCCGTTGAGAGGCGCAGATGTTCCTGCAACACACAGTGATGACACACTTTTCTAGTAATTTAAATCAATTTTAGCTAAAAATTTGATCAATCTAATCAACATCGAAATCGAGTGAGATTTCAAAGGGTGTATTTATTTGAAGAAAGAAATTTAAACTTTTAACACAGCCGCTATAATTTCATAATTTCACCTTATTTTGAACAGGCTTATCTCTGTTCCATTATATAGTAATGGAATTAATCAACCAGCCGTTTTTAACAAACATTAAAAACTTCAAAAAAAAAAAAAAAAAAAAAAAAAAAAAAAAAAAAAAAAAGGTAGGTGAAAAAAACAGCCGTTTTTAAGCAATCTCAATTATAAGTACATACCTTTTAAAGCTTCAACTCGCAACATTATTCTATTTCTTTTTTGGCATTCGCTATAGCCAAACCCACACAGCTGTTGCCCGCACTAAAAAAAAAGTTTCCTGCTGTGCTTGTTTTCTTTACTAATAAATTTAGCGGTTCTCACTTGCATCTTCTTGCTACCTTACCACACCTCTACTCTAGCCCAACTCACTTAGGTTAGCAGGCTACTTACCACTTAAGCATCATACTACTTACTTAAATAACAGCCTAATAAGCTCTACCTTTGCTGGTTTGTCCCTTTTATGCCACAGTATGCTCACCATTTACCGCTTATTTGATTGGAAATCGGTAGTCGGTAGAGTTTTGATCATCTCAATTTCAAATCTCAATGGCTACAAATAAAAGAGATTCATTTCTCAACACCACAGGTAGGCTCCAAAATATTTGCATCTTACACAGCAGGCGGTGTATTATGCGTGTAGTCTCTTAATTGATTTGCAATATTTTTGGCATGCCACAAAATGTAATTACTACGCTTACCAGTGATATACCAGTAAATATTTAGTTACGCAAATGGAAAAAATGCTTAAAAAAGAAGAAACTCATTCCCCGCTATGGCAAGTACAATAACGTGGTGCGGGCGCTTACACCGAACGTTCAAAGGGCAGGCTGCGGATCCCTCCACCTGTATGGTGTGGGCCGGAGTACTCGCAAATCAGGAACATCAGCAGTTGGGGGATAATTTTTGAAGATGGGGTAGGAATAGAAGTGGGGCTCTATGCACTAGTCAGACAATTGACTTGTTAGAGGTGTTTAGATGAACGAGACTGCCGTTTACCATTGGTGATTGTGCGGCGTAATGTGTGTGTGTTTCTGAGTGTACAGGTTAAATTAAATAAACTCACCCCTAGGTAGCGTGTCAGAAGTAGGCGAATACTTAACTGGGAGTAGCTTCTACGGCGAAAGTCCTACCAAAAACTTTGAAGCTGTGATACACTAATCGGAAGCATTGTGGCCGCTCCACTTGATTTTCAAATGCGAAAGTGTTATAAACTCGAATGTAAAGTTGCGTTGCAACCGGCTGCCATGACCCATAGAATGAAAAAGGTATTAGATAGACATCCAACCCCACAAAAGTGATAGTGTGTCTACTCATATCATCAGTTGGGACCGAAATAACGTAATAATGAGGTAAGGCCGATGCGGCAGGTACTCACGTAAAATTCTACACTCGCTTCATAGTAGGGGCTGCGCGCTGTAACCAACTACTGCTTTTGCCTCAATGGCTACAGTTGTGCGGCTGTTTTATTGTTGGCCTAGAAGGTTGAATGTGGTCACATTAATCGTTCCCGAGATGATCGGGCTAGTATGTACCTTAATAGTGCTTGTTACCGGAACGTACTGGATCTATAACCGCAAAGGACCATCAACATCGATAAAACTTCACAAAACCTTCGGGGAGTGCTTTTATCGTCAACACAACAACAACAACGATTCGTGTGCATCTTTTCCCGATGTAAGGGCTGACACACAATAACGAATATTTTTCCCATGTTAGGGTCGGTTGTGTCACAGGCTTTTGAAAGGAGTGCTGCACTCAACAAAAACGCCGTATTGTGGCAACGAATGCCTGGAATGAGAATGCAATAGAAACTAAAGGTTTCTATCCAAAAATTACGCTCTATAAGGCTGTCATTACACTTACCTTAATATATGGGCCGGAATCATGGATGTTGTCGGGAAAAGATAGGCTCTCTCGAAGAATGTTCAAGAGTAAGAGTAAAGTTCTGTGATAATGATGAGCCATAAGAGCTGTACGCAGATATTAGCATCGTGCAACGAATAAAGTCGAAACTGTTCGCTGACTAGGTCATGTTACGAGATCGAATGAAGACTCAGAAAGTTTTGCTATCGGCACCCGTACTTAAAATCAGAGAAGCAGATATCACCATTGATTAAGGAAAGACAGGTGGTTAGGGGGGTAAGCTTCAAAAAATTATGAATAACTATGCTGTTTTTTTAGTATTGTCTTCGAGGTTTCTGTGTTCAAATTCTTAAGGCTCAAATATTTTGTCAGAGTTACTATATATTTGTTTGTCTTATACTTTAATATCTCTGATCTCAGATATAGACGTAAATTTCTAAATTAATAGTGTGACAATCTTGTGAAAATTTCAGAATGGCAACATGCAGGCAGTAATACAAAGCTATTTCAACTGAATTTCCTAACCGACCGTACCTTTTTTCTATGTCACTGCCATATTTTTACGTTTCTTTGCAATAGTCCCTCCATTGCAGCGGAAGCATAATTCCGCAAAAAGTGAAACGAGTGGAAGCTTGAATAAATATTGTATGGCTGTCGTCATTTCAATTATTACCAGTGCTTCCTCTTCCTCAGATTTAAACCCAAACAATTGGCTACTATGCCCAACAAAGCACGTAAATGGCTGGAGAAAAATTGCGGCAAATAAACAACACGTTAGCTAATGTGAGTCAGCAAATGCAGAAGACAATTTCAGTGTGATCAAGTGAGAGACAAGGAAAATTGTTATGGTAATTTTAAAATGACAAAAATGGCATTCCAAAGCAAGTGCTGCAGCGTAAATGACGGTGACAAAATCAAACAATAGTGCAGATTTATGTATTTACCGGCATTTTTATACCTTCCATGAAAATGAAATGGTATATTAATTTCGTCACGAAACCGAAAATTGTAAGTCCTTAAAGGAAAATAGATAGACCCACCATTAAGTATACCGAAATAATCAGGTTGAAGAGCTGAGTTGTTTTAGCCATGTCCGTCTGTCCGTCTGTCTGTTTGTATGCAAACTAGTCCCTCAATTTTTGAGATATCTTGATAAAATTTGGTGAGCAGGTGTATTTGGGTGTCCGATTAGATATTTGTCGGAACCGACCGGATCGGACCACTATAGCATATATCCTCCATACAACCGATTTTTCAGAAAAAGAGGATTTTTGTAATATCTTACCCAATTTAACAGATTGAAGCTTCAGACTTCACCATATACTTTCGTATATTGAACATATTGTTGCCTGAAAAAATTTATGAGATCGGTCGTATATATAGTATATATCCCCCACAACCGATTGTTCAGATAAGGAACTTTTCGTAATTACTGCCCTATTTTAAGAGCTAGAGGCTTCAAATTTCAGCGAATGCTTACGTATATAGCATATATTGTTGTCTGAAAAAATCATAAAGATCGGTGGTATATATAGTATATATATGGTGGTATATATAGTATATATATATAGTATATATATGGTGGTATATATAGTATATATATATATATTTTCGCAAATTTTAGCCCCATTTTAACAGCTAGAAGCTTCAAATTTCACCGAATATTTACTTATATAGCATATATTGTTGTCTGAAAAAATCATAGAGATCGGTTGTATATATAGTATATATCTCATACAACCGATTGTTCAGATAAGAAACTTTTCGCAATTTCTACCCCATTTTAACAGCTATAAGCTTCAAATTTCACCGATTGCTTACGTATATAGCATATATTGTTGTCTGAAAAAATCACAGAGATCGGTTGTATATATAGTATATATCTCATACAACCGATTGTTCAGATAAGAAACTTTTCGCAATTTCTACCCCATTTTAACAGCTATAAGCTTCAAATTTCACTGATTGCTTACGTATATAGCATATATTGTTGTCTGAAAAAATCATAGAGATCGGTTCTATATATAGTATATATCTCATACAACCGATTGTTCAGATAAGAAACTTTTCGCAATTTCTACCCCATTTTAACAGCTAGAAGCTTCAAATTTCACCAACTGCTTACGTGTATAGCATATATTGATGTCTGAAAAAATCATTGAGATCGGTTCTATATATAGTGTATATCTCATACAACCGATTGTTCAGATAAGAAACTTTTCGCAATTTCTACCCCATTTTAACAGCTAGAAGCTTCAAATTTCACCAACTGCTTACGTGTATAGCATATATTGATGTCTGAAAAAATCATTGAGATCGGTGATATACATAGTATATATCTCATACAACCGATTGTTCAGATAAGAAACTTTGCGCAATTTCTGCCCCGTTTTAACAGTTAGAAGCTTCACATTTCACAAAATGCTTTCGTATATAGCATATATTGTTGTCTGAAAAAATCATAGAGATCGGTGGTATATATATTATATACTTCATATAAACTGTCATATTGACCCCTTTTTTACGGCTAGAAGCTTCAAGATTCATCAAATTTCATCAAATAGTTACGTTTACGTCATATATTTTTGAAATACGTGATTCGTAGCCATAGTTTTTACATGCAGACCACAAAAAACGTGAAGCTTTGCATCCTCACACAGATTACCTACCTATTTTTATACCTTTCATGAAAATGAAATGGTATATTAATTTCGTCACGAAACCGAAAATTGTAAGTCCTTAAAGGAAAATAGATAGACCCACCATTAAGTATACCGAAATAATCAGGTTGAAGAGCTGAGTTTTTTTAGCCATGTCCGTCTGTCCGTCTGTCTGTTTGTATGCAAACTAGTCCCTCAATTTTTGAGATATCGTGATAAAATTTGGTGAGCAGGTGTATTTGGGTGTCCGATTAGACATTTGTCGGAACCGACCGGATCGGACCACTATAGCATATATCCTCCATACAACCGATTTTTCAGAAAAAGAGGATTTTTGTAATATCTTACCCAATTTAACAGATTGAAGCTTCAAACTTCACCATATACTTTCGTAAATTGAACATATTGTTGCCTGAAAAAATTTATGAGATCGGTCGTATATATAGTAAATATCCCCCACAACCGATTGTTCAGATAAGGAACTTTTCGTAATTACTGCCCTATTTTAAGAGCTAGAGGCTTCAAATTTCAGCGAATGCTTACGTATATAGCATATATTGTTGTCTGAAAAAATCATAAAGATCGGTGGTATATATAGTATATATATGGTGGTATATATAGTATATATATATAGTATATATATATATATATTCGCAAATTTTAGCCCCATTTTAACAGCTAGAAGCTTCAAATTTCACCGAATATTTACTTATACAGCATATATTGTTGTCTGAAAAAATCATAGAGATCGGTTGTATATATAGTATATATCTCATACAACCGATTGTTCAGATAAGAAACTTTTCGCAATTTCTACCCCATTTTAACAGCTATAAGCTTCAAATTTCACCGATTGCTTACGTATATAGCATATATTGTTGTCTGAAAAAATCATAGAGATCGGTTGTATATATAGTATATATCTCATACAACCGATTGTTCAGATAAGAAACTTTTCGCAATTTCTACCCCATTTTAACAGCTATAAGCTTCAAATTTCACTGATTGCTTACGTATATAGCATATATTGTTGTCTGAAAAAATCATAGAGATCGGTTCTATATATAGTGTATATCTCATACAACCGATTGTTCAGATAAGAAACTTTTCGCAATTTCTACCCCATTTTAACAGCTAGAAGCTTCAAATTTCACCAACTGCTTACGTGTATACCATATATTGATGTCTAAAAAAATCATTGAGATCGGTGATATACATAGTATATATCTCATACAACCGATTGTTCAGATAAGAAACTTTGCGCAATTTCTGCCCCGTTTTAACAGTTAGAAGCTTCACATTTCACAAAATGCTTTCGTATATAGCATATATTGTTGTCTGAAAAAATCATAGAGATCGGTGGTATATATATTATATACTTCATATAAACTGTCATATTGACCCCTTTTTTACGGCTAGAAGCTTCAAGATTCATCAAATTTCATCAAATAGTTACGTTTACGTCATATATTTTTGAAATACGTGATTCGTAGCCATAGTTTTTACATGCAGACCACAAAAAACGTGAAGCTTTGCATCCTCACACAGATTACCTACCTATTTTTTATTTTATATTTATCTTAAAAATCGTTTAGATATGTTCAAATTTCACCAAATGCTTACGTGTATAGCATATATTGTTGTCTGAGAAAATCATAGATACCGGTGGTATATATAGTATATATCCCATACAACCGATTGTTCAGATAAGAAACTTTGCGCAATTTCTTCCCCATTTTAACAGTTATAAGCTTCAAATTTCACCGATTGCTTACGTATATAGTATGTATTGTTGTGTCAAAAAATCATAGAGATCGGTGATATATATAATATATATATGATGGTATATATAGTATATATATATAGTATATATATATTTTTTTTACGATTTCGGCCCCATTTTAACAGCTAGAAGCTTCAAATTTCACCAACTGCTTACGTGTATAGCATATATTGATATCTGAAAAAATCATTGAGATCGGTGGTACACATAGTATATATCTCATACAACCGATTGTTCAGATAAGAAACTTTGCGCAATTTCTGCCCCATTTTAACAGTTAGAAGCTTCAAATTTCACAAAATGCTTACGTATATAGCATATATTGTTGTCTGAAAAAATCATAGAGATCGGTCGTATATATATTATATACTTCATATAAACTGTCATTTTGACCCCTTTTTTACGGCTAGAATCTTCAAAATTCATCAAATTTCATCACATAGTTACGTTTTCGTCATATATTTTTGAAATACGTGATTCGTAGTCATAGTTTTTACACGCAGACCACAAAAAACCTGAGACTTTGCATCCTCACACAAAGTACCTACCCGTTTTTTATTTTATATTTATCTTAAAAATCGTTAAGGTATGTAGATCTGTTCACTATATATTTCTTATCTTATACATCCGATTATTCGGAGATTACGAACGGGATAAGATTATTGTTCAGCCCCATTCATGAAAGGTATGAAGTCTTCGGCACAGCCGAAGACAGTTCCGTTCTTTCTTGTTTAATCTTCATTTTCTTTTTGAATTTTTTCACTTGCCAGCCTCCGCTAAAGTTGTTGAAAATGAATACTATAAAACTCGTTGTTGGCTGTCAACCCATTTACGCGCTGTGGCGAGAAAGATTTGAAAACAAACAAGTAAGGAAGGCTAAGTTCGGGTGTAAACGAACATTACATACTCAGCTGAGAGCTTTGGGGACAAAATAAGGGAAAATCACCATGTAGGAAAATGAACCTAGGGAAACCCTGAAATGTGTTTGTATGACATGGATATCAAATGGAAGGTATTAAAGAGTATTTTAAAAGGGAGTGGGCCATAGTTCTATAGGTGGACGCCATTTCGCGATATCGCCATAAAGGTGGACCGGGGGTGACTCTAGAATGTGTTTGTACGATATGGGTATCAAATTAAAGGTGTTAATGAGGGTTTTAAAAGGGAGTGGCCCTTAGTTTTATATGTGAAGGCGTTTTCGAGATATCGACCAAAATGTGGACTAGGGTGGCCCAGAACATCATCTGTCGGGTACCGCTAATTTATTTATATATGTAATACCACGAACAGTATTCCTGCCAAGATTTCAAGGGTTTTTTATTTCCACCTGCAGAACTTTTTCATTTTCTTCTACTTAATATGGTAGGTGTCACACCCATTTTGCAAAGTTTTTTCTAAAGTTATATTTTGCGTCAATAAACCAATCCAATTACCATGTTTCATCTCTTTTTTCGTATTTGGTATAGAATTATGGAATTTTTTTTCATTTTTCGTAATTTGCGATATCGAAAAAGTGGGCGTGGTCATAGTCGGATTTCGGCTATTTTTTATACCAAGATAAAGTGAGTTCAGATAAGTACATGAACTAAGTTTAGTAAAGATATATCGGTTTTTGCTCAAGTTATCGTGTTAACGGCCGAACGGAAGGACAGACGGTCGACTGTGTATAAAACTGGGTGTGGTTTCAACCGATTTCGCCCATTTTCATGGAAAACAGTTATCGTCATAGAATCTATTCCCGTACCAAATTTCACAAGGATTGTTAATGTTTGTTCGACTTATGGTATTAAAAGTATTCTAGACGAATTAAATGAAAAAGGGCAGAGCCACGCCCATTTTGAAAGTTTCTTTTATTTTTGTATTTTGTTGCACCATATCATTACTGGAGTGAATGTTGACATAATTTACTTATATACTGTAAAGATATTAAATTTTTTGTTAAAATTTGACTTAAAAAAGTGGCGGCTCGTCATGCGATTTTGCTATTTTTTGTTCAGCACACATATAGTAATAGGAGTAAAGTTCCTACCAAATTTCATCATGATATCTTCAACGACTGCCAAATTACAGCTTGAAAAACTTTTAAATTACCTTGTTTTAAAAAAGGGCGGTTCCACGCCCATTGTCCAAAATTTTACTAATTTTCTATTTCGCGTCATAAGCTCAACCCACCTAAAAAGTTTCATCGCTTTAGCAGTCTTTGGTAATGAATTATCGCACTTTTTCGGTTTTTCGAAATTTTCGATATCGAAAAAGTGGGCGTGGTTGTAGCCCGATTTCGTTCATTTTATATAGCGATCTGAGATGAGCGCCCAGGAACTTACACACCAAATTTCATCAAGATACCTCAAAAGTTACGCAAGTTATCGTGTTTACGGTCGGACGGGCAGACGGACATGGCTAAGTGAATTTCTTTTTTCACCCAGATAATTTTTGTATATAGAATCTATATCTATCAAAGTTAATATACTCTGTGAGCTTTGCTCAGCTGAGTATAAAAAGTATGTTGGAATATGCTTGAAGTTGTATAAAGTTAGCATTTGGTGCCGGCAGTTTGAAATTATTTTTAGTTGTTTGTGTCTTCTTCAAGACTCTGTTAGCAAGAGCTACATACTTCGTTACTTTTTTTTAATAAACATTTATTTAAAATTTGCTTGATATCATTTGTTGCGTAACTTAGTTTTCCATTTCATTCTGATATATATATATTTTTTTCATAATACCTATGTTTAATACAAATAAAAAGTGAAAGTACTTAATATGCATAGGCACGTCTTTTATATGCAGTAAAGGCTGTAAAAATTTTAATAACAAACAGTTTTAACAAAAACACAACTTTGCGGTAGCAATAATAAACGCATTCAGTGACGCCACCAAAACTAGACAGTTAATCTGAGGCAAACAAAATTTTTAAAACAAAAAATTTTTGTTCAGCTGTGCTTCATGTAAGTAATGGTCCACGGTGCGTAGAGTGGCAGGCCTTAAGCTTAGTCGAATAAGTAAGTGATTGTTGAGCGTTAAGTGAGTGAGTGATAAAGTAAATTAAGACTCCACGTTCAAAATTATTTAATAATAATAAATTAATTAAAAAATCAACTAAGATTTCTGATAGCACAAATTGTTTAAAACAAGATAGTTTTTTTGTGGGGCTATGCATATTTTATATGGTTTTATATTTTAATGGTATTTAATTAATTTATTAGATGATTTTTCAAATAAGCTTGTAGGCATCTACTTCCAAAGTGATTAAGTTTTACATGATAATTTTAAATATGAAGACTCCCTGTGGCTCGAAATTGGAAAGTCAAATAAATTTTGAGCGAATTTATATTTGTGTCTTGTTTTTGAGACTTGTAGGGTGAATATGAAAAGTAATCTAGTGAGTTTGGGTGAGGGCAAATAAATATGTACCATATATTCGGCTTCATGATTCTACAATATAATGGAGATGTCATTGTCGTTATTTCCGTTTTTGTTGTTGTTGTTGTTGCAGCAGTGCTTCGCCCCATCAAATAGGTGCGACCAATCACAAATTGTCATCAATGTCCTCTAACGGGAGTTCAAGGATATTTGCTGCTTCAACAGGGTTGAACCATAATGAGGGGGTGTTACAGGCGTTAGTTCCACAGTACAATTGAAGATATGGTTGGTGTCATGCGGGGACACATTGCAGGCAGGACATAAATTTTGTATGTCGGGGTTGATTCTGGATCGGTAAGAGTTTAACCTGTTACAGTACCCAATGAGCGTGTCTTTATCTTTATCCCAAGTGCTGCCGGCAAGAAATTTGAAAATTTTATTACGGCTCTGGATTTCGGTACAATTGCGGCTGCATGCTCACCAAAATGTAGATCCTGATCGAACGTTACACCCAAGATTTTAGGGTGCAAGATAGTCGGTAGCGTGGTGCCATCGACGTTGATGTTCAATATGGTCGACATTTGGCGCGTCCATGTTGTAAATAAGGTCGCCGATGATTTGGTCGGTGAAATGTGTCAGGTTTCGCGAGGCGAAAAAACTGTTGTTGCATCCCTCCCACAAATTGTTGTTATTTCTATTAGTGCTCTGTTATCAAACGATAGACACACAACTAGTTTTAAAGAGTAGGTAGGGTAGGTAGGTAAGTGAAATGGCTGCGACCCTGGTCGCCCAATTAGCTATTTAAAGCCGTTTTGATGCCATGTAACTCGTCTAAAAATCTACGAAATGTCACGGTCAGTGTATTACAACCAGCCAGAGTTGTTGATAAAATTAAGAATATTCGGGATTGCTATCACAGATAACCCCCTGAGGTCTTCTAGAGACGGGGTTCCAAGGAACCTTAGCCGGGCTCTAGCTAGAGCCGGGCATTTACACATAAAGTGTTCTAATGTCACCTTGGCATTTGGATCTTTGCAGCTTCTGCAGTAGTCGTTATACGGAATGCCCATCTTTTCCGCATGCGTACCTACTGCCCACAGATCGGTGCAGACTGCTATCAGTTTGCGTGTGTTAGCCCTGGATTTGTTCAGAAAACTTCTCGTCCTTTTTCCATCATAATTTGGCTAAATGGATTTTGATATTGCACAGGTGGTGATGTTATTCCACTTTTTTTGTGCTTTCTTCAAGTAGAAGCTTTGGATATTCCCCTTGGCTACTGCTAAGGGTATGCCTACTTCGACACTGGTTATTTCCTCGTTCATCTCAGATGAGCCCCTGCGTGCTAGCTCGTCGGCCTTCTCGTTACCCTATATCCTCCTATAACCCGGTACCCAGAAAACGCGTAGTTCTAGACTGGTGGATAGCTGGGATATGAGTCGCTTACAAGCTTTTATCGCTGCTTGGCTATCCGACAGGATGCAAACTTTACCAGCTACATTCAAGCCCTACAGTGATTTGCAGGCTTGCCAAATCGCGAGGATTTCTGCTTGAAACACGCTGCAGTGCGATGGGAGTCTAAATTATGCAGACAAATCTAAGGATTCAGAGAAGACTCCGGCCCCCACTCCCGATTCCATCTTGGAGCCGTCAGTGTAGATTTTGATGTCATCGACCCTTATGCTCGGATTTCTCTTCCACTCGTTCCTGCTTGGAATGGCGGTATTACAACCATACTCAAACTTCAGTTTGCGAGGGTAGTAATCTCTCTCGGTACTACATGTACCATCCGGAAATTTCTTTAGGATACTACTATGCCCTTGCTGAGTAGCCTTCCAACACCCAGACTCCCTGACTCTCAGTGCGGTTTGTGACGATGTACAAAGTATATGCATGTCGATCGGAAGCAGCTGCAAAATGGGGTCTAAAGCAGCTGTGGGGCAAGTGCGTCCGGCTCCTATGGCACAAACGCACGCAGTGCGTTGGACTTTTTGCAGGCTGGTTTGATTGTAGCTCTTACTTAGAGCTTCCCACCAGACTATGGAGCCATAGGTAAGCACCGGTCGCACATTGATTTGCAGGCATAGAAGGCGATGCAGGCCTTCCGTACCCGCTCTTCGATGCATACTTTCCAATTCAACTTGCAGTCCATTGTTAGTCCCAGATACTTGGTACTCGATGACAGGTTTAGTTGCTGGCCATTTAAGAATGGTAGTCTGAAGGCAGGTGGCTTGTGCTTCGTCGTGAGAAGGAGGTTTCAAGGTTTCAAAGAGTAATCAGTTGCAAAAAATGGCCGGTACCAAAAAATTAATCGGGTGCAAGAGCTACCGGTTCTAAAAAATTATTTCGAAATGAGCTGGAACATAATTTCGAAAACAAGCGATTATTTCTGCAATTTATATATGAGAACACACAATTGGAAAATGTTCGTGAATTTGAAAAGTTGAAGAGAAACTTTCAGAACATCAATTAAAATTAGGTTGTTGTGGTGAATTACCGATCAACGATTCGATGGTTAAATTTTTTCCATTACCGTCACATTAGATCTTATCTGTGCCTATATATTCTTTGAAAAATCTGCTAAAGCACATATACAAGGTAATCGCGTATGAAAACTACTCGGTACTTGAGCAAAGTACTTGAATATTTACTCGAATCAGAAGAACAAAAGCAAAAGGTTATGTCTCCTTTAGTACGAATTGGTGAAGTATTCAATATAAAAAGTGCACGAGAATGTATCAATGGCATTAAAAATCTGTAAGTTGTCGAAATTTTCGTTTACTCCATGATAACTGAAGCTTGGCGTCTCAGTTAAGTGAAAAGACAAAGTGTAAACAAACAAGTAAGGACGGGACTGTCTTCGGCTGTGCCGTAGACCTCATACCTTTCATGAATGGGGCTGAACAATAATCTTATCCCATTCGTAATCTCCAAATAATGTGCTGTATAAGATAAGAAATATATAGTGCACAGATGTACATACCTAAACGAGTTTAAGATAAATATAAAAAAATGGCAAAAAACCCCCCTTTCTGAACGATCGGTTGTATGGGATATATATTATATATAGCTCCGATTGAAATGATTTTTACAGCAAATCCTCTATGATATATTAGAATATACTATATCACCAAGTTTCACGTTTTTATATTGGAAACTAAGGGAGAAATGGGCAAAAATCTTTCTATCTGAACGATCGGTTGTATGGGATATATACTATATATAGCTCCGATCAAAGTGAGTTTTTCAGGATATCTTCTATGATATATTAGAACATATATCACCGAGTTTCACATTTATACTTTCTAAATTGCGGCAGGAATGACCAAAATCGTCTTATCTGATCGATCGGTTGTATGGGAGATATATGTTATAGTGGTCCGATCCTACCCGATCCGACAAATGTCTAATATAATACAAAAATACATCCTTGTGCCAAATTTCATTGAGATATCTCAAAAGTTGAGGGACTAGTTTGCGTTCAAACAGAAAGACGGACGGAAGGACGGACAGACGGACATGGCTATATCAACTCAGTTCGTCGCCCTCATCAATTCGGTATTCTTAATGGTGAGTCTATCTTCTATATTTCTCAACGTTACAAACATCGGACCAAAGTTAATATACCATTTCATGTTCATGAAAGGTATAAAAATCAGCTCTTTTGCTAGTTTTCGTGTATTCACAATTGATTTTTGCGATTTGTTCTGCAATGTATTGACAATTGTCGCTTCAATAGGTTGTTGTGTTGGTGAAAACGCAAATGTTAAATGAAGCTTTCTGATAGATCTCTATCCTCCAGATATAATCTAACTTAACTGCAGATAATGAAAACCGCCCTTAAGCCTTGTTGATTAGAAAGAACTTAATATACTATTTGTAGATATTACAAGTTGCAGAGAATTTAACTAAAACTAAACTGAGCTGAAATTTAACTGCAGTTTAAACTCTGCCTGAAAAACTGGGTATCATAGCCTATTTCCCTAGATCTTTTTTCGATGGAGCAGAAGGTGATTTTGACTGCTACCGATTCCACAACTCAACTTTAAGCCATTTATGGTAATACAAATGTTCATATAACAAAATTAATTGAATTTTAAAGTGAGTTTCTAGAGCAGAGGTTCCCTTAAGAGCTTCCCAGAGCTTCGGGAGTGCGGAAAAATTTGAGCATTGAATTACCGCATGAGATGTTTACTGTAGGTGAAGGCCAAATAGTTTTCCGACGAAACACAAAGTTTTTCACGGCTTCTATCTCGTGATAGAACAAAACAACGCAACAATTTTTTTGAACATTGGTGAAAATTGAGGATTCGCGTCCATGTCTCCATCAAATCTCAAGTTATTCTAAAGAAATATATACGTTTGGATAGCCTAAATTTTTAGGCTTTTTACGCATAAGAGACTGGCAGTTTCAGTTTGTACTTTTGGATGAATTATTTAAAATGTTAAGTTACACGATTTTAGCACGTAATGTAAAATGATTTTTTATGTCACAACAAATGCACGTAACTCGGACTTAAGTTCTATAAAATTATAAAACAAAGCTTCTTTTCATACATTTTAATTTTTCTGCTTCAATTTCTGCGAAATTTCAAAGTAGATCGCTGATTGGGCAACGAAACGTTTGGATGAGACTCTAGCTATATTGGAGAGTTAGTTAGTGGCAATTTTTTGGTCAAAATATGTGCAGCAGTAATTGTGATTCTTTAAAAGTTCCTTGCTTCTGTCGTGCACCCATTTGAAGGTTTTCATACATTTCAAGTTACGTTATTCTAATTTGGTTTTTAGTTTAAGGCACTCAGAAATGAGATAGGTGAAAACTGATGGAAGTCCCTAAACGATTTTCTCCTCGGAAATCCGAAAGTAGGTGCAAGTTACGTGTTTCTTATCTGCTCTTGAGCTTTGGTCATCCAAATTTAAACTTTGATTGTGTTGTTTTTGTTTTTATCGGCCTATTGATAAATCATTCAAAGTTCGAATCGAGCTCAAGGCCAGAACAATAATTTTTTTCTAATGATAATAATTGTTATTTTTTAATTTTTCTAAATTTGAAAAATTGTATTTTGTTTTTGAAATAGTAAGTAGAAAATTTTTCAGACAACCTGCCATAGCTGCGCAGATAGATCCATTTCGAAGGATGCTAAGCCTTCATCATCAGTACGCTTTAGGCATACTGCGCTAACCATTTATGGTGAGCTAATGTGATGTTAGCAAAGGTAAATAATTCTATTACAGCTTTGGTGCCCTGTACAAAGCTTAACATATATTTTATATTAACACTTCTAATCTCCCCTATAGTTTTTTTTACGACAGATGTGCAAATGTCGAATATTTCTTTAGCAACATGCTGCGTCAACACGTAGCAACTTCCTGATGCCTAATACTATGTTCAAACAGAAAAATAAATTGAGGAAATTTCGATTTGAATTGAGTGCTGTTCATACAACTCGATTTAGCTTACACAATAGTAATTTGATAGCTAGTTGGCTCATCTCTACAGCAAGAACATACCTTTGTTCAGACTGTTAAAATGAACACGCACATTATTAGGCGAATGAAATGGAATGAAAACATAAAACTTTGAAATTTTTGTGTGTTGTAAGAAAATGTGTTCAATGTTTTGGTTTCATTTTGATTTTGCCATCTTCTTTTGACAATCCCTACTCCAGTGAAATGAAAGACATAAAATCAGCTGATGAGATGAGCCAACCATATAGTTCAGCCATGCGTAACTGACGTTTAAATATACTCAATAAACACACTTTACAATGTTGCATTTGCAGTTTGAAACAATTTATTACGCAATTTTTTTTAAATTGGCAATTTATTATTACAATTTATTATATGACAAATTGCGTAATAAATTGCCCAAATAGTATAAATTGCCAATTTGGTGTGTGTTTGAACCTAGTATAAGGAAAAACTGTGAAAAAGGGAGTGGAAGGAGAAATTGTGCAATTTCCAAGTGTTATATGAAATGTTCCTTAAAAAATTGATTCTTTAGGAACCAAAGCTTAAACCCTTCGGAATTCTGCATACATAGCCAAAGGACGCCTTGTCACCAGTGTAATCTTTAAATGCAAATTAAAAGTAAACTAGATGCGTCGGACTTTAAGCCACCTTTATGCTATTATTAAGTGATTACTGATTAAAATAATAGAAAGAGTGTTGACTAAATTAATATTAAATGAATTTGCAAATATATTAAATAAACATTCGAAATTGAAGAGTACAATTAATTTACATGAATGCCTACAAATTAAGCTTTAAATCAATTCTAGGCTATTGAACTTGCTAATTTCGCCCTAAATAAATATTAAAAATTCTTATTTTATGGTTATTTTACGACTCAACTTGGCTTTAAATTTGCTATATTTTATAGCTCCTAATTTAAATATTTGATGTTTGCTATTGTTATGTAGATACGCCAATCAGTTAGCACCAATGCAAAATCAATAAACGCGGTATGAGATTTACTTTTACAGCCTCCATTTTTATACTCAGTTGAGCAGAGCTCACAGAGTATATTAAGTTTGATTGGATAACGGTTGGTTGTACATATATAAAGGAATCGAGATAGATATAGACTTCCATGTATCAAAATAATCAGGACAGAAAAAAAATTTGATTGAGCCATGTCCGTCCGTCCGTCCGTCCGTCCGTTAACACGATAACTTGAGTAAATTTTGAGGTATCTTGATGAAATTTGGTATGTAGGTTCCTGAGCACTCATCTCAGATCGCTATTTAAAATGAACGATATCGGACTATAACCACGCCCACCTTTTCGATATCGAAAATTTCGAAAAACCGAAAAAGTGCGATAATTCATTACAAAAAAAAAAGATAAAGCGACGAAACTGGGTATATGAGTTGAACTTATGACGCCAAATAGAAAATTAGTAAAATTTTGGACAATGGGCGTGGCACCGCCCACTTTTAAAAGAAGGTAATTTAAAACTTTTGCAAGCTGTAATTTGGCAGTCGTTGAAGATATCATGATGAAATTTGGCAGGAACGTTACTCTTATTACTATATGTACGCTTAATAAAAATTAGCAAAATCAGAGAAGGACCACGCCCACTTTTAAAAAAAAATTTTTTTTTAAGTAAAATTTTAACAAAAAATTTAATATCTTTACAGTATATAAGTAAATTATGTCAAGATTCAACTCCAGTAATGATATGGTGCAACAAAATACAAAAATAAAAGAAAATTTAAAAATGGGCGTGGCTCCGCCCTTTTTCATTTAATTTGTCTAGGATACTTTTAACGCCATAAGTCGAACAAAAATTAACCAATCCTTTTGAAATTTGGTAGGGGCATAGATTTTATGGCGTTAACTGTTTTCTGTGAAAATGGGCGGAATCGGTTGATGCCACGCCCAGTTTTTATACACAGTCGTCCGTCTGTCCTTCCGCATGGCCGTTAACACGATAACTTGAGCAAAAATCGATATATCTTTACTAAACTCAGTTAACGTACTTATCTGAACTCACTTTATCTTGGTATGAAAAATGAACGAAATCCGACTATGACCACGCCCACTTTTTCGATATCGAAAATTACGAAAAATGAAAAAATGCCATAATTCTATACCAAATACGAAAAAAGGGATGAAACATGGTAAGGTAATTGGATTGTTTTATTAACGCGAAATATAACTTTAGAAAAAACTTTATAAATTGGTTGTGACACCTACCATATTATGTAGAAGAAAATGAAAAAGTTCTGCAGGGCGAAATAAAAAACCCTTAAAATCTTGGCAGGTATTACATATATAAATAAATTAGCGGTATCCAACAGATGATGTTCTGGGTCACCCTGGTCCACATTTTGGGCGATATCTGGAAACGCCTTCACTCTCATTAATACCTTTAATTTGATACCCATATCGTACAAACTTATTCTAGAGTCACCCCTGGTCCACCTTTATGGCGATATTTCGAAAAGGCGAGCACCTATAGAACGAAGGCCCACTCCCTTTTAAAAATACTCATTAACACCTTTCATTTGATACCCATATCGTACAAACGCATTCTAGAATCACACCTGGCCCATCTTTATGGCGATATCTCGAAAAGGCGTCCACCTATAGAACTAAGGCCCACTCCCTCTTAAAATACTCATTAACTCCTTTCGTTTGATACCCATATTGCACAAAAGAATTCTAGAGTCACCCCTGGTCCACCTTTATGGCGATATCTCGAAAAGGGGTCCACCTATGGAACTAAGGATTACTCCCTTTTAAAATGCTCATTAACACCTTTCATTTGATACCCATATCATACAAACGCATTCAAGAGTCACACCTGGCCCAACTTTATTGCGATACCTCGAAAATGCGTCCACCTATAGAACTAAGGCTCACTCCCTCTTAAAATACTCATTAACTCCTTTAGTTTGATACCCATATTACACAAACGAATTCTAGAGTCACCCCTGGTCCAGCTTTATGGCGATATCTCGAAAAGGGGTCCACCTATGGAACTAAGGATTACTCCCTTTTAAAATGCTCATTAACACCTTTCATTTGATACCCATATCGTACAAACGCATTCTAGAGTCACACCTGGCCCATCTTTATGGCGATATCTCGAAAAGGCGTCCACCTATAGAACTAAGGCCCACTCCCTCTTAAAATACTCATAAACTCCTTTCGTTTGATACCCATATTGCACAAACGAATTCTAGAGTCACCCCTGGTCCACCTTTATGACGATATCTCGAAAAGGGGTCCACCTATGGAACTAAGGATTACTCCCTTTTAAAATGCTCATTAACACCTTTCATTTGATACCCATATCGTACAAACGCATTCAAGAGTCACACCTGGCCCATCTTTATGGCGATATCTCGAAAAGGCGTCCACCTATAGAACTAAGGCCCACTCCCTCTTAAAATACTCATTAACTCCTTTCGTTTGATACCCATATTGCACAAACGAATTCTAGAGTCACCCCTGGCCCACCTTTATGGCGATATCTCGAAACGGCGTCCACCTATAGAACTAAGGCCCACTCCCTTTTAAAATACTCATTAGCACCTTTCGTTTGATGCCCATATTGTGCAAACAGATTCTAGGGTCACCCCTGGTCCACCTTTATGGCGATATCTCGAAACGGCGTCCACCTATGGAATTAAGGATTACTCCCTTTTAAAATGCTCATTAACACCTTTCATTTGATACCCATATCGTACAAACGCATTCTAGAGTCATCCCTGGTCCATCTTTACGGCGATATCTCGAAAAGGCGTCCATCTATAGAACTTAGGTCCACGCCCTTTTAAAATACTCATTAATACCTTTCATTTGATACCCATATCGTACAAACGCATTCTAGAGTCAACCCTGATCCACCTTTATGGCTATATCCCTAAATGGCGTCCACCTATAGAACTATGGCCCACTCCCTCATAAAATACTCTTTAATGCCTTTCATTTGATACGCATGTCATACAAACACATTCCAGGGTTTCCCTCGGTTCATTTTTCTACATGGTTATTTTCCCTTATGTTGTCACCATAGCTCTCAACTGAATATGTAATGTTCGGTTGCACCCGAACTTAACCTTCCTTACTTGTTTTTTTTTTACTTAGAGTAAGCCTATGTAGGTTTATATCGCAGTAAACCAACTAGCAGTTTACTTATTAGAAGCATTTTCTTGCCATTCACTTATTTCCAATGAACTTTGCATCGTTTGCTCTTAAGCGAATTCCAAAGAATATATCTTAAGCCGAGTTTATAATCTGACTACAATTAACACCAAACATCAATTAAAATCACTACTACATCAGATAACCATGCCGTGTTATTAACTTTAATCAGCGAATCTGCTTTTGACTGCTATGTATAATGATTAAGCAGAATAAGTCTATAGGCTGCTTGAGTTTTAGATTAAATGCTAAATTAATGGTGATTTGTATAAAAAATATTTTAGCATTGGTATTAGAGTCCGCACAGCATCATTTGCTGATGTCATGCGAAGTTGTTCAACTTTTAATTACAAAATAAGTCTTACTTAATTGAACATATTCAGCCTTATCGAATGCGCTATATTTGACCATAAAGTCAGAACAAGCTAAATATTTTTTCGAGTATAACCTGCTTGGTAGAAAAAATATTTTATTTATTGATGTTATTTCTCTCCCTTATTCAAAAAATATAATTAATGCAATATTAATTAAAAATAAATCAATTCAATTAAAATAATATATATGGTAACAATTATAATGATACATATTTTTTTTAAAGCCTTGCGCTCGTATGCGAATCCCATAACTCCTCAAGTAAACAGGCCAAAAAACAATAATAATGTAAATAATGTGATCAAGATTTTTTATTTTTGTTTGTATCTTTGAAACGCACCGCTCAGGAATAAAATGTCATATTCTCTTTGCTTAAAATATTTATAGTTCATTACGTCAAATACAAGCAACTCTAAGGAGATCTTTGTATTCAATATTTAAAAAGTTGAATCTTTGGTGACCAAGAAGAGATTGATCCTTACAATCTCATTGAGCTTTCTGGCAGAGAAATGAGAAGACACGGCTAAATTTTTCTTTTTCTTTCTAAGCGTTTCACCCTTTTACGCCTTCATCAGGGACTCTGATTTGAAAATACACCTTTTTCGATTTATAAACAGAAAGCTTCAATACACATTAAAAATTTCAGCTCATGCTCAGAATTTCGAATTTAAGTCCAGAAGATTTTCATTTCAAGTTCAGAAATTTTATTTAAATTTAGAAAGTTACAATTGTAACAGAAATCACAATTCAAGTAGTTTCTTTTGCAAATTGAGAAAGTTGCAATTCAACTTACAAAGTTTTAGTTCTACACCTTTTTCAGTCTTAATTCAGAAAGTACCAGTTGAAGTGTAGAAAGTAATAATTGAAATTCAAAATTTTCATTTCAAATAGCTGAAGTTCAGAAAGTTTAGTTGAAGTTCAGAAAATAACTATTGAAATTCACTTCGTTTACAATTTTGTGAACTTCAATTGTAATTTTCTGAACTTCAGTTGTAATTTTTTGAACTACAAAAAGAAATTTTGAACTTCAATTTTAATTTTCCGAAATTAAACTGAAAATTCTGGACTTCAAATGCAACTTTCTGAATTCAAACTGAAAAGGCGCAGTTCAGAAATAGATATTCAAATTTAGAAAATATAATTCTAGTTCAGGGTTTCCAATTTTTGTTTTGTAAAAGAAGTTAACCCGAAAGAAAATGTTTGTTTTACGGTGTCAAATTTTCCCAGGAAACTAACAAGGCCTGCAGTTAGCTGCTGAAAAGCCATCCTCTATTATTAAATTCGCTTTCATTTTTGCGTATTGTAAACATGTTTGAAATATTGCCTCCATGTTCGAAATATTGCTTGCCCCTTTGTTTTTCTTTACTGTCTTAAATGAGTTCATAACACTGCCAACTTCGTTAGAAAAACCATATGGATATTTTCCGTAATACAATTTAGTTTCATACGAGTCCTATATTAACTTTTTTCCAACCTTCTATCTTATCTCTCCTCCATCTTTCTCACTGTAATACCCAAATATTCGACATCTTATTCCTCAATAACTATGCCAATATCTTTTCAAGATCTCGCCTTCTTAAGTTACTTCTTATTCATCTGATTATTTATTAGAAGAGAAGCTCGGCCTAAAATCTCTTCGGAAGGTAAAAATTTAAAAGGGTATCCCGGTAGTTTACGGGGAAGAAGTGGGAAGCGAAGAGGAAACTAGGAAGAATAATGAGATAGAGAGTTGAATAGTGGAAAGGAAAGGAAGGTGGATCGAGGAAATCGGGAAGACAGGCGTAGGCGGAAAAATGATATTTCTTTACATTTTGGTGTATTTTTTTAGATATTTTGTGCTAGAGAGAGAAGAAAATAATTGCTGTTGTTATGTAATGATATTTTGATTTTATCTTTATATTCAACACTTTGTTTTGGGAGAAATATTTTAATGACTACTGTCATTAGTGCAAGCAAAAAACGGTAGCCACAGCACGATATTAAAAAAAACAAGTAAGGAAGGCTAAGTTCGAGTGTAACCGAACGTTACATACTCAGTTGAGAGCTATGGAGACAAAATAAGGGAAAATCACCATGTAGGAAAATGAACCTCGGGTAACCCTGGAATGTGTTTGTATGACATGCGTATCAAATGAAAGGTATTCAAGAGTATTTTAAGAGGGAGTGGGCCATAGTTTTATAGGTGGACACCTTTTCGAGATATCGCCATAAAGGTGGACCAGGGGTGACTCTAGAATTTGTTTGTACGATATGGGTATCAAATGAAAGGTGTTAATGAGTATTTTAAAAGGGAGTGGGCCTTAGTTTTATAGGTGAACGCCTTTTCGGGATATCGTTATAAAGGTGGACCAGGGGTGACTCTAGAATTAGTTTGTACGATATGGGTACCAAATAAAAGGTGTTAATGAGTATTTTAAAAGGGAGTGGGCCTTAGTTCTATGGGTGGACGCCTTTTCGAGATATTGCCATAAAGGTGGACCAGGGGTGACTCTAGAATTAATTTGTACGATATGGGTATCAAATGAAAGGTGTTAATGAGTATTTTAAAAGGGAGTGGGCCTTAGTTCTATAGGTGGACGCCTTTTCGAGATATCGCCATAAAGGTGGACCAGGGGTGACCCTAGAATTAATTTATACGATATGGGTATCAAATGAAAGGTGTTAATGAGTATTTTATAAGTGGGTGGGCCTTAGTTCTATGGGTGGACGCCTTTTCGAGATATCGCCATAAAGGTGGACCAGGGATGACTCTAGAATTTGTTTGTACGATATGGGTATCAAATGAAAGGTGTTAATAGTATTTTAAAAGGGAGTGGGCCTTAGTTCTATAGGTGGACGCCTTTTCGAGATATCGCCATAAAGGTGGACCAGGGGTGACTCTAGAATTTGTTTGTACGATATGGGTATATGGGCCGCCTTTTCGGGATATCGTTATAAAGGTGGACCAGGGGTGGCTCTATAATGTGTTTGTACAATATGGGTGTCAAATTAAAGGTATTAATAAGAATTTTAAAAGGGAGTGGTAATTGCATATGTGAAGGCGTTTTCGAGATATCGACCAAAATGTGGACCAGGGTGACCCAGAACATCATCTGTCGGGTACCGCTAATTTATTTATATATGTAATACCACGAACAGTATTCCTGCCATGATTCCAAGGGCTTTTGATTTCGCCCTGCAGAACTTTTTCATTTTCTTTTACTTAATATGGTAGGTGTCACACATATTTTACAAAGTTTTTTTCTAAAGTTATATTTTGCGTCAATAAACCAATCCAATTACCATGTTTCAACCCTTTTTTCGTATTTGGTATAGAATTATGGCACTTTTTCCATTTTTCGTAATTTTCGATATCGAAAAAGTGGGCGTGGTCATAGTCAGATTTCGGCCATTTTTTATGCCAATAGAAAGTGAGTTCAGATAATTATGTGAACTGAGTTTAGTAAAGATATATCGATTTTTGCTCAAGTTATCGTGTTAATGGCCGAGCGGAAGGACAGACGGTCGACTGTGTATAAAAACTGGGCGTGGCTTCAACCGATTTCGCTCTTTTTCACAGAAAACAGTTATCGTCCTAGAATCTAAGCCGTTACCAAATTTCACAAGGATTGGTAAATTTTTGTTCGACTTATGGCATTAAATGTATCCTAGACAAATCAAACGAAAAAGGGCGGAGCCACGCCCATTTTGAAATTTTCTTTTATTTTTGTATTTTGTTGCACCATATCATTACTGGAGTTGAATGTTGGCATAATTGACTTATATAATGTAAAGATATTAAATTTTTTGTAAAAATTTCACTTAAAAAAAAATTTTTTTAAAAGTGGGCGTGGTCGTTCTCCGATTTTGCTAATTTTTATAAGGCATACATATATACGGCGGCCACCGTGGTGTGATGGTAGCGTGCTCCGCCTATCACACCGTATGCCCTGGGTTCAACTCCCGGGCAAAGCAACATCAAAATTTTTAGAAATAAGGTTTTTCAATTAGAGGAAAATTTTTCTAAGCGGGGTCGCCCCTCGGCAGTGTTTGGCAAGCGCTCCGGGTGTATTTCTGCCATGAAAAGCTCTCAGTGAAAACTCATCTGCCTTGCAGATGCCGTTCGGAGTCGGCATAAAGCATGTAGGTCCCGTCCGGCCAATTTGTAGGGAAAATCAAGAGCACGACGCAAATTGGAAGAGAAGCTCGGCCTTAGATCTCTTCGGAGGTTATCGCGCCTTACATTTTTTTTTTTTTTTATTTACATATAGTAATAGGAGTAACGTGATATCTTCAACGACTGCCAAATTACAGCTTGCAAAACTTCTAAATTACCTTCTTTTAAAAGTGGGCGGTGCCACGCCCATTGTCCAAAATTTTACTTATTTTCTATTCTGCGTCATAAATTCAACGCACCTACCAAGTTTCATCGTTTTATCCCTCTTTGGTAATGAATTATCGCAATTTTTCAATTTTTCGAAATTTTCGATATCGAAAAAGTGGGCGTGGGTATAGTCCGATATCGTTCATTTTAAATAGCGATCTGAGATGAGCGCCCAGGAATCTACATACCAAACTTCGTCAAGATATCTCAAAATTTACTCAAGTTATCGTGTTAACGGACAGACGGACGGTCGGACATGGCTTAATCAAATTTTTTTTCGATACTGATGACTTTAATATATGGAAGTCTATATCTATCTCGATTCCTTTATACCTGTACAACCAACCGTTATCCAATCAAAGTTAATATACTCTGTGAGCTCTGCTCAACTGAGTATAAAAATAGAAAAAACAATGGCGTACAAAGCCACCGAAAAATATGTATTTAATTTTCAAGAGTGATCGCCATAAAAAGATGAAAGAAAAAAATCCAAACATCATTAACAAAAAGTAAAAAAAAAAATATTTAATGGCAAGCTCAAATGGGAGCTTGTTTGAGTGTTTGCGAATCTAACGGTACTATTACGCAATCATACATTTGAATGTAGTAGCAACTGATCGCGCAGCTGATCATTAAACAGCTGCTTATATAACAAGAAAATACGCGCGTCATTAATGAGTGGGAAGAGTGAATATTTGTTGCAAAAGCGGGGGATGCACGAGCGCAAGGTTACTGAAGGAAGGTAACTCAAATGTTTTTTGCCGTTTATAGCCGGTGAAAGGTAAACGAAAATATTTTTGAAAATGAACTTAAAAAGCAATGAACTTGATGGCCGAGCCTGTGATGCTACCTTAGCCGATGACCAGCCATGACCAAATTTTTGTTGTTTTGGGTAGATTTTTGATTGATTTTAAAAGATATTGGCGCATTTGTTAGCTTATATATTTTTATTATTTGTTTATCTTTTTGCTATATGTACCAAGGAATTCAATTAATTTTTAGTGCACGTGAACGCGGTCAACTTTATTATTAATTTTTTTAATACTCAATTTACTTGTGTACCATCGCTCGTGCTTAGCTTATTGTTTTTCTGTTAGCGAAATTCCTTCGCATTTAAACGATATTGAGTTTACCATATTTTTGCTTGCGTGCGAATTTTCAATACTTATTTATTTTTATACTCAGCTGAGCAGAGCTCACAGAGTATATTATCTTTGTTCGCATAACGGTAATCCGTAACGGCATAAACTAATCGAGATAGATACAAACTTTTATATATCAAAATGATCTGGGCGCAAAAAGAAATTAATTTAGCCATGTCCGTCCTTCCGTTCGTCCGTCCGTAAACACCATAACTTGAGTAAATTTTGAGATATATTGATGAAATTTGGCAGGCACGTTACTCCTGTTACTATATGTGCGCTAAATAAAAATTAGCAAAATCGAATGACGAACACGTCTACTTTACAAAAAAAATTTTAAAGTCAACTTTTAACAAAAAATTTAATATCTTTAGAGAATATAAATAAATTAAGTCAACGTTAAATTATGATATGGTGCAACAAAATACAAAAATAAAAAAAAAAATTCAAAATGGGCGGGGCTCCGCCTTTTTCATTTTATTCGTCTAGAATATTTTTAACGCCATAAGTCGAACAAAAATTTACCAATCCGTGTGAAATTCGGTAAGGGCATAGTTCCTATGACGGTAACAGTTTACTGTGAAAATGGGCGAAGTCGGTTAAAGCCACGCCCAGTTTTTATACACAGTCGACCGTCTGTCCTTCCGCTCGGCAGTTAACACGATAACTGGAGCAAAAATCGATATATCTTTACTAAACTCAGTTCATGTACTTATCTGAACTCACTTTATCTTGGTATAAAAACTGGCCGAAATCCCGCTATGACCACGCCCACTTTTTCGACATCGAAAATTACGAAAAATGAAAAAAATGCCATAATTCTATACCAAGTATGAAAAAAGAGATGAAACATGATAATTGGATTGGCTTATTGACGCAAAATATAACTTTAGAAAAAACTTTGTAAAATGGGTGTGACACCTACCATTTTAAGTAGAAGAAAATGAAAAAGTTCTGCAGGGCGAAATCAAATGCCCTTGGAATCTTGGCAGGAATACTGTTCGTGGTATTGCATATATAAATAAATTAGCGGTACCCGACAGATGATGTTCTGGGTCACCCTGGTCCACATTTTGGTCGATATATCGAAAACGCCTTCACATATTCAACTAAGGGCCACTCCCTTTTAAAACCCTCATTAATACTTTTAATTTGATACCCATATCGTACAAACACATTCTAGAGTCACCCCTGGTCCACCTTTATGGCGATATCCCGAAATGGCGTCCACCTATAGAACTATTGCCCACTCCCTTTTAAAATACTCATTAACTCCTTTCATTTGATACCCATATCGTACAAACACATTCTATAGTCACTCCTGGTCCACCTTTATGGCGATATCTTGAAAAGGCGCCCACCATAGAACTAAGGCCCACTCCCTTTTAAAATACTCATTATCACTTTTCATTTGATACCCATATCGTACAAAGACATTCTAGAGTCACCCCTGGTCCACCTTTATGACGATATCCCGAAATGGCGTCCACCTATAGAACTATGGCCCACTCCCTTTTAAAATACTCTTTAATACCTTTAATTTGATACCCATATCGTACAAACACATTCTAGAGTCTCCCCTGGTCCACCTTTATGGAGATACCTCGAAAAGGCGTCCACCTATAGTACTAAGGCCCACTCCCTTTTAAAATACTCATTAACAACTTTCATTTGATTCCCATATCGTACAAACACATTCTAGAATCACCTCTGGTCCACCTTTATGGCGATATCTCAAAAAGGCGTCCACCTATAGAACTAAAGCCCACTCCCTTTTAAAATACTCATTAACACCTTCCATTTGATACACATGTCATACAAACACATTCCAGGGTTACCCTAGGTTCATTTTACTAAATGCTGATTTTCCCTTATTTTGTCTCCCTCAGCTCTCAGCTGAGTATGTAATGTTCGGTTACACCCGAACTTAGCCGTCCTAACTTGTTATGATTGTTTTATTTCGTTATGAAAAAAAAATAGTTTTGTTCTCTTTTTGCCGGCTTGCAATTTTAAAGGCATTTTGAATTTTTAATAAATAAATGAACGGTTCTTTTTTGGTAATTATCTGTTCAGCAAGTATTGGCGATCGGTTAGGGCGTGACGAATTAACAAAAAAAAAATACCAAATATTATAGTTGAAGTTATTGAGTAAGCAGACCAACATAGAATTACTAAAGTGCCCTTAAAATGCTGACCAGCTCATCGCGTGTAAAATATCAAAATAAAAATAATTATAGAGAAATTCAGAATAACGTCGTCCAATCAGTTATTTTATAACCCCTCATAAGTGCTTGTCAGCCGAATCGTGGCATAAAATATGCGTCAATCACGCATTTTATGTTCTGTGCTTCGATGTCCTCATTTAAAATGCCTCGCGCTCAAAATTATTTAGTTAAAGGGGCAGGGAAATGTAATCTACAAAAAACTCTGCACAAGAGGCAAAAAAATTACTTGCAGAATTCGAAAGACTGCATGACGACAAAGGTTTTTTTGGTAGCTTTAAGACGATTTTGATAAATCGTACTATTTTAGTTGTTCAGTTTCATGGACGTACACGTGCGATTAAAGAAATTGCAGCATATATTTTTCACAAATTTCATCACTTATTCTATTCTTGATTTCTTTTCGGTACTTAAAAAATTTCATGAATTTTGCTACGAAATCAATTTTAAAAACCACTTCGAAAACAGTTACAAATTTGACAACCTTTTGAAAATCTTTTAGAAAGTTGTGTTTTAGCTTTTAGAAAACCGTTTGTGTATATATGCAAACCGATTTCAAAAAGCTTTTGAAAATAAATATTCAAAAATTCGAGATTTAAACTAACCTTCATCAAAATTTCGGAACTTGTATTTGGAACTTTTCGGAAACCCATTGAGTATCTATGTAAACCTAATTCGAAAAAGATTTTGAAAATATTCGAAAATTCATGATTTTGAAAATCTTCATGGAAATTTCCAAATTTTTTTTGTTTGAGTTCTAGGTTGGGTGTAGGTATGTATGTAAAACAATATCAAACAAATTTTTTAAAGCGATTAAAAACTCGAGATTTTAAGAATCCTCAAGCAAACGTTTTCGAAATTATACGAAAATTTTAGAAGCTTTTCAATATTTTGAAATGTCTATGTTTCTTTGAACTTATTCCAATTTTAAAGTCTAATTCATTTCAATATTACAGAGAACATGTTTGTGTTTTCTCAAAAATTGTAATGTTATTTATTTGGCACTCCTTTCCTAAGTGTGTATCAGATTTTCTCACATAAATAGAATAAAATTGTCTACACTTCATATGGAGTAATCTTGGAACACTTTTTTATAATCAATGCAAATTTTGTTACTTCAGGCTTGTAATTTGTCAAACTAAAGTGATTTGGACTACAGTACTGCATACTCTAAAACTTTTTTAAAGTAAAAAAAAAATTTTGCTTGAAAAATTTTAAAAGATCTCGAATTTTCATTTTTATTGGGTGTTTTTTTTCCTAAAATTTCAAAATTTTTTTTCTGCTCGCTTAGAAAAAAAAACATCAATTGAAAAGCAAAATCAGATTAAAGTACTCATTTAATTTTTTTTTTGTTTTCAATTTAAATTTTTTTCTAAGTTAGCAGAAAATATTTTGAAAATATTTAGAAAAAATACTACAATTAAAAAAAAAAAACAAATAAAATAAATGTAAGGCGCGATAACCTCCGAAGAGATCTAAGGCCGAGCTTCTCTTCCAATTTGCGTCGTGCTCCTCTTGATTTTCCCTACAAATTGGCCGGACGGGACCTACATGTTTTATGCCGACCCCGAACGGCATCTGCAAGGCAGATGAGTTTTCACTGAGAGCTTTTCATGGCAGAAATACACCCGGAGCGCTTGTCAAACACTGCCGAGGGGCGACCCCGCCTAGAAAAATTTTCTTCTAATTTAAAAACCTTATTTCTAAAATTTTGATGTTGCTTTGCCCGGGGTGCGAACCCAGGGCATACGGTGTGGTAGGCGGAGTACGCTACCATCACACCACGGTGGCTGCCGATTTTTAAATGTTTTTGAAATTATTGTAGGCATTATATTGAAATTTTCATTGAGATATTTTTAGTCTCCTCGAACCATTGTGAATTCATACAAGTGGCGAATGATTGAAAAAAAAAAAACGTTCACAATAGTAAACAGCCTAGATCACCTGTTAAATCGCTGTTCGATTACTTAATTCATTTGCTCAATAGTGTTTTTCAAAATTTTTTTAAGACGACTGATACATTGCATTATGTACATATTTTAAAATGTATGTTTAACTGGCTGCTCATATTTTATCTATTAACAACATTTTATAAATTAGTATTAATTTATAGTCTCAATTTCTGTGGATGCATTTGGAACAAAAATTGATTTGAAACACAAATGAGCACTTAAATTTCTTAAAGCGAGCAAAAGACAAACCTTTCTTCTATTCTCTGGCCATTTGCGACAACCGTTCTCCCTGTCAGCAATTATTTGAAAGGTAGGTATGACAGTGCAGAAATAGAGAGATTTTCACTTGTATGAATTCACAATGATTCATACTTTCGGATATTTTTGAAAAATTTTCGAAATTTTTTACGAATTACAAATAAAACTTTCAAGTTTTCATGAAAACATTGAAAGTCCCCTCGAATTTTCAAAAATGTTTTCAAAATTGGTTTACACAATTGGATTTTAAAAACGAATCGCAAATATTTTCCAAAAAAATAAATAACAAATAAAGGTGTCTAAGTTCGGGTGTAACCGAACATTATATACTCAGCCTGAGCTTCAATTGTACATTTCATTTCAGATAAATTACTTTTCTGCATAATACGTGGCACCGCCCGTTTAAAAGGAAAATATCTTCCCATTTCCTCTTACAGTAAAACTTGATAAGTGAAATATCATTGATTCAAAACTATTTTTTGCTAAGTTATAGCTTATTATTCTATTCTACGACCCTTTTAAATTTGTTTCATATCTAAGTTGCCGTGGTCTTTAACCGATCCCGTCCATTTTTACTAGAAATATTTTCTGCTATAAAGAAAATATGTGTACACAATTTCATTACGATATGTTAATTTTCCTTCGAGTTATGGCTCCCGAAATATAGAAAATTGCTTAGTCATAAAAGGGGCGGTACCACACCCATTTTCAAAAATTTTACCGTTGTCCAATTTAGTGTTATAATTCAATTTAAAAAGTAAAATTCTATTGATACAAAGCTCTTTTTCGTTAAGATATAGCTTACTATTTTCGTCTACGACCCTTTTAAAAATCTTTTATATAAAAGTAGGCGTGGTCTTTAACCGATCTCGTCCGTTTTTTCTAGAACTATTTCCTGATATAGGGAAAACCTGTGTACCTAATTTTATTACGATCCGTTAACTTTTCTTCGAGTTATGGCTCCCGAAACATAGAAAATTGCTTAGTAATAAAAGGGGCGGTGCCACGCCCATTTTATAAAATTTTAAGTTTTTCATATTTATTGTTATAAATTCACTTGGGAAATGAAATATCATTGATATAAAGCTCTTTCTTGCAAAGTTATAGCTTGTTGTATTCGTCCACGACCCTTTTAAAAATCTTTTATATAAAAGTGGGCGTGGTCCTTAACCCATTTCGCTAATTTTTCTTCAAAGCATTCCCTATAGTAAATGCAACCTCTCTTAAGAATATTTGTAAAATTGATTTTATCACAAGTCGGCGGTTCCACGCCCATTTTAAAAATTTTTTTCAAATTTTTACCAAGGGTCTCAATATCAGTCCACTTGTCAAATTTCAACATTCTAGGTGCATTATTTACTAAATAATCAGGCTTTTTGTGTTTTCCAAAATTTTATATATATGAAAGGTGGGCGTGGTAATCATCCGATTATCATCCTTTTCAATACCAATCTATTCTGGGTCCATATAAGCTCGTGTACCAAATTTGGTGAAGATATCTTATTATTTACTCAAGTTATCGTGTTAAGGGACAGACGGATGCACGGACGGACGGACGGACATGGCCCAACTAAATTTTTTTTCGACACTGATGATTTTGATATATGGCAGTTTATATCTATCTCGATTCCTTTATACCTGTACAACCAACCGTTATCAAATTTAATTTACTCTGTGTGCAAAGCGCGCTGAGTATAAAAAGTTTGGAATATCGCATTAGCATTTTAACGCTTTCTCTAACTATTGATTTTTTTCGAAAACGTTTTAGAAAATCAGTTAAAATATTTACGATGTTTTTTTTTTAACGAATGAAAAATAATGAAATAGAATAGAATAACATTTGCTTATAAAATTTTTTGTTTTTTTTTACCCGCAGATGTACGAATGTGTGTGGACGCTGCTTGGCGTAAAAAACTTTTGCTATTCTTTACGCATGCGCATAACAACGTAAATTCATAAAAACCAGCGAACAACTAAACCGTGCCTTAATAATTAAGGTATTTTGAACAAGAAAAAAAGAGATACTGCAATATAGAGCGTAAGATATTGGAGAAAAAAAAAAAAAACCGAAGCCTTAACAGCGATACCGGTATAAGGAATTTATCTTTCAATACTCAAATAACAGCAAAATTAAACAAGTAAACATAAACGAAAAAATTTACAAAAATTTTCAAAGGAAAAGGAAACACTTTAGAAAGAGAAGTTATTGTTTCCTTGTGATTTTTTTTTCTTTTTAAACTAGAAAGGCTTATTTTGTGTACAGTAAGTTAGTGTCGTGCAACTTGATGTCGTATCGACGGGTTTTAATTATTTTGAGTCTCACTAGGTTGCTGAGTTAGCTCTTAAAATGTTCTGAGACGAAGTAAAATTTGCGTATATTGTAAAATTTGGTTAAGCGACAAATTGGCTTAAGTGCCGTGTCATCTTCAGTGCCATTTTCGTGTGGGAAATTAAATTTTTTCTACCCTTTTGGAAAATCAACCAAACAAAGTGACCAAGTTGACTGGTTGGCCAATGAGGCAAGGAGTTATGTGGGCAATATATATAAAGCTTATCTAATTCAAGTGACAAAGTTACCGATACATTTAGAGTGATATTACAAATATGAATGTATTCTTACACATATTTTGCTGGCGAGGCTTACACAACCAGAACGATCTTATTAAAGGAAGGGTGATATGACTTAGACGATGATCAAATAAATGAATTGGCTAACCAGATTACATGGTTCCTATCAGACAAAGTACTATCTTAGAGTTTAAAAGTGTTGATGTTACTATCGATAGTTCTTCAATATAAAAAATTGTAAGCCTCAAGTATGCGTCTTTAATAATATCTCTTAACGTCACTAAAGTTATCTGGCTCATTTTGGTCAACCTCATTAAGATGTGCGAAAACCTGTTCTTCCACTTTCGTCTTGGTTGGACATTCCAAAGTTTTTTGGCTAAAGCAGGGAATCTTCAAAACCTAACTTGCAGTAAGATAGAATCGTATTCAACACTTCATATAGACATACCGCTGTGTTAGTAACGTAAGTGCTTGTATGTTTTCGACTGCTACCTTTGCTAAAGTGTTAGTCGCTTAATGGATTTGGCTGGTATGCATTTTCTGAATATATTTAGATTATTATTTACTTAGTCATTTAGTCGACAGCTACAGGTGAAGATGAATGTTCTCCATTTTTTTTCCTCTCTGAGATCTAATGAAGAATTTTGTTTTTCAGAGCCATGGTTGCCCTATTGTTGTCCGTCCGATTACATTTGTTTCTTTTATAAATGAGTCTCCAGGAGAACAAATTGTCACTGCTTCCAATGCTCATATCTAAATGCAGAAAACTATCTATGTAGGTGGAAAGGTGCGCAAGGGTACTCAAATTGCGGACGAGGCAAAGAAACTTGTACACAACCCCAGCGGGTTAGGGGGTTAAAATATACCCGCGGTAGGTATGCCTGTCGTAAGAGGCGACTAAAATACCAGATTCAAGGGGTTGTGTAGTGCAACCCTTTTAGGTTGGCAGCGCAATATATAGCTTCTCCAAACATATCCTGTTTCCTTAACAGCCGAGGCTCTGGTGGCCCCGAACTCCTCATGGATCTAGGGGGTGAGAGGGCAGTATGGTTTAGAAGGTCGTATGTGGTCTTAAAAAATCTTTCCCTGAAGGGAAATAGCTTAAATCCGAGCCACAATGAAGTTTTTCATATATATGGGTTCAACGCAATCTTATGCATTCCAGTAACATCACCGCAATCAACCAAGATGTCGCCTTTTTAAATATAAAGGAACTTCAGACTAAGCAATTGAAGTTTATTTCGCCTTGCCGATTCACATACAAAATTGCGCGAACCACTGTTATAAACATTCTCACTATACAATAAAAATACTTGCTAACATATTTTGTGTTCTATTCATTTGTTGAATTACAGTTGTAAAAATTTTAGAAAAGTACCAACAAGTGAGAAAATAATTTCACTTGCAAGGTGTGAAAGCACCCTTGTCAAATCAAATGTCAAACTCTTCTTCTTATGCTTTGCTTGCAACAAAACGTGGAAGATGGAAAATGGAATGAAAAATCAGATGAGCTAGTTAAAAGAGGCATATCCCTCGAAGCATGTGCTGTAGACATCCCAACCAGATTGGCATAGATAAAAAGGAGACAAAAGTTGCACAAAATCGACCAAGCAAACTAAACTAACAAAGTTACTCGTATCACTAAATGAGCGAGTTATAAGCTAGAGATGGGTATTCTTAATGGACTTTGCCTTCTGGCGTCACATGCTTTTAAATTAGGCCTCGTCTGTGATAGCAGACGTAGGAGGTGCTAGTTTCAGAAAGAAAGGCTTGTGTACGTCCTAGAGATCTGCTTTGAGTACTAATAAAATTAGTGCACTTAGTCATGAGCCAAAAAAATGTGTCTAAATGTGTATTTATAGCGTTTTCTTTTTTCTGAAATAAATTGTTGCCTAAGTAAATGGCAAAGCCTTAATAGAGTTAAGGCTCCATTACTGATACTTAGCATAGACTTGACTTGACTAGGCGTAAACTTGGCAACTTAGCCACGATTATACTCCACTTGGTGCATAAAATCTGGCATCATAATCAGCGTTGAAATTTATTTTTAAATGAATGTCAATTTGTATGACAAAATGTCAAAATGAAATGGAAACAAACAAATGGCATCTCAAAATGTAAACGTCACTTAGAACTTACATAGAAAATCAAAATTCAACAGACTTCTAAGTCAAGTTAAGTTTTGAGTAATCAGTAACATGCTATGTTAATTTAACAGAACTATAAGTGACAGTTCGCAAGCCAGGTCAAGTCTATGCTAAGTATCAGTAATGGAGCCTTTACTCCTACCATAGAAAATTTGTAGTGCATACAAAGAACATTTCAACTCACCATATTCACTCATACTAACATAGTATATGTGGAACTTAAGAGCGAATTGAGAGCTTCACAGAGTTGCACTACCACACCGCCATTTTATACAGGGTAAAAGTGTAACGCTTTTGCGTTGCGAGCAGGCAACAATTTTCACAAAAGAACGAAATACCCCGTAAATGCGTTGCGTGTTTTTTAGAATAAAACAAAAACCCTTGCGCGGCGTACAAAAAGCGTAACAATTTAGCCAGAAAAGAAAACGCTATTAGTCAAGTACAGAAAAATGCTATGAGTAATTAGCACATAAAATAGAAAATACATACGAGTGCCCCGCAACACATACATATGTCCCATACATATATGACATTGTCGAGTATAAACTGAAATCATAGTCGCTTAAACTCAGTAGCACGTTGGTTTCGTATGTAATACACTGTATACTTCGTTTATTATCGGTTTTTCTTTAGCGCTGTATTCAGTTTAGTTTCGTGTACATTGTTGTGTTGCTAGCGTCAAAAACTGATATGACTTTATTTATTTTATTGCACTATTAGTCTTATTTATTCCAATTAGTGTTTTCGTATAACACAGTTGAATTTCTTGCTCAATAAGACAATTGAGTACTGAACTGCTTCGTGGCTTATGAGCGGTTATTCATTTTACGAAGCATGACTATGTAAATGTGTGTTAGTGGATATAAGTGCTTGATATTCTTAGTTTGTATAAGCACTAATACTAATTTTTTTAAAAGATGAATAATTGCAGCTCACTGGTACGTTCTGTGCTCGTGTCCCGCTTGCCACGCTAAAACTACATCTACTTGGAGTGGCACAGCTATTAGAACAGGAAGCAGCAAGAAGGATAGGTTCTAAAAAGTTTTAAGTATTAATAAAATAGGTCCTTATTTTTGACAGATATTTTTCAGTTTGATCTTTCAGAAATCTTCAAACTAAGCACACTTTTATGAAATAAAACATATTCGGGTTGCTTGAAGTTTTGTGACACATTTTTGCTACTCATCAAAAAAAAAAAAACGCTCAAAATGTAACAGATCGCTCCCCAAAAGATATCAGATTCGTGGAACAAAATTTTTCTGCGCACATTTGTTGATATGTTTATATATATAAATCAGTATTATTATTAGCAATTTTAATTATTCTAATAATGCCCGAGAAGTGACTGATAAGTAATTTTTTTTTAGCTGCTTATGAGCGAATGCATTCCATAACTGAAATTGCTTTCGTGACCAATTAACAGTCTGATATGAACACGTTATTATATAACAATTTTTATTATGAACTAATTGACAGTTATTAAAAAAATATTTATTTGCGATTCAATCTCACATTCCAGCGTTTTTAAATTCCAGTGTTGCACCCACAAGTGCCTGGCACTACTTAAATTAAATGTTTCAATGATTGTCTTTTGAATTAATGGAAAGGCTTAAACTTGGTATGTACTGAAGCCTATATTAATAAAATAAAACAAAAAATAGACTAATAGCATTAAATCAAAATGATTCATTTGATTTGCTACTTTTTGACACTTGTACTGCAGCTGTCAATTTCGAAACGCAAGCAGCTGTAGGGGGGAACTTGTCGTGCAAGTAGCAAGCCATTGATTTACAACAAACAGTATATTGTCATAAAATTGACAACTTATTTTAAGAGTAGCTTGTTTTCATGATTTGTATTACCTAGTTTCACTACTTTATAGTTTTTTTTTTTAATTGAAATTATTTTTAACTTGTAATACACAATTTTAACAGCGACAGCGATTGCATTTTCATAAAAGGCAATAATTTATGACTAAGTTGTGAGTGCTCAACACCAACACCAATAAAAATAAAACTGAAACTTCGAGTTGGGCGTGTATTGCCTAGCATAGTATAAGGGAGTTGGGGAGTGAGCGTTAAGAAGCTGCTGGACAGCAGCGCAAATAAAAACACAACCATTAAAAATGCCTTTTCAAACGCTTGAATTGCTTCGACGTTATTTGGGGATACACTTTTTTCCAGCGCTACAGTTGTAGATGCTGAGTTTGTTGTTCCGAAAAAAATGTGCAAAATGCAATAAAATAACCAGTAAAAATATATATTAAAATTGCTAAAAGCCGTTTAACTTTTCACGGTGCACAAGTGCAATTGCACATTTATCTGACAAAATTTTTTCAGTTGTTTTTGCTGGTGACCTTCAGCCAATCTCTGTACTATGATTTCAAGATTACTCGTTATTCGAATTCGGTATTTTTCATATTATGTGACAATTCCGGTAGTGCTTGTATTTTTGTGAGGTATTCAAAGTGACAAAAATTTGCAACTAAACTGACAAAAGCGTATAGCAAAATTTATTAAATTTTTGGTAAGACGTGCTTTTTTAGTCGACATGAAAGCTAGACTTAACAAGAGGAGGGGCTGGAGGAGTCCAATGACTTCCTAATAAAGACGCTTATTACTAAGTTTAACAGAGCTTTCCCTCTACGAAGATTTAGAGGAAGAACATGGTGGAGTAATGAGTTGAGTCTTTTTAGATTGTTGCCAGCTGCAAAGGCTGCGTAAAGCGAAGCATGCCGGGATGAGTATATCGATCTGTTGAGGATCAGCTAGCGTGAAATTTACAAGGCGCAGAGTGACTCATGGAAAAATTCAGCACGGTTTAGGAAAGTCCTAGCAACAGGAAACAATCCAAGGACTAATAAAAAAAAGCGAACGGGGAATAATAGTAAGGAGTCCCTTGAGGTGCTTTTCGACTCACATTTCCCATCGTGAAATAATTCAGAACAGCCTGCAGACAGCACTTAGTCTATGATCACGGAGCGGGTAGTGAAGATTTTCTCAAAGTTTAAATCGCTGGGCTCAAATGGTATATTTTCAGCCATGCTACAAATTTCAAGCAGAGACGTCGTGGAATGGCTTAAAATAAAATCCGATGGGTACTTTAAACTGAATCATGTACCGCACCCATGGAGAACTGCTTGTATAGCTTTCCTATCAAAGGCGGGGAAGATAGTTCAAATGTATCCCAAAGACTACAGGTCCATTAGCTTAACATCATTTCTGCTCAAAAGCTTTGAGAGGCTGATAGATGTGTTCATAAGGTCCAACGTGGATGAAAAAGTGATCTCCACAACACAACATGCGTACACAAAAGGCAAGGCGGTAGGCATTGCACTGCATAAAGTGGTAATAAAGATAGCGAAAGACCTGGAATATAAGGAGTACGCCTTAGGAGTCTTTTAAGTTATTATTGCGGATAAAATGGTCTTTACTGCGTTGAAGTACATCCAGCAATAAACGAATGGATCGGCTGCATGTTAAATTGAAGGAAAATTACTTCACAATGGGCATTGTATGAGACTTCAGAGTTTTCATGCCTAGTGGCATGGTTTGCAGGACAACCAAGGGATACGTTTTGGTGTGTCTGAACTTCTATCATCTACCATGCAGATGCTGTTCGGAATGGGCATAAAACATGAACCTACAGTTTGTATAAACAAAATTAAAAGGTCGCACGGCGTGAATTGGAAGAGTATCTCTGGTCCAAGAGCAGGCATGGAAAAATTGAAAGAGTTTTAGAAAGGCTGATGTTTTCAGTTTTGCTTGCATTTAAGTGGAAGCTATATTTAAAGGTAGCAGTCTCAATTTCTGGACAACTTAACGGCAAAACGAAACTGTTTAGGAAAAGCTGAGCATGGCACAGACCTAGGGGTATATCTCTATAACCTCAGTGTAGCGTTAATCACTGAAGTAATTTTTCCGAGTTGTGAAAGGATATAAATTAAGTTAAATGTTTGTCTTTTGTGCCAGAAAAATCTTAAGATGCGACTTTATTAATGATTTCGCTGCGGTACAAAAAGCAAAAAATAAAACAAAACGGCACAGCAAAAAAAAAGAGCTGAAATACTGATAACTAAGGGCACAGCACTATGATCCAAGCAGGATCTACACTACTACTAAGATACTATTTCTTTAACATTGCGGGATTTTTTTGAAGTGAGTTCCCGACTCTTTGTTATTTTCGGGAGCAATTCGAGAATGTCTGCTCTCCTTCTATTTCAGTATTATTCAATGATTTGTTCGGGATGATTTAGAAATTGTTCGGAAAGCATTTCGATATTAGCTTTGGTATATATCTGGCTCTTTTGGTATAGCTACCGGATCGTTTCATGATTATTACCTTATAATTTTAGAATAATTTCGGGAGATTTTAGGGACTATTTGAATATTCTCGCGAACGAAAGTGAAACAAAATAGGACTGTAAAATGGTCTAAAAAGAGCCACAAAACAATCAAAACATGCTCCTGGAAATAATAGCAAAAAACCTGCCAATAGTTAAAAAATAACGTAAATAAGTTAAAAATGTTCTAGCTTGCATAATAAATATACAGAAGTGACAGGTGAGAAATTTTACTCGACGTGGACCAGAGATCTGCTTTGAGTACTAATAAAATTAGTGCACTTAGTTATGAGCCAAATAACTGTGTCTAAATGTGTACTTAGTCAAGTACAGACAAATACTATGAGTGTAGAACATAAAATAGAAAATACATACGAATGCCCCGCAATACATATGTCCCATACATATATGACATTGTTGAGTATAAACTAATGTCATAGTCGCTTTAATTCAGTAGCACGTTTATTTTGTGTGTATACAGTGTACACTTCGTTTATCATCGGTTTTACTTTGGCGCTGTATTCAGTTTAGTTTCGTGTACATCGTTGTGTTGCTAGCATCAGAGAACTGATATGACTTTATTCATTTTATTTCACTATTAGTCTTACTTATTCCAATTAGTGTTTTCGTATAACACAGTTGACTTTCTTGCTCAATAAGAAAATTGAGTACTGAACTGCTTCGTGGCGTATGAGCGGTTATTCATTTTACGAAGCATGACTATGTAAATGTGTGTTAGTGGATATAAGTGCTTCATATTCTTTGTTTGCATACTCACTAATACTCATTTTTTGATTAGTCCACTAATAACGGTAAAAGATGAATAATTGCAGCTCACTGACGCGGACTCAGACTTTACTTAATTTGCAGTAATTAGTGATGTTTTGAAACCTTATAACTTAAAGGCGAATATTTTTTTTATGCGAAACAAATAAAAAATAAAACTTTGGTTCGTAATTAAAACGAAAAATATTTCCCGCCTATATAAATGGATAAGTTCACTTCTCAATTTCACAAAAACAAGAAAAATCTTCTCAAATGTCCCATTCCGTTTGGGAAATCAAAAGGAGACAGGAGTTGCATATGATCCATGAAGCAGAAAAGGGGTGGGCAGAAGCGCAGGGCTGAAAAATTTCTAGGATCATGCGCAAATCCTACTATATTAGACTCACAAAGTGGCTCGTATCTTTGAAAAGAGAAGACTTGAGGCTCACGATGGGCATGCTAACTAGACACTGCTTATGTGTTAGGCCTCGTCAGTAGCAGCAGATATAGGAAGTGTGATCTGCAGGAAGAAACGGCTGAGCACGTTCTGTGTTCGTGTTCTGTGCTAGTTATGTGCTCATTTTAACTGGTGGCTGGTGGGATAAGCCACACTGGAAGCAAATAACATGCAGGCTATTTCGATGTCGATTTTATCTTTTATCAAACCAAAAAACTTAATAAAATTGGGCAATACTTGAACACCAAGTTTTTATCCGAGTTGTTTTTATTCCTTTGAATTCGTTTGACCCAAAAGACTTACCCCAAATAAGTATTAATATGATAAATTTGAACATTTTCCATTTGAAATAACAATTCGTTTCTATATAGAAAAGTTTTGAAATTACCTGCAAATAGAAAAACAAAAAAAATATTTAATTAATATTTCCGTGTTTATGTTGATTAATTTAAAATTATCAAGTATAAGTTATACTATAAATAACAGAAAATACTACTTTTTGTTGGTGGTTGAATGATATCTGTACGCAGTGGTAGTATCACCACAGAGCATCATAATCATTACATACACATGCTTAAGTGCCTTATAACTGTCAGAGAGATCGTTTTAGTTGAAAGGAAAACAACAGATATACAACTACCTACAAATAAAATTTCAATTAAGATAAATTTTATGTGAGCTTGATAGTTAACAGTTCAACTGACACAGTATAGAGGTGGTGCCCGAATGAGCCCATCTTCAATAATTTAAAGAATATATGAAAATACACAGTAGCGAACAGAAAAGTAGCAGCGGGAATTTTTATAAAGTGTCTTCAAATCTTTCTACAAGAAATATAACTATGCTCCCTTTGTATTAAGGAAAGCTCAAAACACACTTCGGAAAAAAATTTGTGAAAAATCAATGTCACTATTTACCCACTCAGCATTTAGGTGAATAAATTTTAAATTTTCCTACATATCAATTTAATTACTCTTTCTGACAAAATAATGAGTTATCATACAATTGAACAAAAGAAATAATCAAATATGAACACTTTTGATGAAAATCATTTTTCGATCACTTTTTGGAATAATTTTTGAAGTCCTTTGATGATTAAATTTTAATATTTCATAAAAATCAGCAACAAGAATATCCAAATATGTTTACCATTCGATGAACAAAAACTGAATATAGTTTTTCAATCACGTTTTGGAAACATATTTGAATCAAATGCATATATGTAATACTCCTATATTGCTAATAGAAAATGCTCGCAGTGTGTTTTGAATTCGAAATCAAAACAAGACCGCCTATAAAATTTATGTGATTGTAACAGCACAAGTGTGACAAGAAAAAATTAAAATTTAGGTACATTCGATTATTGAATACAAAAACAAAAACGTTTAAACAGCAATATATCGGCACTCTGATGTTTGGGAATGTACCTAGCCAGCATTTTTTGAAAATTTTGATCAAAAATATTTAAATATCATACCACAAGATGATAAAAAACGTTCAAATTTAAAAGCATCTTCTGTTCGAAAATTAACGTATCGTCGGGAGAAAAATGTACCTTAAATGTAATTATTCTTGAATAATCATTTATGATTCCTATTTCGAAACGCTTTCATATTTAATATCATTGTAAAATTGAGCTTTAATAGTTTAAGAGTAATATTTGACTGCTTTTCAGTGATTTTCTGATCATATCCGTGAATATATTTCAATCGTTTTGGTTGAGATTTTTGAATGCCATTATAATGCATTTATTCTTCATATCTCATTCAAAATAAGATACTACATAATAATCTTATTTCATCAGGGGAATAAAGCATGCGGAAGTGAGCTATACGAACCACTAACTCGCAAACAAACTTGACCGATATACACCTGCGACTACAACATCCAACATCAGCATTATCTTCTGCATCTTAAAATACGAATACGATACGGGATGTTGAAGCCGTATCCAGGTATGTCAAGATAGTTTCACTTACTTGGGGTTCAAATAGCTCACAACCTATGTATTGTCCAATCATTATGTATTTTCTGGGAAGCTGAAGGTGAGAAATGGTTGGGAAAAGCTTCGTTCACGAGCAGCATTACATTATTTTTGTCTTGAAGAATATCTTTTGCATAAATAATAAAATGTTTATGTTTTTTCTTAGCTTTATGATTGAAAAAAAAGTGTATGTGAAAGAAATAAAATTTTTTATGAAAAGTAAAATTTCAACAAGTATAAAATTCATTATTCAGAAAACAAATATATTCATAAAAGATTCAGAAAGCTGAATGAAAAATTATTATAAATTTTTGATCACCTAAAGTAAACACATTTGATTCAAATATGATTCCAAAATGTGATTGGAAAACTATATTCAGTTTTTGATCATCAAAGGTTAGAATATTTGATTATTCTTTTTGTTGGTTTTGATGAAATATTAAAATTTAGCCATTAAAGTACTTCAAAAATGATTACAAAACATGCTTTTTAGTTTTTCATCATCAAAAGTTTTCATATTTGATTATTTCTTTTGTTCAATTGTATGATAACTCATTATTTAGTCAGAAAGAGTAATCAATTTGTATTGATATGTAGGGAAATTCAAAATTGAATCACCTAAATGCTGAGTGGGTAGCCTCTTGTAGCAATATAGGAGTATTACATATGTATATGATGAAATGTGTTTGCTTTAGGTGATCAAAAATTTATAATCATTTTTAATTCAGCTTTTTGAATCTTTTATGAATATATTTGTTGACTGAATAATGAATTTTATACTTGTTTATATTTTACTTTTCATTAAAAATCTTGTTTTTTTTTTACATACACATATTTTCAATCATGAAGCTAAGAAAGCACTTTGTGCCTAGCCATCATAACTTTTGCCTACAAAGTAATATTATCTTCCCTTAACTCACAACTCTTGACTACCCATGTCATCATCTCCCACTTATAACAGTTCAAAAAGAGAATTTCGAGCTAAAAATAATCGTTGACACAAGTAAACATAACAACTTTTTATGATAAAGAATTAAAGAACAAACACACCAAATATAATATTTAAACCTTTCTTCACAAAAGCCTGGGCCCGTATTACGTGTTACGATCAGTGACTGAAACCCATTTTCAGTCAAGCGATAACTATGCAACTGTCAAACTATTTCTAAAAATTATAATAATTTATGGATCTACCGAGTACTATTTGTCGCTAGTTCGCATATGCCATTAATCCGATCCACCATTTCAGAGCTATTGTAATTTAAAAAATGAGTTTCGATCACAGATCGTAACACGTAATACGGGCGCTGGACAACACCGACGAAATTTTAAAGCAATTAGCGGGAATATTAGTTTCATGCTCACAATAAACCACTAGGCCCGTTTTTACTGAAAATAATGCTTAAAAGTTTTAAATTCAAAAGAACGGTCATTCCAAAGTCATGTCCACTGCAGTGGACATCAGTAGCGAAAGGGTTAACTTGTACATAAAAAAACTAGCTTTTTATCAACTTAATTTAGATTAAAGTCTTTCTAACTCAATCTGAGCCATAACTGATGCCAGCATTTTTTCATTGCTTTGAAAATAAGTTGAAAAAACTTATTAAAAAATTAACTTCTACTCATTCATCAATAATTAGACTCATTGTTGTTACTATTATTGTTTTCTTTATCCAATGATTTTATACGCTTTATCCACCAGACTTAAATCACTTAACGCAAACCGCCTTATTTCTTCTGCTTAAGCTCAACAGATCAAGCTAAAGATTTCTTGAAGTATTCACAAGAAAAAAAGCGTGTCGCGCACACAAGGCCGTCGCCACGGCTGTCAGTGCTTAAATATGTACGTATGTAAGTATGTATTTAAGTAGGCCGCGTTGTAAGTCCACAGTTGGTCAGTGATTGAGTTCGCGTCCGTCAGCAAATTGTACGCTAAATACTAAAAAAAAAAAAAAAAATTTAACTCATGACGATTAGTACCAAATGTTCATTTTCATCTTTATTAATGCTCGTTTTTGTTGTTGCTACAGTCAACTTGTTTTCTATATTTTTGTTTTTCTTTTTTGAATTTTAGTTTATTTAGCTGTTGCTTTTGTTTTGATCACACTGTCAATTAGCAGACTTTTGACGCCTGCTGTTACAAACTCACCACGGTTTATAGTACAATATTAATTCTAACTGTCCTTGCTGTGACCATCATTAAGTATGTATGTAAGCAGTAGACGCACAAGCACACTTTCTTGCCACATAAAAAATTGTGTCAGATTGCAATCACCATCTTCAGACAACATCTGTTACCTTATGGTTGATATTTGATTGGTTTTGGTTGATTGCTGATCGCATGCCGTTAACTTAATTTGTTTCGCCATTTGTTGGTTTAAATGACTTTATTGAGACACTACGTTCTTCCTTTCTTTCTATTTCTTTTGTAATTTTCTGGACATTAATTACAAATTCATTTCACTCGGAGAAATAGCTAAGAAATAGTTACGGGTACATAACATAATCCCGACTTTTACAATCCCGAAATACATAATACACACGCGTTCAAATCCCGACCATACATTTGTTGAACAAAATAAAATCCTGACACAAATGAACATAATTTAAAACGATTGCTTAAATATTTACTCTTCAGTATATTTCTATGATTGTACAAATTTTGCTTGGGTTGTGACTTGCCGCGATTGCGAATTGTTGAGATTTGTGCTTGTCAGGATATTGAGTTGTGTGATTGTTATCTTGCTGGGATTCTGTTATGTCTGTGTTTTTTGGCTTGCCTGGAATGTGTCTTAGCGGTACTTCTGAAAACTGTTTGGTTTCTGAGAGTCAGCATTTTGAGGGTCGAAAAAACAGTTGCAAGAGTTAGCCGCTAAGTGCAAAGTTATAGTTAAGAGCATTTAGGAAGTTTTATCCTTGGAAATACAGCCGAAAGTTGAATTTTTATTGTAACTTTATTATTTCGATTGTAATTTTTAAAATATAGGTATATACATGGTTCAACTATATACAGGTTGGCTCATCTGTAAAGCAACAAAATATGTCTGTTCAAATTGTCAAAATCTGTGTATTGGTGTTGGTGCGAATGGTATGGAATGGAAACATAAAACTTAGCAGTTTTTGTATGTGTAAGTAAAATGTTGCCAATGTGTTGGGGTCATTTTGAGTTTGCCATCTCCTTTTGACAATCCTTTCGACCATGCAATGACATAAATAAAATCAGCTGATGAGATGAGCCAACCTGTACATAATTGAACCATGGGTATATACATATTTATTTCAATGACAGGTAAAGAAATTTTATCAAATTACTCGTTGCTGTCCGTATGGCCGAACAATTTCTGCAGAGACCCTTTAGGAATGCTGTTCGCCATATTCTTTTACCTTCTGTAATAGTTTTCGGAGGTTTCCCTATTTTGCAAATTTTGCTTTCATCAGGGCCCAATATCGCTCAATTTGCCTCAACTCAGGCACGTTGGGTGGACTCATGTTTTTCCTAACATAATGTACATTATTATCTTCGAACAACTATGGGTAACACGAGCACAATCTGCTGAAGCCAAGTTCAGCCAAAATATAGTTGGACCAGTATGACGACGTAGGAAGAGCAGAAGACGTTTTTGAAGACACTTTTTCTCGCAAATTTCTGCATTTAAGTTTCTCATCGCAAAGAACGACATGACCGGCATTTACAAATAGCCTGCCAAGCGAGAACCTTTCGGCCAAACTTGTTTTATATATATTGCTTTTTCCGAACTAGGAATAACCTCTCCAGACTGAAAGCAATAAAATTTGGTACCTTGCAAGGTTTCCAGGTCCATTTTCTTATACGTTTCGTCGTCCGTAATCACAATACAACTTCTGTGCCTGATTCATGCGACTTGGACATGTGTGGTTTCAGCTATTTTGGTTACATTTCTAACTGACCTGCATTGGTTTTTCATAGTTAGGGATAAAATATTATTAAATGATATTAACTGGACGTCTGCTGAGTTTAAGCGGCCACTTTTTGGTTTGACCTTCTCTACCCACTTTCCTTCAAGTACTAAACCAATCTTCTGGAAAAATCATAGGAGGATCCTTAAGTGTCGCCAAATTTTTGTAACTAAGATTGGGTTTATTCTCCAAACGAGCAGAATTTTTGTTTTTATTCGGGATGCATGAAATCAGATCTGGGCGAAGATGACGAAACATCCATTTTCATATTTTATACGTAATTAGCAGACCCGGCAGACGTTGCTCTGTCCAAACTTTGGTCCCACTGCATAACTTTTAAGAAGTTTTTACCACTTTCTCTCCCTTCCCCCCCACTCCTCTTTTTCTTAATCCGTTTATTCACTAATGGTCCAAAATTTTTGTTTAGCCAAAACGAGCATCAACGACTCACACATTTGCGAAACTCATATCTCTTTCTATTTAAACTACAAGTGTAATGACTAAAAACAGTGTAGCGCATAAACGTTCTAACTTTTTAATTGTTTAAAGATTTAAGGTCAAGCTTGATCAAAACTTAACCAAAAAATGTACAACAAATCAACTTAAAAAAAAAGCGGATTTCTATCGTTAATGAGCCAGCGCATTTAATTATCAAGCCTGCGCTATCAATCTATAGATTACCTTATTTGTATGAACTTCCATTACAATTGCACTTTAGAATATTTTAATTGATTGCGTGCACCTCTTTAGCATCAGATTAATTAAGTAGTTGGATTCCTCAACTTGATGTTATTAGTCTGTTGGGAATAGCCTTTAGAGTAAATATTTTACGTTTGTATTGCTCAGTGAATTGGGGATTTCATCAGTGTATAAGAACTTCCGGTGACTACAGTTGTTAAACAATAAAATTATAGATGTTTTGTTTTTTGTTTGAAGATCTTATTTTTTTTCTAAATTCACATGCTATAACAAGATGTTTTTTTTTAATTGGAAAATAAAAAACAATAATTTGTAGAATTTTTCTTAAGCAACTTAGCATTAATTAAAGTGATTTGTAATAGCGATAAGATGGGTTTTAGAATGAATAAATAAAAAGCTCGAGGCCACAGACATTTCTATGGAACGAAAAAGGGCAAAGATGTAAAGTTTATGTGCCAATATTAGGGTGGCCCGATTTTTCCAAAGTGTTACGATTCTCGTTCTCACTCCCAGAAATATTGAAGTAGTCTTAAATTTGTATGTGCAAATTTTAGGACAATCAAAAAAGACTTAGAGGTTGTGCAAGAAGCTTAAAGTCGTAAAAACTTTTCACATTTGTTCGGCCAATGCGAACTCATTTTGTCACTCCATGGATTTTCTTTCCAACGCCAAGAATGTAGTCATTTTAAAAATTCAAGGAATTAGGGATATAAAAATTGATTTGAAAAGATGTAAACGTTCCAGGGATGCAAGAATATGAACACCTGAGATGCTAAAAATTCGTACTTTTTCAGGACTTCAAGTTCCTTGCGCATCTAAATCTTTATTGATTGGCATAAGACTTAGTATATATTAGTTTTTGAGCTAATCGCAGTTTTTTGTCTATATACAAATAGGGACCACCCTAACATACATTCATATATATTTGTAAATTAAGTTGTAATTTTATACTACAATTTTTACAGAACACACATATGATAGATAGTATTAAAAAAAAAGAACGTGAATTATTGATTAGTAATGAGAAAATGTTCATTACGAGCAAGGTTGGGTGCACAACGGATGTGGATAAGATGGATTCTTATTAGCTACTGGCAATGAAAGTAAGAAAATTATGTTGTTATTAATTTTATATACCAAATATCGCCGTTAGTTAGCTCTGTAATTTTTCTGTTTTTTTCTCTAATAACAAAAAAAAATGTATAAATCAATATAAGCCTATTGTAATATTAATATAATAGTGAACAGCGGGAGCATGGCTTATAAGGGAATGCTAAAAATCTAATCTTACTAAGAGCTCCTCAAACGCACTTAGTACCAATTTACTAAGCATGCAACGGGGCATTCATATGACTAGGTGGATAAAGGCAATCTGCCTTAACACCAGTATAAAGTATGAATGTTGGAGATTTCGAATTCAATACTCAGCTCCCGAAAAGCTAGCTGATGAAGAAGTGAAATTCAGAAACATGTCCTAGTAACCATCGTCGTTTGTAAATTTTGTAACTTTCTCTAATAACTATCAACAACAAATTTTATTTGAAAGTCGCTGCAGAAGTAGCAAATTAATCAGTTATTAGTGCTGAAAAGACCACTCTTCGAGAAGCGCGTTCTAAGGGTTGTTCAAATATTTGCATATAAAATCTTAAGTCAAGACTTGAATAAAATTTTGCAGCACAGTTTAATCAACCATTGCAGTGATTTGTCGTAACCATTTGCAAAATTGATTGTTTCATGACTTTTTTTTTAGATAAACAAGAGGAATAATCCTAGTAAGAGTATGCATTTGCATTAGACTGGGCCGGAAAATGAAATTGCAAAATGCCGCCGCTAAATATTAAGGAACTCTTGTTACAAATATTTATTTGTATTTTCAATCTGAAAACAAAAAACAGCGAAAATTGCAATTAGTTTTTCAAATTGCTATTGCTCAGATTTATTTTTTGAGCCTTCTAATGATCCGCTTGAATAGAATAAATAAGCATTGACTTCTTGTTACTTTAACTTAAATCCTGAAGTCTTTTTCATTCAAGTTTGTTTTTAAATCTTTGGAATCTAGAAGAAAAAGCTTTTGCTCATTTTTGAGCATGGGACTCGATGCATTTTTTGTTTTTGTTTGCCAAGTTGTGAGGCAGTTTATTTTTGTTTATATAAACGCTTTTTGTTTTCATTGTATACTTTTGATAATTTGCTTTATTTCAACCATGGCTCAACTATATGGTTGGTTGATCTCATCAGCTGATTTTATTTTTTTCATTTCACTGGAGTAGGGATTGTCAAAAGGAGAAAGCAAACTCAAAATAAAGCCAACACATTGACAAGAATTTCTTACAACACACAGAAACTCCCAAGTTTTATGTTTCCATTTCATTCCATTCGCCCAACACCAACACGCAGATTTTGACAATCTTAACAAAGGTATGTTGTTGTTGTAGAGATGAGCACATATAGTTGAGCCATGATTTCAACAATAAATAACAAACAGAAAAAAAGTTGTACATTGAAAAAAAAAAAACAAAAAAAGCATTAAATTAATTAAATACACACAACTTTCATCCACTAATGCATGGCTGGTTGAACAAAGATGGCTAGCACTGCTTGCAGAAGAATGCAAAGTTGATTTCTACATTTAATTGTTAATGCTGAAATGCGACAGTATAAAGTCGGCTTTTGATGTCAAAGTTTGTTTGGCTTATGTGAAATGAAGTGTCTTATTTTGGGCCAAATGCTAAAATGCGGCCAAAGCATAAATAATCTTTAGAATTGCTTTTTTTGTTATTACTTTGTTTTTTTTAAATCTATTTTTTTAATTGAAACACCATTATATCGCCCTTAAGAAGCTCTATAAGTCCATCTTATGTTCTTTGGTGCAGTGAAGTCTGTTTTTTATAGCTTTGCCAGCTCAAGAAGTTTTACTGCCATTAAGTATCCTTTTCGTTGACCTCTACTATGAAAATACTACTACGCGAATTTTTTTAGAACCAGTCTAATGTGCCTGCATATATTACCATACTTCTATTTTCGTAAACAATTAATTAAATTCAATTAAATATTTATAGAGATCTGCCAAGAAGTATTATTTTGTATTGCAATAGCTAATGACAAATTGCTATTCGTGTTATAACTTTTTTGCGTTGAATTTACTGCATGAAATATTGAAATAAAATTAATTGAAATAATGCAAAAAAATAAAAATAGAATAAGGAGAAGCAAAAGCTGTTGATGCTTATTGCTAAACAAATCCTGAATTTCAAGATTTAAGATACTTGATACCATTTTTCAAAACACGGGTGGTTCGTTGTTCATAGGCCGACCGTTGTTTGAGCATCAGAACAGAGATATCTGCAGAATTATTCGACGCTCACCTTCATGTCGTGTGAGTAAAATAGGGATATATGTACAAAAAAGAACCGTGCAGTAAAAACTGGAGATCGCATTGAAACCTCATATAAAAGCTACATATACAGATTGTGTAATTTTTAGGAAATTTTTTCGCATATGTTTTAAAGATACACTTTTATTCACAACAATCAAGTACGACAATAACAATTTTTTTGAAGCTCGACTGAGAAAAATACCATACGATTCGTTAGATGACCTAACGAATGCATGTTGATTTACGACTCACACAATCACACTTCTTGCGGCTGCAAGAATTTGCGCTTGTTTTAGGAGTAACCACTAATGATCGTACTGATTATCGAATTTCAATTACATTCAAGTCAAGTTTTGCTGTTAGGAAATATTTATCAGTCAAAAACATAAACTAACGTGTTTACATATTTCGAAATATAACATACCTTCTGATGCGAAAACGGCCGCCAAAGACCATTTTCAAATGGCTAATAGTATCCACGATTGTAGAATCCAGTGTCGTTTGAATTGAGTTTTTTTTTAATTTCGTTGTAAGAATTTGCTTGGGTGTTAAGTTCACTTGTTATTTGCAGTTTTTTAAAACTTTTATTTTCTTTTATTTCTTTATTTAAATTTTCTTTTTTATTTTGTTTGTAATAATATGCAAAATTTCAGAATGGCATGCAATTCACTATAAATTCTGTTTTGCTATTTAGTTACGCTGCTTGTTTATTCGCAAAGTTTGCATAAATGTTGAATTGTTGAAGAAAAATGATTATATTTCGTTGCATTTGCATTTTTCACTGGTATTTAGGTTTTGCTTTGTTTTGTTTTCAAGTAGACGCTGTTGGTTTAGAATTTCCATAAAATTATAGAGCAGAGACAAAAATGTAAATGAACTGCTTTCAGGTATGTACATTAGACAATGTCGAGGAAACTCGTTTCACTCCTCAGATGCAATCATTTGTTTTAATTGCAGTTTAGAAAAAAATTTCTGTTCACCTTAGCTGTCGCATTTTTGGTCCGATTCGAAACTAATAATGAAAATGCAAATCAACATTTTTTGTCGGAAGCGCACAATTTTGACTGAACTGAAGTACTCAGTTTTGAAAATAGGAAGAGAAAGGTGACCACTGAGGTGACCAAATATTTTTTTGGAAACTGCATTTCCAAAAGACTTCAAACATACTTTGGGATGTACGCTGAAACCTTGTTCTTGATATGGTCTAGTGCACACATATAAATTAAATATATATATAAAAGAATACAATTATGACATTACTTTAGTTAATACATAAAGTGAGTTTAACTGGAGCACCTACGTGGTATAGAATACGCGAAAATTGGTATGTGAACCATAGCAACGTAGACGTAGGCTGTTTCTGAAAACGTAGACGAAATTGACACAGAAAGCAAGAAAAACTATTTTGTTTCGTCTGGAGAAAACCAGTAAAGCAAGAATTAATATAAAACAACACTGCAGAAACTTGAACTGAATTTTATGGACGAACACGCACAATATCATTTTAAGATTTTTAAATTCATCAACTATATAGATTGTTTGTTATTGGTGTTAGAAAAAACTACAACAAGTTTCTGAATGACCAACTCGTCATTGGTGAATAAATGTGCAAAGGCTAAAAACAGGTCTTAAGGCTATTACCAGAATGTGTATGTACCTGAGCGTGTCAAGTGCACGTCCAGCAAAGGACTACTCATACCCCAAACTCTCCCCAATACCTTTGGGAAGTATATTTGCGATCTAACCCACAACAACACCTTTAAAATTAAACTGTTAAACGAAAAGACATCTCTGTGTCGCATGAAGCTTTAGAACAATTGGGAAAACTGCAAATAATTCCTCGAAGCAAGAATTTTTCTCGCCAAATGGAAGAAAGCACAGCTGGTTCTCATTACAAGGCCATATGATACGCCAACTCTTCATCATCTTTCCGTACACTGTGCATGCTGGAAACACGATGTCAAGAAAGCCGAATCAGCGTGTCACGAATAAATAGCTACTGTAGTGCGTCTTGTTTAGGGGGAAATTAGAAATGCTGCGATCTGGCGTAGCTTTAACGAAACCAAGTTATGCCCAGCTAAAAAAAAAGGATGACTGATCTCTAAATCAACTCAACGAAATATCTCTGTGTAATGCTAGATAGCTAGCTAGCCTCGGAGAACTTTTGAAGAGCTGCAAAATGGTCGCGCATACCATAGAGAATCGTAGTCGAAATGATTAAATTTATCGCATGGTTTTCAAAAAACTATCCTGGTCTTTACGAAACCTTAGCGATATACCTTCTCGTTGAAGAAAGAACGGCAATATACGACCTTGGAAAGATAAAAGAAAACATATTGCTGCCATATAGGTACGAGAAGAGCCGCTCTAGTGCAAAATTATTTTACTTGCAGGAATCATAGTTGAAGCGATCGTAGCTCATTGACCTGACAATAACCACATAGCTCACATTGTTCGCCTTCGTTAGTATTTAGTAAGGTGTGCCGTGTGGGAAATTACTCGGTTCGTGGTAATATTCGAGTGGGTAGCTCTTCGAAAGAAAATTAATCACCAGCTCGATGAGTTTATCTGCTAGAGGATCATATACGGATGGTTTCCACGAAGCCAAAAAAAAAAAAATTTAACTTTACATAAACTGGTATTAAACTTGTAAAATTTTTATAATAGTTTAAAATAAATAAATAGAATTTATAATAATAATTATTTAGAAATTTTAAAAATTTGGCTTTCTTCTTATTTAGCCTAAACATTTTTGTACTCTAGTTTTTGTTTTCTGTATAGGTATTCTTTCTTATTCGTGTTTTTGTGGTTGTTCTTATTTATGGTCAATTATGCCACTTTCCTGTAAAGAACAATAATTGGTTCAGCATTATTGGACGAAGTTGACGTTAAGATTGGTTTAACCGAAGGCCCTGTGCTAGCTCCAATTTTATTTAACATTTATATTAATGACATTAAATCTATATTGAAATTCAATACCATAAAGCTATTTGTGGATGATGCACTAATTTCCATAAATAGTAGGAATGAACACCAAAGAAGAGAAAAACTGCAAAGTGATTTAGATGCTCTCTATATATGGCTGTGTGATAACACACTAAACATTAATATTGAAAAAACTAAATATATGGTAATAACAAGGAAGAATATTGCTCATTTTGAAACTATTAAAATAAATAATACTAAAATTGAAAAGGTGCAGACGATTAAATATCTCGGCATTCAAATAGATTGCAAACTAAAATTTGATGGCCATGTTGATTATATAACAGGTAAAATAGCTAAGAAAATATATTTCATTCAAAGAACCTGTAAAAACTTGAGTAGTTATTATAAAGCAAAAGTATATAGGTCCATAATTGAACCATACTTCATATATTGTTCTACTATTTTCCTTATCTTGAAGGATTCGCAAATCGATAAACTGCAAAAAATGCAGAATAAAGCTATGCGCTTTATTTTAGGTAAACGTTTTGATACCCCCATTAAAGATATGCTACAAAGTTTGAATTGGATGAGCGTAAAACAGCAAATATTTTTCCACCTTATGAATTTTATGTACAACATAAAAACCGGAAATTTGCCTGAATATCTAAAAACAAGTATTAAATTTAACTACGAGGTTCATGACAGAAATACGAGGCAGAGAAATGATTTTAAATTACTTAATTACAAAACGGAGTCTGAAAAAATAGTCTTTTTTACAAAAGGGTTAAAATGCTTCAACGAATTACCTGCAAATATTAAGAATTGTGATAATAACTTATTTAAGAAAAGATTATATGCTCACGCGAAATCAATGAATATAAAATAAATATTTGGATTCGAATGAATTTGTGTTACATGTTTCAAATTCAAATACTAATTTATGTTCAATTTCATACATAGTACATATTGTTAATTAATGCAATAATGCTTTTAAGTGTTGATTTAGGCTCTAAGAGTCGTAATAAATAAATAATTAAATAAATAAAAATAAATGTCATGTCAGAATAAAAAATTTTATTTATAAATTTTTTTCCACATATCGAGTTGAATAAATAATTCGATATAAATTTTAATTTTTTAATTAACACTTTATGATTAATATTTTTAAATATCTAAAAAAAAAACTGCACTAATATCCGTCTCCTTTTTATCTTTTAAATTTAAATTCAAAACTTTATTTTAATTTTCTGCAAAAAAAAATTTTAACTTTTAAATGCTAAAATTAATATCTTTCTGTATTTAATTATTTCTTTCAATTGTTGCAAAAAAAAAACATTTTGGACGAATTGCTCAACTCCTAAAAATATTAATCTGAACTTTTCAAAATTAATTTTTTCAAATGTTTTTTTTCCATAAAAATATTAATTTTTTTATTTTTATTTATATTTTATTTTTGCAAAAAATGCTTGCAAAAATGCTGTACTATAGCTACATCCTTAAAAATTTCAACCTTAAAAATGTCACTTGAATTAAATTTTTTTAAATTTCTTTAATATACAATTTTTTTATATGTAAATATTCTTGCCACCTGTTTCCATCGTCCCTATATGCACAACCACAACTAAACCGCAGCCGAGTCAATTTAAAAAAAAAAATTTAAATGTGCATTCTACAAACTTCTATATAAACAAGTTATGCACTTGTGTTGTTATTGTTGTGTCTTTTGTTTGCATGCTACTTGTTTTTTTTTGGCTTACCAAACAATTTTTAAATAAATGCATTGCAAGTAATTTTTGTAGCCGGTCTGCGCATTTGGTACATGTGAACTTATAACACGATGTATGTATATATGTACATACACACTGCATTTAACAGCTAGATATGTACATATGTATATATTTATAGAGAAATATACAGTTTGGTAGATGAAAGTCCAAATATTTTTTTTTGGAAAAATTTTCCAGTAATTAAAATTTTTGTATAGCAACATTTTACAAAATTAACAATTATAAGCTTTATACATACAGCTATATATTTTAAGATAAATCGATTTTTATCGATAAAAAAAAAACTTTTTTGGAAAAGATTTCTGGATTTGTATTGGAATTTATAGCAAAAAAAATTTTTTTTTTACAAAATTTATTGACAACTTTGGCAAATAAAAAAGTTGCAACCAATCTTTGTCAATCAGACTTAAAAAATATTTAGCACATATTTCCATTCTCTCACATTTGCATTTGCATATTTCACTTTTCATCTTTCGGCTGCGGTGTGGCTAAAACAAAAATAAAAAAATTACCAACTACTTGTTTGTATAACAAAAACAACAATTAAAACGTACATTTGTCACTATGTAACCTCGTAATTTATGGTATTTGCGTTTTTGTTCATTTTATTAGCATTTTAACAGACATTTTGCACGAAAACGTGTATTTAAATTTATTGTTGTTGTTACTGTATTTGTTTTTTGTAGTTGTTTATTTTTTTTGTTCTTTGAAAAAAAAAAAACAAAAACAAACATATTAACGCTTAGCCATTCGTAAGACACGCTAATACGCTATAGCGAATGTATTAAATAAAAGTTTAAGCCACGACATGCGACACACGTTCATTCACACAGATACACACACACACACGTGCACTCAGTGGCACTTATATAAACACAGATGTGATATTGCAAACGCATAAAAAGGGGAAAGTTAACTTAAAATATTTGTTGTTATTGCTGTTGCGTTTTTTATACACATTTTGTTACTACTGCCGCCTTAAAAACTTTTAAATGCTGTTTGCTTGTTTGTTTGTTTTCTGGCACAGCGTTGTTGTTGTCATAAAATATCTTCAGGTCTCTGGAGCTAACAATAAATAAAGACATGCTGCTACTGACACGGTCACCAGGGGAACAATTAAAACAAAGCGTAATACAATGAAAGAAATACAAATAAATATCGAGTAAATAAAAAGCTGCAGCAAAAACTTAAATGGTATTACCGAGCGCGTGAAGAAACTGCAAAAACAAGCAGAAAGAGCGAATATGCATATGTATGTATATTTTCGTAGTTTTATTACTATTTAAGTTAAAAAATAAAAATATTGCGTGGAATAATTGCCAAATTATGCGTTTAAAAAATAGACACAAAAAATGAAAACTGGATTTGTAAATAATAAAAAAACGTCAGCATTTGAGAAAATTTTCAAATTTTTAAAATGAAAAAGTGTAACAGGGTGTAAACCATGATACAAAAAATGGAGGTAGTTCCATTTCATGTGACATTAGCCACTTGACTTTTGCGGAGACCGTGACAGTTTCATAAAAGTCTAGTTACCAGATTGAAAAATGTTATAATTTTTTGTGATTTTGATGGATTTGAAATCAACATATACTAGTCAAATATTTTAATTTTTTTTGTTTAAATAAACGCGAAAAAGTGAGATATGCGCATTAGAAATGCGGAAATACAAAATACCAATGCAAAAAAAAAAAGAAATTTCGGTTTTCATATTACCAAAAATTCCGTCTATAAAACAACAATGGCTCGAAACAAGCGAAGTGAGGGAAGAAACCCTTCCCAAATGTCTTTACGTTTGTTCCGAACATTTTGCTCCAACGGACATACGTAATTGTGGGAATAAAATTGTTCTTTTAAAAAGTGCAGTACCGCGAAATGAACGGTAAGGAAAACATTCCTTTATGGTTTTAAATGTTAAGTACTAAATAATGTGTACATTCTTTTCCAGTCAAGACTGTGGCGAAGTTTTCGAACAGGAAGAATATTTAGATGAGTATATTGAATTTATGGAAGGGTAAGTCTTTGATCAGTTTCAATTATATACATACACATGGGCATTATTATTTCCAGACAAAACAAGACAACAACATGCGATGCAACAAATGGATCTCTCTATCAGCACACAAACAGGGTATGATAATATTTTTATATACTACGAGTGCATTGCTTTGTCCTTTTTTTTAGAAATCTTGTGTTATTTTGACCCTAGATATGATGTCACAGTCATACGAGCCGTTTATTTTGAAAGTGGCATAATTCATTTCATGTCGTTTAAGTTCAGGCGTAATTAATTGTATCTCTGCTCGCTTCCTGTTTGTTAGAGTCCAATAGCCAAAAGATGCAATTCTTATTATTAGTTTATAATAGTAGAACGATCTACATATATATGCGTTCTTTCAGAAATAACAATGCATTTAAGACCATGAGTTGGAAATGATTTATACTACTTTCAAAATAAACGGCTCATATATGAACTTGCCTCTAAAAATATGAAATGTATATATATATACTTATTTATAGCGAGCTCCGCAGTAAATGCAAGTCCACTATGAATGTAGAGAAAAGTCTTGAAAACAATTCAAAATGTCCGCGCTACAACTTGGAGCAGATCTCAATATGCATGTATTCTGCAGGTCCTCGCTGTTATCGACTTTTAAGAAAGAAAGAAACTCTTCCCTTATCTTCTACATCAACTTTGCGCAGGTGGGCATCGAAGTTATGTGTAGAACCGGGGTTGCAACTGCAAATACTATCGCATATGAAGTTATGTGATATACCATCCGAAGAAAAGCTGTGTTTTTTGTCATTTGACGAGATGAAAGTGCGGGAAGAATGGGCTTTTGATCGAAAAAATGACGTAATTTTGCCCCCATCGCGAAAGGTTCAGGTCGCTATGATGCGGTCTTTACGTGGAAATCGGAAGCAGCCAATACTTTATAATTTTGATATGAACACGACAGCAAGTACTCTTAATCTAATTATACATGAGCTGCACGTAAAACGGTTTTTTTTAGGGAGAACCTCTTTTCGTCTTCGCCATTTAAATTTACATCTAAAAGAAACTAAAATTTATTAAGGAAATAACAAAATGAGAAAAATCACAACTTGATGGTATCTTTGTCAATTATTTAATTTATTGAATAAAAAGGTCATAAACGCGCACATACGAGTACAAACATTTTTTTTTTTCAAATTTAGGGTCAGGTTGCCATGAAAGTAAGTATACAAAACATATTTATGCGCCGTTATTCATTTCTTTTTCTAAGTAAAATTACATGTTTCACAGCATTTTCAATATATATATCCAGATAAATCGTGCTAAAGCATATTGTTATTGCCTCAGATGACCATTGCGTTTTCATACTGAAGGAAATTTCCATCCCGAAAATCCACAATTTCGCCTTAAATAGTAACGGTATGGCAACGCTTCTAGCAAAACAACAAACATTATGAAACTTCAAAAGTCCCCAAATACGTCAAAAATTTTTGAGTGGAACTACCTTCTTTTTTGTATCATGGTGTAAACCAAGTGTAATTATACCTATATGACACTACTTTATTTTCGCTTGGATTCCATGCTCAAAAGGCTGACGATACTTTATCGGAAAGTCAAATTGCAAAAACAATTTCCAACAAGAGAAAGAGAGACCAATATTGTCCACAAAATAAAATAATATGACATGTTTTTGTTTATGGTTTAAACTTTATTTTTTCATTAACATTTTTCCAAAACAAAAACAAGTAAGGACGGCACTGTCTTCGGCTGTGCCGAAGACTTCATACCTTTCATGAATGGGGCTGAACAATAATCTTATCCCATTCGTAATCTCCAAATAATCCGTTGTATAAGATAAGAAATATATAGTGAATAGATGTACATACTTAAACGATTTTAAGATAAATATAAAAAATGGCAAAAAACCTCCTTATCTGAACGATCGGTTGTATGGGATATATATTATTTATAGCTCCGATCGAAATGATTTTTACAGAAATTCTTCTATGATATATTAGAATATATATCACCAAGTTTCAGGTTTTTATATTGGAAACTAAGGGAGAAATGGCTAAAAATCTTTCTATCTGAACGATCGGTTGTATGGGATAGGTATATACTATATACATATAGCTCGGATCAAAGTGATTATTTCAGGAAATCTTCTTTGATATATTAAAATATATATCACCGAGTTTCACGTTTATACTTTCTAAATTAAGGGAGGAATGGCCAAAAATCTTTCTATCTGAACGATCGGTTGTATGGGATATATACTATATATAGCTCCGATCAAAGTGTTTTTTTCAGGATATCTTCTATGATATATTAGAATATATATCACCCAGTTTAACGTTTCCAAATTGCGGCAGGAATGACCAAAATCGTCTTATCTGAACGATCGGTTATATGGGAGATATATGCTATAGTGGTCCGATCCTACCGGATCGGACAAATGTCTTATATAATACAAAAATACATCCTTGTGCCAAATTTCATTGAGATATCTCAAAATTTGAGGGACTAGTTTGCGTCCAAACAGACAGACGGACGGACAGACGGACATGGCTATATCAACTCAGTTCGTCGCCCTGATCAATTCGGTATACTTAATGATGAGTCTATCTTCTATATTTCTCAACGTTACAAACATCGGACCAAAGTTAATATACCATTTCATGTTCATGAAAGGTATAATAACACGGAAATATTATTTCGCGCTCTGTTGTGCCACTTATTTCACACGAAAGTTCATTTTAGTTGTGTATTTGCACAAAATTTTTCAACTAGAAACAAAATTTTGATTTGTCAGAAAAAATTAAGAAAAAAGCCGGATTTCAAAAAAAAAAACCTAAAGAAATACAAACTGGCTCGTTTGTTTTTAACAAACTAGATTGTATTTGCTTTGTTTTTTGGAATATAGCTTACACACTTACACCAGCACTGAAGCTGTATTAGGAGGGAGTGCGACAAAAAATAAATGTGTGGAAAAAAAAATACACGAAAATAAAGTAGTGTCATAAAGGTATAAAAACAAACGAGCCAGTTTATATTTCGTTAGGTTTTCTTGACATTCGGCTTTTTTCTTAATTTTTATTTTTTGACAAATGAAGACATTGTTTGTGTTTGAAAATTTAATGCACAAATCTAATATATAAAATTCTTCTGTCACGGTGTTAGAGGCGTGCCTAGGGTCTTGAGATCAAAACGTGGACCCGGGTACCCCTAGAATGTGTTTATATAATATGAATATCAAATTGAAGCTGTTGATGTATGCTTTAGTACAGAGTAAGTTTTACACCGTTGGGTGACTACGGTCTCGAGATATAGGCCAAAACATGGACCCGGATACCCCTAGAATGTGTGTGTATTATGGATATCAAATGAAAGCTGTTGCTGAGAGCTCTAAAGTTCATTGTGATATTCGATTTAGTCGCATTAACCTGGCAAAAGTGATAAATATGCATGCGAAGCCGAAATAAAGACAAGAATTAATAATACCCACATACCTTTTTACAAAAGTCCTATTCGATTTGTTTGAAATTTCATATATAAATTTGCCTATATTAGTATTTAAGATGCTTTTTTCCGGGAATTATACCAGAGACGGACTGGGACTGGGACTGAGACTGAGACTCGGAGTGGGAGTGAGACTGAGACTGTAACAAAATACATACCACCCTTTGGGATTGGCAATAAGAGATGAAGAAGAAGGAGAAAAACTTGAGAGAAGAGAATAGAGAGAAAGAGACTGAGAAAGAGATAGAATGAGACGAAGATGGAGATGAAGCGAAAAAGACGGAGGGAGGAGTGAGTAAAAAGATTAGGGAAAAGTGTAGAGGGGTAGGGCAGAGTTAGACGGAAAAAGCTTATTAAAATGTATGCAGATAAGCCAAATTTAGAGCAGAACAACGTCTGCCGGGTCTGCTAGTATACAATAATAATATGTATATAAAATCAACTTTTTTGTGAAATATTTGAACTAAGAAAGTGCAATATAATGTATTTGCATTATCTCCAATGGCGGATCTAGGGGGGGGGAGGGTTAGGAAGCCCTGAAATTTGAAATAAGTGGCATAGAGGGCTCTACTCGTTAAAAACTTAACAGCATATTGTCAGCCCCGTCCTTACTTGTTATAATTCTATTTATATTTTTTAATAATAAAAATACGTTAGGTAAGCAGTAATTACTTTGTTCCGCCAAATATAAGAAACAAATTAACGCCGGCACATATGGTTCGTCTGGCCATCGAAACGACATTTCATCACTTTCAGCGCTTTCTTCATTTTCGAAGTTTTCTACTGTTGCTGGCACTTGCTTTTTTATTAAATATCTGATAAAAAAATTCTTTAGTGGCGTTTTATGCAAAATATTCCCTTATCTTTTCCAGTGCTATTGAGAAATCCGAATTTCTGATCGCTCTCCAAACATTCAACGATGTGAATTCGCCGATTGTGACTCTCAGTAGGACACTTCAACAACCTGAATTGCAACTGAAATCGGCCTGTGCTCATATTGATCATATAATCATGATTTTTGTCAAGACGCGTGAAGACGAAACATCGTTCTATGAAGTCTTCAAAAGAGCCGAGGAAAAAGCATGTGAATTGGGAATCAAACTCGAAATTCCCCGCATTTGTGGCCGACAAAAGCACCGCTCCAATGTTCCAACTAAAAGTAAAGCTCCTCTCGAATTTTTCCCGTGAGTTCTTGTTGATTGAATGCGTTTATTTACGTTTTTAATAGGGGTGAATGATTCGTTGACATTGTACTTACAGAGCTACAATTTACTACCCTTTCCTGGACTACATGATTTCTTCATTGACGTCAAGGTTCAAAGGTGAATTTTTGAAGATACTGCCTCTGGAGGGACTGATTCCAGCATACTCTGCAGGAGTAACGATTGAAGAAATTGTACTTTCTGCTAAAGTTTATAAAGAAGATCTCCCCAGTAACAATGAGACAGTGCTGAAAAATGAGATTTTATTGTGGGATAATCATTGCAAAAGTGATCCACTCAAGAGTGCTCAAACAGCTACTGATGCCCTGAAAATCATTAAATCAGCACACTTTTCTTCATTTTTTCCAAACGTGACGACACTGTTGCAAATATTTGCGCCTATCCCCGTGACATCAGCGACCGCAGAGCCTTCTTTTTCTGTTTTAAAGCGCTTGAAGACTTATTTGAGAGTCAACATGTCTGAAAATCGACTGACTGGCCATGCACTAGGGAACGTCCACAAAGAAATAGAAACGGACATTGAAGAAATAACCGATCTTTTCTGTAAATCGAAGCCCCCACGACTCGAATCTTTGGGTTGGTCGATAGAAGATTGAACCAGCAATAAGTGGGTTTGAAAGAAACATTTTTATGACTATTTTTATATGGTTGTTATATCATTTTTAATTTTTTTTAATTTTGAAAATCCTCGTTTTGTCATGTCATTTTATATTCTGTATACATTTATTTAACACATCATGGAAAACAAAAACATAATTTGATAGTGAAAAAATTTCAAGCCCCCCCAGTACCAAATCCTAGATCCGCCACTGATTGTTTCTATTGTGAAAAAAAAAATAAATATTATGAAAAATAAAATTCTAAAAGCAAACAATAATATGCCGAAATCATTAATTTTGGGGGAATATTGATGTTCCGAAAAAGTTTCGTCAGTTTTTTCAATTTGGAATCCAAGACAATCAAAGTAGTTTTAATTTTTAACAAAAAAAAAAAAAAAAAAAACAAAAAAAAAAACACATTTTAAGCAAAATTTTAATTTAAGCTAACTTAAATTTTCGAAATTAAAAAAAAAAAAAAATTGCTTCAAATATGTTTTCATACATTTAACAGCACTAAGGACAATCACCGATTAATTCATATAAAAAAAAATACTATCTACCATTGCTTAGTTAGTTGAGGGTGGCCATCAAATATATTTTGAGTTGAAAATTAAAAACATAAAAAAGTAAATTTTAGATATAATTTCCAATTTTTTTTTTTTTTTAAATAATAAACTCTGAGTGAGAAATAAAAAAAAGGATCAGTGGATAATAAAAACAATATTTTTTAATATAACTTTCATATTTTTTTGAAAATGAAAAAATACTAAAGAATTTGTGTTAAACTAAAAAAGTTGAAAAAGAAAAACGTTTGAAATAAAAACTGCAGCAACTAAATTAATAACAAAAATAGTTATGTATGATTAATTTATAAGTAGTTTCAAAATGAAAGCAATATAACAGATTTTTTCTGTATTCACTGAGAGAAAAAAAAAAAACATATTAACTGACAAACAATTTGAGTAAGTTTTAAAGTTCTTGAAATTAAACATTTTATAATAGTTTTTCCTGTTAAAGTTCTTCTTTTGATGTTCCAAGATTAAAAAAATAATTTCTAAGAAAAAAAAAAAAAAAATTAAGGGCGTTTCCGAAAAAAGAAAAAAAAAATGTGATAAAACATGTCTTTTCTGTTTGGGGTGAATAAACTTTTACTCAGGAATTAAAAAAAATTCCGTAAATGGTAAGGATGTAAATTTTTTAGTTACTTAAAGAACTTTTTTTATACTAAAGTGTCTAAAACTTTTTTAAATTTTTTTTAGAATTGAATTTTAATAAAAATAAATTAAATTAAATATAAATTAAAATTAAAATAAAATATAGAAATTTTATAAACTATCTATTTCTCTAAGGCTATTTACAAAAAGTTGCTTGCCTTAAAAAACAACATTTATAAATAACTAAGAATAAAACCAGGTTATAGCAAATTTGGAATCTTTTTGAAGAAGAAAGGGTTTAAAAACACCTTTTTTTAATTTTCTTGTTTAAAAACTTTTGAGTTAATTTTAAATTTCTTTCGAAAAAAAGTCTAGATATACGGACAGATTATATTATGGTCAGGTCACGCGAACACCCGATTGTTCACAATTGCATACATTATATAACAAGACAAGAAAAAACAAATTTGTAAATAAAAAAAGTTAGTTTTTAAAACAGTTGTTTTCGAAAATGCGAGTGTTATAAAACTTTTACTTTCTTTTAAAGATATTCACTTGACATTTTGCTTCAAAATACTAAAGGGTTTTGAAAATATCAAATATATGGTTTTGAACTTATATACATTTTTTAATCTCACAAAATTATTTCGCACCGTAAACGTAAAGCACATAATACAAGAATATTGCCTAGACCCATAGCAAACTTGTATCGATGGGGAAAGGTAGGGAGAAGTCGGCCTGCCATCCGTTAAAGTCTAAGGGAACTTAGCTAGGCACTTTGAAGTTATTGAAGAACTGAGTTTCCAAGTATAGCGACTTCGCCGGTAAAACTGTCAACAACTTAGCGTGGAATACCGAGTGATGTCTTAATAATGGCAAATCAGGTATCCTTTGTATCGGACGCGGATACAATGCATCTTATCAGAAAATTTAGAGTTATAAAATTTGCTTGATATAGTCTCAATATAACAAGAATTCCCATGCTTCCTCAAAGGACAGAGTTGGGAATATATGTACATCAACCGACACCGTACACAATTTTTCGCCGTACACTCAGAGAAAAACGCTGTTCTAAAATCCAGCACCACCGGACTCAATTCAAGCTTTTCATGTTCTTACTTTTTTGTTCTTGAAAAACGAACGAGCTGTCCTTAAAACAACAACCTTGTTCTTGAACTAACATCATTTTTTTGAAAAGAGAACGACTGGTCTTAAAATATGAACAAATCTTCTATTAATGAGAACGATGTCCTTAAATTAAGTACAAGAAAAGAGAAACGGGACAATTCGTGTGCACTAAAATGCTAAATACAACATTTGGCACAAGCTATTAAGCAGTTGTAGTGGCCCAGCTGCTATGATGTTGCGGTTGCGATCGTATAGCGCCAGTTCGATCACCGTAAAACTCTGAAGTTTTTTAAAACCATTTTTTTATGTTCCATTTTTTTAACTCTTATTTTTCGTTCAGTTCCATTCACAAATGCGCAGGTAATTCTCAAACTTGTTATGAAATGTTTTAAGTATATATTCAGATTGCATCAATAAAAAGAAGAATTTCTCAATAAGCGAAAGAAATACATAAAAAAAGCATATTATGCGTTTTTTTCATATTGGGCATTTTAATATTATTAATGACAAAAAAATAATTATTAATAAAAAAAAAAAAAATGGGTACTAATTGAAAAAATTACCTTACCACTCCCCCCAAAGATCAAGCACAATCCGTTCTTGAATTGAGACCGAAAAATGTTAAATCGACCACAAATCGTTCTCGAAGCGTGAGAACGAGCAGTTTTAAATCAAGCCCAAGTAGTGCTTGAAATGAGCACAGAAGGTTCACACATCAATACCAAAGTGGTCATAAAATACGAACGGTGTGCTTGGAAAACTGTTCTTAAAACAAGCCCATCGGTCACGAGTTAAGAAAAAGCGTTCTTTACAGACTTTTGTCAACGAATGTTGTTAATTTTGAACTTGTTTCGTTCGATTTTTTCTCTGAGTGTAGTATGGCTCACCGAGCTGTCAAACAGAATGTAGATCAGTAGCAAACAATGCACCATAGAAAATAAATGTAAGGCGCGATAACTTCGGAAGGGATCTAGGCCGAGCTTCCTAGCCAGCATAATCGTAGTTGCTTTATTCGCATATGTACCAAATAACCTACGTTACAATGTTTCAATGCGAACAAACGAACGAATGAACGACTCTTAGGCTTTGCTGCGTATTTCGGTTGCTACCGATCTCTTTGTATTATTTCATCATTTGTAGACTATTTCTGGCACACAGTTTAAAAAGTGTTTCATGTATTACTGACGTTAGTAAAAAGAACCGATGATTGCTACAACAACAACAACAACCTACTAAATAGGTCTAGGAAGGAAATATATTGGCACACACGCGAATAGAATGGGTATCCCCTACAATGAGAGGTGTAGGAGCTGTAGACAGGAGGGTGCCGAGGAATCGGTTACTCACGTTCTCTGCGAGTGCCCAGTCCTCGCGAATTTTCGGTCTCGAACTCTAGGCAGTTACGTGTTTCGGGACTTAAGGACGGTGTCAAACTGCCCAATCAAGGACATCAGTAGGTTTATTGATCTAACCACGTCGTTTGAGTAAAACTATAGCAGGGTACATTAATCCAAAACGTAATTGGTTCCAGGTGGAAGTGAATCAAAATGGCGCCTAGAGCGCTACTTGGGCCCGGCTCCATAGCCAACCAACCATTAGTGACGTCAGACTAGGTTTTCCAGCATAATGTCATTTTCCTTCAAAAGAATAAATAAGTAGCACTAACCTCTGGCTACCGTTCCATTGGAGCAAGTTTCTTTATAAAACCATTAGTTATAAATTATTTCTAATTCCAGTTATAATTCCTAACAGTTTCTATGAAAGCTTGCATGCCGAGTTGAATATCACCCTTTTTCGAAAACGCCCTATCTCAAAAAACTTTTGAATAACAATACATTCAATACATTTTGAAATTAGCTGCGGCAGTTATGGTGGCCGCCGTGGTGTGACGGTAGCGTGCTCCGCCTACCACACCGAGGATCCTGGGTTCACGCCTCGGAAAAGCAACATCAAAATTTTTGAAACAAGTTTTTTCAATTAGAAGAAAATTTTTCTAAGCGAGGTCGGCTCTCGTTTGGTCGCAGTGCTTGCCAGTGTACTTCCGCCATGAAAAGCTTCCCAATGAAAAATCATCTGCCTTGCAGATGCCGTTCGGAGTCGGCATAAAACATGTAGGTCCCGTTTCGGAAATTAGTAGAAAAACCTAAAAGGAGCACGACGCAAATTGGAAGAGAAGCTCGGCTTAAAATCTCTTCCGAGGTTATCGCGCCTTACATTTATTTATTTATAGTTATGAAAAAAATTCATTAATAGGACTTTTTTTAAAGTAAATTCTGAAATTGGATGTTTTGGAAAACACTTCGCAAATAGCGCATTTTCGAATTGGCAGCTGATATAGGATGATATTCCACTCGGCCGCCGATCTCAAGAACTTGCATGATTGCTCATAACTTAATCTTTCATTTCAGTAAAAAAAAAAAAATTAATTTGACACACACTTTTTTAATTAAAAACAAAATGTTTTTTCTTTGTTAATAATGTAGGTATCATTTTTAGTTTAGTTTTTTTAAATATTAGTTTAAAATTTGTTAGCATAATATTAAAATAAATAATATAAACCAGTTTTTATTGTTTCTGATTTCTTTTTCACAAATTTCGCCATCTGTCGCAATTAACAATTTATTATTTGCATAAATATGTTTTCATTTTCATCACTGTCTCTCACTTTACACACTTCAACACAAACCACACTTCTTGCATACTAACATTTAAGCTTTAGTCTGCTCAACACATTAGGCAACAACAAATCAGTTGGGTATGAAATATTTTATTTATTAAATTTTATTTAACGCCGATAAACGCTATAAACATTTAAGTTTTTTTAATCAATTATTTTTTAATATCTTTTAAAATTCCTTGTATTTACAAATATGTAACACAAAAATCTTGCGTAGTTCGCTCGAAGAAACTCGACTCGAAAACTTTTATTGAGCGATATTATAAAAACGCGTACACGCCGATTCACTCGTGCAAACGCATCAACAGCCGGTGCTCGTTTGAGATACAAACAACAGAAGTCAAGTAAACAAATGGCCAACAAAAATTGTACATGTGTTAAAAAGAAAATAAAAACTTCTTAAGAGAGCAAGCGAGTTTTCAATTTGCGCGCTGATGAGTTGATAGAGCATGAAGTCAGTTGAGTATTCCGAAAATATATCAAACGAGATTCGGAGTATATTACAGGTAAATACTATTAAGTGAGCAAGTGCATTTGCATGGAGTAGACAAGGTAGAGCTAGAGCTAGCCCCACTGCCGCTAATACTCACAGAACTCGCAGATTATACTCAAACAGAAAATTTGCTTCTCATCGTATGCTAGATTGCGAGAGAATAATATAAATAAATAAATATGCCGGCAAGTCAGCTGGATCCAATAGCTCTGCCCATTAGCTGTATCTAACAAACGCACGTAACGATCATGGCGCAACGATACAAGGTGGCAGCATGGGACAGCTGATTTTAAGCTTTTTTTATTTGATTTGATACATCAAAATACGGCGCAGTACGATTTTGACATTTGTCCATCGAATTTACAAAAACAAAGTACATGCAATTTTTATTTATGTTTGTAGGTATGTCACCATGCTGCCATCTTGTATCGTTCCGCTATGGTAACGATACGTCGTTTTGTATGTACATATGTATGTATATTAGGCGTATACTTCTTATAGATACTTTGCTGTAAAGAAGTGCTAAACACAATAAACGCGGCTGCGACATGACATTGTAGTCCAAACCAAAGTAAAATGATAAGCAATCCACCGCGATTGACCTAGTAATCCGAACCAACATCAATGTCTATGAGCTTTTCGCAGATATTGTACAGGTGTTTCGTGTGAAAAAATGTTAACGAATTTTCTAATCATGGAATTTCCTCCCAGTAAGTAAAGTTTGCTTTCATTTGAAATAGAAATTGATGATGGATTTAGGTCTTAATTCATTTTTCTTTATTGGACCTATCTAAGAAATCGAATTAAAAAAGCTTCACATATATATAGGGAAATTCGGCTCGTCTCTATTTGGTTTTCCAAAAACTTTTCTTAAACTCTGATATTCATAGTCAGCCCGCCTGCTCGTGTTATGTGCAGTAAGTCAGCAGGTACAATGAACCTAGGTTTTAAAACGACCGTCAAACGATGTTTTAATACTGATGGAATGGAGGACGATTTCTGCATATATGTAGTTGTAAAAGAAATGTACATGGTTATAGTGTTCAAAATCTTAAAAATTAATTATTCGAGATAATCAATAGTTGATACAACAGGAGCAACCAGGGGGGCAATTCTTTTTCTTTGAAACGGTGATATGAAAAACAAAATTCAAACAAAAATTTATTCAAATACATATAAGGAAATTTTGTTTCATTTCATCGTTTCATAGAACCAGAATCAAACAAATTTTGGTAACTCAAACACTCAGTGTATACAAGGCTGTCATTGAACAGCTAGTTTAAACCACCTCTTAGACTCAATCGGTCTTAGTTCCATTGCTGAGAAGGCTATTTGCTTCATGTCTCGAAATCTCACAATAACTTATATATATATATCATATAAGGCTATTAGGCTGGATTGAGGCTGGATTGAGTGCAAAGGTTTAGAGTTTTGTTCCGATGTGAAGATGGCCGCAATGGCATACCATTTTCTAGGAAATGTAATTAATGCCAATAAGTGCATGTTTTTTTACCCGATTATGTATGTTAGGATGATTGAAGATACTTTACTCCTTCCCAATCCACTTTTTATTGGTAAAAAAATTCTACGTTTTAATATTCATTACATCATAAAGGAAAATTTATTCAATGTTCATAAAACATTTCAATAGCGTAGTTGTCGTTGGCTATGTGTTTAGCGCATCACTAAATAAAGCATAGTTGAGAAATTCGGCTTCAGATGCGAATTATCTCTGCGCATTATCAACATTTGGGGTACTGTGTATTTTGATCTTACATAAAATTTTCGGAGTGTAAGAGCCGCAGAGCTGCAGAGCTATTAACACATACATACATACACATATAGCAAACATAATAAAAAATAGTTGGCAACGCGAGTACATGTTTTGAAATATTTAATCACTTATCATGCCGGTTGTTGCTGAATACTAGAATAATCCAATGCGAATGTAAGAGTAGTGAAATATTTTGAACAATTTTGTGTTCATAGGTTTGGAAAAAATAAATTTGAAAAATTTAATTAAGTGTTAGAATAAAGAAACAAATTTCAAAAATTTTTGGTGCGTCGTTAGCTTTCTCGACTTTTTATACCTAGTGCGTACGACGGTATTATAAAGCTGGACACATTGGTGCTTTATCGGTAACCGTATCGGTAACCTTATAACAGCTGATTCGACCAACCTTATGAGAATCAATGCAATCGATTATTGGTGCCGCTAAGGTCGTAACTGTATCGTAGCCAACCAATTCGGTTTTGGTTTACTGTCGTAACGATAAACAGCTGATTACGTTAGGGATACGGATACAGCGATACGACATACGGCACCAATGACTCCGGCTTAACTTTGATTGGATAATGGTTGTACGTACTGGCATTAAGGAAAATATGTACGGTTACTCACAAAAAATAAGTACACACTTGGTTTATGCTGAAAAAAATTCAAATGCAGTGGCTCACAGCTTAATTGATAATTTTCGTCTAAAGTATCTCAAATTCCCTAACAGAAACCACATTAAAAAAAAATGTAAAAGGTTAATCAAAATTTCAAAAATGACCATCAAATTTTGTTTCAGAATTTCTAGAAAATTTTTGAGTATGCAGTTTTGTAGACCAATAAATTTTAGTATAATAATGTGGAAGTAAAAAATAGCTCAAAATTTTTCCTGAATTTTCAGAATTCTTTCGGCGAGGGTGTTGAGCAATTTCCCACATACAAAATGCATTTTTGTTCATGCAATGTTAGGGAATTTGCGATATTTTAGATGAAAATTATCAATTAAGCTGTGAGCCACTGCATTTGAGTTGTTCTCAGCATAAACCAAGTGTGTACTTATTTTTGTGAGGAACTGTATGTAGATATCGAAAAATGGAAAACTCGATTATTCATTAGCAGGGACCGATAAAATGATGAAACTTCATTTGTTAGTTGTCATTATGATGGAAGAAAAAAATTTGGTAAAATTTTATAAAATGTGCGTGTAACCGCGCCCCCATTTAAAAGAAGAAAATTTAAAGGTTTTGTAAGCTGTAAATCGATTGGAAACCACACCCACTTTTATTACTCGACCTTCCGTCTGTCCGTTAGCCTGACAAGTTTAGCTAAAATTTAGACATCTTAACAAAATTAAGTACCATCTAACTCAAAATATATATGTGTTCATAATGGTCAAAGTCACCTCATTTTCACGCCCAATTTTTTTATATCGAAACTTTCGAAAAGTGGAAAAACTGACGCAATGCTTAAAGAAATGATGATAAAGTGGCGAAACTTGGCTAGAGTTTAGTAAAATTTTATAAAATGGTTGTGACACCGCCCACATTCAAAAGAGGGAAATTTAAAAGCGGCAAATAAAAAACCGTTTATACCATTTAGTAAGCTGGCAGAAGTATGATTCTTGGTATTATAGTTATATATGTAGCTCTGAGCACAATCGGTTGACGACCACGCCCATTTTTTTAATAAAGTTTTGTAAGGTTTATTCCCGACAATGAACTGTTGTTGTTGTTTATTTTTGCAGCGATAATGACACACCTCGAAGGCCTTGTGGAGTGCTATTGATGTTGATGGTTCTTTGCCGGATGCAGATCCGGTACTTTCAGGTAACACGCACCATAAAGGTACAAGCCCGACCATCTCGGGAACGATTTGTTATGACCACATGAAACCTTCTAGGCCATATCGCCCTCCCACCCCTAGATCTCTCGGGAGTACGGGGTCGCCAGAGCCTCGGCTGTTAATGAAACAGGATTCGTCACGGGTAGGTGAGGTTGACAATTGGGTTGGAGAAGCTATATATTGCGCTAGAAACCTTGAGATGGTTGCGCTACATAACCCCTTGAACCAATTTGGTATTTTAGTCGCCTCTTACGATAGGCATACCTAGAACTATTTCCGAACTATCGCAGAACTATCACCTAAGCAGATGGTACTAGTTCTAATTCTGTCTCATCTCAGTGTTTTAGCTGACAAAGTGATGTAATATCCTACGAAATGGCAATCGCCCTCCTTTGCAGAACTTTTGGACATTTTTGTAGGTAGTTTTGGAGTAGTCGCAGCCTTTCATTAACTAATCTAAAAACACTTACCATAGACGTATGCGTTGATGGTAAAAGCTGCTTCCAATGAGGGTTGTCATTCATTTTTCATGTCTGTATGTTAGAACACACAGCTGGGTATATAATGTTCAGTTTCGCCCAAGCTTATACTTCCTTATTTGTTTTTAATTAGTTTATAAACAAAACTTGATTTGCGATTAACTAAGCTAATAAAATACTTTGTAAAAAAGCATCTACTTGACCCTGATGCCATATTAAAAATCAATAATCGCTTAATGCGTACAAATATTCGCAAAAGCAAACATACAAATTACAAACAATAAATGCCAATTAGTTGCTACACAATCAATTTGCGCCAAAATTACAAAACTCTAATAAATTCCATAAGCGGTAGTAGGAAAAAAATTAACGACTTTATGTGCATGTATGTGCGCGTGCTTGTACAGATATTGTTGCATCCATTAAAATTTTTAAACTTCTACGGAAGTCCTTACACGAATTTTGTATGCTGATAAAAAGTGATGATCACTACGCGCATGCGCATACATCCCAACTATCAACTCAACTAAAACTACTTCAAAATAGGTATCTATGCATCTTACTTACAACAACGACTAATAAATGCGGAAATCATTTGCATTGTTCGACACACGTCGTCCATAGTGCAAAAGCGTAGGTGAAGCGCAACAAAAACAAAAATAACAAAATATTGTTATCATCTTTCTTCTTTTTTTTTTGGTTGTTCACGCACTACGTGCCAACATTTTGTGGGTTTGTTACCCCCCCAGGATTCCTAACTTTTATTAGTTTTGCTATTTTTCCTTTTTTCTCTTCTCTTTAGTGCCTCAATTTCTTGTGTGTGGCATTTGTGTTAACGCGTGACATGTTGCATGTTGCATATTGCTTCAACATTACGTTGCAATGTCGTGCAATAAATTTCGTAACAAATTATTTAATACATCATTAATGTTGTCGCATACGTTTCTTGCAATGTTGCAAAATGCTGATGATGAGCCACATATTGATTAGTGGACTTAAACTGTTGTTGTTATTGTAGCTGTAACTACTTATGCGGCCCACCGATGGAGTGACTACGATATTTGTTTGGTTTGTGTGACATTGATTGAATTTGTTGCGATTTTGTGTTGCTAATAAAAATCGTTGATGTGTGGCGCTAATGATGGTTGTGTGGATTTGTTTTTGCATTACATCTCTGTACGTGCTTCCATGGTATGCATTTATTTTGCTTGTTGTACATGATCGTGTATATTGTGGCAGGAATATTGCGAGAATTATGCTGAGAAAGTTTGATAAAAGTGGTTAAAACTAATATTCTGCACTAAAAATTATATACATACTTCTTAGGTTACTGGGCTCCCGATCATAAAGGGATAGAAGGTAGCGAAAAGGCCGATGAGTTGGCAAAGGAGGGTGCAGCACTCGCTGAGTCGACGTCTCAATCCGTTTGGGAGAAACAAAAAGGATACAGGAGTTGCATATGATCCATCAAGCAGGAAAGGCGTGAACAAAAGTGCGGGCCTGCAAAATTTCTAGATCATGTGCAAAACCTATGATATTAGACTAACAAAGTGGCTCATATCTCTGAAGAAAGAAGACTTAAGGCTCACGATGGACATACTGACTGTACACTGCCTTCTGGCGTCACATGTATATAAGTTAGGCCTCGTCAGTAACAGCAAGTGTAGGAAGTCTGCAGAAAGAAACGGTTGAGCATGTTGATGTTCTGCGCTCGCCAGATCAAGGCCCCAGCTATTAGGGGCGGCTGAGTTGCCAGATCTTGAGGTAGCAATTAAGCTGGGTCCTAGAAAACTGCTAGTATTTGCCAAGAGGACGGAGTTATTCTATAACATATGTCCTGGCACCTGATTGGGGTTCTTCTGTTTGGTCGTCAAACAAATTCTGGTAATACTATGGACACATTCATTCTATGTGAGGTCTTTATTGACCGGCCAGTTCAACCTAACCTAACCTATGTTACGGCTCAAAAATGGAAAACGAAACTGGAACTAGAATGTACTTAAACCATCTGCAGGTAAATCAATCGTACCGACATCCAGACTGAAGCAGTGTCTTCCAGGCTGTGGTCTATGCTATAGAGGTTAGGCAGAGTGCTTCAGGATAGTACATTCCCAGGCACAAATGTAACAATCTTTGTCGACAGTAAGGCCTACATAGCCACCGATTTGGATCGACCGCTGCCGGTCGATATCGTCTGATAAAAGTAAACACATGTATTTAGATGAGCGTTTGTACCTTTCAACCGATCACCGAATTGTTATCGACCGTTGTCGTTTTTCTCTGCCGATAAATTTCCGCGTTTTCTATTTTATCGTCCGATTCTGTTTGTTAAATTGCGTGCATTTACTGTGAAAAGTTAATTAATTGTGTGCAAAGCAGGCGCCCTTTATGGGATAAGCAGATAAAAGCATATAAACCTGCGTATTTTTGCGAAAAAGTAAAACGTGAGAAAAAAAGCTACCAGGCAATAATTGGTTGGCACTAGCCCGGTCGATTTCAATTTTTCGGCTTATCGCTGGCTGTGTAAGCGTACCCTTAGAATCCAACGTGATAAAGTCGGATATCATGTGATATTGCACCAATGCTCCGACGGTGACGCATACAGGAATGTAAACAAGACGACTCAGATTTCGGCGCGGACGTTTTTTACGTTGTCTGGCAGAGGCCATGAAAATGGATCCTTTACTTAAGTGAGAAAGCCAGTAACCATAACATGTTGCAGATTGGACCTTGGGGCTCGACACTTGTCATAAAGTAGATGAGGAAACCAGTTTCAAAACTTGATTGAATGGAAGGTGATGAAGGATCATCCTGGCAGGGATCGCTACGCTTAGACTTTAGTGACACACAAATATTAAAATGGAATGCATATAAGATTAATGTTCCCATGGTTTTCACCTCGATGCTAACATATCCCACACATAAAAGAGGGCACTGAAGTAGTAAATGAGGTGGTTTAAACGACTATAAACTTTGCTAAAGTGGATATATTCGGATCCATAAGAGAATAAACGGCGATGAGTTTCGAGAAATACTTAAAGTCATGCCATAGTTCCTTAGGTCTTTGGGGGGAGTGAGAGGAAAGAGATACAGCGAGTGTTGCTGATAAGGTAAAAGGAATGATAAAGAGTTATTCAAAGGGGGAAGAGCGAATACAGATGATTAATGCAGTTTTGCGGATTTTGCAAACAATCTGACTGATATGTATCTCCTTTGCTCTACTACAACACCTTTCAGGTACTTACTAGCTGAATGCCTAGGGACCATTTGCTTGATGCCGTGGAATATGCGGGTCGTCTCATCTTGCTTGTCTGTTCTCCATTTGTGCTGTGTGGAGTTGAATGAACTACTAAGAGAAAATATGTTCAGAATATTGTTAGCGAGAAGCACCAAATAGATCAGCGAACGAGTTACGTTACTTCCCTTCATAAGGCTTCCATACAAACTAAGATTCTTAGTATCACGGTGAGATACAAAAAAAAAATCATCCAATTTATAAAGAATCCTTGAATTGACACCAGTAGGTAAAATAGGTTTATGGAGGATTTATTCTGGTTCACACATCCAGTATTGGAACAGTAGGCTACAGGAAAATTGATCACGTAACCACAAGCGTAGCCGTAACTACAACCGTATCAGAATTATAACTGAAACTAGGACATAAGAGCAGGGATGACTCTTCCTGAAGAAGCGTTAATCTAAATGAGCTTTTCATGGGCCCAACATACAGAGAGCGGAGAGCAGGCAGAAAATAGAAGATCGCACTAAAGAGATTTGATTTCGAGATTGAAGACTCGAAGGCAAAAAAGAAGAGGAAGAAAAAGAAGCCATTAAGCTGCCGTAAAGTTACCTTGGTACCAGTTAACGTTTCGGATGCCAAAACAGCGGCCACAACCAGCCAAAAACCCAGCCACTGTCCAAGACCTCAGAGGGCAGAGAAACAAACTAAAGGAGTATTCAACCTTCAACATTAATACTAAGGCTAAAGATACGCCTAGGTGTCGCCCGATGATACAGGTATAGTAGTACGGGTAGCTGTTATAACAGCGAGAATTTGTGATCTGGCGCAGGTTAAACTAAACAAGCTCATGCGCAGCATAAATAAATGGACCGCTGACCATAGTCCTCAGCTGTCGAGAACAAAAACGGAGATGATCATCCTTAAAAATGCTTCTTGCATCAGCCACAGATTCAATACTCTTATAAGGTGCAGAAGAGATGCTGCTGCCATAAAGGCGCGAGAAAACCGATCCGGCACTGAGAGCAACAGTGGAACAGCATCACCGAACAGGAAATTGGACCTAAAATTGATCCCCGAACTGAAACTATGGTTGAAGCGACCGCCTCGAGAGATCGACTTTTACTTTTTAACCGGACACAGTTACTTCCGTAAATATCTCCACAGAATGGGTAAGGTTGAAAACCCGAAATGATTATGCTGCGGAAAATTGGACAGTGAATGACAAACTTTCCCCGAATGCGAGCACTTCGCCCAATAGCGAAGGAGGGTGGATGAGATTCTGCTAAAGCGACAGATGTGATACAAGCAGTACATATATGAGGAATATACTTTTCACGCAAACGAAAGATGATTGCGTAGCTCATTTGCGTGAGAGTAGCCATGAAGCTTACGCAGCGCGCACCCATGAATCAAGTAATGCTAAATACGGCCACAGGTATCCAATTTGTGAATATTTCTTTAATTCGTTTTACTCTAAAATGAATACTCATTGGGTTAGATAATAGGATTGCAGCTACCTGACAGTTGGTAACGTCAATTAGAAGTGGTTACCACTAACTTTCGGCTTGCTAATCGTAAAACGAAACAAGTAAGGAATGTTAAGTTCAGGTGTAACCGAACATTACATACTCAGTTGAGAGCTATGGTGACAACATAAGGGAAAATAACCATGTAGGATTATGAACCGAGGGAAACCCTGGAATGTGTTTGTATGACATGTGTATCAAATGAATGGCATTAAAGAGTATTTTATGAGGGAGTGGGCCATAGTTCTAAATGTGGACGCCATTTAGGGATATAGCCATAAAGGTGGATCAGGGTTGACTCTAGAATGCGTTTGTACGATATGGGTATCAAATGAAAGGTGATAATGAGTACTTTAAAAGGGAATGGGCTTTAGTTCTATAGGTGAACGCCTTTTCGAGAAATCGCCATAAAGGTGGACCAGGGGTGACTCTAGAATATGTTTGTACGATATGGGTATCAAATGAAAGCTGTTAATGAATATTTTGAAAAGCAGTGATCCTTAGTTCCATAGGTGGACGCCGTTTCGAGATATCGCCATAAAGGTGGACCAGGGGTGTCTCTAGTTGTACGATATGGGAATCAAATGAAAGGTGTTACTGAGCATTTTAAGAGGGAGTGGGCATTAGGTCTATAGGTGCACGCCTTTTCGAAATGTCGCCATTAGGGTGGGCCAGGGGTGACTCTAGAATGTGTTTGTATGATATGGGTATCAAATGAAAGATGGTAATGAGTATTTTAAAAGGGAGTAATCCTTAGTTCTATAGGTGGACGCCTTTTCGAGATATCGCCATAAAGGTGGACCAATGGTGACTCTAGAATGTTTGTACGATATGGGTATCAAACGAAAGGTGCTACTGAGCATTTTAAGAGGAAGTAGGCAGGAGGTCTATAGGTGGACGCCTTTTCGAGGTATCGTCATTAGGGTGGGCCAGGGGTGACTCTAGAATGTGTTTGTACGATATGGGTATCAAACGAAAGGTGTTACTGATCATTTTAAGATGGAGTGGGCATTAGATCTATAGGTGGACGCCTTTTCGAGATATCGCCATTAGGGTGAGCCAGGGGTGACTCTAGAATGTTTGTACGATATGGGTATCAAACGAAAGGTGTTACTGAGCATTTTAAGAGGGAGTGGGCATTAGGTCTATAGGTGGACGCCTTTTCGAGATTTCGCCATTAGGGTGGGAAAGGGGTGACTCTAGAATGTTTTTGTACGATATGGGTATCAAATGAAAGGTGGTAATGAGTATTTTAAAAGGGAGTAATCCCTAGTTCTATAGGTGGACGCCTTTTCGAGATATCGCCATAAACGTGGACCAAGGGTGACTCTAGAATGTTTGTACGATATGGATATCAAACGAAAGGTGTTACTGAGCATTTTAAGAGGGAGTGGGCATTAGGTCTATAGGTGGACGCCTTTTCGAGATATCGCCATTAAGGTGGGCCAGGGGTGACTCTAGAATGTTTGTACGATATGGGTATCAAACGAAAGGTGTTACTGAGCATTTTAAGAGGGAGTGGGCATTAGGTCTATAGGTGGACGCCTTTTCGAGATATCGCCATTAGGGTGGGCCAGGGTGACTCTAGAATGTGTTTGTACGATATGGGTATCAAATGAAAGGTGGTAATGAGTATTTTAAAAGGGAGTAATCCTTAGTTCTATAGGTGATATCGCCATAAAGGTGGACCAAGGGTGACTCTACAATGTTTGTACGATATGGGTATCAAACGAAAGGTGTTACTGAGCATTTTAAGAGGGAGTGGGCATTAGGTCTATATGTGGACGCCTTTTCCAGATATCGCCATTAGGGTGGGCCAGGGGTGACTCTAGAATGTTTGTACGATATGGGTATCAAACGAAAGGTGTTACTGAGCATTTTAAGAGGGAGTGGGCATTAGGTCTATAGGTGGACGCCTTTTCGAGATATCGCCATTAGGGTGGGCCAGGGGTGACTCTAGAATGTTTGTACGATATGGGTATCAAACGAAAGGTGTTACTGAGCATTTTAAGAGGGAGTGGACATTAGGTATATAGGTGGTCGCCTTTTCGAGATATCGCCATTAGGGTGGGCCAGGGGTGACTCTAGAATGTTTGTACGATATGGGTATCAAACGAAAGGTGTTACTGAGCATTTTAAGAGGGAGTGGGCATTAGGTCTATAGGTGGACGCCTTTTCGAGATATCGCCATTAGGGTGGGCCAGGGTGATTCTAGAATGTGTTTGTACGATATGGATATCAAATTAAAAGTATTAATGAGGGTTTTAAAAGCGAGTGGCCCTTAGATGTATATGTGAAGGCGTTCTCGCGATATCGACCAAAATGTGGACCAGGTGATCCAGAAAATCATCTGTCGGGTACTGCTAATTTATTTATATATGCAATACCACCAACAGTATTCCTGCCAAGATTCCAAGGGCTGTTGATTTCGCCTTGTAGAACTTTTTCATTTTCTTCTACTTAATATGGTAGGTGTCACACCCATTTTACAAAGTTTTTTCCAAAGTTATATTTTGCGTCAATAAACCAATCCAGTTACCATGTTTCATCCCTTTTTTCGTAGTTGGTATAGAATTATGGCATTTTTTTCATTTTTCGTAATTTTCGATATCGATAAAGTGGGCGTGGTGATGGTCGGATTTCGGCCATTTTTTATACCAAGATAAAGTGAGTTCAGATAAGTACGTGGGCTAAGTTTAGTAAAGATATATCGGATTTTGCTCAAGTTATTGTGTTAATGGCCGAGCGGAAGGACAGACGGTGGACTGTGTATAAAAACTGGGCGTGGCTTCCACCGATTTCGCCCATTTTCACAGAGAACAGTTACCGTCATAGAATCTATGCTCCTACCAAATTTGAGAAGGATTGGTAAATTTTTGTTCGACTTATGGCATTAAAAGTATTCTAGACAAACTAAATGAAAATGGGCGGAGCCACGCCCATTTTGAAATTATTTTTTATTTTTGGATTTTGTTGCATCATATCATTACTGGAGTTGAATTTTGACTTAATTTACTTATATACAGTAAAGATATTAACTTTTTTGTGAAAATTTGAATTTAAAAAAAAATTTTTTTAAAAAGTGGGCGTGTTCTTCATCCAATTTTGCTAATTTTTATTTAGCACATATATAATAATAGTAGTAACGTTCCTGCCAAATTTCATCATGATATCTTCAACGACTGCCAAATTACAGCTTGCAAAACTTTTAAATTACCTTCTTGTAAAAGTGGGCGGTGCCACGCCCGTTGTCCAAAATCTTACTAGTTTTCTATTCTGCGTCATAACGTCAACCCATCTACCAAGTTTCATCGCTTTAACCGCCTTTGGCAATGAATTATCGCATTTTTTCCGTTTTTCGAAATTTTCGATATCGAAAAAGTGGGCGTGGTTATAGTCCGATATCGTTCATTTTAAATAGCGATCTGAGATTAGTGCTCAGGAACCTACATACCAAATTTCATCAAGATACCTCAAAATTTACTCAAGTTATCGTGTTAACGGACGGACGGACGGACGGACGGACGGACGGACGGACGGACGGACGGACGGACATGGCTCAATCAAATTTTTTTTCGATCCTGATTATTTTGATATATGGAAGTCTATATCTATCTCGATTCCTTTATATATGTACAACCAACCGTTATCCAATCAAACTTAATATACTCTGTGAGCTCTGCTCAACTGAGTATAAATATGAAGATAGATTTTTTAATACCAGAAGACAAGTTTCCAAACTCTCAAATGAAAAGCAGAAATTCGCTAACTGCTTCCAAATTTACTTAACGCATTGCAACATAATTACCGTTAAGCAACAGCGACGACAGCAGGCTAACATCAGCAACAACGTGATGCAGCAATTTTCCCTTCGCATTACACGAGACTGACCACGCATTCATTTACTAACAACTTGTCTACTTACGATTACAAGTATTTATCTCAAAGCCCGCGCACTGACAGAGCATTTATTTGGTAGCTTTTGCCAAAAAAACTTCAGCAAACGGAAAATTATTCCATTCAAGACGTTTCAAAATGCTGCAGGAAAAAGAGGCAACAATTGTGATGGATTTTATGCCCGCTACAAATTATTTTGTATAAAAATTACACAGTAGTTGAGGAAAAGGGTAGCAACAACAACAGTTTCGTATATTCAATTATGTAGGTATGTGCGAGTAGTTGACTTAAATGCTTTGGGGAGGTGATGGTTTGTGATTGCATATGTGCAACATTTTTGCATATTTTAACAATTTAGCAAAAAAAAGAAAAAAAAAAATACAAGAAGAAAAGGTATACTTATAGCCGCGCAGCATTGCTAATGAAATAAAATTTTTATACTCAGTTGAGCAGAGCTCACAGAGTATATTAACTTTGATTGGATAACGGTTGGTTGTACAGGTATAAAGGAATCGAGATAGATATAGACTTCCATATATCAAAATCATCAGGATCGGAAAAAAATTTGATTGAGCCATGTCCGTCCGTCCGTCTGTCCGTTAACACGATAACTTGAGTAAATTTTGAGGTATCTTGATGAAATGTGGTATGTAGGTTCCTGGGAACTCATCTCAGATCGCTATTTAAAATGAACGATATCGGACTATAACCACACCCACTTTTTCAATATCGAATATTTCGAAAAACCGAAAAAGTGCGATAATTCATTACCAAAGACGGATAAAGCAATGAAACTTGGTAGGTGAGCTAAACTTCCGGCGCAGAATAGAAAATTAGTAAAATTTTGGACAATGGGCGTGGCACCGCCCACTTTTAAAAGAAGGTAATTTAAAAGTTTTGCAAGCTGTAATTTGTCAGTCGTTGAAGATATCATGATGAAATTTGGCAGGAAGGTTACTCCTATTACTATATATATGCTTAATAAAAATTAACAAAATCGGAGAACGGCCACGCCCACTTAAAAAACAATGTTTTTTAAGCCACATTTTAATAAAAAATTTAATATCTTTACAGTATATAAGTAAATTATGTCAACATTCAACCACAGTAATGATATGTAGCAACAAAATACAAAAATAAAAGAAAATTTCAAAATGGGCGTGGCTCCGCCCTTTTTCATTTGATTTGTCTATGATACTTCTAATGTCATAAGTCGAACAAAAATTTACCAATCCTTGTGAAATTTGGTAGGGGCTTAGATTCTACGACAGTAACTGTTTTTTGTGAAAAAGGTCCAAATCGGTTGAAGCCACGCCCAGTTTTTTACACGGTCGACCGTCTGTCCTTCCGCTCGGCCGTTGACACGATAACTTGAGCAAAAATCGATATATCTTTACTGAACCCACTTTGTATTGGTATAAAAAATGGCCGAAATCCGACTATGACCACGCCCAATTTTTCGATATCGAAAATTACGAAAAATGAAAAAAAAGCCATAATTCTATACCAAATACGAAAAAAAGGGATGAAACATGGTAATTGGATTGGTTTGTTGACGCAAAATATAACTTTAGAAAAAAACTTTGTAAAATGGGTGTGACACCAAAAGTAGAAGAAAATGAAAAAGTTCTGCGGGGGCGGATTCAAAAACCCTTGGAATCTTGGCAGGAATACGTGGTATTACATATATAAGTAAATTAGCGGTACCCGACAGATGATGTTCTGGGTCACCCTGGTCCATATATTGGTCGATATCTCGAAAACGCCTTCACATATACAACTACCACCACTCCCATTTAAAACCCTTATTAATACCTTTAATTTGATACCCATATCGTACAAACAAATTCTAGAGTCACCCCTGATCCACCTTTATGGCGATATCTCGAAAAGAGAACTAGAACTAAGGCCCACTCCCTTTTAAAATACTCATTAACACCTTTCGTTTGATACCCATATCGTACAAACAAATTCTGGAGTCAGCCCTGGTCCACCTTTATGGCGATATCTCGAAAAGACGTCCACCTGTAGAACTAAGGCCTAACCCCTTTTAAAATACTCATTAACACCCTTCATTTGATACCCATATCGTACAAACAAATTCTAGAGGCACCCCTGGTCCACCTTTATGGCGATATCTCGAAAAGGCGTCCACCTGTAGAACTAAGGCCCACTCCCTTTTAAAATACTCATTAACACCTTTCGTTTGATACCCATATCGTACAAACAAATTCTAGAGTCAGCCCTGGTCCACCTTTATGGCGATATCCCTAATTGGCGTCCATCCATAGAACTATGGCCTACTCTCTCTTAAAATACTCTTTAATACCTTCCATTTGATACACATGTCATACAAACACATTCCAGAGTTTCCTTCGGTTCATTTTCCTACATGGATATGTTCCCTCATTTTGTCACCATAGCTCTCAACTGAGTATGTAATGTTCGGTTACACCCGAACTTAGCCTTCCTTACTTGTTGATTTTGAATTAATTTTTTTTTTTTTTTGAAAAATCATTTCTTGTTTGCAGACAAATGGCTAATAATATTTTTATTTAAATGTTCAGTATTTGATTTATGCTGCTCACACCATGTGCCAAATGTTTTTAAGAGTGCAAGTGCGGCAGAAAATCAATTTATAACTATGCACACATTGGTATATATTAGGGTGGGGCGAACGTATTTTTCTTTTCGTATTATTATCAATGATTAACATAAGGGGAGCCTTAAATGCATGCCATTCTGCAGACCTAACGGCCAAAAACATCGCGTTAGCAACGGCAACCTGAGTGCAGGCCTTATGGCCACAGCAGTATAGCGGCATCTAATATCGGGAAAACGGAATATATGGTCCCGTGCCTGAGCTTCGAAAAAGATATTGGGGCTACAATTGAGCCGGTGGGCTGGTGCTCGGGGTACAGAAATGGCAAAACATGCTATATACGTGTATGCGGATAGTTCCAAATTAATGGAAGGGGTTGGGTCTGCTGTTTACTGTGTCGACCCAGAAATAAGTAGATCCTACAGGCTGCCAGATTACGGCAGCGCTTTTCAAGCGGAAATTATAACAGTGAAAAAACAGCAGACATTTTGGAGGCAACGTGCTTAAGCTGCAGTCGCGTCAATTTGCATATTGGTAAAGTTGTCAGATCTTGAAGCAGCAATTAAGCTGGATCCTAGAAAACTTCTAGTATTTGCCAAGATGACGGAGTTATTCTATAACATATGTCCTGGCACCTGATTGGGGGTTTTCCGTTTGGTTGTCAAAAAAAATTCTGGTAAAACTATGGACACATTCAGTCTATGTGAGGTTTTTATTGACCGGTTAGTTCAACCTAATCTTTGGTATTATGAAAATATTGTCCAGGACATTCAAAAAGATAAAGCAAAGTAAAAACTTCTACTTTTTATTTTAATATTTAGAGGAAGCTAATCGTGTCTTTAGTTTACCCATATCCCAAATCCTTAGAATAATTTTTAAGTTTTTATAAAAGGTGTACCAGACCACCACTAGCTGTGGATATTTGTGTAGGGAATGGAACGGTTTACAAAAAAATTCTAAAGAGAATTTTTGTAAAGTTGACTTGTTTAGTAGTTAATCGAGGTTAAATTCAACCTCAAATGTTACGTCACTCCCACAGTTTATTCAACTTTATCATAAAACAACCGCTCAGAAAAAAATAAATTTTTAAGAGGTTTTATCAGGTTCACGGTGGCCACCGTGGTGTGGTGGTAGCGTGCTCCGCCTACCACACCGTATGCCCTGGGTTCACACCCCGGGCAAAGCATCATCCAAACTTTAGAAATAAGGTTTTTCCATTAGAAGAAAATTTTTTTAAGTGGGGTCGCCCCTCGGCAGTGTTTGGCAAGCGCTCCGGGTGTATTTCTGCCATTAAAAGCTCTCAGTCAAAACTCATCTGCCTGCATATGCCGTTCGGAGTCGGCATAAAACATGTAGGTCCCGTCCGGCCAATTTGTGGGGAAAATCAAGAGGAGCACGACGCAAATTAGAAGAGAAGCTCGGCCGCAAATCTCTTCGGAGGCTATCGCGCCTTACATTTTTTTTTTTTAGATAAGAAGTAAAAAAGTATAAAGCAAAATTTGTTTTGTAAACTGATTCAACCAAAATCTTGACTTTTTAGATATGATTACGGTCGCCGAGGGGCGACACGGCTTAGAAAAACTATTTTCTAAATTACTTTACGCGGGAGTTGAACACAAGTCCTTCGGTGTGGTAGGCAGAGCAAGCTAGCATCACATCACAGTGGCATCATTTGTGGTGGTAAAGATAAAGAAACGCTCTGGATACTGTATTAGGTTAAACTCTTAGCTATCCAGAATCAACCCCGACATACATAGTGTACATTAGGGTGGGTCGATTTTTATGGCCGAATGTTAACCGATATCGCGCCATCGATTCTTCGATAAGATTTGGGCTCAGGAAAGAAAGTTCACCTACGCATACCCAAAAAAAAACTTTGATTTTTAAGGTTTTGTTCATGACCTACTAAAAAAATTTTCATATGTATACCCTTTCGTTTCAATCACATTCCAGTCTCATGGACGAAAACAAGGGTGGTTTTCATCCCTAAGGCCGACAGAAAGGGGATGAAGTAGCCAAAGACTTTCGGCCAATAAGGCTCACGCCCTTTGTTCTGAAAATGTTCGAAAGGCTACTAGATATACATATACGGGAGCTTCTAGGCGAGGCTCTACTTTCCACGGCACAGCACGCGTACCTGAGAGGGAAATCCACCGAAAAACCGAGCTACATGACGTAGTTCGAACGGTGAAAGCTCCCTTCATCACAAGCAGTTCACTCTGGCTGCGTTTGTTGATGTGGAAGGCGCGTTTAACAATGTAAGAGCCGAAGCAATTGAGGCTGCCCTCGGTAGGGCAGGGGTTGAAGAGCCACTGCGGCTTTGGATTTTAACCCTGCTTCGCAACCGCGAAATAACAGCAGAGCTAGGCGGAGCTAGCGTTGGCAAGCAGGTATGCAGAGGCACACCACAGGATGGGGTGCTTTCACCTCTGCTTTGGTTGATCACCATAAATGAAATCCTAGGAAAACTTAACGCAGGGGGGCTTACGATGCTGGCGTATGCCGACGACGTGGCGATCTTGGTCTCTGGTCATTTCCCCTCCGTAATGAGCGAAATCATGGAAAGGGCCTTGGATAAACTCAGCGAGGAAGTTCAAGCCACCTGCATTTAGACTACCATTCTTAAAAGGCCAGCAACTAACCCTGTCATCGAGTACCAAGTATCTGGGACTAACAATTGACAGCAAGTTGAATTGGAAAGTATGTATCGAAGAGCGGGTACGGAAGGCCTGCATCGCCTTCTATGCCTGCAAATCAATGTTTGGTAAGAAATGGGGACTCAAGCCAAGCATGGTACTTTGGATGTACGAGGCGGTGGTGTGACCGGTGCTTACCTATGGTTCCATAGTCTGGTGGGAAGCACTAAGTAAGAGCTACAATCTCACCAGCCTGCAAAAAGTCCAGCGCACTGCGTGCGTTGGTGCCATATGGGCCGGACGCACTTGTCCCACAGCTGCTTTAGACCCCATTTTGCACCTGCTTCCGATCGACTTGCATATACTTTGTACATCGTTATAAACCGCACTGAGACTCAGAGAGTCTGGGTGTTGGAAGGATACTCAGCAAGGGCATAGTAGTATCCTAAAGAAACTTCCGGATGGTACATGTAGTACCGAGACAGACTACTACCCTCGCAAACTGAAGTTTGAGTACGGTTGTCATACCGCCATTCCAAGCAGGAACGAGTGAAAGAGAAACCCGGGCATAAGGGTCGACGACATCAAAATCTACACTGACGTCTCCAAGATGGAATCGGGAGTGGGGCCGGAGTCTTCTCTGAGTCCCTAGATTTGTCTGCGTCATTCAGACTCCCATCGCACTGCAGCGTGTTCCAAGCAGAAATCCTCGCGATTTGGCAAGCCTGCAAATCACTGGAGGGCTTGAATGTAGCTGGTAAAGTTTGCATCCTGTCGGATAGCCAAACAGCGATAAAAGCGCTTTCCTCGCCACACATTAACTCAAAATTAATGTGGGCTTGTAAGCGACACATATCCCAGTTACCCACCAATATAGAACTACGCGTTATCTGGGTCCCGGGTCATAGGGGGATAGAGGGTAACGAGAAGGCCGAGATAGCACGCAGGGGCTCATCGGAGATGAACGAGGAAATAACCAGTGTCGAAGTAAGCATACCCTTAGCAGTAGCCAAGGGGAATATCCAAAGCTTCTACTTGAAGAAAGCACAAACAAAGTGGAATAACATCACCACCTGTGCGATATCAAAATCCATTTGGCCAAACTATGATGGAAAGAGGACGAGAAGTCTTCTAAACAAATCAAGGGCTAACACACGCAAACTGATAGCAGTCTGCACCGGTCATTGGGCAGTAGGTATGCATGCGGAAAAGATGGGCATTCCGTATAACGAGCACTGCAGAAGCTGCAAAGATCCAGATGCCAGGGAGACAGTAGAACACTTTATGTGTAAATGCCCGGCTCTAGCTAGAGCCCGGCTAAGGTTCCTTGTAACCCCGTTTCTAGAAGATCTCAGCGGGTTATCTGTGATGACAATCCCGAATATTCTTAATTTTATCAACAACTCTGGCTGATTGTAATACATTGACCGTAACATTCTGTAGGTTTTTAGACGAGTTACATGGCATCAAAACGGCTTTAAATAGCTACTTGGGCAACCAGGGTCGCAGCCATTTCACCTACCTACCTGCCCTGCCCGACCCAAAAATGTCCGCTAAAAACGGTTGCTTTTTTTTTAAACTGTTATCGCCAAAGTTTTCAGCGGGCATTTTTGGGTCGGACAGGGTATACATGACAATTTTACAATCAAATGGAATTTTTTTTAGTAGGTCATGAAAAAAACCTTAAAAATCAAAGTAAAAAAAATGAAATTTCGCTGGCTGGAAAATAATTTTTTTGGGTATGCGTAGTGGAAGTTTTTTTCCTGAGCCCAAATCCTATTGAAAAGTCGATGGCACGATATCGGTTAATAAATCGACCCAGTCTAGTGTACATACATATGTCCTGCTTTTAATTTTCTCTTGTTTGAAATCCATTAAATTAATTGCTCTATTAATACACACATACATACTTACTAAACAATTTCCTCTTATATATTCCTCTTTGATGTATAATATCAGACATAAATTGACATCTGAACATTAAAATATTAGCAAAGTCTGCGGCTTACCTGCAAAGAGAAGAAAACAAATGTGTGTATTAGTTATGTGTTTTTAAAATTATAGAGATAACTAGCCTTTACCCGCGGCCACGTCCGCGTGGAAAAAATTAAATATATGGGCTATTCACGTTAGCCTGCTTATCAAGTTATCTGTTTAAAAAAATTTGTCTGTCTAATGCATTTTGTTTTTGCAATTGAGTAAAAAAAAGATCTATATGAGCTGATAACCTGATAGGATCCCCAAATGATCCCGAAATTATCCAGAAAAGGCCACGAAATGACCCCGACGATATCGCAGACGGATCCCGAAAACCATCCAGAAATGCCCCGGAAGGGTCTCCAAAAGTTCCCGGAATAGTCCCAAAAAAACCCGCAATGACAACGAAATGATTCTAGACATATCCAGAGAACCACACAGAAATGCTCCCGGAAGGGTATCAAAATGATCCCGAAATAATCCCGAAAAAGTTTCGAAATGATCTTGACGGGCTCCCGGACGGATCTCAAGAACAATTCAGAAAATATCCAGGAAGGGTTCCTAAGTTATCCCGGCATAGTCCAAAAAAAGTTCCGAAATGACCCCGAGGGGATCCACGACTGATCGCGAAAACCACACAGAAATGATTCCGGAAGGGTCGGTCACGAAATGATCCCAAATTAGTCCGGACATGACTCCGATAGGATCCCGCACGGATCCTGAAATGATCCCGGAAGGGTCCCAAAACAATCCCGAAAAAGTAAGAAAAAATCTCGAAATGACTCCTACGGCATCATGGACGGATCCAGAAATGACCTCGGAAGGGTCCCCAAATGATCCCGAAATAATACAGAAAAAGTCATGAAATTACCCCTAAAGGGTCCCGAAATTACCCCGATGGGTTCCCGTACAGATCCCGAAAACTATCTAGAAATGATGCCGGAAAGGTCCTCAAATGATCCCTCTAATAGGCCCGAAATGACCCTGACGGGGTCCCGAACGGATCCCAAAAACCACCCAGAAATGATGCCGAAAGGGTCCCCAAATGATCCCATATTAGTCGAGAAAAAGTCCCGAAATGACCCTGACGGGATTCCGGACGGATCCAGAAAACTATCCAGAAAGGATGCCGGAAAGGTCCCAAATGATCCCGTATTAGTCGCGAAAAAGTCCCGAAATGACCACGACGGGATCCCGGACGGATCCCAAAGATCATCCAGAAATGATGCCAAAAGGGTCCCCAAATGATCCCGTATTAGTCGCGAAAAAGTTCCGAAATGACCCCGACGTGATCCCGGACGGATCCCCAAATCCAGAAATGATGCCGGTAGGTACCCCAAATGATCACGAAATAGTCCCGAAATGACCCTGATGGCATCCCGGACGGATCCCGAAAACCATCCAGAAATGATAATGAAAGGTTCCCTAAAAATCACGTATTAGTCGAGAAAAAGTCCCGAAATGACCACGACGGGATCCCGGTCGAATCACGAAAAAACATCCAGAAATGATGGTGAAAGGGACCCCAAATGATCCCGAAAAGGTTCTGAATTGACCCCGACGGGATCCCGAAAACCTTACAGAGATGATGCCGGAAAGGCCCTCAAATGATCCCCTAATAGTGCCGAAATGACCCTGGCGGGATCCTCGTCGGATCCCGGAGACTAGCCAGAAATGATGCCGGAAAGGTTCCCAAATAATCCCCAAATAGTCCCGAAATGACTCTGCCGGGATGCCGGCAAGTAAAAAGTAATTTTTCGAAGGGTTCGTGGGACCCCAACCACCCTTTTCATGTTCGTAAAAAATTTCGCTAGTATACTATTTTCTGTGTCCCAAATTTCATCAAAATCGGTGTAGCCGTTCTGTCGTGATGCAGACGAAAGAATATAATAATTAAATTATATCTGTTCCTAGGAGGCGGGGACCTGGCCCTTTTGAAAAATATATAGCTGGTAGATCCTTCTAGACCATTGGCTACATGTGTGCCAAATTTCATCCAAATCTGTTTAGCGGTTCTTGCGTGATTGAGGCACAAAGACACGCGTCTGGACATCCAAACATCCAAACATGCAAACTTTCCCATTTACAATTTAGATATAAGAAAAATTCAATAAATTTGGGTTTTTTAAAGTGAACGGACGGACGGACGGGCATGGCTAAATTAATTTCTTTTTTCGCCCAGATAATTTTGATATATAGAAAGAAGTCTATATCTATCTCGGTTAGTTTATATCGTTACGGGGTACCGTTATGCGAACAAAATTAATATAATCTGTGAGCTCTGCTCAGCTGAGTATGAAAAAACATGCTACTACTTATATTTTATTTTTTTTACTTTATTTAACGACAATTGTCTCCTGAGTTGTATGTAGATTTTTTTCATGTTATCGCTATATCATTGAAAATATTGTCCACTGCATGAATTCATAGTTCGTCAATTGTCTCCTGATCAAGCGTAGAAAAAAAATAGCGTTTTGCTAAATAATTGATGGCGGTCTTCAAACTAGTGAGCAACTAGTTGATTTCACTGTTGGGCACATATTCATATCAGAACGCCTAAAAGTATGCAATGCGGCTAGCACATAGCTTATTTCCATTTTCCATTGAAAATTGAAATTAATGTGAATGTAAAATTTGTATTGCCTACCTTCAGGCGCAATCGTTAACATAATCTTGCAATGTTGAAAATGTAATTAAAGTGTACTCGTATGCAAACTTTTTTAATTTGCTTATTATATTGTATATTGGTTAGTTCTAATTAGAATTTGATTAATTCCTACTTTCGGAGCTTTTCTTCAAATTTTAATTTTTCCCCTTACATTTCGAGCAATCGAGGAAAATACCGGAATTAATTTACACACTTGCTTGGTTGAAATTTGATTGTTGAAACTGCCTTTCAAATGGGCAATTAATTTACGTCAAGCTCGTATCGCAAATAATCCACTGTAAGGGGCGACAAATATATTTATTTTATAAGACAATATAAAAAAAAAACAAATTTGATCACTGGAAAATAATATCAGTTAAGGCCTTTCTTCTGGAATTCTCTAGACTATTCGATGTAGATGAGGTTAAGATTTATGAAACAAATTAGAATCGAAACACAACTACTTTAGCAAAACGGCAACCAAATAGTATCTTACTGTCAGAATCCTCACTGCTCTTGCAAAAAATAGGATCCATCTAAAAATACTTCCTCCACACAGATTACCACCCCACTCAGCGAATATTCAACTGCTTTTGCGGATCCCGGTTTGAGTATGCAAAACAATTTAAGTCCAGCCAATTTGTGTGAAAGACTAGAATGAAAGAGTCTAGTCGTATAAATACGTACCATCATATTGAAAATTAGTGAAATGTTTTGTTAATTTTTTATGCATAACTAGTTTTACCCGTTGCATGGACCGTATGAAGGATAGGATAGGATAGGTTAGGTGGTAGCTGCCCTGATAAGGATAGCTCACTTGGACAACACGAAGGTCCGTTGTGATACCACATACACCAAAAATAACGGTGACCTAGATCCAGCTACTTAGAGAATCGTTGGGTAGCAACGATAAAGCTCCGAATGATACCGATCTCAACTTTGGATATATCCTCGGGAGATCCAAGTGAGTCGCGACCGAAGTACTTTCGCCTAATTCTGGCAAAAGCTGGACAATCAAGCATAAAGTGATTTGGTGATTCCACCTCATCATCCTCCATACAGCTGCAGCAGGATGGAGTTTCCAGTATATTGAGACGTACCGCATGGATACCCATGGGACAGTGCCCTGTCAAAACCCCAATGACCATTTATAGGTGAGCCTTAGTGAACCCAATTATTTCAGCAGACCTCCTGCCATCCACTTTCGGCCAGAAAGATCTTGCTACCCTGCAAGACGTGGTACCCGCCCAACGTTTGCTGAGCTGATTCGAGGCCCAGCTATGGAGGAGCAATCCACAGGTGGCCAGCGGGATACCGAAGTCCCTACAGCCATCTTCATCCGGTTCAGTTGTACCGATGCGGGCTAAGAGATCCGCTTGACAGTTACCCGGGATATCACTATGGCCCGGGACCCAGATAATCTTAATTGTAAAATAATTCGATGCAATCGCAAGCGAGGTCAGGCACTCCCAGACCACCCTCGATCGCACTGTAGTTGAGCTCAAGGCCTTGATAGCCGATTGGCTATCAGAGTAGATGTTAAATTCCCTAACCGTGGTAGCACTGGATAGCATTCCATCCAACGCATCCTTAATCGCAGCAATTTCCGCTTGGAATACACTGCAGTGATCAGCCAACTTAAACTTGCGGCTTAAATTTAGCTCTTGACAAAAGACCCCCCCACCAACCTTTCCATCCAGCTTTGACCCATCCGTGAACAAGTTAACCGGTCCCATGCCCCAGATAATTCCTCTTCCCCAATCCTCTCTCTCTGGAATAACTGGGGTGAAGGTTGTATAGGGAGCTGTTATCGGCATACAGGAAGGAATACGCAAATAAATTTTAATTATTTTAATAAAAATGTTTCTTTAGCACAAAATTATTATTTTTTGCTGTATATATAAAAAGGTTTCTAGCCTTCTATATTCGCGAGCACGTAAAAAAACGTTGTCGGTACAAAAAGCAAGGGGAACATAGGTGATTCCCTGCCACTTTGTATGTTTGCCCTTGACTTTTATTAATTGTTAATGAAAATTAAGTTTTCACAGGAAACTGCTGACGTTAAAATTGAAAATTCAAAAAAGTTATTCTTGATATTAATACCGATTCTCCATTGTGCCCTGCCCTGATAATGATGACTTGTGCCAATGCTATTATTGCAATCTTTTACTATTTTACAACTGGCACTCCGTTTTAACTGCAATTAGTACGAAGGCACCCCTGGAAGCTCTAAATTAGGGATCTGCATTCCATAGCACTATTGCGCTGTCATTGCGTATGTGAGAGGGTAATCACTTTAAGCTTTTGGATGATAAAGCGTATAAAATCTAAGGCGTGTATGTTGTTGCCTCGTCGTTGACCCTTGCCGAGTGAATGGACTTATAGGTAGTCACCTCGCCAGGCATTTACACGACTTTTTTTTTTATATATATGTTTCGAGTGGTGTAATTTTTGGCAGCTAATATTGCCCTTTCTCAAAGCCACAGTCCTCCTTTCCAATATTTTGTGGCGAATTTCGTTTTTAAGGCGCTCTTACGCGCTCAGAAGGTTGCAAAACCTATGGTCGAATTTTATAAGACCGTCTTCTGAATGTGCTGAGCAACACTCGCGGACTCCTCATCATTATAAATTTGTACATGCATGTTTTTTTGTTAGGTCCAAAACTTCTACATTTCGCTACAGTGGCGAGTCTTCAAGGCATATATTGATTTCGTTCGACTCAGTATTGTGCTGAATGACTGCCAGCTTCTGCCGGAAGTCTCCTGTACAATACTTCCGAACTAGTATCTAAACAATTTTCTGATACCTCCTATCCCTGCGCCATACATATCTCTAATATCTACATTAAACAGAATACAATTTATATCACATTTTTGTCCATATATCTAAAACTATATTAGGTATTAAAATTCCAAGTAGCCTCCTTTTTCAAGTCCCTGGAAAAAAGTGTACCAGCCTCCATCTAAATTGGTTAAGCCATTCCTGAGATAGTAAAACAAAATAGCTTTCATTTGATGCCAATATTGACAAGTATCTACTTATTTTTAAATAACTTCAATCAGTTGGCAACGTCTTGAAGACATCCACATGGACACGATGTCCTTTTCCAAGCTCCTTAAAATAAGTGCACAACGTTTCAGGAAGATGTTCTTGTAAATTGCTCACTATCACAATAAATAAGTAGGACAAGATAATAAGTAAGATAAGGTAAACATGAATATGAAAACAACGCGAACGGAGTATCTTCGTATTATATGTATAATAGTTGGCATCTTGCTTATTTTAAGTTTTGAAGCGACCAGTGACTTGAAAACAAATCGCTAGCCTCAGAGTTAAGATGGATTTTAGAGTTGAATAAGTTTGGAACAAATTTTTACTCTTTTGTCAAGTTTGGTTTGTTCGATTTTGCTCTGTCATGATCGTGTACAGCTGAAAGCTATAATAGTTTTTCATTGTTCTCAATCGATCGTCTTACGTATAGCAAATACTCAGTACTTGTGTGAGCGCGCTCGTTAGGGGCTGTTTGCTTAAGGGCTGCTTACGATGCGCAGGCAGGTAAAAGTCAGCGATTCGAAATTTGTTGATTACTAGTTTATTTGCTTTCGTCAGCTACTTGTGTTCTTTTTTTGTTCAATATTTTGAGAGGTTCGACTTAACCTGCTATGCTGTTTGTATGCTCGTTTATTATGCCTCCTGGTTTTTCGTTATATCCATAAAATATGAAAGTTTCATATCAAATATCAACAGAAATTAGCTGTTTTATCAATCATTCATCCATCAATAAAAACTTACATGCACTTGCGCTACCATCTGGCGAATGCTAGCAACTGCCGGACAAAAAACTTTATTTATAGATTTGGATTCCAAATAAGAGCGAAAAAGGGACATGCACATAAAAACAGCAATTAGAAATAATATATAAGATTTAAAATTTTATAATACTTTTTGTGATTTAAAAAAGCACTGTGCTCATAATAGAAGACAAGCGTTCTTCAATTTGTGACGAGGAATATCCAGTTTATTTAATTTTTATTTTTCTGTAATTACTGTAAAAAGTTATAGTTCTATATATTTTTATTTTCTTGATTCGTTATCTTCCGCATCACTGCATTCATAAACCTCACAATGGCTCAGGCGCCTTTTGTGAATGGGCAGCAATAAAAAAGTTACGATCTTATATTTACGATTTGCGTGCAACATGTTGCACAATCGGCTGTTAAAATGAGTTCATTCGTACATAAACCCCAAGAGATTAACTGATCAATCGATCGAGTGATAGACTGACTGCTGAATAGCAATGCATTTGCCGAGCAAAACAAAATAAAAAGCGCCTGGGTTAGTGGGTCAAAATAGCGATTTTGCGAAGCAGCAGAAAAATAATTATAATAAAAATAAAATCAAATATCGATTTACAAATAAATATAATAATAAATATAAATTGAAGTTTATATAGTAGCAACAATTGAGCAATCGTACAGACAAAAAAAAAAAAAGATTGCATGGAATCTAATGCCACAATAGGAGAACTTGCATGTGTAAATATAATAAAATTGGTTACTTGACCGATAAGTGTGGCAAGTAATAATGACAGGATACCGGAGTTAGTGAGTGTAGGATATAGAAGCACAAATCGATTTTTAGTAATGATGCCAGTCGCTGTGCAGCAGAGATCAGCCACAATTGATTGCGATAGCAACAATAACATTTTAACTGCTTTGCAACTTTTGCGTTGTATGCAACATGCGCTGCAATAGTTTGCTCAATGACTCGTAAGTTCAATGTAGCGACACCGCAAACCGCTCGAGTTCATAAATTTTACGGCATTTGCTAGAAATACTTCCCATTCAATAAGCGGATACATTTGTTGCAAGCTCCTAAATAGCTTTAAGTTGCAACACCTTCTGCTGGCGTAACTTCTTAACTCTTCGCTAACCCGTTTGACTCATAAGTATAACAGTTAATTACAAAAAGCTGCACTTATGTTTAAATAATGCAACGCCTGCCGGAAAGCGCTGCTGCTGTGGAAATAACTACAACAAAAACAAAATGAACATCATCGATTGTCGCCGCCACCGCAATTGTGGCAAATTGAATTGTTATGCTTTTGCGATGGCAGCTTGCATATTTTTGTTGTTATTGTTTTTGCTATTGCCATTGTCATTGCATTGTTAAAAGATACTCGCATTTTTATTATCACAAAGCGTTGCAAATCGTATTGGCATTGGCGGTAGTCGGTGACATCGTTTGTCGGCTTTACAGCAAAATTCACATTCAATCGATGGTTCATTGTTTCTGTTGCCTCGTCACCACTACAGATCTCAGATATCTATCTTTCTACTGCACAAGTCCCTCTGCCGGGCATAGTTATAATATGCATCCTCCGGCTGTTGCGCTTGCTCCCACAGCTCATACTTGCCCACTGCTCCCACTACTATCTTTATTACCAGCTGCTACTGGTGACTTGCCACATTTCAACACGCTTTCGCTTTATCACACTAAATTTGCAACATTTCGTAGTAATTACTTGCAATTTGTGCAGTGCCTCTGGATAAACGAAGATCACTTCGATAGTTGCATTTAATATTTCCTTTCTTTGGTTTTGGATTTTTTTATTTCCACTCGTCTTACACAAAGTAGACTTGGTAAGTCACCTTTGAGGCATTCTAAATATTAAGTTTATTTTATTGCTGCAAATTGTCGAATTAACAGCGCATATGAAAAGGAACGAAGTCAGCTCCAAAATTTAGTGAGATGAAAAAGAGAAAAAAATTTTGAATTTCGCAATCTGTACTTCAAAGTATAGGCTTTAAGGGCTTGAAAAAAATGAAGAACTCTTGAGGGTAGAATTCTCCATTAGAATTTGTGCTCAGTAGACTTCACTAAAAGCCCTTTGGCCCGAATGTAGCAGTGAAAAGAAGCTAACACATTCAGGAAATACAAATTGGTGTGACTATATAAATACCCCGGGGTTAGGGGGTTAGAAAATACCCGCGCTAGGTATGCCTGTCGTAAAAGGCGACTATAGTACCAACTAGATTCAAGAGGTTGTGTAGCGCAACCCTTTCAGGTTGTCAGCGCAATATATAGCTTCTCCAAACCCAATTGTCAACTTCACCTATCCGTATCGAAACCTGTTTCATTAACAGCCGAGGCTCTGGTGACCATGAACTCCTCATGGAGCTAGGTTGTGGGATGGCGTTCGGTGAGTGTCCTTACCACTACAACAACAACTATATAAAATGGTTTCAGTTGCAGAAGACCGCACAAGTAGGCGATATATACGAACAAATAAGCATTCAGATCACAAACTCTCTAGTTTGTTTATGACAGGATTGGTTAAATTCGTCATACTTTCCGGAGGGAGGATCTTCATAAGTGACACTGATCGTACCAAGGGGGCGTGGACCCTAAAGCCATATGTTCCAATAAAATACACAAATATGTACATGTATAAGGATTATTGTTTGATTATGATGTTACGGCCCTTTGGATCGAAACTCAATTCATAAACGGATATTTCTATATTGGCCCCCCAAAGCTTGGGAGTAAATATTTGCATAGTGGGGTTAGGTAAGTTTATGTTAGTTGGCAGCTGTCCAATTAAGGAACAACTCACTTGGATACTTTTATGTTATTCTGTTGTGTTACTCCTTCTCCTGGCTTCTTGTCTGCGACTAAGGCACACATCGACTTTGGAAATTTCCACCATAGAGCCGAATATGTACCGACCGAGATACTAACACCTCATCTTTACAAAGGCTGGACAGCTTAGCATAATGTGACTGGATGCTTAGCATAATTTGATTGGATCATCTCACCCCGTTGGCCTCCATATAGCTAAAAAATCTGGCGCTGTTCAGTATCTTAAAAGCTCCGTCGAGCGCTTGTAGTTGAGAACGGGCAAGAAAAACATCGAATGACGCAAAGAGGTGGTGTCAGCCAATCGCTTGCTAAGCTGAGACACACTTGTCCAGAACCAGAGAGCAAGTGGCGAAATCCCAAATTCTACGCTGGCAGACACATTCAATTTGCTCGTGCCTGTCCGGGGCAGCAGATAAGCCCAACAATTGCCAACGATATTCTTATGCCCTTGGACCCAGATAAGTTTTAGAAGTGGTCACATGCCACTGCAAATGAGTTCCAACAATTTCTCATAGCTCTCGGCGCCAAGCTGGCAGAGCTTAGTGTTTTAATAACCGCCTGACTATCTGAGTAGATGTTAAATTGCCTGACAGTTAAAGCAGCGGATAACATCCCATCTTCTCCTGGAAGACGCTGCCGTGATTGGGCAGCCTAAATTTCCCGCTAAAACCGAACTCCTGACATATATAATCTATATAGATTCCTCAACATTCATCACCTTACAGAATATGAGTGGTGCATGTAGTCTATCCTGCAGGAGGCCCGGCAAAGATGAAAATTTGCGATATTTGACAACAGTTGCAACTGTTATTTGCGTGTTCGCAGCTGTAAGTATATATGTAGGTATACGAACGTTTGACATAAATACAATGGTTAACCAGGGAAGGTACAACATAAATGTCATTTAAAATTTGCAGAATATGCCTCAATAGACACCTCCATGATTTAAATATTATTAAACAAATACATATGTATGTCCGCACAAACATAGCTTTACAAAAATAGGAAAAAAACTATTATAACGGTGGAGAACAAGACGATTATATAACTGATTGTAAATGACACCAAGCGGTAGACCTTTGTGGCACGATTTGTTGCACAACGCATGTGGCAGCGTGCGGCGAAGCCAATATATATATTCATACATACATATGTATATATATTTCTCCTTATACTGGCAGGCAACAGAATGCAGTATAAAGTTACTAACGAAATATTTTGTTAAATTAGCAAAATTTGCATTTGAGCTAAGCTGTCAATAGGAAAAAAAAATATGATAGGTTTCGTTATGTCGAATTTGTTTTAAAATGTTAAAATTTTTTTAAGTTTTTTCTGGTTGTTATTAAAATTACTTATGCTGCTTCGTTGTTGGTTTCACACTTTGCCACTGTATTGCTGTTGCATTTGAAAGTACTTAGATGACAGAAGCATTTCGGTCCTGATTTTTGGGTAAGTTATAATGGTGTTGACATGTCGACAAGCGTGGGAAATTTATATTGGACATTTGTAAGCATTTGACTCCCGTTGTTCCCTCGACTGTTGCATAAGAGTTTGACAATACTTGGATTCTATTTTGAAGTTAATTTGAATGAAAGCAGCTGTTTAGGTTAATAGAAAATCAAATATGCTATAGTAACAAAATGCATTACAGGGAATAAGGGGTGTATAATATAATCCCGAAAGAAAAAATCCCGAATCACAAAATCCCGAAAGTTTATAATCCCGAGAGGGCCAAATCTCTACCATTCATAAATCGACACGCAGAACACCTTTCTGCGTAGGTGACCTTCGGTCGCGCTTCAAAAAATAACGCTTAGGTGATTCAACACCCCCAATAACGAAATTTTTGTCAATTTGTCTGGGTAGAGTGTTGCTGGGATTTGGAGTATTCGGGATTTTGCCTAGTCGGAATACTATGTTGTCGGGATATTGTTTTGTCGGGATTTCATTAAGATGAAATTTGGTTATGCTTGGTTTGTGTCTTGTTGTCGTCTCTCAAAAATCCATATACGAAACACTTCCTTAAAAGGTCTGGGAGTGTTTTGCTGTTACAGTAAAAACAACATCAACAAAGCGAAAAAGGGAAAGATATTGTGGAATAGATTTGGAGTTAAATAGAAGGGAAAATTAACGACAGTTAAAGAGAGAAGAAAAGGCAGAAACATCTAGAATGTAAAAAGGGGAAAAGAGAATGCAACGAGGAGGGCACACCCGACAGGCGCGGTGGCGTAAGATGCGAAAACCTCTGGGAAGGAAAATGAAGAAAAATAATGCAAAGGACGATATACGACCAAAGAGATCCAGGCCGAGCTTTTATTTCAATAATATTTTTATTTTTTTTATTTTCGATGAAGCAAAAATAAGAGGGAGAAATTAGAAGTTATAACAAGAGTAAAGCTCTTAAAAAGAGAACGAACAAATAAAAAGAAATCGACAAAATGAAACGTTATGTAAGGCAATTATAAACACTGTGGCGGTATCGTTTGTAGCTACTACACCCAAGGTACTGAGATGAAAGCCGGGAAAACCAATATCAAAAACTTTGGAAAAAGGTTCTAAAAAGTACGCAGTTCCAAAAAATTGTATCCGACTCTGAAAAATTATCTTGTAATGTAAATGTACTCGGATTTGAAAAAGGATTCAATTTTATAAAAGTAACCGTTTCTTTGAAGGTGTTCTTTGAAAGTTTGGCCATAGCAGTATAGCGCCATTTAACATTGAGCAAACGGAATATATGGTGCCGTGCTTGAGGTTCAAAAGGGATTTAGAGGCCATAATTGAGCAGGAGGTTGGCGTCAGGGTGCAGAATTGGTTGAACATACTACACACGTGTATACTGATAGTTCGAAACTAACGGAACGACAATTTACTGTGTCGATCCATAAATAAGTCAATCCAGATTACTGCAGCAGAAATGTTGGAGGAAGCTTGCTTAAGCTGCAGTCAAGTCAATATATATTAATAGCCTGACGAGGATTTAGGCAATAATCTGACACAGTACGTCACCAAGAAGTGTTCTTGAATGCAAAGAAGCATTAGAAAATATTCGCTCAGGCCGGGCCATACATCTGTGCTGAGTTCCCGGTCATAAAGGCATGGGAGGTAACAAAAAGGCCGATGAATTGGCAACGGAGGCTGCAGAGCTCGCTGAATCGACAGTAAACGTCCTAATCCGTTTCAGAGAAATCAAAAGGAGACAGGAGTTACATATGATCCATCAAGCCGGAAAGGCGTGCACAGAAGCGCGGGACTGCAAAATTTCTAAGATCGTGTGGAATTCCTACAATATTAGACTCACAAAGTGGCTTATATCTCTGAAGAGAGAAGACTTAAGGCTTACGACAGGCATAGTAATTGGACACTGCCTTCTGGCATCACATGCTTATAAGTAAGGCCTCGTCAGCAACAGCAGACTCACGATGGGCATACTGACTGGCCATTGCCTTCTGTAGTCACATGCTTATAAGTGAGGTCTCGTCAGTAATAGCAGATGTAAGAAGTGCGAGCTGCAAGAAGCAAGGGTTCTGTGTTCGTGTCTTCCGCTCGCCAGATCAAGGCTTCAGCTATAAAAAACTAAGCATTGGAACTTGTAGGGTTTAAGCTAGGCCAGGCAATTAAGCTAAGTCATAGAAAACATCTAGTATTTGCCAAGAGGACGGAGCTATTCTATATAACATAAGGCCTGGCACCTGATTGGGATCCTTACATTAGTTCGTCAAACAAATTCTGCCTATGTGAAACACGGACAGTTCAACCTAACCTAACCTTTTGAAGGTGATCGTATATACATATGTCGCTCATTTACTTTAATAGTGTCATAACACAAAAAACGCGAGTCATTGCGATTTGAGTCATTGCAGAAGTTTTTTTTTTTGGTAAAAAGAACTAAGGATCACGCATTTAAAAAAAAAATTTAAAGAAACGAAAAATAAGTACTAGTATTAATTTAAAAAAAAAAACATTGTTAGCTCCTTTTATGAAACTATAGCACAACCGAAAATATATCTCATGGCCCCCTGATAGAGCGCTTGTGTTGAAAAATTACTTGAATAACAATTAAGCACAATAGCTGGTACCCAAGCATAAAGTTATTACTATAATTAATTTCAAAATTAGCACTAGAATGTATTTAAGTTTACACCTTTGTAATAGCCACTATTAGCGATAGGCAATTTTCCATGTGCTAAAAACTGTCAGTCAAAAGCGTTAATTAGTTGTCGCATGTCAATTGAAATCATTACAAATTAAGCGTCGACTAAATGAAAATGAAAATCAAAAATCAAGCAATAGCAGCACACACTCGTGTGGCAAAAACATAGTAAACAAGTAAGGAAAGCTAAGTTCGGGTGTAACCGAACATTACATACTCAGTCGAGAGCTTTGGAGACAAAATAAGGGAAAATCACCATTTAGCAAAATGAACCTAGGGTAACTCTGGAATGTGTTTGTATGACATGTGTATCAAATGAAAGGTGCTAATGGGGGTTTTAAAAGGGAGTGGCCTTAGTTGTACATGTGAAGGCGGTTTCGAGATATCGACCAAAATGTGGACCAGGATGACCCAGAACATCATCTGTCGGGTACCGCTAATTTAAGTATATATGTAATACCACGAACAATATTCTTGCCATGATTCCAAGGGCTTTTGATTTCGCCCTGCAGAACTTTTTCATTTTCTTCCACTTAATATGGCAGGTCTCACACTAATTTTAAAAAGTTTTTTCTAAACTTATATTTTGCGTCAAAAAACCAATTCAAGCACAACGTTTCATCCCTTTTTTCCTATCTGGTATAGAATTATGGCATTTTTTCGGTTTTCGAAATTTTCGATATCGAAAAAGTGGGTGTGGTCATAGTCGGGTTTCGTCCATTATTAATAATTTATTATTAATTAGATAAGTACGTGAACTAAGTTTAGTAAAGATATATTGGTTTTGCTCAAGTTATCGTATTAACGGCCGAGCGGAAGCACAGACGGTCGACTGTGTATAAAAACTGGGCGTGGCTTCAACGGATTTCGCCCTTTTTCACAGAAAACAGTTACCGGCATGGAAGCTATCCCCTTACCAAATTTCACGAGACGAATTAAAGAAAAAGGGCGGAGCCACGCCTATTTTGAAAATTTCTTTTATTTTTGTATTTTGTTACACCATATCATTACTGGAGTTGAATGTTGGCATAATTTACTTATATACTGTTTTTTATTAAAATTTTTGTTAAAATTTGAATTTAAAATTTTTTTTGTTAAAACGTGGGCGTATTTGTCATCCAATTTTTATTTAGCACACATATAGTAATAAGAGTAATCTTCCTGCCAAATTTTATCATGATACCTTCAACAACTGCCAAATTACAGCTTGCAAAACTTTTATATTACCTTCTTTTAAAAGTGGGCGGTGCCACGGCCTTTGTCCAAAATTTTACTAGTTTTCTATTCTACGTCATAAGGCCAACCCACCTACCAAGCTTCATCGCTTTATCCGTCTTTGGTAACGAATTATCGTACTTTTTCGGTTTTTCGAAATTTTCGATATCGAAAAAGTGGGCGTGGTTATAGTCCGATTTCGTTCATTTTAAATAGCGATCTGAGATGAGTGCCCAGGATCTTATTGGGTATCATTAAGATACCTCAAAATTTACTCAAGTTATCGTGTTTACGGACGGACGGACATGTCTAAATGAATTTCCCTTTTCCCCCAGCTCATTTTGATATATAGAAGCCTATATCCATCTCGATTAGTTTATGTCGTTACGGATTACCGTTATGAGAACAAAATTAATATAATGTATGAGCTCTGCTCAGCTGAGTATAAAAAACATAGCACACTATGACACTTTGGTGACACATAACAATTTGCAATTTGTGAGCAAAAAAGCATCAAGTAACATAGCACGAAAGACTTAAGCAACGAACTTGATAATTAGTTGGGCTGTTATTTAGGTGCTACTTTTTGTGCTTTTGTGATAAAAACAGCTAAGCCTTGGCGTCATCGCAATTTGTGCTTGAGCCTTGTTGTGTTTTTTTGTTGCAAGTTGTATTTTGTTACGCTTCTTATTTTGTTCTCTTTATTTTTGTGCTTTTATATTTTTATAATCTTATCCCTCACCTGTAACCTAAAAAGATTGCAACATTTGATTGGATTGAGGTAGATTTTAGACAGCAACAGCTGATTTTGTTTCTTTGCCTTTTTCAAAAGCTGACACGTCATAAGCTACTGGAATTGGAGCCCTCAACCGCTGTTGGCAGTTTACAAGGCTTTCATACTTGTTTTTTTTTTTGTATATTTGTTCTTGGATGCTGGCTTAGTAATACTGCACTTTTGTCAGTCGTTTTGTTACAACATTTTATTTTTATTTTTCAGACAAGGAATCTTTGCACTGAAGTAATAAAAAAACCCGGCAACAAATTTTTATTAATGCCACCTGACGCCCGCCTGCTTACAGCCATGACTGTGCTTATGCAGCAGTGTTGTTGCGTGTGGTGGTGGCAGCTGCTATGAAATAGGTTTTTTTTTTTGTTGTTGCTTGTTACTGTTGCCATCCGACAATCAACAAAATTGTAAGCTTAATTATTGACACCTACCGGCGCACAGCAGGTAAAAACAGAAAAAAATTGATGCTTTGAGCAGAAAATTAACTGTAAAAGTCGATGCAGGCAAAAAAACAAAAATTAACGTAACTTTGCTGTGCATTCAAACATCTACACACTACAAAAACTGCGTTGCTCGCGTTTAATACTTAAGCAAAAGTTGGACTAGCTCTGGACCCCACGTAAAGTTAACTTACAGCATGTGCTGTTTTTGGCTAAGAAAAACAAAAATGAATTTTTACTTCCTTCATATTTGTTTGGTTTGTTGTTTTTCCGCGAATTTCCATAGACAAAAATCCAGTGAGTAAGCTCCCGAAAAACTAGGGCCTTGAAACTTTGAACACACATTGAAACCGTATGACAATTTAACACGTGAGAAAATAACTTTGCTGGGTAGTCCAGAGACTGTTAAAATTAAAAAAAACAAGTAAGGAAGGTTAAGTTCGGGTGTAACCGAACATTACATACTTAGTTGAGAGGTATGGTGACAGCATAAGGGAAAATAACCATGTAGGAAAATGAACCGAGGGAAACCCTGGAATGTGCTTGTATGACATGTGTATCAAATGAAAGGCATTAAAGAGTATTTTATGAGGGAGTGGGCCATAGTTCTATAGGTTGACGCCATTTAGGGATATAGCCATAAAGGTGGCTCAGGGTTGACTCTAGAATGCGATTGTACGATATGGGTATCAAATTAAAGGTATTAATGAGGGTTTTAAAAGGGAGTTTGGTTGTTGTATAGGTGGTCGCCTTTTCGAGATATCGCCATAAAGGTGGACCAGGGGTGACTATAATGCATTTGTACGATATGGGTATCAAATGAAAGGTGTTAATGAGTATTTTAAAAGGGAGTAATCCTTAGTTCCATAGGTGGACGCCGTTTCGAGATATCGCCACAAAGGTGGACCAGGGGCGACCCTAGAATTTGTTTGTACAATATGGGCATCAAACGAATGGTGTTAATGAGTATTTTAAAAGAGAGTGGGCCTTAGTTCTATAGGTGGATGCCGTTTCGAAATATCGCCATAAAGGTGGACCAGGGGTGACTCTAGAATGTGTTTGTACGATATGGGTATCAAATTGAAGGTATTAATGAGGGTTTTAAAAGGGAGTGGTGGTTGTTGTATAGGTGGTCGCCTTTTCGAGATATCGCCATAAAGGTGGACCAGGGGTGACTCTAGAATGCGTTTGTACGATATGGGTATCCAAAAAAAGGTGTTAATGAGCATTTTAAAAGGAAGTAATCCTTAGTTCCATAGGTGGACGCCGTTTCGAGATATCGCCATAAAGGTGGACCAGGGGTGACCCTAGAATTTGTTTGCACAATATGGGCATCAAACGAAAGGTGCTAGTGAGTATTTTAAAAGGGAGTGGGCCTTAGTTCTATAAGTGGACGCCGTTTCGAAATATCGCCATAAAGGTGGACCAGGGGTGACTCTAGAATGTGTTTGTACGATATGGGTATCAAATGAAAGGTGTTAATGAACTTTTTCATTTTCTTCTACTTAATATGGTAGGTGTCACAACCATTTTATAAAGTTTTTTCTAAAGTTATATTTCGCGTCAATAAAACAATCCAATTACCTTACCATGTTTCATCCCTTTTTACGTATTTGGTATAGAATTATGGCATTTTTTTCATTTTTCGTAATTTTCGATATCGAAAAAGTGGGCGTGGTCATAGTCGGATTTCGTTCATTTTTCATACCAAGATAAAGTGAGTTCAAGTAAGCACGTGAACTAAGTTTATTAAAGATATGTCGATTTTTGCTCAAGTTATCGGGTTAACGGCCATGCGGAAGGACAGACGGACGACTGTGTATAAAACCTGGGCGTGGCATCAACCGATTTCGCCCATTTTCACAGAAAACAGTCAACGTCATAAAATCTATGCCCCTACTAAATTTCAAAAGGATTGGTTCATTTTTGTTCGACTTATGGCGTTAAAAGTATCCTAGACAAATTAAATGAAAAAGGGCGGAGCCACGCCCATTTTGAAATTTTCTTTTATTTTTGTATTTTGTTGCACCATATCATTACTGGAGTTGAATGTTGACATAATTTACTTATATACTGTAAAGATATTAAATTTTTTGTTAAAATTTTACTTAAAAAAAATTCTTTTTTTAAAAGTGGGCGTGGTCCTTCTCCGATTTTGCTAATTTTTATTAAGCGTACATATAGTAATAGGAGTAACGTTCCCGCCAAATTTCATAATGATATCTTCATCGACTACCAAATTACAGCTTGCAAAAGTTTTAAATTACCTTCTTTTAAAAGTGGGCGGTCCAACGCCCATTGTCCAAAATTTTAGTAATTTTCTATTCTGTGTCATAAGTTCAACTCATCTACCAAGTTTCGTCGCTGTATCGGTCTTGTGTAATGAATTATCGAACTTTTTCGGTTTTTCGAAATTTTCGATATCGAAAAAGTGGGCGTGGTTATAGTCCGATATCGTTCATTTTAAATAGCGATCTGAGATGAGTGCTCAGGAATCTACATACCAAATTTCATCAAGATACCTCAAAATTTACTCAAGTTATCGTGTTAACGGACGAACGGACGGACGGACGGACGGACGGACATGGCTCAATCAAATTTTTTTTCGATCCTGATTATTTTGATATATGGAAGTCTATATCTATCTCGATTCCTTTATATATGTACAACCAACCGTTATCCAATCAAACTTAATATACTCTGTGAGCTCTGCTCAACTGAGTATAAAAAGCCAAACAGAAATTTTGCTTTCGAGTTATATGAAACTTTCCAATAACAGAGGAACCTGAAACTTTGAACCAAGATATGGGCACAATTAGTTTGTAATTTTCAGGAAAACATTTTCTATATGAGACAGCGATCGAGGTATTTAGAGATATTTAGAAACTCAGTTTACAGCATGTGGCGTCTTGTGACCGCTATTTGAGTAACTTTCCGCAGAGCAAGATCCTTGAAATTAAGAACGTATTTCAAAACCCGACAACAATGCATCATGAGGGAAAAAACGTCCAAGTTTGGAAATATAGCTTTCCGTATTAGGTTACGGTATTAAGAATAAAAGAATTTTCACACAATAATCGACACACATCACCTCTTTAAAGCCGCCTTCGACAGCACGAAAAGGAGCTGCCTATATGCCGCTATGTCTGAATTTGGCTTCCCCGCAAAACTTATACTGCTGTGCAAAATTATGTTGAGCAACACCATCAGTTCAGTAAGAATTGGGAAGGACCTCTCCGAGCCGTTCGAAACTAAATGACAGGGTGAACCCCTATCGTGCGATGCTGGAGAAAATTATACTAGATGCAGAACTTAACCGCTCTGGAACAATATTCTTTAAAAACGTGCAATTACTGGCATATTCTGATGACATTGATATCATTGGCCTAAACACCCGCGCCGTTAGTTCTGTTTACTCCAAACTGGAAAAAGAAGCGGTAAAGATGGGTTTGATGGTGAATGAGGACAAAACGAAGTACCTGCTGTTATCGAGCAGAGAATCAGCGCATATGCGCCTTGGCCACCACGTTACTGTTGGCAGCCATAATTTCGAAATAGTAAAAGGCTTCGTTTATTTGGGAACCAGCATCAACACTAGCAATAACATCAGCTCTGAAATCCAGCGAAGAATCAATCTTGTCAATAAATGCTACTTTGGACTAGGTAGGCAATTGAAAAGTAAATTCCTCTCTCGGTGAACGAAAATCATACTCTACAAGTCACTTATCGTACCCGTCCTGCAATATGGTGCAGGAGCATGGACCATGACAACATTAGAGAAGAAGCGACTGGCGCTCCTTGTTGCACGGTCATAACGGTTTAAACGGTTAAGCGCCAATTCCGTAAGTAAATAATTTAGGGCAAAATAGTTGTATAGATCCGACAAGGATCGATACATCTATAAAGTCCATTTACAATATGTGGAGTCTTGTGATAGCTATTTGAGTAGCTTCCCGTAGAGATATACTTTTGAAACGGAGAACGCAATAAATAGGCTTCGATATAATCTTTACCTTAGTTTGCCAGTGTGCACTTCATCTTTATATTTTTGTTGCTCATAAAAGTTTTTACAGTGGTTATATTAAAATTTGAATATCAAAGTTCAATAAATTTTGTCTTTATATAAAGAGCCATTTTTCGTTTCTTCTGGTCCATTTATATAAAGTAAATACTTAAAAATTGTGTATCTTTTTTATTTCATTTTTAAACTTTGTTTTATATTTTATAAGCTACCAGCGCACTGCGACTAAATTTTCGAATAAAAAAGTGAATAACAGCAACAACTTCATAGCGGGGTTTTAACGCGATAATCGCCACATTTCAACTGCCACAATTATCGCGACGTACAACCAAACAATTGTATAGCTATTAAATGTTAGTATGTATACCCAGAAGGGCAAATAGCATTGTTAGTGCTGCAGGCTGCTTTTCTGTTAAAAAAACTTGAGAGGGCGGCATGTTGGTCGGCTAAGATTATTTTAGCACTTATATCTGCATTTGATTTTGTGGCACTTTAGTTACATATTCATACTAACAATTCTCTATTGCCCATGTGGTGTGCTAATTGAGATCCTGACTTCAATTTAATTATTAGTTTTGTAGTTTTTCGTTCGCTTGATTTTCGATTGAAAATTGCATAGCTTTGGGTAAGAATTTGAAGTATGTTTGGGGCAATTTTTTAATAAGTTACGCTTTTATCTTTGATTTTTTAGTTTTTATGTATTAGACTAATTGAATATGTTGTGATTTGATTATTGAATACAAAAAGCAAAACATTTAAACAGCGCTATATTTCGCACTCAGATATTTGTGAGCGTACCTAGCCTGTAATAGCAATATAGGAGTATTACATATGCATATGTCTTATTGTATATAAATACAATTTTGATGCAAGCAAGCTATCTTAAACAACTTTTAGCAATTTTTTCGAGGTTTTGCAGCCCAATAAATTTTAGTCTGGCAAACTATACTTTATACTTTACTCTCAAAATGTTCCTTAATTTTTGACAGTTTTTTTCCCCGAAGGGTATTTTAGATTCTCCCTTAAAAATTGCAAAACATTTTTTTCGTTGAAAAAAAAACCTTAAACACCCTTTAGAAAATAAATTTCAAGAATCAACGCTAAAAAAATCAACAAACTCGAAGTATGAAAAACGAAATTTTCGTACAATTTTCCCGAATTTTCGAAAATGTTTTTGAGATTGCTTTGCATTCTTTCAATTACAATATTTAAAGGAGTTTTTTAAAATTTTAAAAATAAAAAAAAAAGAATTAAATTGACGCAATTTTTTAATAAGCATTATTAAAATAATGTTATACTGGAGCCCGGCAGCTGTGTTCTGCCCGTAAATTGGTTTGCCTGCATTTCAGAAGTGAACCTCGCTTTCCCTCTTCACTCTCATTACCATTCGTTTCTTCTTTATCATCCATTTTTCTTTTTCCTTTCCTTCCCTTATTCCATTTATTTTCCGCCCACTCTCGAACCCATTCCCTCTTCTAACTACCGCTCTCATTCCTACTTTCACTCCCAATCCCCCTCTCACTCCCACTCCTACTTCCACTCCCACACCTACTTCTGTTCCCACTAACACTCTCATTTTCAATTCCACTGCTAGTCTCCCTCCCAGTTCCACTCTCACTCCCTCCGTCACTCCCGCCCGATAATACTGCTCTGTATGACGTATCTGCTTTCTCAATAAATAGAGGCATTTGTCATACTGTAGCTTCTGCTAAAAAAGTTATTTGTAAGCTCTTGCCTTCCTCTCCTCCTCTCCATGTTTGATCCCTGTCTTGTTTTACTAGCAAATTTTTTTTTTTTTGCTCATTTCATTTCTCTGCCTCATCCTCGCTATATTTTCCTTCGTCTCTTTCCCTTCACCATGTTTCTCTCTTCCTATATTCACCTGGCACCTCTCTTCGCTTTTCTTCCTCTTACCTTTCTCTTTCTCACCGTCGATCTGCATTCGCTTTTATGTATAAGATGAACCTAGGTATATATGTGTAATATAATATAATGAATTTGCAGTATTTCGAGATTTAAGCTTAACGAAGAGGAACAACTGTATAAAATTTCAAGCAAATCACATCATAAATAGATTTTTTTCGAATAGGTCGGCCACTGGTTCACTTTCGGGAGAGAAAAGTTTCTTAAACATTTAGCTTGATAGAGAGGAGTCCCTGCACTTTATCTCAAGCAACTCCCATCATAGATACGAGTTTTTGGAATAGCTGGGTCCTTAGTCTACCTTCTGGAAAGAAAACGTTATCATTATGTTAACTTGCTCAAAGAGATATCTTACCCTGTACCGAATTTCAGCAAATCTCACTATGAATTCCATTTTTTAAGATAGGTCAGTCTTTGGTTCACTTTCCGTAAAAAAAAATTTCTCAAATAATGAGCCAGCCAAGGAGGTACCCCTCTCTTCGAGAAAATTGCACTATAAATACGATGTTTTAAAATAGGACGGCATCTAATCCGCTGACCGAAAAAAACGGACCCAATTATGAATCTAAAGCATACTCAAATACCCTTGAACCCCCACACAAAATTTCATTAGAATCGCCCCAGTCGATTAGGAGGAGTTCAGTCACACACACATACAGAAGAAATATATATATATAGATAAATATTTGGGCAACTCAAAAGAGTGCCATATATGCAAAATATTAAGAATTGAGTTGTTTCCATTGTTTGATGGAAGCGTATGATTTACGGCGAGAACTTGTGAATTCTCTTGTCATCTCAATATTCTATACAAAGGCGACTTATATCAGAATTCAGTTGAATTTATGCTAAGACTGGCCCGTTTTGGAAACAAAATTTATGATAAATATGTGAATTTTTAATAAAATTCTGAGGAAGGGCGATTTTCAATCAAAGTCTGAAATAGGGTGTTTTCAAAATTGTTGGGCGTTAGGGTGATTTTAAAATAGCAGTGAATTTTGGAATTCCTACGAAGTAACTTTCAAAATTCACAACATACGTGCTCATAAAAGTCCTTCTACTCACCCTCACCTTATTTTATCAATTTTGAACTGAAAATTGTCAAGTAACTCAGTGCATCGGCGTCTAAAAGTATATTGTGGAATGAAATATGTCATTTACAAACAGTTCCCAATATTACATAAGTCAAACGAAATGACCGTTTTGTTACATAGACAATTAAGCAATGACAAAATGTCAATATCACATCCGAAAATAAGAAAAGGAAAATACTAATAAACTTTAATTTTTAACGTTTTTCTGTGCGATGGCTGTCACTAGTTGCAGTTTGCTTTATTTGGTGCTGCCACGGGCATCAACAGTCAAATAGCGTACAATTGTCAAATGTCAAACGAATACTGGCTAGCGGCGCTTAGCTATTGGCGAATGCGACAAATAAATGCGCCAGTTTTCAGTTGACTGTAAACTGACAGCAGTTTTGTGACATTTCTTAGTTTGTTCCACTCCTAGTACAAAAAATATAAATAAAAATTTGAAGGTAACTGAACTTTGTGAAACATTTGATTTAACTTTTGTTGTGCTTATCAAAACTTTAAAATAATGTCACACACAAATACATACACACCTCGTTTCCTTTCCGTTTTCTGAGCATATTTATTGAGCAATTTATTGTGGTTGTCTTACGGTAGTGATATGTTGCTTCCATATTCAAAGACAGTCAGTCACTTTTTTCTTTGTTTTTGAATGAACTCTGACCAATTGCCCCACAAACACACAAACGTATGTTTGTATCTGTGCCTGAGTTGATTTAACATTCGCATACTGACCGGCAAATGTCGAAGCGATCTAAAAACACCAACGACAGCAATAAATATATCAATGTAGTGGACAAAAAAAATTGTTTTCCAGCCAAACATTGTTCAATAATCTTGGCCTTTTGTTCTGATTATAAAATTTTTTGTCCTAATAAATTTACAGTCATTTATCTGCTATCATATGGCTTGCTCCTGTTTTCATACAGCACATAGCAGTCAACACACACACACACACCTTCAAACAAAAATTGATATAACCCAGCAAACACTGAAAACAAAAATCTCAAATGTTTGAGAAAAACATTGATTCTCAGTTAGATATTCAACATTATTTATCATTTGAAACAAAATATTTTCTCGACTTTTTCTCAAACGTTGATCTTCAACTTGAGAATAACTTGAGACATACTTGAAAATTTTTTTCTCTCAAATGTTTGAGAAAACATTAATTCTCAATTTGATATTCAGCATTATTAATCACTTGAAGCTTAATATTCTCTCAACTTCTTCTCAAACGTTGTTCTTCAACTTGAGAATGGTTTGAGATGTACTTGCATTTCGTCCCATTCTGGTTGAAATCCATCGATATCATGGAATACTTACGTTAATAATAATGTGAATACTTTTTCGCCAATGTGTCTAAATTTTAAAGTACATAATAAGTGTTCATGGCGGCCACCGTGGTGTAATGGTAGCGTGCTCCGCCTACCACACCGTATGCCCTGGGTCACACCCCGGGCAAAGCAACATCAAAACTTTAGAAATAAGGTTTTTCAATTAGAAGAAAATATTTTTAAGCGGGGTCGCTCCTCGGCAGTGTTTGGCAAGCGCTCCGAGTGTATTTCTGCCATGAAAAGTTCTCAGTGAAAACTCATCTGCCTTACAGATGCCGTTCGGAGTCGGCATAAAACATGTAGGTCCCATCCGGCGAATTTGTGGGGAAAACCAAGAGGAGCACGACGCAAATTGGAAGAGAAGCTCGGCCTTAGATCTCTTCGGAGGTTTTCGCGCCTTACATTTATCTTTATTTAATAAGTGTTCATGAAACCCAAAAATAAAATAAAGCATAGTAGGTACAACATGCTTATTTGACATCAGTGCTGTCGATAGTGTCGTCGATAGTGCCGTTGATGATTCTTCGATCTCTAATTTGCATACTTTAGCTGGAAATATAAACAAGCGATTTTATTGTGTGAAGTTGGACATAAAGTGAAAAAATAATGAAGTCTTTATACATTTTAGTAAAATTAAGTGATATTGTACTACATTATGCATAAATATAAACGAGTTAAAAGTAAAGTGAGGCAAAAAATAAATTTGTTTACCGAAAGTGACACAACGGTGGATTCCATTTCGTTCCGCTTTATTCTCGTTTGAGAAAAAGTTGAGAATCCAAAAATTTTCAATTTGAAAATAAAGAAAAATTCCGTATTAAAAATGTGCCTTTTAGCTTGAGAATGCTATCAACGGTTATTTGAAATGCATTTGAAAAGTATCGTTTGAAATATGAGAAATGGGCTGATTCTCAAATGTGTCTCAAACTGAGAATTGACAAAAATGTTTATTGGGCAATTTTCATATTGACTTTGATGCATGCGCAGTGTCGCGTATTTTTGGCTTCATTAGCGCCATTCGGTGATTTGTTACGTTTGCGCAATAAAAAAACATAAATGGACGATTGAAAAATAAAAACAATAAAGGAATGGAAAAAATGCTATCGGCAAAATATGTGCAATATAAATACATACACATATACAGTGCAGTTCACACACATAACACATTCGTATTTTAGAGTCGCATAAATCCACATTTTAAACCTAGCACATATTTAATTTAATTTAAATTTTAAGACGCTCTTTTACACTGATTTTGGAAAGATATCTGCAAATCTTGATGGACTAAGTTGTGTATTTTAAGTTTTATTAATAAAACAAATCAAAAGATATTACACGATTTTTCTGAATTTTCTCGAAATTTTAAAATTTCTACATTTTTTCGGGTTTTAAATAAAATACGTAACTTTTTTTTTTTAATAGATTTGATTGTTTTTTTGAGTGCTATTCACTAAAAAGGAGTATTTTTATGATTTACTTGTTTGTTTAATATTGGATTGGCGCACTTAATTGACGGTGGCAAAGAATAAAAACAGCAAACAGTGGAAAACGAGTTATAAAAAAAAACTTTCAAAGTGCATTGACGGCCTGATGCGCTAAACGTCAAGCCTTCAATGTGTGGATCGCTGATGATAAACCGTCATGGGTTTTGAAATAGTCGGCTATACGGCCTATGAACTTTGTTTTTTTTTCTAATTTACTCGTTTTCTATGTATAATAATTTAATATAATATAACTGCAAACTGGAAAAGAATCGACAAAGATGGGGTTGATGGTGAATGAGGACAAAACGAAGTACCTGCCGTCATAGAGCAAAGATTCAGCGCATTCGTGCCTTGGCAACCACGCTACTGTTGGCAGCCATAATTTCGAATTAGTAAAAGATTTCGTTTATTTGGGAACTAGCATCAACACTAACAACAACATCAGCTCTGAAATCCAGCGAAGAATCACTCTTGCCAATAAATGCTACTTTGGATTAGGTAGGCAATTGAAAAGTAACGTCCTCTCTCGGTAAACGAAAATCATACTCTATAAGTCACTTATCGTTCCCGTCCCGCTATATACTGCAGAAGCATGGACCATGACAACATCAGATAAAACGGCTCTGGGAGTGTTCGAGAGAAAAGTTCTTTGAAAATTTATGGACCTCTACCCGTTGGCGATGGCGAGTACCGAAGAAGATTTAACGATGAGCTGTACGAGCTTTACGCAGACATCAACATAGTCCAGCGAATTTAAATGCAGCGGCTGCGCTGGCGAATGAAAGATGACGTTCCGGCCAAGAAAGTGTTTCTATCGGAACCCGCCTATGGAAGCAGAGGTAGAGTGTGGCCCCCAATCGGCTGGAAGACCAGGTGGAAAACGATTTAAACTCCCTCATTTTTCAATTCATAGTTCTAAAAGCTGTATTTTCGTTTAAAAAAATTTCAACAAAATTTGCCAAACTTTTCTAAATTTTTTTTGGTTTTAACTATTTTAAGTTTTATTTACAACAATAAAAAAGAAATAAAAAAATTCACTACTTCCAATTTTCAAAATTGCTTGAATTAACGAAAACTGCATTTTAAGATTATTTGATATGAAATATGTCAAGAAAATTTTTAAAATTTCGGAACAGTTTTGAACTTTCGAAATATATCTTCAAAAATATAAGGCGCCACAAAATTTGCATTTTAAGGTTTCTATTATGTATGTATATTTAATTAAAGAGGAATATTAAACTTTTTCGAAACGTTTTTGCGGTTGCTGAAGTATTTCAAAAATAAGTTCAAAAATTTCTGAGTATTTTTCAAGGTTTTTATATAAATATTAAACTAAAATAAAATTAAAATTTCTTTCGAAGTTTTAAAAGATTTCAAAAACATTTCGAAGTTTAAAAATTTTAAAAATTGATTTTAAATTTTGTTTTTTGGACAAGAAGACCTTTGAGTTAAAACGTGCTAATGAGTTTTCAAGTAGTTTGCGAATTTTCTTCGAAATGTTGAAAGATATCCAATAGAGTGAGGGCGCTGTATAATTACAATTTAAAATTTGTTTTCAATATATTTAATTGTCGAGAAATTTAAAACTTTTTCGAAATTTTTAGAAGTTTTTAAAATATTTGCGAAAAAATATCAAAATTTTACAAATGGATTTCATTTAAAACGAAAGTAAAAAAATTCACTACTTCCAATTTTCAAAATTGCTTGAATTAACGAAAACTGCATTTTAAGATTATTTGATATGAAATATGTCAAGAAAATTTTTAAAATTTCGGAACAGTTTTGAACTTTCGAAATATATCTTCAAAAATATAAGGCGCCACAAAATTTGCATTTTAAGGTTTCTATTATGTATGTATATTTAATTAAAGAGGAATATTAAACTTTTTCGAAACGTTTTTGCGGTTGCTGAAGTATTTCAAAAATAAGTTCAAAAATTTCTGAGTATTTTTCAAGGTTTTTATATAAATATTAAACTAAAATAAAATTAAAATTTCTTTCGAAGTTTTAAAAGATTTCAAAAACATTTCGAAGTTTAAAAATTTTAAAAATTGATTTTAAATTTTGTTTTTTGGCCAAGAAGACCTTTGAGTTAAAACGTGCTAATGAGTTTTCAAGTAGTTTGCGAATTTTCTTCGAAATGTTGAAAGATATCCAATAGAGTGAGGGCGCTGTATAATTACAATTTAAAATTTGTTTTCAATATATTTAATTGTCGAGAAATTTAAAACTTTTTCGAAATTTTTAGAAGTTTTTAAAATATTTGCGAAAAAATATCAAAATTTTACAAATGGATTTCATTTAAAACGAAAGTTAAAACTTTGTTAAATTTTTTTTTGTAAGTTTTAAAATGAGTCAAAAAGAAATTCCAAACTTGTTTTCAACTTTTTGATGGAATTTTTGGATACAGTGGCCACCAAGGCTCTTTATGGCTTTTAAATGTGCTAAATAGATTTTTAAGCCTTTTCGAATCAGCTGTGAAATTTTGAATAAAATCTAATAAAATTAAGGCGCTACAAAATTTTATTTAAAGGCTTTTTTTTAATAATTTTTTTAAAAAATTAAAGCTTTTTTGAAGTTTTTGGAAAATTTCAAAATTGTTTCAAAATTAAGAAATTTTCAATTTCAAAAAATTGTTCAAAATTGTCTTAAATTGTTTTTTTTTTTTTTATTTTTAAATATTTTGGACGAAAATACAAAGCCGGCTTTTGATTTAATATGTGTTAAACAAAATTTTCAAACATTTCTCGAATCTGTTCTGAAGTTCTAAAAAATATACAATGAAATTTATATAACAAAAAATTACATTTTGCCTTTGAAAAGATTACAAAAAGTGTATTTTTAAAGATCTCCTATACAATATTTAACTGTTTGAAGTTTCTTAAAAGCTTCAACTAAAATTTTCTGAGTTCAAAAAATGCAATGGGCTTCAAAACGGTATTTTCTTGATATAAAGTACTTATATATGTACAGCAGCGAACAGAAAAATATCATTGGCTTTTTTTTTCTCAAATACCGTCAATTAGGGTTTTTTTGGTAATTTTATAAAACAAACTTCTACGAGTTTCGTTACTTAAACTATGCAAGCCAAACTCTAAACATTTAGAAATTTTTATTTGGTGTTCTCTGAGTTTTTTTAATGTGTAGCCCAATTAATTTTAGTCCTAAAAACTACAGGTTATAGGTCCCTCGAAACTCGCGTTGATTTTTGAAATTTACTTCCCAAAGGGTGTTTCAGATTTTCTGCCACATAAAAAGCAATCGCACTTGGTAAGGAGGAAAATCAAAAACAGCCGACGGAAAAATCACTGTCAACAATCCGATTCGAAATCGAATTTCGAGAGACCTATAACATGTAGTATGTGTAACTAAAATTGATTGGGCTACAAAACTTAATACACAAAAAAGTACAGAAAATTTTAAATAAAATTTTTCGAAAAAATTACTCCAATTTTCGTCGAAAACGTTTCTCAGATTGGTTTACATAGTTTAATTTACAAAATTCATGAATGTTTTTTTCTAAAAATATTGGTAATATAAAAAGAAGATTTTCATTTATGAAATTAAAAAAAATTTTCACTACTGCTTTTCTGTTCGCTGCTGTATGTCAAATTTTTTTTCGAAAATTTTCTTAACTTTAACTTAACTCTAACTTAAGCTTTTGCAGACATATACAAAAATTTAGTAGGCTAACGAAAGCACTTTTTTGCTCTTTGTATAAAATAAGTGAGTGAGATTTAAAAAAAAAATTTCGAAATATTTTTAAAATACTTTTGAATTAGAAATAAATAAAAAAAAAAAAAAATACAGCAAAAATGGTATAATCCCTTAAAGCATATCAATTCATAGTAGCTTATTTATTAATATGAAATTGACTGTAAGCCCAAAATGTTACTTTTCTGTTGAGGTATGCTCTTTGTTCAAATTTACCACTACTGCGCAGGCGCGGCAGCTTGAAAAGCGCATTCACTCGTTAATTTACGAGCACATAATTGGATAACGCTAATAGGATGTCGTTTGTACGTATGAATGAATTTGCAGATAAATGTAAGCGTACATATTTGCATGTTATTTTATTGTTTCCTTTATCGCCGTTGTCTTGTTTGGTAAATACTTAATTTATTGAATAACACGGATTGGGAGATTTTTAATGGACAATGCATAATTGGGTTAGGAGACTATGCATTGTTTACGCATACAACCAAAAAACGTTTGAGTGGCTCACAGTTCGATTTTCACCTTCACTCGAAATTATTCAGGTCCAAGTTAATGGATTAAGTTTCTAAAAACTTGAATTGATATTAGAGAAACTAAAAAATAAAATATTTGAAATTCCTGTGGCTCCCACAGTTTAAAAAACTTTTGTCATTCATTTTTTCACAGCTAGTTTGCCAATGATACGCTTGTTTACATTTGCAGTTACTCTAAATCGAACAATTCATAGAAATATGAAACTTTGCACAACAACTTCAATATGGTAAGCTATTTATGAATAAGCAGAACGAGAAGCTTTAATTTCATTTACATTTTATTTGTTGCGAATTCATGCAACCCTGAGGGCTGCCATAATACGATTTTAATTAAAACTCAGTTGTAACTGCAGAAATATGTATTTGCTACAGTGCTGTGCAATAAAAAGGCGTCGCAGATTTTTGACTAGCTTATCAATTTGTGTTTGCGGGTGACATCCTGATTTCATGCTATGAGGTCGGAATCGGCTTGAAGCGCACACACGTTTCTGCTAAAGACTTTAGGGTAATAATTATCTCAACGTCCCTTCGAAAGATGCTGGGAACACTTGGTTGATTTAGCCTTAGAAGTCAGTTTTCTAGGAGGGTGTTCTTGTCAGCAACGCAACATGCCTATTTTAAAGGCAGGACTATGGAAATGGTTCTCCATTCGGTTGCAATACAAATAAAGGCTTCCCTAAAGTTAAAAGAATTTGCCAAATGCCCCTTTTCAGGCATCAAAAGAGTCCCAGTTGGCTTAGGAGTTGATTTATTTTATGCACATACTATATAGTAGACAACCTGAAAACCAATACCACAGGGATGTTCTGGCCTCCATTCTGTGCTCTGGGAGTAACGGAGTAAATGTGAATTACCAATACTAGTCCGTGGTGAATTTTTTGCATGGATTATTCTGCAATATCCCTGCTATTAAGGGCTAGAAGTTTTGAGTTATAGGGTCAAATATCTCTGTATTTTATTGGATATGAAGCTACCACGGAATCTAAATGGCTAACATAGGGCTACGAAGTCCTGGGATGAATTGCTCTGCCGATGTCAAATGGAGGTCAATTCGCAGCTTCTCTATGGGGATTTTCCCTTGCGTTGAAAGTAATGCTGAAATGAAACCGGTGTAGGTTGAAATCAAGACACAGTTTGGATATTATTAGGACTTAATGAAATCAAAGGTTATTCGATTTGGAAATACAGATTTTACAAAATTCTTAACAGCTCTGATTTTAAGGGAGGTTAAATTGACTATTTTTCTACCTTTAAAACTTTATACATATAGGTAAATGAAAACATAATATGAGGTGCTCATTTGGGGCAGTGTAGTGGTGAAACTATCCCAAAATGCATCAATGCTAGAACGTAGAACTCTGTGGAGAACCTTAAGTTTACCGCAAAATTAAATCAACACATCACTGTGTTGTGACACAATTCAGTACTCTTACGGTGAAGGAAGTTAAAATGAATTAAGTTTTCTGTCACCTCAAGCTTCTTTATTGTAAAAATCAATTGGATCCCTACCGACCCGAAAACTGTCACGCGATTTTTTGATCTAAATGAGTGGGTATTGAACAACTACACTTAAGCACTTGGAGATGTAATTGTTGAATAAGAAGTTCTGCGTATATCTTTAACCTACTATGAAACAGATAATCTTCAAATTTTCTGAGCAAAAACTGGGCAGATATCTTGCAGTATACACAGTTAGATAAGGAGCGCTTTCATTTCGAACTCATTGCATACACCAGGGCTAATGTATGCTGAGTGAATATTGGTTTTATTAATACTATCCATATACATGAGGAGCGACTCAAGATCCCAATTTAATTCAAAATTTGTACACTTATCAAACAGCGATGACAATGCAATACTTTGATGATGGGGTGACATAATGTCAATTGACTTTATGACCACTTCAAATGGCCATAAGGTCAATTTTAAATATGCCCACGTATCAATAACCAATGACAATAAAATAATTTAATGGTGAGGTGATTTAAATTCAACGGGCATAATATCATTTGACCTCATGAACACTTCTAATGGCATTAAGATCAGTTGCAACTTTACACAGGTATCAAGGACCAATGAAATTGCAATAATTTAAAATTTGACATAAAGTCAACGGATATAAGGTTAATTGACCTTATGACCACTTAAAACTGCCATAAGGTCAATTGAAACTTCGCACACGTGTCAAGGACCGATGCAGTAATTTGATGGTGGGGTGACATTTAAATAACATTAACGCAAATACCAATAATTTGAGGCCCTGCCCACTTTTCCAATTTTTATACTCAGTTGAGCAGAGCTCACAGAGTATATTAACTTTGATTGGATAACGGTTGGTTGTACAGGTATAAAGGAATCGAGATAGATATAGACTTCCATATATCAAAATCATCAGTATCGAAAAAAAATTCGATTGAGCCATGTCCGTCCGTCCGTCCGTCCGTTAACACGATAACTTGAGTAAATTTTGAGGTATCCTCATGAAATTTGGTATGTAGGTTCCTGGGCACTCATCTCAGATCGCTATTCAAAATGAACGATTTTGGACAATAACCACGCCCACTTTTTCGACATCGAAAATTTCGAAAAAATCGACAAAGTGCGATAATTAATTACCAAATACGGATTAAGCGATGAAACTTGGTAGGTGAGTTGACCGTATGACGCAGAATAGAAAATTAGTAAAATTTTGGACAACGGGCGTGGCACCGCCCACTTTTAAAAGAAGGTAATTTAAAAGTTTTGCAAGCTGTAATTTGGCAGTCGTTGAAGATATCATGATGAAATTTGGCGGGAACGTTACGCTTATTACTATATGCCTGCTTAATAAAAATTAGCAAAATCGGAGAACGACCGCGCCCACTTTTTAAAAAATTTTTTTTTAAATTCAAATTTTAAAAGAAAAGTTAATATCTTTACAGTATATAAGTAAATTATGTCAACATTCAACTCCAGTAATGATATGTTGCAACAAAATACAAAAATAAAAGAAAATTTCAAAATGGGCGTGGCTCCGCCCTTTTTCATTTAATTTGTCTAGGATACTTTTAATGCCATAAGTCGAACAAAAATTTACCAATCCTTTTGAAATTTGGTAGAGGCTTAGATTCTAGGACGATAACTGTTTTCTGTGAAAAAGGGCGAAATCGGGTGAAGCCACGCCCAGTTTTTATACACAGTCGACCGTCTGTCCTTCCGCTCGGCCGTTAACACGATAACTTGAGCAAATATCGATATATCTTTTCTAAACTAAGTTCACGTACTTATCTGAACTCACTTTGTATTGGTGTAAAAAATGGCCGAAATCCGACTATGGACACGCCCACTTTTTCGATATCGAAAATTACGCAAAATGAAAAAAATGCCATAATTATATACCAAATACGAAAAAAGGGATGAAACATGGTAATTGGATTGGTTTATTGACGCGAAATATAACTTTAGAAAAAACTTTGTAAAATGGTTGTGACACCTACCATATTAAGTAGAAGAAAATGAAAAAGTTTTGCATGGCGAAATCAAAAGCCCTTGGAATCTTGGAAGGAATACTGTTCGTGGTATTACATATATACATAAATTAGCGGTACCCGACAGATGATGTTCTGGATCACCCTGGTCCACATTTTGGTCGATATCTCGAAAACGCCTTCACATGTACAACTAAGGGCCACTCCCTTTTAAAACCCTCATTAATACCTTTAATTTGATACCCATATCGTACAAACAAATTCTAGAGTCACCCCTGATCCACATTTATGGCGATATCTCGAAAAGGCGTCCACCTATAGAACTAAGGCCCACGCCCTTTTAAAATACTCATTAACACCTTTCATTTAATACCCATATTGTACAAACGCATTCTAGAGTCACCCCTGGTCCACGTTTATGGCGATATCCCGAAAAGGCGTCCACCCATAGAACTAAGGACCACTCCCTTTTAAAACACTTATTAACACCTTTAGTTTGATACCCATATTGTACAAACGCATTATAGAGTCAACCCTGGTCCACTTTTATAACGATATTCCGAAAAGGCGTCCACCTATAGAACTAAGGCCCACTCCCTTTTAAAATACTCATTAACACCTTTCATTTGATACCCATATAGTACAAACAAATTCTAGAGTCACCCCTGTTCCACCTTTATGGCGATATCTCGAAAAGGCGTCCACATATAGAACTAAGGCCCACGTCCTCTTAAAATACTCATTAACACCTTTCATTTGATACTCATATCGTACAAACAAATTCTAGGGTCACTCCTGGTCCATCTTTATGGCCTTATGCCAATAAGGCTAGAGGTGTTCTATCATTCGTGAAGAGATGGTCTAAAGAATTTAGTGACCCTTATGTAACCAAAGCCCTTTTTACCACATTAGTTAGGCCGATACTAGAATACGGATCAGTAGTCTGGAATCCGCGATATCAAGTTCATGCAGATAGGCTTGAGTCAATACAGACAGTTTTTACTTTTTTCTTTAAGGAATTTTCATTGGGACTCTGCATATAATCTTCCACCTTATACTAGTCGGTTAAGGCTTATCAATCTTCCAACTCTCGCTAGCCGTAGAGAAATGCTAGGAGTATTATTTATGGCTAAACTACTGAATGGACTAATTTCTAGCCCCTTTCTTTTGAACGAAGTAAACTTCAATGTCCCATCACGAGCGTCAAGACATTACAAACCTCTTCTTTTGAGGCAGTGTAGAACTAACTTCGAATTAAGTGAACCTTTCCGGTGTTTGTGTTATGATTTTAACTCTTACTCGAATTCATTTGATATAACGGATTCACTTTTTATTATAAGGAAAACTGTCCTATCCTATCTTAACTCGTAACAAAATAAAAATAAAAAAAAAAATAAAAATCTTTATATGCTAAATCCTTAAATTATTTAACAATTTACTATATGTATAATTTTCTACTGTTATGTATATAATACTCAGCTGATGATTTTTATTCTGTATCTGAGCAGTTTTAGATCTCGACGCTTAACAAACCTCCGCCTATCAACAACTCGGCAAAAACAAAAACAAATCCGTGCGTCATGCGGATGCGCCCCTCATGTCGGTTGGGCGGGCTTTGGAGGGTATTAATCCGTTGGGTTTATTATTATCTCGAAAAGGCGTCCATCTATAGAACTTAGGCCCACGCCCTTTTAAAATACTCATTAATACCTTTCATTTGATACCCACATCGTACAAAATAAATTCTAGAATCACCCCTGGTCCAACTTTATGGCGATATCCCTAAATGGCGTCCATCTATAGAACTATGGCCCACTTCCTCTTAAAATACTCTTTAATACCTTCCATTTGATACACATGTCATACAAACACATTCCAGGGTTACCCTAGGTTCTTTTTAGAACATGGTGATTTTCCCTTACTTTGTCTCCACAGCTCTCAACTGAGTATGTAATGTTCGGTTACACCCGAACTTAGCCTTCCTTAACCAACGAAAAAAAAAAAAATCGAAATAGGTCAACCCGTTTTTGAGTTTTAGACAACCATCAATCAATTTGTGAGTATATAGGTTTTTATCTATTACTCAAGTTATAAAGGAACTGATTTGATTAGAGCAACCGGAGACTTCCTGTTTAAAATTATGTACTTTGTATAAATGCGCCCGCATCACGCAAAGACTTCAGTGAAATTGCCACCGATATACTGCTGGTAGTCAGTCTAACGTGATGCTTAGACTCCTTTTTGACTCATGATAGATGGTTAGATTAAATCAAAGGATACATATATATCTATATATAATATATTAAATATGTTTTGCTGCAATTTTATTGCACACCACTGTTCAAGTGTACATTTTATGTGGCTAATTAAGTTTACAAGCTGCAAAAACTTATTTATAACAACAAGTATTAAACCAATTGTTGGGCTTCTGTAATCGGCATCAACAATATAATTTATATATATATGTATGTAGATATGAACATGTATGCATAGGTCAAAATCATTCAGTTGCTTATTTACAATGAGCTCGGGAGCGCACTAAACCCAATGTCTGTAAGTCACACCCTACTCCAAGCCAATATTACAGATTGATTTCTACGATGGCTGCTACTGTTGTGACTTTAATTTGAAGTGAATTGACGGCATTCAAGCATTCAAAACTTGGCTTTTTTTTAATTGGTAATTAGATTTCAATCGGCTGCTATTTCGCGTGCAAAGAGCTGAAGTCAAGTTTAGTTCAAATATTATTATATCGAAACAAAATAAGAAATAGGCAGACCCCAGGGTTTAACAAAAATAATAATCACAAATAAAGCTCGATTTAATTTAAAAAAAATCTTAAAGACAAAGAAATAATATAACCGGCAAAATCGTACCAAGAAGGGGTCAAGGCTAAAGCATGCAAGTAAAAGGAAAACTGATAAATGTATATCTATTACAAGAAACATTTAGAAGTAAAAGAAATATAGGCAAAAGAAAAAGAGAACATAGAAAAAGGAATGGGTTTAACGTAAACTCACAAGTCGAAGGAACTAAGAAAATAAGTTGTTATTGCCACATTCCACTCTATAATAGAATACTAATATGATGTTGTTGGCATAAGCATAGAAACATACATACAAACATATGTAAGTACGCTCATACAAGATACAAGTTGATGACTTACGAGGATGACGTTTGCTGTTTTTAAACGAAAGCCTTTTTGCCTTAAACATTACCGACTTTGATTGATTAAGTAATCATCACCGCTAATGGAGATTAATTTCAAACACTCGATTTATTTACGTCCTACGGAGCTGTTAATACAAATGCTTGTACTTATAACGATTAATTAAGGTTTAAGAAGCAAGTGGTTGCACATGCGCTTAGAAGGTTGCTAGGAGCTTGTTATCATATGTACATTAGGGCGGGTCTAGTTTTTGAAATTAGATTTTGTAACAAAGATCTTTCAAAATTTCAAACCAAATTTGGTAATGCAGAGTTGCGAGCGTCTTATTAATGGGTAGCATAGGAATTTGGCTTCAAGTAAGCTGTTTGTGATGAGAGCAGGCAGAAAATTAAGAGACGGCATACCACTAAGCAAGGTCAATATTTTTATTTGTAAGTCGCCGTGCTATTTTTAAATTTTTTAAGATACCTTTACATTATAAAACGACAAACTGGAACCGCTTTCACTTTAGCTTCACGCTAAGGGACGCTACGAATTGCAGTAAACTTATCGCACTATCCCGTAGATGTTTTCGTACTTGTTGCGAGAGCCCTACCGATATAGTCTCTATATAAGTTCGGGCTGGTCACTGGTTCGGAGTTGGCTGGAAACGGTTTGATCTACACCATTTCGGCGCATTGTGATGCCATGTTAGTTAACTGCGAAGGTAATTTCTAATCATCAATCTCTGCGCAGCTACGATATACTTTCCGATAAGGCAAACCTCAAACCTTGACCATTCCTCTGGTGATTTGTTTATATCCATACCGAGATATTAACGCATTGTTATTGCAAAATACAATAAACAGAGCTAGTCTTGCCCGCAGTACAGAGTTGCATCGCATAGGTTGCCGTTAGGCGCTGTCCTGTCAACAATTGAACCACTTATGAGAAATGGGCCGGCCTTGGTGAATCCAACATCGCTCTACTGCGCATTCTTCGCACCTAGTACTTTAATAGTGAAAGGTCGAATGAATTATAAACTTCTTTATTCAGCTCGGGTCCATCAGTCAAAAAATTTACTAGGCTAGGTTCTAAGAAGAGTTCCCTACTCCAATCCTCTCTCGAGAGGGAACTCCACTTTTTGGCCTGAATAGGGTTAATATCATTTTTTAAACTTTACCTTGATTTCTTGATTTTCTGTCAAAAGATCACAACTCAAATATTGGATGCCAATGCTTTTAAATTTGAAAATGTTGTATCTCCATTTATCATTGAGGTAAAGAATTTACCTACTGGACGCTGGGCACCTTTTCAAGAAAATTTTTCAACCTATTTTAGAATCATTTATTTTCTATCAATATGAACCACCTTAATTTGCACTTTCCTAGACACTACATAGTTCGTGCATATTTGTATATATGTATGTATATTTATTAATCACAGCAACATCACCACTTCACTAGTGACTATATTTCAAACTGTAAGAATTAAGATCGATGCCTAAGAATTTGTTGAGTACCTCACCAATTAAAAATAATTACGTAAGAGCAGTAGCTTATAAGTTATTGAATTAATATGTAAGTATGTGCGAATATAACAAGAATTTATTTAGTATTCTCTTAAAGGACTTTTAAGGGACTAGAAGTATCTACACGTTAGTGCCACACTTACTTAATTGGAAATGGGTGCAAAGAAATGGTATTCACTATGGAATTTTGTTATTGAATGAATATGAACTATCCCTGGATCAAGTTTTCTTTAATGGAGTTTTGTATGTACATAAGTACGTATAAGCGAATTATGCATCGATAAATGTAGTTAGAATGATTCTATTAACATTGTGATACTGCTTCACTTATGTATATATCATTTTATTAAAAAATAATGGAATTTTATTTCTATTAATTCTGACATAGGTTCGGCGTTCTGAGGTGACGAAATCATATGACATTATTTCCTCTATCGCTATTGCACTTTACCAATATATTGGTTTCAATAAAGAAATACATTGAAAACATTAAGCCTTTATATTTATCTACGAGCATTATTTTCCAACTATGTTCCCTACCTCCCTACTGAAAATATGTACAAACAAACGGGATGGAGAACGTGAATAAAATGTGTGGGCCCCACTAATCAGGGCATCAAATTGCCAATCAAGATATGGTTTTTAACGGCAATTTTACTGAATGGGAGGAGGTTTTAAAAACTTACAAATGCTTTTCTGTCAAATGATGTATGATCCCCTCAGATGAAAATTTCTTTAAAGTTCTTCGGTTCGAAAAACAAAACTACAAATAAGTGTAATATTGAACACCCTTCCATTACCACCATATCGAGAAGTTCAAAACCTCTAACCACAAAGGCCTAGACGGTATTGACATGATGGTGCTAAATCAGATCTTGAGATCGAGGCTCTAAGTAATGTAACCCTCTTTTCACTAGTAGGCCAGACAAGCGATTTACCATAGGCCACCTAAGCACTTGCAGCGATCTCACAAAACTCATCTGTCAAATTGGTCACTTTTTCGTCTCGTGAAACATAAAATTCTTGCTAAGCAAGCCTTACCTTAACACAATTTCGATCGGTATTTATCAGAATGATATGCTATGATCCATGGTTCAAATATATGGTTGGCTCATCTGTACAATAACAAAATATGTCTGTTTAAATTGTCAAAATCTGTGTATTGGTGTTGGTGCGAATGGTATGGAATGGAACTTAGCAGTTTTGGTGTGTGTAAGAAAATATTGCCAATGTATTGGTTTAATTTTGTTTCATGAGTTTCCCATCTCCTTTTGACAATCCCATCGATCATGCAATGAAATAAATAAAATCAGCTGATGAGATGAGCCAACCATATAATTGAGCCATGGCTATGATCTGTCTAGCTTAAACACAAAAGGCGAAGCACACAGGTAAAATGTGAAAACAGATACGAAAACAGGCATTGTAGAAATGTGAGCCCGAAAGTTAGTTCGCCAATAAATTGAAAGTTTGTAGTAAAATTCTCAGTACGAGGGAGAAGAAGAGAGACAGAAAGAGAGAGCAAGAGAGGGTGACGGAGAAGATGGGAGATAAGGAAATGAAAGAGAGTGAATGAAAGAGGGACGGGAATGGAGAGGAGAGAAAAAGTGGTGGCAGAGTGACAGCATGAGAATAAGAGAGTCTCGGAGAAACGGAGAAAAAATGCAATACGAATAGGAATAGATTAAGTATAAGGAATAGAAATAGGGATGGGGATAGGAATAGGCAACGGGAAAGGAATGTAAGTAGGAAAAGGAATAGGAGCAGGAGTAGAAATAAGAACAGGAACTGGAACTGGAAGAAAAATAGGACCAGGTAGTGGAGTAAATAGAGAAAAAAAGCAAAATGAAAAACAGAATAGAGGAGAAGAAAATAAAAATAAAAAGATATAGAAATAGAAAAACTAAGAGCAAAGAGAAGACGGCAGCCGCCTTCGTGTTGTAGTAACGTGTTCGCCTACCTTGCCAAGGGTCCTGGACGCAAGCCCCGGACAAAAAGCAACATAAAAAAATTAGTTAAACAATTTTTGTTTGTTATTAAGAAAAAAGTTTCTAGCGGGGGTCGCTCCCAGGCAGGGCTTGGAAAACGCTCCCAGTGCATTGCTACCATGAAAAACTTTCAGCGAAAATTAATTTGCCTTTCAGATGCCGTTCAGGGTCGGCATCAAGATGTAGATTCTGTCTCTCAAATTTGTCGCAAAAAAATTAAAAAGTAGCACCATGCAAATTGGAAGAGAAGTTAGTTGGTATAACGTGCTTTGTTTTTACTCCTTTTTTATTATCTAAAGCGACATTATTGGCGAAGTATTGGTTTATTTATGGCCTGTTATCGCCGAGTCATCGATTTTTATCAACTTCTTATCGACGGATTATAATGCGGCATCGATTTTATATTGAAGAAAATAACAACTTGGTAACACTCCGATAATTAATCGATAACTCAACCGTAACAAATCGAAAATTATTTGATAAATGGTGGATAGTTTTCGGTAAAACATCGATAGCTTATCGATAATAAATCAATACATTTTCAATGAAAAATCGACAACTTCTTATAACATAATGAAAATTTTGCGACACGTAGTCGACAACTTTTTCACAGTGTTTTTGTCAACTTTTCGAAAAAATAAGCCAATAATAAAAAATAAAAAATAAATCGATAACACAAACTGGGAACACTCCGATAAAAATCATTTACTTTTCGATGATAAAACTGTAAGTTTTTTAACATCTCGAAAACTCTTCGATAAGTAATTGTCCACTTTTCTATAATTAATCGATAACTTTTATTAACAAGCTTAAAAATGTATAACAAATCGACAACTCGTCTTAATCTCGTCGATAACCATCGACTATTTGTCGATAAGATATGGATAACACGCCCATATCAATAACAAGCCGTTAGCATTTCGATAACAAATTGACAAAAAGCTGTATGCTTTGGGTTCTGGTTTAGGTTTTGGCTTTGTTTTTGACTTCCAGTCTTTCTTCCCTCCTTCCCTCAATTTCTGTATTCCTTTCCTCGCCTAGCTTTTGCTTCTTCCTTCTATTAAGTTCTTCTTTTTTTGTCGTTTACATATCATCGATTTTTTTTTGCTACGTTAGTTTCACTAACTGAATCGCTGCCTGATTTCGCCCATATGAACTACAAACATGGCTTCCATATTACGATGCAGTGTAGTGACTACACTTACGCTTACATTCTGGATTGAACTATAACGTCAGCAAAGATATTTATACATCCAAAAAATAAAAGAAAATACATAATTTAGCCTTTTAAAAAGAGTTCATAAATTGCTAGTTAAAGGCCATCTGATATTTTCCAAAAGCTTCAAGTCTATAAAAATTGGAATGACAAAGAAATGTGAGACAAGTGGGCATGCGATCAGTCAACTTTGATTCTTATCAGCATCATTGGAATTCGTCCCCTGACCTAAATATTTAAAAAAATTGTGTCCCTTTACAGTTAATTGTACATGTTACATGTTACATGTTCCTGTTACAAAATATGGAATGACATACAACAGATTGAGTCATTGAATCACTGCCACAAGTTGAAAACGTATTAACTGCCCTCAGACAACGACACAACCTACACTTATTATTTTTATTGGCATCGAATTAATCGAATAAATATTTTGTTACGAGGCACTTCGTCAAAAATACGCCAAAGTGTGATAAACTCAAAACCGGATCAACAGGATCAATAAAATCTATATGACAACAAACGGGTTTAAGTAGAAGAAATTTATGAATTCGCATATCGCGTGCGGAAAAAAAAATATCGCACATACCAACAAGAAAGCAAAAATGTATATAGTCAATTACAATGCAAACAACACTTAACACCATTGCGCAGGCGTACAAAAACTGAATGCGAATGTGAATGATATGCAATGATTATTGGCAGCCTGTTGGTGGGCCTTTGGCAGCAAATCACTGTTGACTTGAACTAAATTCAAAACAGCTAAACGTGGCGGACAGTTGCGCAACGTCAGGAGGAAGGGGCCGTTTCAATAGACCGCACAAGCGCAGGGGAGTAAAGGCTATTTTTTGGATTGGTAATGAGAGCGCGCGAAGAGGCGCATGCATTTATACATTCCTGTCTATAAAATGCGATTTTATAGCAACATGTCCGCATTGCTGCAAGCAGTTGGGTGGCTTACATAATATGGTCATTGAACAAAAGAGAAAAAGAACAGAAAGAAAGAGAAGAAAAAAGTTGAATTACAGTAAAAGTAAGAATCGCACATAAGATACTGTGCAAAACGTCAGCGCGCGTTGATACCCCGGGTTTCTGATTATTATACGGACATGCAGTCAATTGCTACTTTGACCTTAAACGAGACGCTAAGCACAAACAAAAAAACGGGCAAGGAAAACGACCGCCCAGTTAGCGCGCATGCAATGATAAGCTGACAAACATTCTGAATCATGCCAGCGTCGCCAGTGATAAACACGGCAATAACGCATGGCTAAGCTAACGGTATGCTAAATGCAATGCGCACACGATACTACATTTTGACAGCAAGCTGATAGCAATGCGCCAACCACGCGTGCACTTTATACTAAGCTTCTTTGAAATAATATTTTCACACAACATTCATAAACTTATCAAAAAGAAATTAAAATAGCGATTTGTATGACCACTTACCTTGTTGTTTGACTGCTGTTGCTGCTCACTAACGGCTGTTGCGGCATAGAGCGCGGCAATAATGGTGGCGGTGGTGGCGAAGATTCCATGTTTGATGGAGATTTGCTGCCACATTGCAACTGTTGCGGTGAATGCTGTTGTGGATGTTGTACATTTTCCAAAATGGGCGGCGGCACGCTAAGTCCGCTCACTGCCGGATTATGTGCGCGTTTGCGGTTAGCTGGCAGCTTAGCATTCGTTGCGCTTGTTATGGCGGAAAGCGCTTGCAGTGTTTGTGGTGATGGCGGTGAATGTTGTTGCGATTGTGGCATGCTACCATTCAACAGTAGTTTAGCGGTCAATTGTTGCGTGTGTTGATGGTGCTGCGCATATTGTTGCACTTGATGTTGCTGTTGAGCGTGTTGCAATTGCGCATGGTGTTGTGGCGTGTGTCGCACCGCAAGCTGTGGGTCAATATTGCTCGGCTTTCTTGGTATAAGCGGGGGCATTTTAGCGGCAGCGGCGGTAGAGGACTGCGACGAAGATATCTCTGAATGCGCGCGACCAAAGTAAGACTTACGTGTCGAGGAACCAGCAAAACTATTGCGTCGATTAGGTGAAGGCGCTTTCGGCATCAATTCAACGCTTGTATGCATGCTCGAATTCAAATCGAAAAAGTTTTGCAGTTGTTGTTCCTGGTATTGCTGACGCTGTTGTTGCAACAACTCAGGAGGCGGTGGTGGCAATGGCTCGTCGGCTAGCTGGGTATCCAAATCAGAACTGGGTGGCAGCGGCGGCAAGTCGGGTGACGGTACACGCAAACTTGGATTTTTTGGTGGACGCTCAGGTGCCCACCCTGGCTCTGTAGCAGCTGCAGCTGGCAGTGGTGGCGGTGGATTGTAATATTGTGGCACACAGTTGGGTGGTCGCGCATGCTGATGAGGATGATGCTGTTGATGCGCTAAAGCAGCTGCCTGTTGTAACAAAGCTTTCTCACGCATGGCGGCTGCATACTGAGCCGCTGATGATGTGCGACGGGTACCAAGAATGTTAGTAGAACGTGCACCACGTGGGGGCGGCGGTGGTGGTGGCATGCCACAATCATTGAAAGAAGACTTCTCTGAATTGGAAATATTCTTAACAGATTGCGCTGCAAGTTTCTCTTGTGTAGCGCGCATATATTGATCACGAAATTCTGCATAGTCCGATGCAGAAGAAGAGCGGCGTAGTAACGTATGTGGCATAAGTGAGCGCGATCGTGGTGGCGGCGGTGGTGGTGCAGGCGAAGGCGATTGTGTTGAAAGCTGACTAAAGCTTTGTGACATGTTTACTGTAACGTTTAATGGCGAGCAGGTGGAAGAGTAAGATGTGCGCTCATCAAGCGCACTATGGCTGTTGTTGCTGTTGAGTTTTTGTGGTGGTGGAGGCGGTGGTGGTGCGCACGAACGCCCTGGCAAGTGTTGTGGCGCATTGGTTGTTTGTTGCTGTAGCTGACTCGTGTGAACATTTGAGTGAGTGTGTGCTGCGCCATAGGAGTTTGGCAGAGAATTGCGCATTATTTGATGTTGAACGGCAGCTTCTTTCAGATTCGACGAATAGGAATGCGGACGTAAAAGTTGATGATGTGATGGTTGTGGAGGAGAATGTTTTTGTTGTAGCTGATGGATGTGCTGCTGTAGCTGTTGTTGTTGTTGTTGCTGTAGTTGCTGCTGCCTCTGTTGTTGCTGTGGTGGTGGCGAGTGCTGTTGCTGGGAATGGACGCTAATTGGGTGATAATTTTGTTGCGTTGTCTGAATTTGTTCTTTGGCGTGTTGCTGCTGCTGTTGTTGTTGTTGGCGCTCAAAGTATGACTGCACCGCATTCTTTTGGAAAGCCTTAAGTGCGGGATTTGAGACACGATGCGTCTTACCAGGATCCATATAAGTATATTGTTGTGAAAGCGGTTCATTTTTCGTACGTTCAAAGTCGTTAATCAGCTCAGCGACGGATTGCCAGCTCGGCTGAGGTGGACTGCTAGGCGATAGCATGTATCTGAAAGAGAAAAGAAGAAAAGAAAAGAGAGGGAAAAGAGATTAGTGCTGAATTTGAGGCGTAAATATTTTCAAAACTTACTTCGACCCAGGCGCCACCGACAATGTTTGTTGAAGCGCTTGATTTTGCCCAGCTGATTGCGTCTCGGGCTCTGCCGGCTGTTGTTTCGTTGGCTTCGGCAAGCCTGCGCTATACTGCGGTTTTGGATGGAGCACAAATTGTGAGGTATTACTATGGACTTTCTCGGTGTAGGTATTCACGGGGAATAGGCGATGATTTCCGCGATAGGATTGCGCGGATCCAGTGCTCACTGCGGATGCCAAGGAAGTGGAGGAAATGTTCAGCTGCGAATTGGCGCTGCCTGGGGAGTTTGATGCACTACCAGGCGAATGCGCTGCACTATTTTTGCCATCAATTGCAGAAACCTCGACATTGTCGCTTGACCCAGTTCTAGTGCCAATTACACTCTTAGCTGCTATAGCGGCAGGCGAATGTGACGAAGTCACTTCATCACTCCGTTGCGTCGTAGTCACAGATATGCTTAAACTTTTTGTTTGCGCCAAAGAAGACTGCGCGCTTGATGGTTGTGTGGTCGTCAGCGCTGGCAATGGTGGTGAAGCTTTTGTACGACTACAATTGTCATCAGCGCTCAAGGAACTAGGTAACGATACATCCACTATAGGTGCAGCGGCAATAAGTTTATGTGCTACAGATTGCGGTTGCTGATGAAGCGCGTATTGCGGATGCGGTTGATAGGGATGCATTGCGGCAGTAGCATGCACAGGTGGGTAGCTAGGACTGTGGCGATGATTGGGTAGCAGAGCAGCTGCGCGCGTAGGTGAATGTGTAAGCTCACGCGCGGATAGCGTCGGACTGATCTGTTTCGTTGCGATCGTGGGCGCGCCAGGCGAATGCTGGTGTGGCGTTGCTGACGACGTTGGCAGTGATTGTGTCTGTTGGTGCTGCAGCTGCTGTTGTTGTTGATGTTCGTTATGCAGATATAATACGCTTTCGCTATGATGCCGTTTCGGTGTCAATACACGTGAACTATGCACAATCAGTTGCGACGAAGAAACTGTGAAAGAACAAAAGAAGATAAAACAAATTAGAAAAAGTTCGAATGACTGTGTCAGAGAGAGATAAATCATGCAATTTATGCGCCATATAAAACTGCATGCATGTTCGTATTAGCACTTGAGCGCGTGTACCATCACCCTCCACCGCGCGCATTTGTGTGTAAATGAAGTAAATGTTTCAGAATTTCGCGAATGTAGAAAATGATCCTTGAACGAACGTCTCAAATCAACAACACATAAATCAACTTAAGAGCCTGCGGTAGCGGTGCGTACGACAGCCGCCTTCATTATCGGCATCTAGTCAACCGTTATTGCCGGTTGCAGTTAAAGCGAAAGCACTGTGCTGTTGTCGCAGCCGTAGTTTCTACCAATAATGCTGCTCATTGAGCACCAATATTCAATAGCATTTGAGGGGCGCGCGCATGCGGTTTGCATGGTGCTTTACAAAGCAAGCGCGCATGATTAAGCGGTTACAAGTGGTGAACAAAGCGGTGTGCCCCTCCCATTTGCTAAACTTCCTAAACGCTTAGACGTCATGGTCCTGAACAAACAAGGTGTCAAATCAGGCGCACGCCAGCAGTATGGAAAAGAAATATCGCTTATCTCGATCGCGCGTTTCTAGTCAAATAGTTGGTCCGCAATATATATGTAAGCGCACATATGTGCGTTTGTTAGTTGTCATAGATAAATGGCCGCAACACGACACAGTGGTAATGCAGCGATACGCCGCTTCAATCTGGCAATGTATCTAGAATTGTGCTTGCTCTAGCGCAGTGCGCGCTTCTGGCGTTTCTTCGTTGGTCGCGCGATTGTGTAATCTAATAGACAATTCGTTTAACGGTTGTGTACTTGAATTTGTTGTCGCCGGCGCAATTTTTGCTTACCTCTTTTTCATCGACAATCTAAATTCGTGCTTTATAAAAAATTGCGCGGCAAGCCGGATTGCTGGGTATTAATTTTCGAGAACCTTTTTTTACAAACGACTTTTTTACGTTAAAGTTCTTGCTCTTGCATGCGCTTGGCCTACTCCATCATACATGCTATACAACAAACCGCATGCGCATAGTTTAATAATCGCACATGCTTAGCGTTTAGCATTCCTTCGTCGCCTTGTTCATATATTTGCGCCTTCGGGCGTGGTGGGAGTTGTTGTTAGTTGTAACCGTCAGCTAGGTTATGATACGATTAAATTTGCACCTACTAACTACATACTTTAGTATGACAAATATCTGCAGGCTAATTGGCTTAAAAAAAATGAGAAAAAAAATTTTACAAAAATGGTTCTAGCGTTTTTGAAAGGAAATGTAAAGGTTAGAATAATTTTGAATCCAATTCAGGTATCGCAATAGCCGCTAGGTATTTTGTGTAATTCAAATGCGTATGCTTCGGTCATGTAAAGGTTCTAAAAAAAATTGAATCGGAAAATTATGCTTAAGGTACAGCTTTTACTTGAAGATCGATGTTAACAAAAAAAAAAAAAATCAATAAAAAACAAACAGCAACAAAATAAATAAAATAAAAAGATGAAATGTGATTGAATACCATTATTTAAGAAAAATGCGGAGCTCTATACCGAAGCTAAAATACTAGGGCCATATATTCCATTATCGTAATATTAGTTTTGGTTTTATTATTTTACAACACCAATACGAAAAAAAATTAAGAATATTGTATTATATTGTGAGTTTAAAAAATTATAAAATGCGTAAGAAATTCCGTACCGAAAGAGGACTTTTCCGACAGTACCCATAGGCGAACAAAGTTGAATTGTGTGACTTTGGCTCTAGGGGTAGGAAGAGAATATGTCCGACACTACTCGTATGGATACAAAAAGGCCCTGTCGGATACTTCCCATAGGGGTGCAAAGAGGAAGTGTCGAACAGTACAGAACAGCTCTGTCCCAGTACCACTAGGCGTAAAAAGAAGGCGTGTCGAACAGTACCCAAGGGTGTAGAACTAACTTCGAAATGAATGAACCATTTCGGTGTTTGTGTCATGATTTTAACACCCATTCTAATTCATTTCATATAACGGATTCACTTTTTACCATAAAGAAAACTGTCTTCTCGTATTTTAGCTCGTAACAAAAAAAAAAAAAAAAAAAAAAACAAGTAAGGAAGGGTCAGTTCGGGTGTAACCGAACATTACATACTCAGCTGAGAGCTTTGGAGCTAATGATTATTTAAAACGTAGTAAAACGAGATATCGCAATAAGGGTGGACCAGGGGTTACTCTAGAATGTGTTTGTACGATGTGGGTATCAAATTAAAAGTATTAATGAGGGTTTTAAAAGCGAGTAGCCCTTAGTTGTATATGTGAAGGCGTTTTCGAGATATCGACCAAAATGTGGACCAGGGTGACCCAGAACTTCTTCTGTCGGGTACCGCTAATTTATTTATATATGTCATACCACGAACAGTATTCCTATCAATATTCCAAGGGCTTTTGATTTCGCCCTGCAGAACTTTTTCATTTTCTTCTACTTAATATGGTAGGTGTTACACCCATTTTACAAACTTTTTTCTAAAGTTATATTTTGCGTCAATAAACCAATCCAATTACCATGTTTCATCTCTTTTTTCATATTTGGAAAAGAATATGGCATTTTTTTTTTAATTTTTCGTAATTTTCGATATCGTAAAAGTAGGCGTGGGCATTGTCGGATTTCGGCCATATTTTATACCAAGATAAAGCGACTTTAGATAAGTACGCGAACTAAGTTTAGTTAAGATATATCGTTTCTTGCGCAAGTTATCGTGTTAACGGCCGAGCGGAAGGACAGACCGTCGACTGTGTATAAAAACTGGGCGTGGCTTCAACCGATTTCGCCCATTTTCACAGAAAACAGTTACCGTCATAGAATTCAAGTCTCTACCAAATTTCACAAGGATTGGTAAATTTTTGTTCGACTAATGACATTAAGAGTATTCTACACGAATTAAATAAAAAAGGGCGGAGTTACGCCCATTTTGAAATTTTCTTTTATCTTTGTATTTTGTTGCACCATATCATTACTGGAGTCGAATGTTGACATAATTTACTTTTATACTGTAAAGATATTAAATTTTTTGTTAAAATTTTACTTAAAAAAAAAAATTTTTTTTTAAAGTGGGCGTATTCGTCCTCCGATTTCGCTAATTTTTATTTAGCACACATATAGTAATAGGAGTAACGTGCCTACCAAATTTCATAGTGATATCTTCAACGACTGCCAAATTACAGCTTGCAAAACTTTTAAATTACCTTCTTTTAAAAGTGGGCGGTACCAATCCCGTTGTCCAAAATGTTTCTAATTTTCTATTTTGCATCATAAGGTAAACGCACCTACCAAGTTTCATCGCTTATCCGTCGTTGGTAATGAATTATCGCACTTTTTCGGTTTTTCGAAATTTTCGTTATCGAAAAATTGGGCGTGGTTGTAGTCCGATTTCGTTCATTTTAAATAGCGATCTGAGATGAGCGCCCAGAAACCTATTGGTATGTATTTCATCAAGATACCTCAAAATTTACTCAAGTTATCGTGTTTACAGACGGACGGACGGACGGACGGACATGGCTAAATGAATTTCTTTTTTCACCCAGATCATTTTGATATATAGAAGTCTATATCTATCTCGATTAGTTTATGCCGTTATGGATTACCGTTATGCGAACAAAGTTAATATACTCTGTGAGCTCTGCTCAGCTGAGTATAACAATCGAATAAACAAAAAATGTTCTCTAATTTAACAATGTAGTATGTATATGTATAATTTCTAACTGATATCTTATTTCTAACTGTTATGTATAGTACTCAACTGATGATTTTTATTCTGTAGTTGAGCAGTTTTAGATCTCAACGCTTAACAAACCTCCGCCTATCAACAACTCGGCAAAAAGAAAAACAAATCCGTGCTTCATGCGATGCGCCCCTCGCAACGGTCGGGCGGGCTTTGGATGGTATTAATCCGTTGGGTATTATTATTATTATTATTATTATTATTATTATTATTATTATTATTATTATTATTATTATTGCAATGCTTTTTATAATCTTATTCAGTGATATCAGTGATATCAAAATAGATGTGTAACAGCACCATCCATACAACATTTTTATTTACAAAGCATGCCGGAAAATCGTTCATTGTAATTACAATTTTTTCGATAGGAAACAAAAATGTTTCGCATGAACTTAAATTTTCGTATTTGTTTCGACTGTATTTGATTTGCAACTTCGTAAATTAAAGAATTCTAAGTACTAATGAATATTGGAAATTGCCATAACAGCGCAGTGTTAATCACTTTGCGGAAGTATTTGATCTTTTTAACGGCTACATATGTACATTAAGGTGGGTCAGGTTCAGAAAAGGACACGAAGTACAACAAGTTCAAAACTGTCTCAAAAATGATTTTAGTAAAATTTTTTCTCAAAATTGTTTATGGAATAGCAATTTCCACTTCAAAGGGCCACAAAGACAAACGGTAGTCACAACGTCAAATTTCAAAGGGCTAAAATGTCACTGTTATTGTTATTATGACCTTTCTGCTTTTGATCATACAACTAACTTATACCTGCGCAAGTATTCGTTAAATAGTTTATTTTGCTTCACATCTAAATGAATTAAAATGTGAGTTAACCATTTCGGCGACGATTTATTAAAAAAAGTAAAGATTAAAAATTTTTAGGGATACGACTACAGCGATACGACATACGGCACCAATGGCTCCCGCTTAAAGGGCCCATTACTGATACTTAGCATAGACATGACTTGACTTGAGAACTGTCACTTACAGTTCTGTTAAATTAGCATTGCATGTTACTGATTACTCAAAACTTAGCAAAACTTAACTTGACTTCGAAGTCTGTTGAATTTTGATTTTCTATGTAAGTTCTAAGTGACGTTTACATTTTGAGATGCCATTTGTTTGTTTCCATTTCATTTTGACATTTTGTCATACAAATTGAGATTTATTGGTTATGATGATAGATAGAGTATAATAGTGGCTAAATTGCCAAGTTTACGCCAAGTCAAGTCAAGTCTATGCTAAGTATCAGTAATGGGTCCTTAAAGGTCTACAAATAGCCTATGTAGCAGCATGCACATACACAGCCACGCTCATTTGACAAAATGCTTGTTCTTGTTCATATTTTTGTGGATGCTATTTGGCACTGTTGTACTTCTTAGGTCCAAGAAAAGTGTAGTAGCTGCTAACGAAAACTGCGTAAAATTTTTATTGTAAAATTACAAAGAAATATCTTTATTTACTTTCAAATGAGCACTTAATTACATCTCTCTTTAAAATCCATATGTTTTGGACAATTTTAATTAACAAATTGTGATACTTTATTACCGGGAGGATTACTAAAACATGACCGAAACCATCGGGGGAGGTATTAATAGAAGCGTTTTTGCCTCGCTTCCAATAATTCGAATACTTTTTCGCCTTTGGACTATTGATAATAGGACAAAACGCGTATTTTCATTTCTCTTTCCACATTTTTGGACGGGTTATTGCAGTCAACCTCGGTTTCAAACTGTTTTTCGCGGAGAACTTTTGAACGGGTAGAAAAACTTAGCACCCGTGTTTGTATTCTTAATACTGGAATAACTACGCGTCCTCAGATACCCAAATTCAAGACTTTTGTATAATTTTCTGTAGGACCCATATAGGTGCACTACATTTTCAAACTAAATTCGTTGAAAAAATTTTACCATCACAGCAACCCATATCTGATATTCCGCTCCTTTTTTGTTTCCCTACCTCGGTTTCCACGACAGCAACCCCGGTAATTTTGACACTTCGTTCAGTGTCAAACGCATGTTCCAAGCAGGTTCCACCGAGTTCCACAATAGTTTGACACTGACCGAAATGTCAAAGGGCAGTGTGTTAGAAAGAGAAAGGAATTGTTTCCTTCTCATACATATCATACTTGTAAACCTGTACTATGACTTCAGGCAGTTAACATCTCATGCGCAAATTCTATGCTCAAAATATCTTTTATCACTATGAAAAATTATACGTTTCTATTCGAAGCTCTGCTGACGTTGTACACCTCTGTTCTGGATCATTTCTAGCCAGACATCGGTTTAAAAACTGTCCTGGCAAGGATTTCTTTAACTATTTCAACAAAACATCCAATTCATTCAGCGAAATTTTTTTGGGGACTCTATTCCGTAAAAGTATGGTCATGACCTTTCTGCCGCAATGGTTCCCTAATTGGGAATTAATTCAAGTTTGAAAACGTCGTTAAGTCAATTGATGTCATTTGAATTGTTCGTAAGGCCAATAGACCTTCCTCGAAGGTTTTGTGGAGTATAATCGATGTTAATGATCCTTTTCCGGATATATGTAGTTCCCGTGCATTCCGGTAACAAGCACCAGGAAGTTACCAGCCTGATCATATCAGGAACGATTTAACATAACCATATTGAACATTCTTGTCGATCCCGATCGCCACCCCTTACTTCCATGAAAAAATGAGGTCGCAAAAGCGTCGCGTGCTAAATATGTGTATGATAAATTCAAATATGTAACTTTTTTTTTTTTTTGGACGTTGGGGGGCAGTGCACTGCTCTCAAGTAGCATCAGGCTAATCCTGTTCATGTAGAACCATCCCGCGGTAAAGCCGTTAGACATAACGTCACGGAGAGGTAACGTGATTGAGTCGACACTACTTCGCATGAGCATTTCTCTGCGCTGCCTTGCAGCATGCATTAATCGCGACATCACAAGAAACGCCATTCACCAACAATGTGTGTCTCTGCTCATTAGGGGAACTTAATTCCTCATGGAAGGCTCCTCTCCAAAAACTCTATGTACAGAGAGCCTTTCGCCGTGAAAAGCAATGAAACATTACGTGTTCTGCGTTTTCCAATTCGGTGAGACAGTGTGGACAGAAAGGATCCTCCTCTCTCCTACGCTTATGTAGATACTCCTTGTAACTGCCGTGTCCCCTCAATATCTGCTTGAGGTGGTAGTTTGGCTCACCGTTCTTCCGCTCCTTCGATTCCGCTATATTCCAAACTAGCATGAAGATCCAGCGCTCTTTCCTCGATTCTTTTCACTGTTCTTGCCGTCTAACCATTGTTCGTGACTTTGCGCTCTTCTTGGCATCTTCAGATGGTCAACGGATTGCCATGCCATACAGATCAACTACTTCACAAGACAGTAGATCTACTGGGATTTTCCGAGATGAAATAAGGATCGCGTCGGACATTGGTCTTATAGCAGTGATACGGTAGGCTGCTAGTATATATATTTTTGGTGGATCATTTTTGATCAGTGCCATACTGATGCTGCACTCAATATTATGGAGCTTGTTACGTCGTATAATAGCTGATGAGTAGCTTTGCCTGGCACCCGATGTTAGGCATAATACGCGTTAGGGCTCCAATAACTTTTCTCTCCCACCACCCTGAAGTGCTCCTTAAAAGTTAGTTTTGAGTCAATGTTTACTCCCAAATATTTCAAGAAAGGCTTTGTGTTAATTTGACTACTGTTTTATTGCTAGCCATCTTCAGCCCCATTTTCGTCAGTCATTCGTTTATTCTTTCTACGGCGTCATTACATAGTGCTTGGAGCAGATTTAGTTTCTTGGCCACTACCACTATGATAATATAATCTGTATTCAAATATGTAATATGATTCCACTCGATTAGGTGAGTTTGACAATTGGTTCGCGTAAGCCGTGAACTTTAAAACTTAGTATATTGTACGTTTATGAAACCCAATTGATCTTATGGTCATTTTAAGTGGTCAGAAGGTCAATTGCCAATTTTAAGAATTTTGCAATGATTTTAGTCAAAATTATGATATTGTGGCGAATGTTGACATCACTATGCTGTTAGTAAATAATCGCAACAACAAAACACAGCAAGTAGCGACACTTATGTACTAGCCAACGAAGAGATATCTCACACATACACATTTAGTCATGAGCCGAAGTAGTTACTCACACATACACACGCACATGGCTAGTAGAAAAGCATAAACTACAAATATACATATATATAGGTGGTAACCAAGCATGAGATACTACTGTTCGCGAAATTACTAGACCTTACGAGAAATGGGTGAACGAAAAAACCGATAGTATAAAAGCAGCGCAGGCTGAGGAATCAGTAATCAGTTTGATTTAAACACGCTATTAGTTTTGAAGTGAAAAATAATTGTGAAGTACTCCCAAAGAAATCTAAATAAAGACCAGTTTGCAATACTGAATATTGGAGTGATTTACTCAACAGTTTAGCGACTTGAACGTTAGCACAAGGTGTATAAATAATCGGAATTCCCCAGAATTTGTTACAATATTTTATAAATTTAACCCCTAGAAACCACATCGAAAAAATTGCTCCATACAAATTGAACTACCCTAATATAAATATATATTATCTCTTAGCAAAGAAGATTTCTTACTGCTAAGCAATATTAACACCTTAGTATTACAAAAACAACAACTATGAAATATTTTAACATTCTCAACAATACAGTTATCATATTGAAGTATGTACTACTAGTTTCTACAAAAATATTTTCCCACAAATCACACAAAAATCAATTAGAATCAGCGCTGCCCTTCGACTACATAGAACCACTAAACTAACTTACATCAAAAAAAAGATAACAAATAGCAAATGCCTCCAAAAAGTAATTGGGAAAACTCGTCTAAACTAAAACTCACTCAAAAATTTCGCGCCTCATCAAAAAAAAAAAAACGAAGACTCATTAAAAACCGTTACATTAAAGGCCATAAAAAACTTAACAAACTTATCAGCAAACCAAAATATTATGTATTGTACTTTTGTTACTTAATTTCTTAATTTTTAAAATTACTTTGCAAAACCAATTTTTTACTTTGTTAAGCAAAATTAGGTTAAGGGTGCGGCTGAAGCTTAACTTACAAAAAGGATTGAAAATGGCGAATTAATTGCGAGCAAGTACCACTTGACCAGCTTTGTGTAAGCTCAACAAGCACACACATGATCTGCTGAGATTATTGTTTGTGTAATTCGTGAAAAAGGCGGCCACCGTGGTGTGATGGTAGCGTGCTCCGCCTACCACACCCTATGCCCTGGGTTCATACCCCGAGCGAAGCAACATCAAAATTTTAGAAATAAGAAGGTTTTTCAATTAGAAGAAAATTTTTCTAAGCGGGGTCGCCCCTCGGCAGTGTTTGGCAAGCGCTCCGGGCGTATTTATGCCATGAAAAGCTCTCAGTGAAAACTCATCTGCCTTGCAGATGCCGTTCGGGGTCGGCATAAAACATGTAGGTCCCGTCCGGCCAATTTGTAGGGAAAAGCAAGAGGAGCACGAAGCAAATTGGAAGAGAAGCTCGGCCTTAGATCTCTTCGGAGGTTATCGCGCCTTACATTTATTTTTTTATTTTTAATTCGTAAAAATCATGGCCTCTGCACAATTCGTGCTGTATGATGTAATACGATTGACCTTTTGCGCTTTTTTGTTTGGAAGTTACAAAACGCGCGCGCAAATGCTGTCGATCACCCTAAAAGACGATTGATGATGTCGATAATTTTAGGTATTTTGAGAAGAATTTGCAGAAATAAGAAATGCGTAGAACAGAAAAGTGCTAACTGAAATTTGGCATAAAAAAAAAATAATAATATTTACAAACTATTTCAAATTTAGGCATGAAATGCAGAAATGATTTTTGCCTGAACAGAGAATATTATTTTTAAAATTGCCGCCTTCTTTTGTTCTTCCAATTATTTATTTTTGTTGGTGAAATTTGAAAACATCATTAATCAAGTCAATCGTTTGCCGCTAGCAAAAGAACTAAAACAAATGCGAATAAATAAGTAAAAATGAAATTATAAAAAAAATAAATGTAAGGTGCGATAACCTCAGAAGAGATTTTAGGCCGAGTTTCTCTTCCAATTTGCGTCGTGCTCCTCTTGATTTTTTCCTACAAATTGGCGGGACGGGACCTACTCGCTTTATGCCGACTACGAGCGGCATCTGCAAGGCAGATTAGTTTCCAGTGAGACCTTTTCATGACAGAAATACACCAGAGTGTTTCCGAAACACTGCCGAGGGGCGACCAATCTTAGAAATTTTTCTTCTAATTGAAAATTTCAACTATCGTAGGAGTACGGGTTCGACTCCCACTCCCGGGAGAAAAGGCTTTGAAGAGATTTACAAGGTATAATCGAAACAGCTGTCGCCTTGTCCGTCCTGATGTCACGTTGTTTAAATTTTTCCCAAATTATTAAATAAAATGAAAAAATTTGTTTTTAAAATTTTGATGTTGCTTTGCCGGGGGCGTGAACCCAGCATCTTCGGTGTGGATGGCGGAGCACGCTACCATCATACCACGGCGGCCGCAAAAAATGAAATTACAATTGAAAAGTAAACTTTAAGGTGAATGTACACCATCAATTCATAACAATAAATGTTCTATTGTTTATTTATTATACCAGGGAGTTTTGGTGCTATGAAGGAATGTGAGAGCTTATTGAGATCTATCATATAAGCATGTATGTGTATCCTCACATCAAAAGAGCAAAGAATTTGTGGCTTCGAAAATTGTTTTGATTTCCTGAAAGGCAGAAGATCGTGACCTGTTGTGTGAGTCTCAGTCGTCTTCTTTTTACAAACTTATATCCCATTCGCAATACTATTTTGAGCTTTAGAAATTTTTCTCGCTTTGGGAGAGCTTTGTAGTAACAAGCTAAAAAATTGAGCCTGAATTTTAAAACTTTCATCAGTGAAGCTATTTTTCAGACACTTTTGTACTAAGTTGGAAATCCCTTAGCTTACAACTGCGTTTTTAACCTTTATTCGTTTTAGATTTTAAACTTAATTGACGCATAAGTTTAAGATATCGTTTAAACTATCAAAAAGTTGAAACTTTTTTAAATATCAAACAAGTGGCAGCCTTGTGAAATGTATCCCCATGCTAACTTCAGTATAAGGTACTATGGCGGATCTATGGTAGGCAGACGGTTTTGGGAAAATTTGGATTGTTGAGTCAGATTTTCGTTTGCGGAGTCATGGCTTTTATTTTTCAATTACTCGCTTTGTCTAAAGTAGCACTTGACGACAAGACTTTTTCCGTTTAGCTTAGAACGTGTTGGAGGGATCATTTCCAATTCTGACTAATCTGGTGGTGTTGCTCAACGTAATTTAACACAGCCGTATCAGTTTTTCGGGGAAATCAAGTTCAAACTAAGCGGTAGGCAGCAAATTTTCGTGCTATGGAAGGCGGCTTTTAAATCGACGACTTTTTGATGGCTGATTTCAGAAGAGCTATCGCAGTTTGCCACGATATTTAAATATCATAGCAGGCAATATCTCTAGGCCGAGATTCTCTAGACATTTGTAACCAGGTCACCGTTTTCTATGGGAATTCACTCCAGGGCTGAAACCTTCTTCATTTCGCGGAACTTGATGGTTAAATTATGCACTATGCTTAGTAGCTCAAGCTCTTCATACTCACGTCATTCTGCGCCTACTTTTTTGCACTTGAAACATGACACGCTTCCTTCTTTAACCAAAGGCAGCTACACTGAAAGAAATGGTGCTAGTAAAATCAACAAATCGGTTCTGTTATTCTTGACTTAACGGAGATTCGGTGAAATTGGTCGAATTACGGTTAATTCGACCGAGTTCTTTGTAAAATGAACAAACTAGTTTAGTCATTTCAACAGAAGAGAAATTGTCGCTCTTAAGTTAACAAAATTCTGTAAAATTGACAGATTCCTGGTCAATCTAACTGAATTTTCTGTTAACACAACTGATCTCACTGGTCATTTCAACAGCGATCAACAGTCAATACATGAGCAAATTTCAAAGAGAATTTTACGCTCACTGCGCTCTCTACTTTATATTTATGAGATGGTGCCATTTGTTTAAAAAAAATACCAAAATAAGAAAACCACCAAATCGAAAAAACACACAAAATAGGAAAACAACAAAAAACTAGTTTTTCAGTTATCAATACAAAACGAAAAACCCTTTTTTGAATTTACTGTGGAAAAAATTATGAGATACCAGGACACCTATTTATCGGGTACAATTTTGCAACTTCTCGTCCAAGCGAAATACAAAATTGCGCCCTCTTTGTTGCAAAAGTTTTGTTTGAACGAACAGCATTTTTCCGAAGTTAGCAACATTTTGTTCAAGTTTTTACGAATTTTCACTCACGTGAACGAATTTAATAAGATAATAAAAAACATCCTTTTTTAATGTTGATGTTTCCAACAACATAAAAGTTTGAGTTGTTTTGGAATCGTTTCAACTTAAAGTGTTACGAAAATTAAACTTGCCGAATTACATGTAAAGTTACTCCAGTGGTGAATTACCTTCTAGCGATTTGATTCTTTACTTTTCTAAAACTTACAAGTCCTCATATTTAAAATGTTATGTCAAACATTTATACTACAAATTCGAAAAAATCAAGTGTGGCAACTACATGCGAGAGAAGAAATTGAGAATAAGCTGAGCTGTAACTGAAAGAATTGAGAACTAGTTTTGTGACTACTATTTTCATTTCTATTTGCAAAACGAAGTTCAAAACTATAAATTAAATATTATAAAATATAAAATTTGGTGAAAGTGCGTTTAATAATACAAAATAATAAAGTGAATAATGTTTAATGTGTGCTGGCATATTTGATGTAAGCCCAATTAACGTTCGGTTAGTAAGTGATGGTAGCGTGCTCTGCCTGCCACACTATATGCCCTGGGTTCGCACCCCGGGCAAAGCAACATCAAAATTTTAGAAGTAAGGTTTTTGAATTAGAAGACGATTTTTCTAAGCGGGGTAGCCCCTCGGCAGTGTTTGGCAAGCGCTCCGAGTGTATTTCTGCCATGAAAAGCTCTCAGTGAAAACTCATCTGCCCCGCAGTTGCCGTTCGGAGTAGGCATAAAACACGTAGGTCCCGTCCGACCAATGTAGGGAAAATCAAGAGGAGCACGACGCAAATTGGAAGAGAAGCTCGGCCTTAGATCTCTTCGGAGGTTATCACGCGTTACATTTATTTATTTATGTGGCAACATAGGTACTTTCGTACAAAGCTGTCGCAAAAACTTTTTATGTTCATTTGACTACTAAAACAGTTAATTGCGAATCAACGATTTGTGCGCAGTTGATTCAACATCTTGTTGCGATGGATAAAAATTAACAGAAAATTCGGTTGAATTGACCCGTATTTCGGTTGATTTTACCAGTCTTTTTCTTTCAGTGTATCACAAACTACTATCGTTGTATTCGATCTCAGCATGGATATACAGCGTACTTTTTCCACGGTTCCTTACCTACGCAAATAATTCAATTCCAATATTTTTTCCAGCGTAAGCTCGAAGTGCTCTCAGAGATTTGAGGCAATTTAGTCATCCGACTCTATGTAGCGACCTTAAATCGTGCAGACATCTTAAACACTGTAGACATGCCGTCCGAGTGTCAAAACAACGTCCGAATAATCCGACGATCATGGTTGTGTGTTTTTCAATCGGAATAGCGATTTAGGTAGATGGACCTTTTTATTTTATACGTAGAGCTGGATACGAGCTGTGGACCTGCACCGGCAAAATCTATTAAAAAATGTATGGAATTGATATTTTTATTTGTTTGAAAAAAAAAAAAAAAACACTTTACCCACACAAAATTTCCCTCTACTCAAAATGTCTCTTTGCAACCGTCACTGATAGCAGAGCTATGGAGGCAGTACATTACACGTAAATCAAACTATTCAATATCGTTTACGATATTTTCGCAAGAAAAATAGAACAGAACATATGAATATGATGCTGCAATAGTGCTGATATGATTCGTAAGGTAGTCCTGAAATAATGCTAATATACATAGTTGCAAACTGATTCCGAAAAAAAAGCCGAAAATGTACGAAAACTGTTCGGAAATGGTGTCAGCGCCGTAGCGATCCCGAAATCTGTGCAGAAGACAACTTCAAAATTATACCGAAGAAGATCACAAATTATTCTTAAAGAACAATTTTCGAAATAGTCACGAAACTGTCTCGAAAAGGTTCAAAAATGATACCGAAACTGTTTTAAAACCATTTAGAAATGATTCTTATCGGTGAGAACCCCACTTAGCCTTTTTTATTCAAATATGACGTTAATGGGTTACGACCGCTCAATTATTCAAATGAAATTTATTTTTCGAATACAAAAGCAACAATTTTTTGTGCACGGTTAAAAGTTCGAGCTTAAATTTGAAACTTTTGTGCTATATATAGGACCAAAACAAATTTGGTTTTAAGTATAGAATATAACGGTCTTCTTAAAAATGAGTGCACCAAACTGGGTTGCAATTTGAAACTAAAGAGATCTACACTTTCAGTTATAAAAAAAAAGAAGAAAAATTTTGAGGCATGGGGCGTGCTTCGAACCGACGTGCTATAGGCTGCAGTATTGTGCTCTACCCACTGAGCTTTTATATCTACATATGTAGCCAGATATGAGCACACCTCATATGTATAACAAAATGTTTCGAAAAGGAATGCATGTCTTGCAGTTCTTTGAACAAATAAATTATTTTTTTATACTCAGATGAGCAGAGCTCACAGAGTATATTAATGTTGTTCTCATAAAGGTACCCCGTAACGGCGTAAACTAATTGGCGAAAAAAGAAATTAATTTCGCCTCGTCCGTCCGTCCGTCCGTAACATGATAACTTGAGTAAACTTTGAGGTATCTTAATGAAATTTGGTATGTGAGTTCCTGGGCACTCATCTCAGGTCGCTATTTAAAATGTACGAAAACGGACTATAACCACGTCCACTTTTTCGACATCGAAAATTTCGAAAAACCGAAAACGTGCGATAATTTATTACCAAAGACGGATAAAGCGATGAAACTTGGTAGATAGGTTGACCTTATGGCGCAGAATAGAAAATTAGTAAAACTTTGTGCAATGGGCGTGGCACCGCCTTCTTTTAAAAGAAGGTAATTTATAGCGTTTTCTTTTCTGGCTGAAGTGCTACGCTTTTTGTACGCCGCGCAAGAGTTGTTGTTCTATTCTAAAAAACAGGCAACGCCTTTACGGGGTATTTCGTTCTTTTGTGAAAATTGTTGCCTTCTCGCAACGCAAAAGCGATACACTTTTACCCTGTATAAAATGGCGGTGTGGCAGTGCAACTCTGTGAAACTCTCAATCCGCTCTTAAGATCCACATATACTCTGTTAAGATGAGTGCACAAACCACTTACCCAGATTGCGCACTAACGAGTTCAAAATATCTTCGTTCTGCGCAACTACGTCACAGTTGACTGTTTGAGCGAATGAAAGAAAGAGAGAAAAAAACAAAAGCTAAAGGAAAATGACGTAAGAATTGCCCATAAAAAAGAGCTGATCTAATTTTTACATGCGCAATGCGCCCACTCCCTTTTAAAGCACTGATTACCACCTTTCATTTGATATCAATACCGTACAAACACATTCCAGGGTTACCGCAGCTTCATTTCTTTTTTGCATTTTTTAAACACTATGGTTTTGTTCTACTTTAATATTTTTGAAACGTTTTAGGTTTCGTTTTAAAAGCATTTTAAGATTACAGACTTATTGTTCAAATAAATTTTATATTGAAACTGAATAAAATTAAAAGATAAGTAAATTGAAACATGTTAAATTGGACAAAAGTTTTAAAACTGCTTAAACCGATGAATGGCTTGATATATAATCTGAAGGATTCCACATTGGAATTCGAGCCCGAGAACCAAATAATAATTTTACTGATACTTAAAAAAAAACCAATTACTAATGCTGAAATTTCGAACCGTGTAGTGAGTCAGATGTTTACTGCTAGAAGTACAAGCAAAAACTGTGCCCGTGTTTCGTTTTACAGTCAGTGACTGAAACCCGCTTGCACTCGAATTGGATCTAACGAGTATAATTTGTCATTCATCCGATCCACCGATCCAAAGCTGTTGTGTTTTAAAAATCGGTTTCAATCACGGATCGTAGAACGTAATATGGGTCCTGATTCACTGCTCGATTTGCTGAACTCTGCCTCAGTCGCAAAATCTCAGAATTTATACCGGTATACATAATTTCAAGAACACAGGTTAAACCGGAATATTTTAGAAATTTTTAAGTTTCATTGTGAAAAAGTATGGGTATGGTCACCACAGCATGTCACCACAGCATTACACATATGTTGATCTCATCCATACTACATTTGCGCTTATGCCAATGCCACACCCGTTAAGCAGATTACGTATGTACGTACACATGAAAGTAAAGAGATTATTTGGACTTTAAAATACCTAGTTTCATAATGTGTAAAGTTAAATTTAGATTGGTAATTAATTTTCAAAATTCAAGAATGAAAAAATTTAATGTTAAATATGTACCTAAAGGTGGTTAAATTGTATGAATAAATATTAACTGGTACATGGAAGGTACAGTCTTCCCTATTATTGCATACGCTACTAGAGGCCTAGAGATGTGCAGTTTCAGCTTCCTTCCTGTAACTCACTCATGAGTAGTCCATAGTAAAGGAGCAACACGCATATTTTGTGAAACTTACCCGCCTCTGAGATAGCAGAATAACCAGTAGCATGACTGGCCTCTGACACATCGCTCATGGAACCCAGCCATTTGAGTGTCTCTGTCGATGAAGTGCTCTCTGAGCTGTTATTATGATGCTGCTGTTTGCCACTACTGCTATTGCCCGTACCTGCCGTGTCACGACCAAGCGTGGAGAGCAACAATGGTGTGGGTGAGGATGCCATTGAAGCGCAAGACACTGACGATAAATCATTCTGTGACCAATGGTGGGAGGATTGACGTAATAGCATTTCACTTTCTTGGCGTAATCTGAAAATAAAGAATACAATTTTTATTTTAACTATTATATTTAAGGAAAATAATTAGTAACAAAATACGGAACATATAGTTTATAATGAATTTCAATCTTGGATATAATTAAGCACAACTTAGTAAATTAGTTAAGGTTTTAAAATATAATGATATGGAAATGAAACTAAATACCCGTTATTATTAAATATACATATAGGTATATATACCGGAACGTTTACAACACTCAACTATAATGGGAACTAAAAATGTTAAATTTCGATGTAAGGCAAAAAACATTTTAAGCGCCCAAGCTCATTGCCTTAGCATCCACAGCGTTAGCAAATTGAATTTTAATTTTCTTAATTTTATTTTGTGCTACTATACTTTTTAGTTAGAAAAAAACCAGATTCGACTCTGAGAACTGCTTCCATATAATTATATTGATATTCGCCCCAAGGCCTAGGCAATCAAAATAATCGAAAGTTATATGCGCTAGCATATTTTTACTATATAATTTCTATAGAACATTGTTTAAAGAGAGTATCACAACTCCAACTGAAATATATGTATATATCGATCATTCAAGATCGATGAAAAATCACGCAACTAGTTCGACATCCCAGCAAAAGTCTAGTGACCGAAAATGTCGGCTAACAACAAAGAGTCCCTCCTTGTCCCCCAAATAAGTTGTACGAACAGTACAGCCCTTATATGTGTGAACAGTAGCAATCACATAAATAGGTACGATACAAAATGGAATTGTGACAAAAGTTCCCAATGCCCTTAAAATTGTCCCTTAAGATTTTACGCGTTTTATTGTTACAGATCGTCACAGGAACTAGGCGGTTAGCAGTTAGCAGTTTAGCAGTCAGGCTGTTATTCCTCATGACTAAGTGTTGCATGCTTTTCTGCGCCCTTGATACTGTTTTAGATATTTTTGGCGATTGGAATTCTAGCGTTAGCGAAAGCTGGAAGATAAGGGATGGTGCGATAGAGGATGTCGCGCTGCAGCCAATAAAAAGGAGGCAGTCTACAGACGCACTGAGATTGACTGTAACGGGAACAATGTGTTAGTACTATAGAAAGTTGTAGAAGGAAAATCCTGGAAGATTCTAGCCAACAGGCATAAACCGACTTATGTTGTTTTGTTGATTTTCCGGCATAAACCCAGATTTAGCCAAAAAACTCGTCGGAAGACGGATGATTTCAATTTCATTGAGCATTTCTATAGAAAGCGGCGACCTGGTAACCCATGGCTGGAGAGTGCTTATATTATGGAGGGAATACTTTCTCCTCATTGATATAAATTTGTAGTAAAATTAAAATCGTCAAGTGTTAGATAAATTTTAATTGAAAACTTAATAACAGAAAAACGCGCATCTTTTAATTACTTTTTTGATTTTTATATAAATATGTTAGCAATTTTATCCGGCAAAAAATCTGTCTACCCTGTAGGGAAAATCTCTAATTCAAAACTAGTGCGTCTCTAGTGCATTCAGAAACACTACTTGATCGCCATCCACATGCCTTCAACTGGTGAATTTAACATGAGGATGGTCCTAGGCGGTCATCTGCTGCATTACCCTCTCACTAGCCCTGAACCAGATAAAATTTTCCACTTTAGGGTTAGCGTAAAAATTACTAGCTTGGATCTAGTTCTTTTCTTCATACTAGTTCGTTGGCTTCGCCTGCTGTACGCCGCGCAAGGGTGGTTGTTCTATTCTAAAAAACAGGCAACGCCTTTACGTGGTATTTCGTTCTTTTGTGAAAATTGTTGCCTACTCGCAACGCAAAAGCGTTACACTTTTACCCTGTATAAAATGGCGGTGTGACAGTGCAACTCTGTGAAACTCTCAATTCGCTCTTGAGTTCCACATATACTCTGTTAATATGAGTGCACAAATCACCTTCGTTCTGCGCATCCACGTCACAGTTGACTATTTGAGCGAATGAAATAAAGGGCGAAAAAAACAAGAGCTAAAGGAAAATGACGGAAGAATTGCCCATAAAAAAGAGATGATCTAATGTTTACATGCGCAATGCGCAATCTTCTTGTGTGATTTGTGATATGAGTGAATATGGTGAGATGAAATGTTCTTTGTATGCACTATAAAGCTGGAGACATTGGTGCTTTATCGGTAACCGTATCGGTAACCTTATAACAGCTGATTCGACCAATCTTATGAGAATCAATGCAATCGATTATTGGTGCCGCTAAGGTCGTAACCGTATCGTAGGCAACCAATTGGGTTTGGTTTCCGTCGTAACGATAAACAGCTGATTACGTTAGGGATACGGATACAGCGATACGACATACGGCACCAATGACTCCGGCTTAAATGTTGACAATTTTCTGGGGCAGGAGTAAGACTATTAAGGCTTTACCATTTACTTAGGCAACAATTTATTTCAGAAAAGAAAACGCTATTAATTAAATGTAGCTTACTTTTTTTTTACAAACGCATTCTGGGAAAAAGATTTGTTTTGCATAAATCAAAATATGCAAAGCCGGTATAAATGGTGTAGTAGCTTTTGGCATAAGGTAATGTGTAATTAACCCTTCTGTTAAGTTAAGGTCATTTGATAACCTTTCTTGTTTTTTTGTTTTTCTGATATCTTTTGGAATTTCCTTTCACGACTTTGTGTGTTAAGCAAAATTGCTTCTAAAAAGTAAGATTTAGCTTAATCCAATATCCGATAATAAAAAAACTTACGTGGGTGAACCCTAAGGCCATTCCGTGACAAGAGCTGTTGTTCTGAACATAAAAAGAACTAATCGTGTATAAAATAATAAACAATGATAATAATTGGATACCATAGATCTATTAGAACATTTGGGCGAAATTTTCTGCTTTCAATTAGAGATATGAGGCTAGTTTACTTCCTTTATATTAGGTCATTTGAATGTTTGTCCGCTTTTCATACAAATCTTGCATGCGATTTTTAAGTAACTTCTCATTGAGCTACAAACGTGAAACTTTACACATAGGTTAGAACACCGTGACAAAAAATCCGTTAGGTGGCGCACGGATCGAAATAATTAGATAAGAATTTGAAAATTTTCAAACCAGCTTTTAAGTAACTTCTCGATGAGCCAGAGACTTGAAATTTCCAACTTTATGATTCGCTAGGGGGCGCACGGGATGAGATATTTAGAAAAATCGTACGAAACGGAGAGAATTTTGGGATTGATTTTTATGTAAGTTCTCATTGAGCTACAACTGTAAAACTTCACAGATAGGATAAGGCGCCGAGAAAATTCAAGAAAAGGAGAATATAATTCCGTTAGGTGGCGCACGGATCGAAATATTTAGATAAGAATTTTTAGATAAGAATTTGGAAATTTGGTGTTTTGAGTTTGATTTTAAAGTAACTTCTCATTGAGCTACAATCATGAAACCTCAGAGACAGGTTAAGATACCGTGACAAAGGAAAAAAAAGGAGAAAACAATTCCGTTAGGTGGCGCACGGATTGAAAAAATTAGATAATTATTTGGAAATTTGAAACCGGGTTTTAAGTAACTTCTCGATGAGCTAGAGGCTAAAATTTTAGAGCTTAATTCAGAGGTCGATGACAGCCGATGACACAATACAAAAAGTTTCGCTAGGGGCGCACGGACTGAGATATTTAGAAAAATCAAATGGAACGGAGGGAATTCTGGGATTGATTTTTATGTAAGTTCTCATTGAGCTACAAGCGTAAAATGTAACCGGAAAAATGTAAGAAAAGAAGAAAAAAAAAAAATAAAAACAATTTTAAGCACTTGCTATATATAAGTGGACAAAAATCAGCGAGAAATTAATGATATAAAGAAATATTCTTGCTAAACTTTGATTTTTAAATTTTGACATAGAAATTGCAAAAATATTTATGAGAAGTAAAAATATAAAGGTGGAGCGCAATTGATTGACTAATAACATCTCCTTTCCTACCAACTTTCCAATCCAAGTAATGTGCGCTCCACTTTTATATTTTTACTTCTCATAAATATTTTTGCAATTCCTATGTCAAAATTTAAAAATCAAAGTTTAGCAAGAATATGTCTATATATCATTAATTTCTCGCTGATCTTTGTTCAATTATATAAAGGAAGTGCTTAAAATTATTTTATTTTATTTTTATTTTCCTCAAGATTTATTGATACCTATATTGTCTATGCCGATTTCAAATGATAACTGCTTAAAGAGTGATATTATATTACGGAAAGCTTTTTACTACAGAATACAATCGGAACGTATGCCAGATCACTTCCGAAAGGTGATCCCACTTAAAAAACTTTTTTTTGTAATGTGTTTTGTTGTTAATTCTCCTATTAGCGGAACTAAGGACCTTCGGTATGGTAAGCCAGCATCCTTCGTATATACCATGTCTGCCATATCGCAAAAATACCGATATATAATCAATTAAACCAATAAATCTTAACAACTGCATCAAGAATTATCAAAATTTTTACCGATAAGCATTAAAAGTAACTACAAGAAATACTTATGTGAACCATAATATTCCACAATATTGTATTGAGCATAGAAATTCAGCATGTATCGTAAGAGTGCATATTAGGGATATGACTTTTTTTAAATAAAAAATACATATTACTAGAGGATGAGAAATCGTGAACAAACAACAAAAATAATGTTCTCACAAATATTTATTGCAAAATCCTTACGCAGGGAACGGCATTTGTACACTGAGAAATAATACTTTACGTTTCACTTCATATTCCATCATTTATTCAAATATTTAATTAACCTTAAAACATTACTGTGTGCCCTGTGTAAGCAAATTAATTAAAATATTGTGAATTTAAAGAAATAAACTTTAAATTTAAAGTACGAGGCGTTTTGGACACATAAACTATATCCCCAACTACCTTTATCGCTCGCTCCGCGCAGATATCACTACGCTGTTGGTTAATAATGGCGGATTCCTCTTTCACCCAGTGTTTTAGAAAACTTGTGTGTGCTTTTTTATACTTAACGAGCGATTGTTCCAATAATGCAAAATTATCTTCATGAAATCGGTGGTCAGAGAACCACCATGTACCATGTACCGCATATAAATCTGCAAGCTGGAAGTAATAGATCCTTAAAATTCGGCATGAGAATAAAAGATAAAATGGCAAGTATTGCCCTCGAATTCCATCGAGCGTTACTTAATGGCGGCAAGGGTTTGAATTGTATATAAGGAAACTCATTGTTTTTCTCGTAATACCTGAAGGCTTTTCCCAGCTCAAACAAATATTGCATATCGTCACGCCATTCAATATTCTCTACCTGTAACCGCTTATTATTTTATTTAAAGCTGTTTTTCAGATAGTCGTAGTCAACTATTAGATTCGAAACAAAATCGTACGCAATATTTGGAGAAGATGTTTTGCCATTTAATAATTCATCCATTGCATGTGTTAATATAAGATCAAGAACATGGTGCTGACAGCCAATGTATTGTGGCTGAGGTAAGGAAATACTGTTGAAATAAGTTTGCAATAGACTAACAACGCCATTTCGTAGTCCGGTGTTAACGTTTGTAGTATCAGAAACTAACATTTTTATCGATTTAAATAAGTCATATTTGTGTAAAGTATCTTCAATTCCATTATAAATAGTCGATGCTTTTCCGTTTTCAAGTTCTAGGACAGCCAACTTTACTTCTCTGTTTTCATTTTTAAGAACTATGACCTGAACTTCCTTTTTTCCAAACCTTTTACCATCGAAATGGAGGAGTATTATCTAGTACCTCTGCTGATCTTATGAAAGCTTTGTAAATTCGAAATTGCGAAGATCTAGGTATTTCAACTCCCGATTCTGCCAGTTTTTTGCAATTTTTTGTTGCTTTTCTTGTACTTACGTTGGCTTTTTTTACTAAAACAACGCCTGCAGTTGTAGATGATTTTTTTGACATTTTTTCAGGCTGATCGTAGTAGTCGCACTCGCTAGCCTCTTGATATTCAGTATATGTTGAAATTACTGACTCTGATCTACCTACTGAACACTCATCATCACAAGGTTGCTGTTGCTGCACCCGCTTAATTTTAGAGGGATGTACTCTAGTTTTTTTTATTTGTAGTGTATCCTACTTCTCCATTAGACCTTTTTTGTATTTGGTATAAGTCTTTGTCTTCCTTGCTTAGCCACTCGCCTTTCTCATTTGTAATGTCAAACGCTTTTCCAAACTCTGTCAAAATATTTCTACAATTCGGATACTTCAAAAACTTGCGGTAGTGCCCAAGAAGCTTCACAGTTTTCCGTTCCACCGAAGATTTTGCCATTGCTGGAAAATTGAGTTTGTTTCACAAATCGATTAATTCTTTTGAAATTGTTTTAAATCTATTTTTAGAAGATGTTTCGGTGTTGACCAAAGCATTATATCTCCCGACAATAACCGCCTCTTTGGGAATCTTACATAGCTCAAACTAACTTTTTTCAATATTTGGTATTTGTCGCCGCTTCGTTTTGCTTTTTTCAAATGTAATCAAATTTTTTTCCTATTTTTGGCGTTTTTCTTTACATTGTTATCACTCTTTTTAAAAGACATTTTCTAAACAAAATAAAAAGCGTGAAGTTATTGATTCAAGCTCAAGATACATGCAAAACATTCAATGGACTCCCTGCGTGACGTTTTTAGAAAAATAAGGGAAATTATTATCATAACCCGTCTTTATTAATCAAAACTCATTGCATGATGCCATGTATATATATTTTTTCCCCAAAAAAATTTTAAGTCATATGCCTAGTGCATACACATGTTTATAAACCTAAAATTTTTCTATAACCCTAAGAATAATCGATAAAATTTAAAAAAGCCCTAAAAACAACATCTGAGATTATAAACTTTTAAACCGATATATATTGAAAACATAGGACTGGTCATCTCGTGACCTTAACAACACATGTGTAAGTTTTTCTGAACGTAACAGAGGGGTTAATAAAAACAAAACATAAAGTACGCTGACAAAGAAACCAGTCTGGGCGAGTCTCAATGATTTGCTATTGACTTATAATAATATTATTTGTCTCTTGTTATTATAACTTTATTATTTTGCTTTAATTATAAGATTTATTTTACTAGCTCTTGTTCAGCTTATATGAATATTTAATAAACAAGCAATTAGTGCTAAGTGCTAGCGCAAACGATAAGCACAAAAAAGTTGTTAAATAGAAAATTTTATTAATTTTCTGATACGACGGAAGTAAAAGAACAACATGTGTTGCGACACCTTACTAGACTTCAATATTTGTAACGAATATTAGCAACACTAAGGGGTACTGTCATCTCTAAGCCGATGCTAAACAGTGACTTGTATGCACATCAATAATTCAATCATTATGTCTACACATATGTACGTACACGCAGCTGAGAAGCAACGCACACACACATGCAGGTATCTTATCTGAGATGCTCCAAAATGTATGCCATTATAATTGTGGATGTGTCACTCACAAATACACGCGCATATGAGAAGTTAGACACGTGCATCTGTAGTTATAATTATATGGCAGTAACTAAGTAAATTCTGGAAGCGCCTTGAAGATGCAACGAGGAAATCACACAGAATAAAAGCAGCAACAGTAGAGGCGCGACAATCAGTTTGGTTCAAGCAAGCTATTGGTTGCAAAGTATAAGTGTTATTGTGAAGTACTTTAATAAAGGCCATTTTTGCATTATTCAATATTGGAGTAATTTATTCAACAGTTTAGCGATTCGAACGTTAGAAGAGAATTTAGGATAAGCGGAATTGCAGTAAATTCGTTACAATATGTTAATTTCATTTGCAATTTTTATGCAAAGGGTCATGGCCTAGTCTACTGGCTCTACATATAAATATATTAGAAAAGCAAAAGAAAAAAGTTGAAGACGCGATATAGCTCCAAGAAGATTAAGGCCAAGCTTCCCTTTCAATTAATGTCTTTAGTTTTGTATGTTTTTACTTTTTTCTACAAACTGGCGGGACCGGACCTATTATTATTATTACTAGGCTTGGAAGCACTGCGAACTTTGTGCAGATCTATTGTGCATGACCTTTCTTCCTTTTTATCTGGAGGCTTTTGATGTATCTAAGTACCTCTACAGGCTTTTTACTCCATATCACATAGGGATTAAGAGTACATTTTTCGCAACAAATCGATAGCTTTTCGATAAATTTTTGGTTCCGTAAATGATGCATATGATAACCGGATAAATTTTCTATAAAAAAACCTTTAAATCGTCAGTTAAATATCGATAGCTCATTGTCAACATTTATTGTCACACTACAACAAACTGATAGTATGCCCATAACCCGCCGATAACATACCAATAACACTTCGATAATAAACCATTAGCACTTCGATAACAACATGCCAAATTAGTAAGGAGGGACGCACTCTCATTAGAGAAACACGTGTCACTCTAGCTCAACTTTGATCTGGGTACTGTAACAGGTTATACTCTTAATTATTCAGAATCAACCCCGACATACAAAATATATGTCCTGCTTGCAATGTGTCCCCACATGACACCAACCATCTTTTCAATTGTATTGTCGAAGCAACGCCTCTAACACCCCTCTCATTATGGTCCACCCTGGTGAAACAGCAAGTTTCCTTGGACTTCCGTTAGAGGACATTGATGAGAATTTGTGATTGGTCGCAAATATTGGATGTTGCGAAGCACTGCTACAACAACAACATTCTCCTTCTCGCTGTCTTTCCATTTTTTCTATTCTCTTTTTCTTTGTTTTCTTTTTCTGCCCAAAATTGAATACGGTTGGCTTAATTTACAATGAAAATTAATAACACGTCTTAGTTGACACCTTAACACTCGAATAATGTCTTTGTAATGCACCATTTTACGCCCACTCAGCCGCAAGCTTTATTATTGAAATCCGAATACGATAATTAACATGAGGCAAGTCATTGATTAATATATCGATAAATATGTGTAAATATGTGTGACAACATAGCAGGTATGTCCATGTGATAGGTTTTGTGTACTAAATATATCTAACAATCAGTGTAGTTACATTAGGGTAGGTCTTATGAGGATGATATATTTTTCCTGATCGTTGCAAAAACGAAAGTCGATTCATGGTATAAAAATAGAAAAATAAAAAAAAGAAAAAAACTCTGTTTACATATGTGTTCCAGTTACCACTAGACAAAAATATATCATAAAAAGACACACCCTAATGCGCATTTGAGTGTGAATAAAAAAGTTTTCTTTTGGTATAGTGGAAACATTGTTCAGGATATCGGAAAAGATAGCCTGTAAGAATTTTAGCTTTCTGTTTCAATCGCCTCATCGCGATTTAAGTTTTACCATAAAAATCTTAGGGAAGTCACATACATTTTGAGGTTAAGCTGTTACCCCGAATAATTAATAAAAGAGTCAAATTAGTCATATTCACTTCATTAGTGCTACAAAATTAGTACAGTAAGATATTAAGATCTTTTTTAGTACAAAGTTAAATAAAAATATTTGACTATTACATAGCGTGGACCCATGAAAAAAAAATTAAACAAAGATAAGGTAAGAAAATAACAATGTTAAAATAAATATCAAACTTATGAAAAAACAAGAAATAAAATTGCACTTAAAAAACTACTCTGACTAGTAGATGGTTTTTCTCCTAAGGATCATTTAGAAAATAAGCAAAGATATATACTTTAAGGTTGCTTTTGTTAAATATGTTTCTTAAACTCGCAGGGATTGCATTCCAAATACGAATAGCGTTGACGTAAATATCCCGGCTGAGGCCAATGAGTTAAAGTGAGGGACAATACATTCACTCAGTCGAGGTGATCTGGTAAAGCTTAACTTTTCAAAGATATAGCTAGGCATTTTATTAGTAATCAATTTGTAAAGAAAAAAATGTAGTTTTTGGCCTTAAGGTACTCTAAAACTTTACAGCCCAAGAGGCTGTTCCTCCATGTGATTAAAATTTGAAAGACCATAGACATAACGCGTCACGTTATTGAATAACACGCTGATATTATGTGAGGTATTGGCATCAAGTTTTCTATATACAACTTCGGCATATGTTATGAAATCCAGATCTACGAAGATTTCTTAAAGTAGCAAACACCTTGCCTGTAACAGAGATTATGTGGTCTGTAAAGGTTAGTGTTGAATTTATCAGAAACCTAGGTTAACGTTTGGCAACACATACGACTTCCTACAATTTAAATGTAAGCCATTGGCAATTGCCCAGTTGTATATGGCTAACAGGTCTAGGTTTAGGGTGTCACATAGGCGATAGGCTTGCTTAATGGGGTCAGAGAGATGGATTTAAATAGTATATCATCAGCATATGCATGAAGACGCGAATGTTGGCAAACTCGAAAGACATCATTTATAAAAGTACTGAAGAGCAGAGGACCATGAATAGATCCTTGTGGCATTCCCCTTTAACAGCTTTAAGTTGTGATACTTCAGATCCGATCCTGACAAGTTGACACCTATCTGATAGATAAGCTTCCATAAGTTTTAAACAACTTGCAAAAAAGCTTTTCGAACCTTTTTTCTAGAACGTTCAATTTCCTACAAAAATATGTATAATTATTAATTTTGGGTAGTAAGGGTTGGAGCTCTGGTACACTTTTTATAAAAACTTAAAAAATTCGCGAAGAGGCACCTCCAATTTTAAAGATAAAACGTTGAAATGTTTACATGTTCTGAACAATGCATGAACAAAAAAAAAAAAAACAAAAAAAAAAAAAACCACATACCCGGACTTGGCATGACGTAGCCCAGGATTATTTTTTATAAGCGCGACCGAATGCCGCTTATGCAGAAAGGTGTTCTACGCAGAATTACTGTGCATCGCGCGATTTTTTATTCCAAATTTTCTACTTTTTTTGTAAAATAAATAAATAGAGTTGAATGAAAAAGGTCCATTTTCCTCGTTGGTACTATTTAAAAATTTTTCATTCGTTGGAACAATTTAAAGCATCTGGTACCAACAAGCAAGCAGTGAATTAGATAAAATGGCTGTATGCTTGTGTTCTTGGAAAGTAAACAAATAAATCATTAAATTTTACAACAATACGCAAATTTAAACAAATGAAAATAGCTGATTGTGGTTTTATAATTATTATAAAGTGTACTTATGTATAAAATTCTTGTGAAAGTGTTCGTATGTAGATAAAAAGTGATAGTTATACCATGGTAACTTTAACTACCAATTACTAGCAAATTGGTAATAACAATTAAAAATTGCTTACTGATTCTCGTTGGGGAACTCCCTGAGAACCTATGTGCAAAATTTCAAAGTTCAACCCCCTTTGGTTTACGAATAAAACCAATTGTTCCCTTAATGTATAGCCGACCCATAGAAACTGCTAGAAGAACATCAAAGTTTGATGAAATTGTATTTTTAAGAAAATAAAATAACTCCCACCAAAAATGAAATAACTCCCAATGCCTGAATTACAAACAATGAAGTAAGTCCCAATAAAAATGAAATAACTCCCAATCTCAAAAAATTATGAAATAACTCCCAAAGAAATTTTATTGGGGATTATTTCATTTGGGAGTCATTTTATTATGAAATAATTACCAGCAAAAATTATGAAATAAGTCCCAATGAATTGGGAGATATTTCATAATGAAATAAGTCCCAATTTGTATGGAAAATATTTGGGTGTTATTTCATTTTTTTGTTGGGAGTTATTGCATTTGGGAGTTATTTCACTGCATCGATATTTATTCTAATATTTCATAGAAGATGTCGTGAAAAAATCATTTAGATCGGAGCTATATATAATATATATCGCATACAACCGATCGTTCAGATAGAAAGATTTTTGGCCATTTCTCCCTTAGTTTCCAATATAAAAACGTTTAACTTGGTGATATATATTCGAATATATCATAGAAGATTTCCTGTAAAAATTATTTCGATCGGAGCTATATATAATATATATCCCATAAAACCGATCGTTCAGATAAGGGGTTTTTTTGCCATTTTTTATTATATATTTATCTTAAAAATCGCTTAGGTATGTACATATGTTCACTAAATATTTCTTATCTTATACATCCGATTATTTGGAGATTACGAACGGGATAAGTTTATTGTTCAGCCCCATTCATGAAAGGTATGAAGTCTTCGGCACAGTCCCGTCCTTACTTGTGTTTTTTTTTTTTTTTGTTTAACTGTCTGGTTGTTCAGTCAGTAAGTAATGCTAGTTACTCGGTATTTAATATATACATATATGCATAAGGGATGTCCTTCTACGCAGAAGGGTGTACTACGCAGAAGGACATCACCGTGGCGGTAGCCACGGTTATACCACACACTCGGACTTGGCATGGCGTAGCCCAGGGTTATTTTTTATAAGCGCGGCCGAAGGCCGCTTATGCAGAAAGTGTTCTACGCAGAATTACTGTGCATCGCGCTATTTTTTATTCCAAATTTTATATTTTTTGTAAAATAAATAAATAGAGTTGAATGAAAAAGGTTCATTTTCCTCGTTGGTACTATTTAAAAAGTGTTTCATTCGTTGCAACAATTTAAAGCATCGATTTTTTTAAATAAATTACGTTTACTTCGACGACGCTATTCAAGTTTTCTTGTAATTGTAACTTTTACATATGTTTGCTGTATTTTTCAAATCTCATTGTAACTGATTATATAGTATAAAGATACCATTTCAAATTTTGATTTGGGATTTATTTCATTTTTTTGGGACTTATTTCATTTGGGAGTTATTTCATTTTTTGTTGGGACTTGTGGTTTCATTATGAAATAACTGGCAAATATTGGGAGTTATTTCATTTCCTTCTTTGGGAGTTATTTCATTTATTAAAGTTGGGAGTTATTTCATTTTTATTGGGACTTATTTCATTGGGAGTTATTTCGTGGGAGTTATTTCATTTGGTAGTTATTTAACTGCGCCATAAATATCACCAAGTTTTACTTTTTAATATTAGAGATTAAGGGAGAAATTGCCAAAAATATTTCTATCTGAACGATCGGTTGTATGGGATATAACTATATATGGCTCCGATCAAAGTGATTTTTTCAGGATATCTTCTATGATATATTAGAATATATATCATCGTGTTTCACGTTTAGACTTTCTAAATTGCGGCAGGAATGACCAAAATCATCTTATCTGAGCGATCGGTTGTTTGGGAGATATATTTTATAGTGGTCCGATCCTATCGGATCCGACAAATGTCTAATGTAATACAAAAATACATCCTTGTGCCAAATTTCATTGAGATATCTCAAAATTTGAGGGACTAGTTTGCGTTCAAACAGACAGACGGACGGACGGACAGACGGACGTGGCTATATCAACTCAGGTCGTCGCCGTGATCAATTCGGTATACTTAATGGTGAGTCTATCTTCTATATTTCTCAACGTTACAAACATCGGACCAAAGTTAATATACAATTTCATTTTCATGAAAGGTATAAAAAGCAGACAGACCAACGAATAGACAGCAATAGCAATAATTGCAGTAGTGGCTGTTACAACAACAATTAAATGCAATATTTCTAAGCATGTTTGGAATGCCGCTGCTTTGGGCGGCTATCTCGTGGCACCAACAATGCAACACCGGCAAATACAGACTGTCTAGGGATTACAATACGTACATTTATTAGATTGGTAAGCGAATAATCCAAAGTTCAATAAAATGATATATTTGTATGGTCATATATATGTAGATATTTAACTATCTATAAAAGCAAAAAACTATTAGAAATCTCATAAAAATTGCAAGTCAAAAAACTGTAGAATAAAAACAATTAACAACGCCTCGTTGCAAGTACACAATAATTGTTGTTGTTCGAGTAGCGGAATAAATCGAGTACTCAGACATTTACTGATATCGAAGTATTTGCACGCTGATTTGAATTTATTTTTATGACCAAAGTTAATTCGCAAATAATGACAATAAGCTAGACGATTGATTGAGTGACTTTCTGACAGAATTTGAGTTAGTCAGTTGCACACCTTTTGTGATATATTGAAATGAAAATTGATGTTGCAATCAAAAGTGCAATAAAATAAAATTTTAGAATTAAACAAAGAGGTTTTTATGAAAAAAAGTATGTGGCTTACGTCACGTAGCTTGACTGGATATTTAAACTCCTACAAAAAAATTCTGATTTGATTGGCGAGCAAATTAATGAGTAAAGCGTGCTTGTTGTTGCAATGCGATTGGAATGCTAGGTTCGTGGTGCCACAAAAGCTATAAAAATCTTCTAGATTAAATTTTGGACTAGTAGGTAGGAAGGTGAAATGGCTGCGACCCTGGTCGCCCAAGTAGCTAAAGCCAAGCCAAGCCGTTTTGATGCCATGTAACTCGTCTAAAAACCTACGGAATGTTACGGTCAATGTATTACAACCAGCCAGAGTTGTTGATAAAATTAAGAATATTAGGGATTGCTATCACAGATAACTCTCTGAGGTCTTCTAGAAACGAGGTTCCAAGGAACCTTAGCCGGGCTCTAGCTAGAGCCGGGCATTTACACATAAAGTGTTTTACTGTTTCCCTGGCATTTGGATCTTTGCAGCTTCTGCAATAGTCGTTATACGGAATGCCCATCTTTTCCGCATGCGTACCTACTGCCCAATGACCGGTGCAGACTGCTATCAGTTTGCGTCATAGTTTCCATCATAGTTTGGCCAAATGAATTTTGATATTGCACAGGTGGTGATGTTATTCCCCTCTGTTTGTGCTTTCTTCAAGTAGAAGCTTTGGATATTTCCCTTGGCTACTGCTAAGGGTATGCCTACTTCGACACTGGTCATTTCCTCGTTCATCTCCGATGAGCCCCTGCGTGCTAGTTCGTCGGCCTTCTCGTTACCCTCTATCCCCTATGACCCGGGACTCAGATAACGCGTAGTTATAAATTGGTGGATAACTGGGATATGAGTCGCTTACAAGCCCACACTAATTTTAAGTTAATGTGTGGCGAGGAAAGCGCTTTTATCGCTGCTTGGCTATCCGACAGGATGCAAACTTTACCAGCTACATTCAAGCCCTCCAGTGATGTGCAGGCTTGCCAAATGGCGAGGGTTTCTGCTTGAAACACGCTCCAGTGCGATGGGAATCTGAATGATGCAGACAAATCTAGGGACTCAGAGAAGACTTCGGCCCCCACTCCCGATTCCATCTTGGAGCCGCCAGTGTAGATTTGGATGTCGTCGACCCTTATGCCCGGGTTTCTCTTCCACTCGTTCCTGCTTGGAATGGCGGTATTACAACCGTACTCAAACTTCAGTTTGCGAGGGTAGTAATCTGTATCGCTACTACGTGTACCATCCGGAAGATTCTTTAGGATACTACTATGCCCTTGCTGAGTATCCTTCCAGCACCCAGACTCCCTGAGTCTCAGTGCGGTTTGTGACGATGTACAAAGTATTTCCAAGTCGATCCGAAGCAGGTGCAAAATGGGATCTAAAGCAGCTGTGCGGCAAGTGCGTCCGGCCCCTATGGCACCAACGCACGCTGTGCGCTGGACTTTTTGCAGGCTGGTGAGATTGTAGCTCTTACTTAGAGCTTCCCACCAGACTCTGGAACCATAGGTAAGTACCGGTCGCACCACCGCTTCGTACATCCAAAGTACCATGCTTGGCTTGAGTCCCCATTTCTTACCAAACATTGATTTGCAGGACTAAATATGCTTCAAAAATATTATAAAAATAATACATTTTATAGAAAACTCATTCTTCTAAATTATTCACATAATATGTATTTACGACGTCACCTTTTTTATTGCATTATGTAAAATCTCCTGGTAGTAGAACTCAAATGCAGTTATATATGATAGACAACCCTGTAAGACATGCCTGCTAGAATAAGGGAAAACGTCAACGGAATGAGAACATCTGATTATTCATTTAATCATGATTGTGTTAAACCAAAGCAGAAAAATTCCCTTTTGCGAATTTGCCATCGAAGCAGATAGCTGCTGATTTTTGTCTCTGCTTCTATACCTTCAACTTTCTCCCTGAAAGTTCTCTTCTATCAATCCTACTGATCCACACTTCACAGGAGCGCGGTTGCAACCAGTGGTGTTTGCAAACGTTTTCGAGACACGAAAAGTAATAAAGAAAGAATCGTGAAACAAAAAGGGGTGAGTGCAAGGACTTCAGAGATTATTTTGTAGGAATATCGCAAGAAACTACAGCAGTTAGAAAAGTTCTTAACGCCAATACTGCAAACCGATCCAATTACCTGGTTCTATTTAGCGTAAGATCTACCACAGACAGGAATTTGATAAGAGAATAAGATTTAGAGAGATTCAATTTTATAAAGCGTTTTTTAGTGGCTGATCCAAGCAAGAAAGGCACAGTCCATTCTAAGAGCATGCAGTTGCTGGCGTTTTTGCTGTCATCCAAAAAAATCGAAGCATCCGTGCCGATTAATATACATTGAATAATGTGATTGATTTTGTCTACCTAAAATCCCGATAATAACAGCGAATGTCGACCCCAAAATTAAATCTTGAGTAGGCAATTAACAAACAAAGTCTTTCCTCGACAAAGAAATATCACGCTCAATATGTCTATTACTATCCAGAAGATCTCTGGAAGCTTGCGTCAAAGCTTTATTGATGAGCTGTATACGATTTACATAGAAATGAAAACAAAGCACAGCATGTGAAAGCTATATCGACATCCGAACTTTGCAGCAAAAAACATGGGAGACGTCCACTGTGTTGGGAACAACACTCAAAAGAATTCTGGTGTCAAAACCGCACATTCTGGTGTTGTGGTCTATACAAAATAGTGTGAATGAAGTGCTCAAAAAAACTACCCTAAAAAAGAATTCGAACTAAAATCGTAAAAACAAAAAAAAAAATTTGGAAGTTGCCTCGCCTCGGCCGTGACTTGAACCCAATACGTTCGGTGTGAAAGGCGGATCACGCTACCACCACACCACTGTGGCTTGCTGTTCATGTCTGCCATTACTCAATACAACGAGCAACAGCGTTGAACCCAAAATTAGTTTTGATATCACTATAAAAAGTGTTAACACTGCACTTAATTTTTTTGTATGAAGTGGGCGAAGACTTGATCACCCTTGCTGCTCATAATTATCGGCAGTTAAACCGAAGCAGAATGACTGCGATAATTTGCTTTTTACGCAGCAATCACGATCATCTATGCGGTTAATGATGTTTAATGACGTCAGCCATGGAACTATTGTATTGTTATCTAGCTCCTCAACTTTTCATTCTTTCCATTGACTATTTACCGTTATCGATTACGTTGGCGAGACGAGTTATCTAAGCTTTATAAGCTATCTGTTAACAAAACTGTTATCCACTAGTTATCCATTTTTTATATACAATAAATTGATATTGAAAATTATCGACTTATTATGGAAAGGTTGTTGATTATTTATAGAAAAGTTATCGATTTGTTATCAAAAAGCTTTCGATTCAAATTAGAAAATCTATTAATTTTTTATCAAAAAGTTAGCAATATTTATCAGAAAGTAATCGATTTGTTCTCGAAAAGTAATGGATTTGCTAACGGAGTGTCGATAAAAAGAAAATTGTAGGGATTTTTATGAAACAAATATCGATTTGGTATCGAAAAGTTGTCGATTTGTTGTCGGCTTGTTATAGGTTTCTTATCGAGGACTCATGACACAGTTATAACCTGACGATTTTAAGCCGATAAGAAACAAAAAAGACGCCGATGCCTCAGGGATAACGAACCCATAACGAAGTGATAACTCCACAATAATAATTCGCTAGCTTTAGTAAGACGATAACAAAGCAATGGCATGTCGGTGTCGGCTGTAACTCCTAAGTAGGCGATGAAGCTCTTCCCAAAGAACCCGATATTTTTATTCTGTTGCGGTTTAGCTTCAACGCATCGCTGAGCTCTAGTTAATTTAAAAACACAAATTTTCTATACATCACAGTGTATGTTTAAATATCGAACTTTACGAGTACTTAGTACTCATGCTTTTTTTACCAACTGGGTATCGCCTGGCCCTTGTCGATGCCTAAGAAGTATTTTCATGCAAAAAACCCATTTGCTCATAAAGTGTAGTTACGTAGTTTACGCAGAAATTGGACGATATTTCAAGTTACAGAACTTAACGGCCGTACCATATAAATAGCGATGTATGACATCAGACTTACAATACATTCTCCTGATTTAGAGATATTCTATATTCTCTAGCCGTTTTATAGCAACATTAACTTCGTACGTCTTTCAGCTCATTACTCTTCTTACTTGCTGATATTCACTACTCAGTTATTGTGCACTTAGCAAAGCACTTAAGCACATGCGTACTTGCTTTTCATATGCTTTGCATACATGACTAACAGGTGTATTTATTAACACGAACAAACGCACATGCGCATATAACATTTCTCTTTACGAACGTGTACCAAAAAGTAACCTTAATGCATGAGTTTAAGCCTTATAATAAGAACAAAATAAAACTGAAATACTTCCTTAAAACAGCTCGATTATATTCTATGCAGTATGTATATAACTTTAGAAAAAACTTTGTAAAATGTGTGTGACACCTACCATATTAAGTAGAAGAAAATGAAAAAGTTCTGCAGGGCGAAATCAAAAGCCCTTGGAAGCTTTGTAGGAATACTGTTTGTGGTATTACATATATAAATAAATAAGCGGTACCCGACAGATGATGTTCTTGGTCACCATGGTCCACATTTTGGTCGATATCTCGAAAACGCCTTCACATATACAACTACCACCACTCCCTTTTAAAACCCTCATTAATATCTTTAATTTGTATAGTCACCTCTTGTCGACCTTTTTGGCAATATCTCGGAAAGGCGAATTGAGGCCTACTCCCTTTTAAAATACTCATTATCACCTTTCGTTTGATACCCATATTGTACAAACGAATTCTAGAGTCACCCCTGGTCCATCTTTATGGCGCTATCTCGAAAAGTAAGGCCCTTTTAAAATACTCATTATCACCTTTCGTTTGAATCCCATATTGTACAAACGAATTCTAGATTACCGCTGGTCCCCCTTTATGGCGATATCTCGAAAAGGCGTCCACATATAGAACTAAGGCCCACTCCCTTTTATAATGTTCATTAACACCTTTCATTTGATACCCATATCGTACAAACATATTCCAGAGTCAGCCCTGGTCCACCTTTATGGCGATATCCGGAAATGGCGTCAACCTATAGAAGTTTGGCCCACGCCCTCTCAAAATACTCTTTAATACCTTCCATTTGATACACATGTCATACAAACACATTCCAGGGTTACCTTAGGTTCATTTTCCTACATGGTGATTTTCCCTTATTTTGTCTCCATAGCTCTCAGCTGAGTATGTAATGTTCGGTTACACCCGAACTTAGCCTTCCTTACATGTTTTTGTTAACACAACTGATCTCATTGGTCATTTCAACAGCGATCAACAGTCAATACATGAGCAAATTTCAAAGCGAATTTTGCGCTCACTGCGCTCTCTACTTTGTACTTATGTATGCTTTGTACTATATATATGCATATATTTACGTGTGTATATGGCGGCCGCCGTGGTGTGATGGTAGCGTGCTCCGCCTACCACACCGAAGACCCTGGGTTCACACCCCGGGCAAAGCAACATAAAAATTTTAGAAATAAGGTTTTTAAATTAGAAGAAAAATTTCCTAAGCGGGGTCGCCCGTCGGCACTGTTCGGCAAGCACTCCGAGTCTAAGTAGGTAGGTAGGTGAAATGGCTGCGACCCTGGTCGCCCAAGTAGCTATTGAAAGCCGTTTAGATGCCATGTAGCTCGTCTAAAAACCTACGGAATGTTACGGTCAATGTATTACAACCAGCCAGAGTTGTTCATAAAATTAAGAATATTCGAGATTGCTATCACAGATAACCCTCTGAGGTCTTCTAGAAACGGGATTCCAAGTAACCTTAGCCGAGCTCTAGCTAGAGCCGGGCATTTACACATAAAGTGTTCTACTGTCTCCCTGGCATTGGGATCGTTGCAGCTTCGGCAATACTCGTTATACGGAATGCCCATTTTTTCGCATGTTTACCTACTGCCCAATGCCCAGTGCAGACTGCTATCAGTTTGCGTGTGTTAGCTCTGGATTTGTTCAAAAGACTTCACGTCCTCTTGCCATCATAGTTTGTCCAAATGGATTTTGATATCGCACAGGTGGTGATGTTATTCCACTTTGTTTGTGCTTTCTTCAAGTAGAAGCTTTGGATATTTCCCTTGGCTACTGCTAAGAGTATGCCTACTTCGACACTGGTTATTTCCTCGTTCATCTCCGATAAGCCCCTGCATGCTAGCTCGTCGGCCTTCTTGTTACCCTCTAACTCCTTATGACCCGGGACCCAGATAACGCGTAGTTGTAGATTGGTGGATAACTGGGATATGAGTCGCTTACAAGCCCACACTAATTTTGAGTTAATGTTTGGCGAGGAAAGCGCTTTTATCGCTGCTTGGCTCCGAGTGTATTTCTGCCATGAAAAGATCTCAGTGAAAACTCATCTGCCTTGCAATGCTAAAAAATGCATGCATATATCCGGAACGCTTGCGACAGGCTGTGGAATAATTGAAAGCATCCTCCTTTTTTTCTCACGTTACGCTGAGAATTATAAAAAAATGCTTTAACAAAAACTGTCTAACGTGAATCTGAAACATGGTGGAGCGCGAGAATACAAGCGGTTAGGGTTATCGTTGATGGGCTAGAGAATGTAGTAGAACACTTAGAACAATTAACAGAGGACGCTAAAACCACAAGTAACACCAGAAGCGAAACTACAATTATATTGCAAAATATACTAAATTTTAGTTTCATAACATTAGTTCATTTCTGGTACGAAATCTTAAGGAGGATTGATCGTGTGTAGCTCAGAGTACAAGATCCGGGGATGAATTTTAGAGAAGCATATCATGATCTTTAACCATTAGCGACTAAACTATACGAAATTCGGGCAGTCTCTGTGAAGAAGCAATAGAAAAAGCGAAGTGTCTTTGTGAAAAATGGGATATTGATATAAATGAAATGGTTCCATCGCAATACGCCAGTAAATGTTTCTTTCTTTTCACTTTCTCTTAGAAAACATAATAATTGAAATTCAATTGTTATAAGCCGGTGTTAAGCCCATGAATTCTTAAATATAAGTATAAACTGAACACACCATTAAACAAACATACATAAAATGTGTTTGGTTCACCTAATTTGAATTTACTTTCCAAAAATCTAAATATATATTTTACTCTCCAACTGCTACTCCCACTCTCTCTCCATTTTTCCTCTCCCTCTTCATTTCTACCTCTCTCCTTATCCAATTTATCTTATCATCCCCTTTTCCTCTTCTCTTTAAATACAAATTTCAAAAAAAGCGAGCCGCGAAAAGGATTTGTTGAATTAGGTAGACTCCTGGTCCACTTCCCGTGACAACGTGTTACATGAACATCCTCCAGGTCTACCAAAAAGTTGAACTCGTGCCCCATTGTGCAAAATGCTTCCTTTTCTGCTCTTGTCGCGTTGTAATACGTGTAAGGGAGTATAAATGTTAGTGTATGTGTGTAAATATGTCGCTGTAATAGCAAAAAAAATTTATGGCTTTAGTGGTCACTGTGGCATGCCACAAACTTATTGTATATTAGTAGTTTTATTTACATTTACCTTGCACCACCCCTCAACCATGTGGTTGCTTAGTGCGAGTGCTTGAAGTAAGCTCATGAAGCAATTAGTTCGTGTTAGTTTTTATAGATATATCGTTCAGCAGCGTGCGCAGGAATTGTCTATGGCGGGGTTTGAACATATTTAAGCTCATAGTAAGCATCCGGAATTGTCAAAACTAGTTTTGCGATAAAAATTAATAGAAACGGGAAGCAATCCGATAATGAAAGATTATTTTATTTATTTCATTTTTCCTATTTCACTGGCAACGCATTAGTATAATACAAGAAAAGTAATTATTACATAAAGTACATTTAAAAATATACTATATAAAGCGAAAAACATATATAAAAGAATAAAAAAAGTGGATGAAGTAAATAATTACGTATTTATTCACTGTTGAGCAAAGAGAAAAATTTACCATATTTATTAGCTTTTTGTGTAGAATTTATGATATTTACAGACAAAAAGCATTCGGATAATGAAAAACTATTATTATTAAAAAATTGTAAATTTCTTTACTTTTGACTGAATTGAAAAAAAAAAAGCAAAACATAACATAGTTATTGGTCAACATAGTACAGTCAATAAACGGACTCTTCCATCTACCAGTTTTTATGAAAAAAATTCAGTCGTTGTAAGCCCAAACCCCCCTTGAGCACGACTCTGATATCGTTTATTGTACTTTTGTGCGTATGATGAATTTTCAGTGTCGTGTAAATATATATATTTATTTCTGTTTTTTTTTTGTTTTTTTACTTAAGTAATACTTGTAAACCATTTAACGCTTGACCATGACAATATAATGTGGCAATAGCAACAACAAGCACATTACCACCGTACCACTCATAAATATGCATTTAATAGCGTTTGTATAATTAATGTTATGTTGCTGTCGTTCCAACACGTTTGAATTGCTTGCAACATTTACTTATTGCCAGCCATTGTTGCTACTAGGCTAAGTATTTAGTTAACTTCTTTTTTTTATGTGCATGTTTTTATTTTATTCTTAGTTTTATGCGTGTTGCGTATTCCAACACCTGTTTGGCTACATTTTTAACTTCTTCGTCTTCTGTTTTTAGTTTTTATTTAAAAGTAAACTTGTACTTGAAATGCGTTTAGTGGCAATGTTGCAAGTAAGCACTTCCTATGAAACCAGTAAATGCAATTATAGGAAATATGTTGAAAATGTTTTAGCTCTTATGCGTTAGTTTAATATTCTAAATACTTGTTTATGAAATATTATTCTACAGAAGACGATGGCACACGGTTAAAAATTTGAGTTTAAATTTGAAAACCATTCATTGGATTAAGCAATTTGTAAAACTCTTTGTTATAAACTTCAAAGCCTTTGCAACAACTCAACCATCGTAGGAGTGCGGGTTCAAATTCGTCTACCGAGAGAAAAGGCTTTGAAGAGATTTACAAATTACAATCGAAACATTTGTCGCCTTGTCCGTCCTGATGTCTCATGTTGTTTAAATTTTTCCGAAATTATTAAAATAAATTATCAAAGCCTTCATTTTAATATTGGGTTTTTCGGATTTTGTTTTTTCTCCATTTTAGATTTACTGCCATATTCTAACGAGGTGGCTACGCTTGCCTGGTTTTAGCAATAGTGATTTTTAGCTCCATTATGTTTTTTAGAGCAATAATCCAAATTTCCTCGATTTTCATATAAAAATAACCCAGCAGGAACGCAAGGAGTTGTTCGCCTCGTCTGTAACCAATCGGAACCTTTCCTGGTCCTCTTATCTGCAAACTAATTCCATTCAATATTGCTGTACTCAGGGACCTAGCAATGGGAGCTATTGCCATGCGCTATAAACGCTAGCGAAGCTCAACACCTCCGCACGATATTTGACTTCATTAATTTGGATTCTAATGCTTCAAAGACGGCTTAGCTGTCGAAAAAATCGTTACAATAGTGTCTTAGACGGCCCTATACTGCATCAGATTTGTTGCTCTCTCTATGGCGTAGACCTCCGCCTAATAGACACTGCATGAGTCTAGAAGTCGGTACGACTGATTTACTTATCAGTAAAAGCCAAACGGAAGTTAACAGTTTTGATTTAACAACCTGAGTATTGTTCATTTATCTTGTCCAAATCTTTAGACCAGGACTTCGCGTTCCATAGCATACTTGTGCTATCATTGCGTATGCCAAGGAACAATCACTTCTATTTTTTGACCACCCATGCTTTGAACACTACTTATTCCCATTTATTTTTGCCGAGCCCGTCCAGTAGATGCCAGTACCGGATACAAATTCGAAACAGGACTGCCCAAATTCGCATTACTCTCTTAACTTTTAGGGAAAGTTCTTAGAGCTAACACCACAAAAGCAACAAAAACCAAAGCATACTTTATTCACTTCAGCTGTTAGTGCGTGATAAAGAAGGTCTGTTATCTGCAGGCTGATATTGTGCTACGATTCAATTATGTCAACATCATCATCGTTGATTAGCGAATTTGGCCATTTTGTATCAAGTCACGCCAGCTATTCCGCGTTTCGCGATAAGTCTTCCTCCACCTGCCTTCTCAAATTCAGTAGACGTCTCCTTCTTCCTTTGCTTCCAAACTGCTGTTTCGATTGAAGTACTTTCTGATCCGTAGCATTTTCTTCCATTTTTTGCACTATCTTCATATCAAAGGACAATAGATCTAAATAAAGGTTGCAGTGCATCGAGGCCTAATAATTATCCTTATAACTGCGTAAAGCTCATTCAAGTCATCGTCATATCCTCATAATCTCATGTTCTCTCGACCCTGCTCATGATTCCGAGCCGTATATCGGGAAAGGTATAACAAGATTTTCCAATTGCCTACGCAGTCCAAGGTAACACTTATTGGCAAGAGTTACTTCTTACTTAATTGGCGCTTCACCGTTTAAACGGTTATGGCCGTCCAACAAGGCCCGCCAGTCGCTTCCTAGTTCTGCTAACTGGCGCCAATTGGTCACACCAAGGGAGTTTAAATCGTTTTAAACCTGGTCCTTCCCTCTTCATCTGCTCGTACAGTTCATCATTAGATCTTCTTCGGTACTCGCCATCGCCAACGCGTAGAGGTCCACAAATCCTTCGAAGAACTTTTCTCTTTGGTAAGAGTTATTCTCCGCTTAATTCCTAATCTTTGATTTTCGTTTTATTTTCGCTGTTAATGCTGATCCCAGATAGACCAAGTTATCCACAGTCTCGAATTTCTATCCTTCAACAATGACGTGTTCTAATCATAGATTGTGCCATCAAGGTTTAGTTGTGCTGCAAGAATTATCTTCTCTAGAATTTTATTAAAGAAATCGTATGAACCTTGAAACTGTTAATGTTTTTGTGGAGTTATAATGAGCTGCAAACTTAGTTTCAACTCTTATATAAATGCCACTGTTACTCTGAATAAAGTTAAAGATGTTTTAGCATTTGTGAAAAGGCGGCCAAACGAGTTTAACTACACTTGCGCTGCGAAAACCCTCTTCACAACATTAGACCGATATTAGAGTATGGATCAATAGTCTGGAATCCGCATATGCAAGTCCATATAGACAGGCTCGAATCAATACAAACAGTTTTTACTATTTGCCTTAAGGAATTTTCAATGGGACTCTTTATGTAATCTTCCACCTTATACTAATCGATTAAAGCTTATCAATCTTCCAATTCATGCTAGTAATATATCCCTGAAAAACATCGTGCGATTAATCCCTAAGGAGAGCGGTCTGCGATTGATCTCTTTTGTCCACATTGGGGTATAATTGATCCCCTCTAGTCCCTTTTGGGTATATTTGGCATCAGTCAGTTTGATATTTATGTAGCCAATTGAAAAAAAAAAAAAAAACAATAAAAAACAAACAGCAACGAAATTAATAAAATAAAAAGATTAAATGTGATTGAATAGATTTAGAATATTTTTTATTATTGTACAACACCAATACTAAAAAAATTTAGAGTATTGTATTAAATTTAAAAAAATTTTAAAATACGTAAGAATTCCCGTACGAGAAGGGAGAGGACTTGTCCGACAGTACCCATAGGCGAGCAAAGATAATCTGTCCGACAGTACCCGCAGGGGTACAAAGAGGACGCGTCGAACAGTACCCAAAGGGGTACAAAAAGGAAGTGTCGAACAGTACAAAAAGGATCTGTCCGACATTACCCGTAGGAGTATAAAGAAGACCAGTCCGACACTACCCGTTCAGGCATAAACAGGTACAATTGGTCTCTTCATAGGACTGGCTCAAACAAAAGGGATCACTCCAACCCATACAAAGAGATCAGAACTGGCTATATTCGCATATTCCTTTGCGACTCATCTTGGATTCATCCTAGACTAATCGCATTTTTTTTTCAGAGATATGACAAAACTACTGATTGGATCGATTTCATTTCTTCTGAACGAATTGAGCTTTAGTGTTTCCTCTCGAACTACGAGACACTACAATCCTCTCCTTTTAAAACAATGTATAATTAATTTTGAACTCAACGAACCTTTCCGGTGTTTGCGCCACGATTGCAACTCTCACTCATACGCACTGATCTACTCCCCTTTTTCAATAAAAAATACTGTTCTTATCTCTCTTAATACTTAATGCTATATATGTTTTTTCTATTCTATTAATTTAGTTTTACACTCAGCTGATGATATTTCTTCTGTAGCTGAACAGTTTAGATCTCGACACTTGACAAACCACTGCCCATCAATGACTCGGCAAAAATAAGAAGAGTTAAATAAAAAATAAAAGAATAATTAAAGGGATCACCTTGTCTAAAGCATCGTTTGATTTTAACTTTCTCGTAGAGGTCCTTTCCATTACTAAGAGAGCTGATAGTGTCGCTTGACGTCGTTTGGCAAAGTTTTATTGACTTTGCAGGGAACTTAAATTCAGACATAGCAACATACAAGAAACTTCTATTCACGCTGTTAAATGCTACTTCGAAGTCGACAAGAAGATGTTGAGTGTCGATTCTCTTCTGAAGGATATGAAGCTATACTTTTGCATAGTACGCTGAATAGAATGATATACACGATATTAATCAGGCTGATTCTGCGGTTAATAGCACGGATTGTTGGATCGTCGTTCTTGTGGTCATAATTTAACATTCATCAAACCTTAACACCCTAACATGTACGAGGATCTTATGGAAAACGATTTTTATTCCAATCATACTGACCCATCCAATTGAAAGCAGCATACCTGAGATTTTATTCAGCGTAGATGCCTTGTAATCTGCTAATAGTGCAAATTGTCACATTCCATACAACCAATATCTAATTCAATCCAACTCAACCCAACTTGTTGCTGCGAATATGAATGCTGAACATTGGCAGACGCCTAGCTTGTCTACATAAAGAACGTGCAACAAATTACTAAACATGCAACTAAACAACCTCAATGATCCTAAAATAAACTAAAATGCGCAAAACGACAAATGACAAACGGTCAACAACGGCTAAGAGCCAACAGCCAACGGCCAATAGAAAAGTAAACGGCATTAAACAATAACAACAACAAGAAGTAATCAAGCATCTAACCAAATGCGAGCAGCGCTATCTGAGAGTATGCATCTTAAGGCATGAGCGTATTTAGGTTTGACCTAAGGGTGGGGTAGGAATTTTACAGCAGGAGTTGGATGAAAGATGTTAAATAAATTAAATTATTTTTTTGAGTTGATCAGATTGTGGCACATGGGCCTACGGGACCCTTGAACCTCTGTGATTACTTTTCTAAATATAGAAACCTAAATATGTCAGGTGCCGTGCCACTGCTTTTTGTACAATAACTAATTGCTTAGAAGGCATTCGCTATCTGACGAGGAATATAATCCCATATTTAAGAGTCTGCGAAGTTGGATAAGTTAGAAGCAAGACACATTAAGCGAAACCTATGGTGTTCTAGCGCTTCTTGTCCCTGCTAACCGCACTTCTGTTCGTAGCTTCAGCAAACGATGGCAAATTCTCTCAGCATGTAGCCAAGCGGCCAGAGTCCCGTGATTGTGGCAGTTATCCTAAAGATTTCTTTTCTAGACCTATTAAGCAGGTTTTTTGTTCTCCAACTATCGAAATCGAACAACGTTTGTTTGGTTATCTTGCAGGTTTCAGGATAGTTAAGGGGCATGAGTGCTGCTTGGCTACCTGCATACCTCACTCCCTCTTACTGAGTCCTCCGGCAGCAGCGTACATCCTCTCTTAATACTCAGAAATTTATCATGGAGGATACTGCAGAGTCGGGAAGACGGAGTGACTCTTTAAGGAAACTTATGATAACGCAACTGAGATCTAGAAAAATAACCTTTTTGTCCATGGTAAGTTCGTGGATTTTAATATTGCTATACATGGAGAACCAGTACCGGGAAATATTGAGAAACCTTGCTGTTTTTGATTAAATCATGTTGGAGGAGGGGACTGTACTTTCTATCTGCGGTAAGACTGACTGATTCTCATTATATCCTATTACGACGTATATTCAATAAGAAAACCAACTGTGTTATAATTATATCTCTAAAAGCCATATGATAATCGCACCAAATATAAGGGCTTTCAGTAAAATCACGTTAGCTCATGACTGTTATAAGAGCGATTAAAATCACCATCACAAGTTCCGTACACATCGCCTATGTTTAGAATTAAGGCAATATTTTTGTTGTAATAACATGAAAAACGCTTCCTGAAGTATAAGGGGAAATTAACTGATGTGGGGAAACCTCGACATCATGGGGGAGAAGGCGAGTGTCTTGCGACCCCAAGTACTTCAATAGTAAGAGGAGATTCGACGAGCTGCAAGGATTAGCGTAGTCATAGTACCTCAATAGCGCTACTTTCCGAAACGTACCGGACCAATATCCGGAAAAAGATGATCAATACCGATAAAACTTTCTGAAAACTTCAGGATGTCTCCGTATTGGTACAAGAACAAAAAGAAGAAGAAGAAGGATATTGCTAGTTATCTTTCAAAGAATAACTTTCAATCGTTCGGGAAGTTGGGCACAGCTATCTTTTAAAGTTTCCCCACTCCCGTGTCATACAATAGACATGACTAATATACAATGAATATATGTATTATAGGCTCGATAACCCTCTGACGAAGGGCTAATTATGTAAGCTAAATTTGCAATACTTTCCATACAATAACTATCAGATCAGCCACGTAGGCTAATACAACCTAAGTATAGTGGGGGTAATGACCCCCGTTTTTATCTTCTCCACCTATATACACCCATGAATATATTAACACGCACACATATATATAAACATTTAATGTAGCTTGAAAACTCACCTGTCCAGGAATGGCGTGGCTGAACTGGAATCCGAACTGGAGACATAACTGTGATAACCCTCCGATTGTGCATACGAAGATTGCTTTTGATGATGAAACAACATTGCTGGTTGATCATAATAGGATGAGGCGCGTATGTTGTATTCCTCGAGGCCAGCCTGTGTGAGGCTGCACTGATCGCTCATGTCATCCTGTAAATGGGCAAATAAAAAAAAAAAAAGAGGAAGATAAAGAATTAGTTACATGGCTATTGCAATGAGCGTGTATATGTATGGAAGAAATAAGTGCATGTGAGAGGTTTGAAGATTGATTGAGTTCGTTAGTGGCAATTTATTAGGTACGTATGACTATACGTACTCTAATAGTACACACGCAATACACCTATAGCAATATTTATACTAGTATAACACGATGTTGCACGTAGCACTTATAAACTAAAGTGGCAGCAACAAGCAGTTAACCGACTAACTGGATTTTTATTGTACAACGTCTGGGCATTTTTATGTCCGTCCGCGCGTACGTCGCATTCTATTGGTACGATTCGCCATCTACTGCATTCTACTTATTGCTGATCGATAATGTTGTTGTAAGAACAACAAATATTAATAAAAATGCGTGTTGGAAATAAATAAACGAAATGAATTAGAACAAGTAAGAATGTTAAAGTATCATACACCCTGTTGTACATTCCCGTCTCAAGGAGGAAAATACAGAATATAGAGAAATGCGGAAAAAACTATGGTATTGGGCTTATACATTGCGATTGCGCGAAAAGGGACCAGAAAAGGCAGGTGAGCATTTAGGTTAGGTTGAACTGGTCGTTCAATAAAGACCTCACATAGACCCAATGTGTCCATAGTGTTACCAGAATTTGCTTGATGACCAAACGGAAGAACCCCAATCATGCGCTAGGACATATGTTTTAAAATAACTCCGTCCTTTTGGCAAATACTAGCAATTTTCTAGGACCCAGGTGACAGTGACAATTTTTTTAAATATCGTCAATTAATTTCCTCGAATGGAAAGTTCTCCTGATCATTTGCTGTATGTTGTTCGACAGGTGATCCTGTTAGATATTATACCTATGTTTTATTTGAAAAAATCGCAAACACGCATTCGAATTTTACGTACTTATCACTCACTTAATCACTTAATCTGATATTGGCCCTTCATAGGGGCATTAGCCAATGGGAAACCATACGATGAGCCTTAGCATATTTTACAATTTCTTTTCAGAGAGATAATAGGAGTATTTGGGGTGGAATTCAATTTTTGTTTAGTTAACTGGTTTTTTTAAGGACACCACAGATGTAACTAAGTGTCATTGAATATTCGCATAGTTAAAACAGGTTTTAGGGTCGGTCACATTAGTATCTGCAAAACAAAAATGTATAGTTGTTTTTTTAAAACAATAAGAGAATACCTTGGTAAGGTTAGTTGTAATGTATAGCCGTTCCTTTGTGAGCATAAGAACTTCGCCTGCATGCGACAATGCTTTGCCTACCGCACAAAATTAGATATCTACCCAGACCGCGTTGAATTGAATCGTGATCCATTTTGCATTAACTTGTTCTGCCTTTTTCTTAATGCCAGTTATCTATGCTACGAAGACCATATATACTGATCGCGTTCAAGCCAATTTTTTAATTCAAGTTATAACCAGAGGCGCCAGTGCACTAAAGGTTCACCTCAGCCGTCACTGCACACTCGAATAAACACGTTTAACCTTATGACTACCCTTCCAGGGTAACGGGATAGACCCGGGTATTCGAAGGGTACAGAAAATTGTTTTCGCGACAGGCGGGTTAGTACCGGAGGGTGTTATTACCGGGGTGCGATTCATGTCCGGCAGAAGTCTACCCATATCTATTGCACTCAATAATTCTATTCACTTAAAGACTATCAGCTTAAATAAAGTTCAATACCCAAGGGAAGATTATTAATAAAAGAAAGTCGTTGTCTTCAATATTCTAGGAAAGCTTCCTGTTTAGTATCGGCTGTCATTTTGACTTGATGGTATTTTCCTTCTACTCTTCTGCTCATTCTTTCTTCTATTGTTGTTCTTCCTCACCCTACCGCTCTTGTTACTAGTGGAAGTATCGGAATTATAAGAAACTTGGATCTAATTTTTCCAAAATTTTATATAATCTATGTTTGTCACAAGATAAAGCTTACCTGAAAATTTCAGAACTTTTGACAGCTTTCAGAGTCACACACTCACTACTGAGCATAGCACCACTTTTCCGATTATCATTTGTTCAGTAGTTTACTTAAAAATTTGGAACGCGGATTCGGGCTCAGCACATCAAAGTAAATACACGTTATGGGTCTGGTCAAATGTGCAGAGAGTTTCTTTTTTTTTATTAGTGTGGGCACAGTCAAATCTACTGATAATTTTTCGAATTGGCCATCCTGTTACGACTCTGAATATATCCAGTCCATTTGAAGTAATTCAAATCGGACATATACGATCCTATAAGCCTCACATGCACGTACATTTGATTTTAAACTACAAAGATTGTCACAAACGGGACCAAAAAACTTTTTTTGCTCTGATCATTGCCAATTTTAAACTGAACCGGAAAGAAAGCCAAAGTTAATTCCTACTCCCAACATCGTGTACTTAATTTAACCTTTTCTGGTTCCTATAATGCCCCTGTGGATTGTCCACTTTCAAGAAAAACGATTGGCTAAATTCTTACCAGCTTTGCAACGGGGTATAAAAGGTGAAGAGGAAAATCAACATCTGTAACAGCATTAGCGGCAATGGTTGTTAACTATTTACACCAACAATTACAAATATTTGCCAAAGCTAACTAATTCAAATGTATGTATATAGGGATGTTGTAAATATGTACTAAATGATGAAGCAGAAGGTGTTCCTGCAATGAGTGTCATGAGTCGAAGAAATTGTGCGCGTTGGTGACAATGTCAATACTTATTGCGTTGATTTAGTTGGAATAACACGCAATTTATGGTACGATTAGAACAACAACAACTGTAAATGCCACAAGAGATAGCAAAGTACAATTGCATCATAACACTACAATTAAAGGCCATGATGGTGGCAACAACTTAAGCGAGAATATTAATGTTGCAGCCAAATACCGAAAGCTGCTTAGAATGCATTGCAGTTGTTCTGCTTGTTGCTATTGCTAGATGCCAACAACAGTTTTATGAAGGTCTTTGCTGGATGGTCAGCTGAGTTGGCTGTTCAATTGAGAATGGTTTTTGTTGTTCAAAAAGCTTAACTGTAGCCGCTGGTGTTGCAGCCTCAGACGACAATAGTCAGCTCGTAAACTCACTATTTGCTCTGTTTTATTATTTCTTCTGCCGCATAAACGGTTATGTGCGTACTTGACATTTTTTGTAAATACCTTAAGACATGAAAAGCTGCATCAGCTTACAGCAATAATTGTTGACAAAAAACAAAAAAAAAAAAACAAAAAAAAAAAAAAAAAAACTGCAACAACATGAAAGATGATTATTTGATTTTTCTTATGTTGGCTTATTTTATAGATGCTTCGGTCCATTTTTCTTCATCATTCCATTGTAAAGGTTTAAAGGTAAGATATACTAGTTTATCATCTGGTCGTTCACAGCTGCGCTCACCTGACCATAATGCCTGTTCAATGTTGAAAAAGGAGCTGGAGGGAAGGAGGATATAGAAAAGAATGGAAGGCATGAAGGTGGAAAAAGGAAGATGGTTCGGCTAAAGAAGAAAATAAGAAGAGGGTTAGGAACTCGAAAAGGAATAAAAAAAGGACGGTAAAGAAGTGTAGGTAAATCTAAAAGATACGCTTCTAAGCTAAGAATGCAAAAGATCTGGGGAGATTAAGAGACAAAAAAAGGCGAAAGAGAGGAATGAAAGAGAAGAAATAGGAGAAGGGGAAAAAACACCGAAATAATCATTACTTGAAATGAGATGATTTTCTTTTACATACAGGATCCTTCTTGTACCAACAGAAAGCGTTCTATCAAATGTTGACCCAATATCTCAATTGGATCAAGTTTTATGGCGAAAAAACAGGTGCAAGTTTACTATGGAAAAAAAAAAAATAATAAGTATAGGACTAGGAGAGTTGGTTTTAGTTTTTCTGTGACAAATTTCTGGTATTACTAATAAAAACTTTCGAATGACCATATCGTCGGCTTATATTTAAGCCCTCCATCAGCAATTTTGCGAAACTGAGTTTTAGATGGTAAAATGATATCTAACTCACCTTTCATATATGACATTAATGGTATTAGTTTTGATTTTGAAAATTCCTCTATCAGCAAAAATGTTTTTTCAAACAGCAAAACTATCTTTCAGCATACGTTTTCATGCTCAGCTATATTTCAGCATAGGAAATAATAGCTTTAATCGCATAGTGTTGGGGTGGAATGGTGTAATAGGGTTGATATAGGCATAAACTCCCGTATATCAATATTATCAGTGTCAAAAATTATTTCGATTGAGCTAGGTCCATCTGTCTGTCCGTCAGCAGTTTACGTTTTTAATAATAACTGCCTTAAGAACAAACACCATGACCTGCGATATAGAGATCTAGCACTTTACCAACTATTCAATGTAAACGCTAAATCAAAAAAAGAAATTACTTTAAACTGCAATAAGTTCTATTGTTACTTTTGGGGAAATAACTTGACTTTTAAACTAAACTTAACTGAGTTTAGAGTAAAAAACTGATTTGAATACACAACGGAACGGTATTATTTATCATCCATTGGGGTACTTCTTATTATTATTGGCAATTTACAATAAAGCTGCCAAAACAGATATTTGACTATCCTGAAAAACTGTGTGTTTGCTGATAGAGGGTATGGAATATAAAGGTCTCAAATCTAGGCATTTAGAGGAACCATTTGGTAAAAAATTTGTTTCATTTGGATGAGTTGTTCCATAGTTAGAGGGCGGACTTTTATTTCTCTTTAAAAAATAAAAGTCCGAATCTAACTTTTATTTCTGGATTTTTTCGAAAAATGTGCGAAGAATAAAAAGGATGCAACATTTGCCATGAAAATGCAATAGGTATCCCCGGGATCCCATAAACTTTCGCCTAGGACGGAGTCGACATTAAACAAGTAGGTATCGTCCTGCCAATTTGTGGGAAAAACTAAAAGGGGCACGACGCAAATTGGAAGAGAAGCTCGGCTTTAAATTTTTTCGTAGGTTATCGCGCTTAACATTTATTTAATTTTTATTATACAGTTTCGTGTTAATTAAGGGCCTAAAATGGGGTCGAAATGACGAGAGATCCGAAAAAGCATTTCACATAAAGTCAGTAAAATATTTCAGTTTTATGGGAAGTATATAAAGTAAATGTATAAATGATTGAGTTTTCTGGCTGAATCTGAGCTCTAAACCTTTTACAATGAGAAGACCCAGCCATGGATATAACTTTGTTGCGCTTCCCATATAAATGTATTTATTTATTTGTTTAGACCGCTTTTTATTAACCGTGTATACTTTACTAATGATATGCTTCGATTATTACGTATCTATATTAACATACCGCTGTGAAGAAATCCCCCTTTTATTGAACGTTAATGAGCAGCGACATGGTGATTGCATTATCGGGCACATCCATGATGATGATTTTAATTGTTGACCACGTGAAGTGCATTTCAAAAGCAAAGTTATGAAGGTACTTATGCAACTACACAAACACAACTACAAAAACAAACACCTCCTCAGTATAAGATGTTGCAACATAAAAAAGATATTTTCTTTAGCCACAGCTGCTATTTACAGAAAGCACAATGTTGCATCATGCTGGTGCAACAAATTAACGGCAAGTTATAGTACAAAATGCAAAATGTGGAACAACAGCCAAAGTTACTTCCTCGGCATATGAATAACCATAATGATGGTACCAATGGCAAGTATTTCTGACAGACCCTTGACCTAGCAAAAGAAAAGCTATTGAAGGAAATGAAGCAAGAAAACAACAACGGAAAAATAACAATAAACGTGCAATGAAAGTAAAGCAAGAGGTAAGTGTAAAGTAACGAAACGGTATATTAAACACTGAAATGATAGCAATTTGTCATGCATTTCAGCGCGTCGTCAGCTGTCGTCGAGGTAACAGCAGCAGCAGGGATTGCTGAGGCAGTTCATATTCATACTGAGTGCAATTACCACCACAAAGCAATCAGCTCTTTAGTGATGCCCAATGGCAAGCTCTTTTTTCAACTGCTTCTGAATATCACCGGTTCCGATGCTAAAATCTCAGTCAGAGTGCAGATACCGCAATCAAGCAATCAAGTGTGAAGAAATAGAGGAAAAAATGTTGTTATAATAATAAAAAATATTTATATGTTGGTATGAAGCTACGAGGTGGGGGAACTGGCAATCGCTTCCTCGACAGTGTGGTTTTATCTTAAGGTACTTAAATCGGAGCGTACCGGATTCCTGTACGGATAAGAACTTTTATGACGGCAACACTCCACTAAATTTCAATGAGTGTTATTGCAGCTAAAAACAACCCTGGAAAAAAAGTGTCAAGTCTAGGATGAATCCGGGACGAGTCGCAATGGAGTATGCGACTATAGTAAGTTCTGATCTCTTTATATGGGTTGGAGTGGAACCTTTTGTTTGAGCATGTCCTATGGAGAGACCAGTTGTACCTGTTTATGCCTGAAAGGGTAGTGTCGGACTGGTCCTCTTTATACCCCTACGGGAACAGTCGGACATATCCTTTTTGTGATATTCGGCACTTCCTCTTTGTACCGCTTTGGGTACTGTTCGACACGCCATCTTTGTGTCGCTACGGGTACTGTCGGACAGATCTTTTCTATACTGTTCGATACTTCCTCTTTGTACCCGTATGGGAAGTGTCCGACAGGCTCTTTTTGTATCCATATGTGTAGTGTCGGACATATTCTCTTCGTACCTCTAAAGCCACAGTCATACAAGCCTCTTTTGTTTGCCTACGGGTACTATCAAATAAGTCCTCTTTCTACCCGTACGGAATTTCTTACGGATTTTATGATTTTTGAAACTCTAATAAAATATTCTTAATTTTTTTCGTATTGGTGTTGTAGAATAATAAGAACAAAACAAATATCACGAAAATATGGTCCTAGTATTTTAGGTTCGGTATAGAGGTTCATATTTTTCAAAAATTACATTTAATCTTTTTATTTTATTCTTTCGTTGCTGTTTCTCTTTTTTTCAATTGGCTACACAAATGTCAAACTGACTGGTGCCAAATACACTAGAGGGGATCGACTATACCCAAATGTGGACAAAAAGGTTCAATCACAGACCGCTCTTCTTAGGAATTAATCGCACGATTTTTTGCAGGGAAGAAACAATAAGGTATTTTTAGAGCTTAGCAGAAAATGGGACATAGGATTGAAAAATTGTCATGAATACATTTTCAGGTTGTTTACGCTAGCCTTAAACATATTTCCACAAATGTTAGAAGCAAACTTTAATATAGGGAGTAGCAGAACCAGATTATTACAGGAGTTTCTAAATGTGTCCTTGCTAGTTTATGAAGAACGTATACGGAACGGCACAGCTAGAGATGCATTTTTCAAAAGCATGACACGAAAATAAGACGAGCAGTTTTGCAAGAATGCGGCACGTGGTTCAGTCTTCATTGCACGACCGCTCTATTCGACATTTGTATCATGGCAAGGAATAAACCATCAGCGCACTGCATTTTAAACTTGGAGAAGATCTTCACCGCACTATCGATCTTGCCTAAAACTTGGTCGTTAATTAGTGCCTCGAGGGACTCTTTACTACCAAGTGACCAGTCCTGCTCTCCTTTTTATCAGTGCCTGCACTTTTTTACCCCAGAAATGCAACTTTTTTTAACATTGCCCTTTCACTAGAGTATTTATTTTATATTTTGTTTTCTCGGTCAATTTTTCGTTTAAAGACCACAACAGTTCCTTATACTTATGAGAGAACTTCTGGGCGCTTCGACTTTTGCTAACTTAAAAATTTCTTTCAGTTGCTTCTAAAGAATCTCCAACTCTTTCGGTAGCTTTCTTTTCAGGTGGCAGTCTACTTAAGTTGCTACAGTTTACTTCCAAATATATTTTGCTCTTCTCTGCCATCTTTAAGGGGATACTGAGGAATATATTGTGACGAATATTAGCATCACCATGCTGTTAGTAAATAATCAGAACACAAATACAGGTGGAAGCCAAACTTATGTTCATGCACACACATAACTAGCAGCTCGAAGTAAAGAGATATCTCACACACACATGTAGTCATCAGCCGAAGTTGTTACTCACAGATACACACGCATATGACTAGTAGAAAAGCATAAACTACAAATATACATGTCCAATGACTTATTAATACCAATAATAATAATAATAATAATAATAATAATAAATATAGCTGGTAACCACAGATACAACTGGCCGCGAAATCACTAGACCTTAGGAGATATGGATGAACGAGAAAACTCAGAGTATAAAAGCAGCACAATCTGAGGAATCAGTAATCAGTTTGCTTTAAACACGGTATTAGTTGTGAGGTGAAGTATAATTGTACTACTCCCAAAGTAATCTAAATAAAGACCGGTTTGCAATACTGAATATTGGAGTGATTTATTCAACAGTTCAGCGATTCGAACGTTAGCAGAAGGTGTATAAATAATCGGAATATCCCAAAACTCGTTAAAATATGTTTGTGTTTTGTAAATGACACCCCACGCTTAAAACTAAGCGTACTATAAAGCACATTACATGATTAAAATATTTGGTTTAAACCTTAAACGTGTTAGCCTACATATATGTACATATGACCTTAATTTTTTTGGTTTCAGCTTTTTGCAGATCTTCCAAAGTTTAAAACAAAACGAGCTCATAAACTGGATTTGGTTTGAAACATTGGTTAAACTTAATCCAGAAAATTTCCAATTCTTAAATTTCTGGACTAAAATGTAAACCCGAAGGATATTAAAAATTCTGTTCCTCTTCTCATAGTTTATAATATAGATCAAATAAGTTTAAAAAGACGGTACGTGTAAAACTTTTTTGTTTTAATTTTAAGCTTTTCATCAAAAATTATATTTTTGTAGCGTCTGGACTAAAATAAAAACTTTATGACCACACCTCGTATTCGGCAAATTAGAACTTCACATCTGCCTATTTGATAGAGTACTAAGCAATTAACCGTTTTTTATTTCTTTATGTTTTTTATGCATTTTTTTTTTATTGCATGCATAATGCAGTTTATTTGTTGTTGGAGGTTATCTTACGTAATATCTTGATCAAGAGTTAGGTAATAAATGTGAGCTATGATCGACATTCATCACTTATTCACCGTTCGTTAGGGAACCTTGAACTCAGCGTGCCAAATCGGTAGAATTGCATATCAATGAATAATAATTTTTTTTTTTTTGTATTATAATAAACAAATAAATACAAGGCATGATATAGCTCCGAAGAGATTTAGGCCGATCTTCTCATCTTATTTGCATCTTGCTCATTTTTAATTTTTCCTTGACGGGTCGGGACATACTTGTTTTATGGCAACTGCCTTGCAGATGCGATTTCACTAAGAAGCTTTTCATGGCAGAAATACACTCGGAGTGTTTGCCAAGTCACTTCCGAGAGACAACCCCGCTTAGAAAAACTTTCTTCTAACTGGAACAACCTTTTTCTGAATTTTCGAAGTTGCTTTAGCCGGGAGTTGAAGCCACATCTTCGGTGTATAGGGAGTGTACCCTACCACCGCACCACAACGTATGCCGTTATTATATGAACGGCTGCTAGATCCACTAGAGTATAGTGTTTAGACAGCGTAGTGGCAGCGGAGCAAAACTGTTAAAGTTCATTTCAGTTGAGAGCACTATTTTGTACATCCGTTATCAAATAATACGTTGGTACATATTTTGTAGTCATTTTGTTTGTAATAAATTCACATTTTTTTAGTAGCTACATATTTGTACTTATTATTAAAAATTCATGAGCTGAACACTGGCTTATAATAATTGAATATTCAATTATTATTTTTTCTAAGAGAAACTGAAAAGAGAGAAAGAAACATTTACTGGCATATTGCGATGGTACCATTTCGAAAACCGCCACGAATTCATCGTCAGGCAATTTCGTAATGTTATCAAAGGTTTAAGGTTTCATCGAGATTCGAACCACGAAACCTTTGATAATATTACGAAATTGCCTGACGATGAATTCGTGGCGGTTTTCGAAACGGTACCATCGCAATATGCCGGTAAATATTTCTTTCCTTCTTTTGACTTTCTCTTAGAAATTATTATAAGCCGGTCTTAAGCTCATGAATTCTTAATAATAGGTATAAATTGAGCACACCATTAAGACAAAGCTACATATTTGTATTTTTTATAACGGTTGCATTTATGTTCGTATGCTTGTTTACATTTATTGTAAAAATTGTTTTACAAAAAGGTCATATACTTGCATAAATGTACTGAGATTATCCACTGAAGTTAACAATAGAATTTCTAAATCAAGGTAATAATAAGAACAAAAAATATGAGGGTTAAGTCGTAAACAACATCATTACAGAGTATGTAGTAAATTTTTATATGATGCATACAATCGGCTTCTAATATGTTGCGGCATATCAATATTCAAGCAGCCCGGCACAAGTTTCAAAAGAACTGAAAGAAACCTTAAAGCTCACACCCTTCTTTCTTCCACTTCTTCACACATTACACTCTCCTCCCCTCCCACTTCTTTTTTCTACTTTTCCGTCAATCTGTCCTTTCATCAGTTCCTCTTACTGTTGCCTGGCGTCTTCACTCCCCCTACCCCTGATTTTTTTCTATTTTACTTACTCTTCCGCCATCCTCATATGCGCTACCTTACATTCACCGCCATCCTTACTTCCAACTGCTCTCTCTCTCTCTTTTGAAAAATAAGTACAAGTTTCGAGCTGGAGTGTTCCTTATCCGCTTTCCGGTTAAAATAGTATTTTTTTATCGAAAAACCTGCCTGTGGAAAATCTCTAACAAATCACAAAAGGCTGTTATCTGCAAAACGAGCAGCCGTAAATGCTCCATATCCACCTAGTGGATAATGCGTAAAAGCGCATGCCCGGTCGTTAATAAGGCTTCTTGTCACATTGTTAGCTGTAAGCTGCCCCATCACTTAAAACTTTCAACTTTTACTAAGGTTAGAGAATAAATAAACATGAACTAAGGCAGCCGAGCGGCAGTGAAGAACCTGAGTTTAACATTGGTGCGAGGTAGTTCGGAAATGTCTGACTTGGTTTTTAATTACATCGAACTGTATATATTGGTATAATCTTGGACACGTGGTGTATTAATACCTCGAACAACTATAATTCGGATGTTTTGGCGGGAACGTGTAATTTGTAGCCGAAACTGTCATGATGTAGTTAATTTGGGGTTCCGCTGGCCACCGTAGGCTATTATTGTAAATCTCTGGAATTATTTAAAATTGTTTGGGAATTTACGGTACGATGTGGTAACAAGCACCACTAAAATGCTCACCTGATTATCACGAGGGCGATTAAATATGACTACATTGAACCTTCTTCTCGGTCCCGACTTCACGCACTAGCTCTATGAGAGCCTAGTCGCCAGATTCGTCTGCTAAATACATGCGTATATTACAATCATATTTGTAAAAAGATTAAAGTTTTGTACCACAGCTCTGGTCACAGGTAAACTATCTTGCGATAACATGAAGCTATGAATTAGTGATTGGTACTGCAATTAAGTAATACTATATGTCGTTGTAGCCCGTCACATTTGCTATGCAATGCAAAAGCTCTCGCTAGCAGCTGCTATATACGGCAATATGTAGCAGAAAATTACGAGCGTAAGCGTTTATCATTACTTCTTAAAAAGTCGCGATATTTGCCTGCTCTAGTATAAATTCAGTGAGCTTCCGGTATAATGAAACATTGCTGATTCAATCTATTATATGAAACTCTCGTGTGGCAGTGTTTGTGATTGAACTCCATCGAAACGGTTCGAGCGATTCTCATTAAATTTTGTGAGTATTTCAAGCAGGTCTGAGGATCGGATCTTATCTATATTTGTGACCCCAAAATGGCAAGGCTGGCCCACCCCTTAATTTTTTTTATTTTTGGGTTTTGTTAATAGCCTTAAAAGTTTATCTTAACTTTCTGGTTAATTATTGAGCTTAAGGCCGCAAGGATAAATAAAACACCATGTATTTTGTGGTATTATAATTTATATAATTGGTCGATATTTCGCTTTCAATCTGAAACCATCATCAGGACTAAAAAAACACAAAATGTTGTTATTATTTTTTTAATAAAACAGCACTCAAAAATACATACAACCATCTTGGACTGGGACTGAGACTGACACTGTGACTGGGACTGGGAATGGGACTGGTACTTGGTGTGAGTGTGAGTCTGGTACTGGGACTGAGACTACGAATAAGGGATGGAGACGAATAAAAAGAACAAGAGAGAAGAAAAGCTTGGAAAGTAGAAAGTGACCGAGAAAGAGATAGAATTAGACGAAGATTGAGAGATGGAAATAGATAGAGCGTGGATGGAAGAAGGAGATAGAGCTCAAGAGAAAATAAATGATGGAAAAGGCGGAGAGAAGGAAAGAGGCGCAGAGAGAGGAGTTAATAAAATGATGCAAAAAGGTACGAGAGGGAGGGGGGGGGGGGGGAGTAAGAGGAAAAATCTTCTTAAATATTATACAGCTAGACCAAAATTAGAGCGCCTGCCGGGTCTGCTAATATCTATATAAAAGATATTATCAAATACTTAATAATCTTAATCAGCTTGGGCTTGAAGCGTCAATCAGGAAAAAATTAGCTGACCAAAACGAAGTGTCTGCAAGGATCACTTAACCATATGGTCTTTATATGTGCTAAAATTTAGCTTAGAAATGTGAAAAAAAAAAACAAATCCTTAAGTTAATTAATTAACAACAAGTAAAGGTGTCTAAGTTCGGGTGTAACCGAACATTATATACTCTGCGTGAGCTTCAATTGCACATTTCATTTCAGATATATTACTTTTCCACATAACACGTGACACCAGCCGTTTAAAAAAAAATGTCTCCCCATTTCCTCTTACAATAAAACTTGATAAGTGAAGTACCATTGATTCAAAACTACTTTTTGCTAAGTTATAGCTTATTATTCTAGTCTACGACCCTTTTAAACTTGTTTTATATCTAAGTTGCCGTTGTCTTTAAACGATCCCGTCCATTTTTACTAGAAATATTTTCTGATGTAAAGAAAATATGTGTACACAATTCATTACGATATGTTAATTTTTCTTCGAGTTATGGCTCTCGAAACGAAGAAAATTGATTAGTCATAAAACGTACGGCGCCATGCCCATTTTGAAAAATGTTGTTCAAATTCTTATTAAGAGTCTCAATATCAGTCCTCACATAAAATTTCTATATTCTAGGTGTATTATTTACTAAATAATCAGATTTTTTGTGTTTTCCAAAATGTTATATATATATATATATATATATATACAAAGTGGGCGTGGTTATCATGCGATTTCGCTCATTTTCAATACCAATCTATTCTGGGTCCAGATAAGCTCGTGTACCAAATTTGGTGACGATATCTCAATATTTACTTAAGTTATCGTGTTAACGGGCAGACGGACGGACGGACATAGCTCAATAAAATTTTTTTTCGATACTGATAATTTTGATATATGGAAGCCTCTATCTATCGCGATTCCTTTATAACTGTACAACTAACCGTTATCCAACCAAAGTTAATATACTCTGTGTGCAAAGTACGCTGAGTATAAATATAGGCTTTATTTACAGGCACTATGTGCTGTAGTGCAAGTCAAAAGTCTCCACTAGTACAACCCGACGTTTCGCAAATCATCTTAGCATCCTCAGGGGTGAAAATTTTTACACATACAAATAATATGTAATTCTTATATCTTAACGTTGTTATCAATATATTTTAATTAAATTAATTGATTTTAAAATTTACGTTGATACCCGTTTGTTTGGGTACACTTGCAACTTGTCAAGTATGGTTAATTGTTTAGTTGGACTTTAATCCATGTATGTTTACAAATGTTAATTTGGAAAAACGAGTTGGCCGGCTACAAAAAGTTGAATCCTTAAGTAAATTTCTTTGGTTTTAAGCCAAATGTGTGTAAAATTCACAAGCCTTCATACCCTTATGAAGTTGTATGATAATTCTATGCACAAATAATTCACTCTCAGTGAAATTATCACTCCCAAGCAATATTCTAACATCAAAAAATTACGCGTTTTAAAAAGAAGTCAATATGGAAAGCTTATTAGTTTAGTGTTTGTTAGTCAAAAAAATTACCACATATACATATGGGGTATTACATCCCATTTCGACCAATTTTGAACCCGACCCCTTTAGAATTGGCTGAAAGTTTTTCTTCTTTTTCTAGCTTACGAAAGACGTTTTTCAGAAGTTTTTCAAATTTTTTCATCCAACTCAAAAAAAGTTATAAATTTAAAAAAAAAAACACCGTTTTTGTTTTCAAAATGCTATAACTTTTTCAAAAATTGACCGTTTGGGACCTTTTTTTTTAAATTTGTTTTTAAAAGTACTTTTCGGAAAAAATTCAAAAAAAATTTTAAAGTTTTTTTTTTTTTTTTTGTAATTTTTCAGTTTTTCGAGATTTTTGGAATTTCACCCTTTTTTTTCTCATAAAAAACTTCAATCAATTCTGCAATCATCCCCACTAATCCCGGAGTGGGCCGGGAATTTTTTTATTTCTTTTATTTAATTGAAAAAAAAAAAAAAACTTTAAAATTTTTTTTTGTATTTTTTCCGAAAAGTACATTTAAAAACATATTTAAAAAAATGATCCCAAACGGTCAATTTTTGAAAAAGTTATAGCATTTTGAAAAAAAAAAACACCGCTTTTTCAAAATATTTAAAACTTATTTTGAGTTGGAAAACGGTGTTTTTTTTCAAAATGCTATAACTTTTTCAAAAATTGACCGTTTGGGATCATTTTTTTTAAAGATATGTTTTTAAATGTATTTTTCGGAAAAAATACAAAAACAATTTTAAAGTTTTTTTTTCAATTAAATAAAAAACAAAAAAAAATTCTCGGCCCACTCCGGGATTAGTGGGGATGATTGCAGAATTGATTGAAGTTTTTATGAGAAAAAAAAGGGCGAAATTCGAAAAATCTCGAAAAACTGAAAAATTACAAAAAAAAAACTTTAAAAATTTTTTTGAATTTTTTCCGAAAAGTACAGTTAAAAACAAATTAAAAAAAAAAAAGATCCCAAACGGTCAATTTTTGAAAAATTTATAGCATTTTGAAAACCAAAACGGTGTTTTTTTTTTTAATTCATAACTTTTTTGAGTTCGATGAAAAAATTTGAAAAACTTCTGAAAAACGTATTTCGTAAGCTAGATAAAGAAGAAAAACTTTCAGCCAATTCTAAAGGGGTCGGGTTCAAAATTGGTCGAAATGGGATGGAATACCCCATATATACATACGTACTCCACCCCAACCAATAGTTGTAAAAGCTACAGTAAAGCTGTGCGACTATTTACACTCACATGTACCCCCATGGCTTTGGTATATACGCAATCTGTTTTTGTTGCGCTTTGACTCAATCATTCCCAAACTCTCTATTATTGCAACGGTTCATTATGTATATGAGAAAATGAGTTCGAAAAGTAAACAAAGTTAGTAAATAATAGCGGCAGTGATAGAGGTAATAACAACAATAACTGTAATTTTTATAACAGCAATTACAATTTGGCTGAAAGACAACTACGGTTCACCTATGAAATTACTCTAACAGTCGAATTTAAAAAGGTTATTACGTTCATGGGTGAAGATATGTTCCTGCTTTGAACTGTTTGATATTGGTTTCAGTTTTCTTCTGAGGGTCAATGAAAGCGAAAGTGATCATCTAATTTTGTTAGCTATTTAAATGGGTTTCCAATTGAGGTTTCGCCTTTTCCCTCAATTACTTATTGTGGATTGGATTGATTTTTTTGTTGTTACCAAAAAAATATTAACTATTCAGAGATGTGTAACATATGTACATAATACATATACTTTATTGATTATTGAAGAATTGATTGGTTGTTGAAGTTACCAATGGATTGCAGCCTTCATTAAGAAATGGGCCCAACAATTTTACAAACTACAAATTCATGTTATTTTATCTTAGTTTTTCTGGGAATTCCCTAATAACCAATACGCGATACGAAAATATCATAAAAGTCACATGACTCAGCACCACGCAAGCTTTGATTCACTCAGCCAGCAGTCAACTTGAATCTCAGCCCTCTCGTATGCGGTAGAATCTTCTGCATTTAAAAGCACAGGTTTGGATGCATAAACAAATTTGCACACGTTATGGCGGAATCCAGAATGTAAGCGTAAACGAACTCACTACACTGTAGCGTAATGTGGGAGCAATGTACGTGGTTAAGTTGATATGAGCGAAATCAGACAGCACATCAGTTAATGGAAATTGACGAGGCAGAAAAACAAAGCGATAATATATAAAGGGGAAGGAGAAACGAAAAAAGAAAAGGAAGAAAAATAGCACTTAAATGACAATGTCGATATCTATTTAGATGACAGAGATGGTGCTTATATTTATCGTTACGGGTTCGAAGATAAGGTAAGACAATAAATGGAAAGAGAGCAAGAGGAAAAAGGCAAACAAAGATTAAACGTCAAACAAAAAGCTGGAACCGACCCCGGAATTTCATTTGTTATCGAAATGTTAACGGTTTGTTATCGATGATTTATCGATTGTTATCGATGGGATACGGACGGGTTATTTATGTCTTATCGTCCTACGAGCTAAAGATTTGTTATTGAAGTGTTATAAACTTGCAGCTAATAACAGAGTTATTCGATGAGTTATCGTTTTTTATCGTCGGGTTGCCGGTGTGTTATTTTTTATTCTTTATATTATCAAAAATTTATCGTTTTGTTATCGAAACACTATATGTTTGTTTTCGGATCGGGTTATCAGTACAAGGGAGGGAACATTTTGTGAGTGAAAAGCATGGATATCGGTTTTTGTTATGATGAGGGAAAGTACTATTGATATAGATAGCCTTTATCGAATCGATCCGGAAGTAGCACTTTAGGGTCGTCCCTCTTTGGAACATCACCATCCATTTCTATAATAGGTTGTGCCGACTTAGCAAGATAAAGTACAGTTACATCAACAACAACAACAACATTGACTGTTGTATTGCTCAATTAATAGTGCCAAACGGTTCAAAAATTGTCAGGCGCGATTTTATTCTAACAATCTTATAAAGCAAAGAACAAAAAGCAAAAAAGTCAGCAGCCATTTAGCACCAACATATTTAGACGCCACCAGCAACATTCTAGGTCATCTGCTGCTTACTGTTGTTGCTTAAGTCTGATAGTTTTTATTGTTCGCTTTACAGCAAACTTCCTACGTTTCACCATTTGGCATTGTTTGATGTCGTCGATTCTTTGAAAAATGTCTCTATTCGCTTTTCCCATTCATCAATGTCCAGGTAACAGCAGGCAAAAGTAGCACACAGCAAAACACCCAGACAGCAACCACCAACAAAGCACCAAGCATCTCTCTTATCCTATGCCACAAATAACCGCTATATAGCAAGCAGTAAGTAAGTAGTTGGTGTTGTTAGGAAAAGTAAAAAAAAAGTGAAAAATAATCACAATCAAAAACTTGAATTTTATTGCTTTTGAATAGTGAGAACTAACGGAATTGCAGTTGGAGTGCGCATTCAAGAAAACAACGAAATTCTTAGTCACATCAGCAACAACAATAACATCAACAACAACATATGCATTGCATTATGTGGCAACAATGCTGTTAGCGCCACTGCCAGACTGTTGTTGTAATCATAATTTCTGTATTACGTTTTTAATGTTTTTGTTGTTGTTGTTGTTGCAGACTCTACTTTCCGGCACAAATTGTCGCTTTTCCCAGGATCTATACTTTGATAAAGCTGCTGTTTTTATGTTCTTGTTTTCTCTCTATGTACTCTTCTGTATTATTGTTGTATTTGAATTATTGCTTTTGTTGTTGGTTTTATTGCTTCGCTTATTATTTTCACTGTTATATTATTGTTGTCATTCATTTAAAATGTTGTTACATTATGACGTGGAATACTCATTTGTTTCAGTTGTTTGTTGTTGTTCATCTGATTATGATCTTGTTCAAATGTAGCGTGAGTGATGTCATAGTTGATTTCACATGCCAGGGGTTCCAGGGTTTATATGAATACTCAACTTGAACAATTTCTTTTGATGGGCAATAAGAAATATAAATTTTGGAAAATATCATAGGATTAAATTAATGCAAGCATTAAGTTTTACTTGGTACCAGCACACAAACACCTGCAATATTAGAATACATACATATATCAAGAATACTAAAGGGCCCATTACTGATACTTAGCATAGACTTGACTTGACTTGAGAACTGTTACTTACAGTTATGTTAAATGAACATTGCATGTTACTGATTACTCAAAACTTAGCAACATTTAACTTGACTTAGATGTCTGTTGAATTTTGATTTTCTATGTATGGCGTTTACATTTTGAGATGCCATTTGTTTATTTCCATTTCATTTTGACATTTTGTCATACAAATTGACATTTACTGATTATGATGCCAGATTGTATGCGCTAAGTGGAGTATAATTGTGGCTAAGTTGCCAAGTTTACACCAAGTCAAGTCAAGTCTATGCTAAGTATCAGTAATGGGCCCTTAAGGGTCAGTCTTTCATGGGAACTTGAAAATTTATGTGCCCTATAAATATAAGATTTAGATTTGATTTAGATACCTCCATAAAATGTAGTACACGAACGTGTCTAAATTAAAAATATGTTTGTATTAAGCGTTGTCAGATACAGATAATCATCACGCTTATTTTTTTATATAGACATTTTCGAACATCGGAAACAATAGGGCAATGCTTTAATAAATGCTGGTAAAGTGATGAAACTAGGTGTGTGGATTAACTCAATAATGTAAAATAGAAATTTAGTAAAATATTGAAAAGTAGGCTTGCCACCGCCCATATTTAGTAAAAGAAAAGCAAGCCGTTAATCATAAGCTTTGATATCATTTTGTAATTTTGAAAGTATGGTTCTTGGTATTATACATAGTTCTGAGCAAAATCTATTGAGAACTATAACCCAAATTGTTTGGTTTACCCAAGCTTAAACTTACTTACATGTTGTTCAAGCTGCTAACTTAAAATAAGGGCAATATAATTTTCAAAATCTACTTTTTTCTGTTGTATTCGGTTATGGTTTTTCCTCAGAGGATCGGGTTATTAAGTAAAATAATATCTATAATCTAATTTGGCTTACATTCAAAAAAAATATCAGCAAGTTCACGGCCAGATAGCAAGAAAAAACAGACCAAAATGAACTAATGTGCTTCAGTTAGTCGATATTACGAGAATTGCAATTAAATCTGATCGAGTTTTCGAATTCTTTCCATTCAGTTCATCTTTTTTACCGTATATGCATCGTATTGTAAATGTTGGCTATTCAAAGTTGCCTTTCTTATTTTGTACCAAATTACAATTTTAAATAGTTTATTAGTTTAATGTTCATATCATATTCACCTCAATTTGTCTAAATGTTAAACTCTAATCTTCATTCCCACTCTGTTGTTGTTGCAAGAGATATTTTTGTTGTTGCTGTCAATATTATTATACTAGATGGAGCTCTTATTAACTAGCGCTATTTATTGTATTATTTTTGTTGTAAACGTGATTGTACATCTCGCGCAATTTAACTTTTTTCTCCCGCCCTTTTGCCATACACCTTTCCGCCTGTCAATTGTCAGCAATACTTACTACAATTGTTGTTGTTGTTGTTACTTGTTTGTCAATTTAAAACCGTATTTCGAATTGCTAGCAATTATGTTGTCGAAAGGCAAAATTAAGTTGCCAATAACTTTGGCAGCAACAGCAACAACAACAACCACCGCCAGACACCAATCAATAGCCCCGGTTTGCAAATGCTGCGGCTGATTTAGTGCCCTTTCGTTGCTTGCAACAAATGCTGTAGCAATAATCGTTGTTGCTTGAAAACTATTTCCCATGCTATTTATGTATGCTACTGCACATAAAACGGTAGAATGCTTTCCATTTTAAATATCTTACGAAGTTTATAATGACTTGCACGATGTCTACTTGCAACATGTGGCAACATAATCGCACCGTCACTCAAATACAATTAAGTTTTTCTGTGTTAAGAGATAGACTGGGTCAATTGGTCAGAAAGAATGTTATAACACACACAAACAAACCACCTACTACTAAGACAAGCTGTTACACTATATCATGCCACATGCAACATTTGGCCCATTGCCGTTGTAAAATTGTTTCCCAGAATAGAACAGATGCTAATGCATCAACTTTCCCAAATAGTTCAAGTGCGCTCATAGAATTTAACTAAAATATTGTTGCACATATACACACACATGCATATGTATGTGTGTTGGTGCAACAGGACTCTTGTGTGTGTTGCATGGCACAATTCTCAACTCTCTACAAATGCTTTAAGCTACTTGCAACATATTTCATTGCTGCTAAGTAGGTGTCGTTTATTGCTAAATACGCCTAAAGCGACAATACAAAATTGCTATGTTTTGGCAACTATTTAGATGACTACCTTTTTATGTGTTATTTTTGTGTGTTGCACCAATTGTTTTCGTTGTTGTTGTTACAATGGATTTACTGATTACGGGCTTGAGGCATATATCGACGCAAAAATTGCTTGGTTGATGGCGTCTACGAATTACGAGTAAATTTATGCGTGCACTGCTAAACAGTGTCGTTAGTTGGAAAATTGTTGTTGTGTTTTGCTCTTATTTTTATATTGGTGCAACACTTGATATACACAGCAGCTCACAAAACAATAGCAGTGTAAATTTTTTTATCAAGCTTCGTCAATTAAATTCTTCTGTTTCTATCAAGGCGAATCCATAAAGGGTTATGACAAAGCGAATTCAATCTAATTCGCCGTACAGAAGAATGTCAAGCAAGGCGAATTCGGTACTAGGTGTTGCTATCCCAACAGCAGATTGCTTCTTCTTGATTAATTTCCATACAACGCCTTGTACAGTAATATGTTAAATTAAATAAAATAAATGTACGGTGCGATAACCTCCGAAGAGATTTTAGGCCGAGCTTCTCTTCCAACTTGCGTCGTGCTCCTCTGGATTTTCCCTACAAATTGGCCGAACGGGACCTACATCTGCGAGGCAGATGAGTTTTCACTGAGAGCTTTTTCATGGCAGAAATACACTCGGAGTGCTTGCCAAACACTGCAGAGGGGCGACCCCGCTTAGAAAAATTTTCTTCTAATTGAAAAACCTTATTTCTAAAATTTTGGATGTTGCTTTGCCTGGGGTGTGAACCCAGGACATTCGGTGTGGTAGGCGGAGCACGCTACCATCACATTCTTCTGTATAGATCCGCTCGATGTCAAGTCAAATGAAAATTTTCATTGATTTCGCTTAACTGAAAAATTGTTGTACAAAGCGTTGCATGGAAAGTATTCAAGAAGAAGATATCAGCTCATTGGATAACATTGCCTAGTATTGAATTCGCCTTAGTTGATATTTTAGTTATTTTAAGGAAATCTTCTTTAAATTTTGTAACTGAAATTATGAACTGGACTGAAAATTCGAGAAAAGTTTTGGATATACGAAGCTCGCATTGAATTTCACCATTTTTTTCCAGATTTTCTTCGGTATGAAAAATATTTCAAAGTTTTTAAATAGGAAAATCTAGGACACCCTTCGGAAGAAAATAGTTAAAAATCAATGCAAATTGTCAGAGACCTTTAACTTTTTTTCCAAGACTAAAATGTATTGGGCTATAAATCTGCATACTCCAAGAAATTCAGTAAGCTTCAAACAGGTTCGAAGGATTCGTATCTAAAATTTTCTCAAGTCTTCGAGTTTTTTCGTAAACGTTTTTGAAATTGGTGTGCACAGCTCAGTTACAAAATTCAAAGAAAACTTTCTTGAAATACCGAAAATGAAAAATGGAAGAATTTAACTGATGAAATTGGATAAAGATTGGCACTGTTATTTTTCTTATCGCTGCTGCACATATAGAAGTAGAAAAACAAATATCAAAAAGCTTTATAAAGGTACAGAGGGTAGCAAGAATGGTACATCAAAGCAAAAACAAAACAACAACAAATTAAATGACGATTTATGATCACAAAACCCTTGAAATGTTCAGCATATTAACAATAAAAACAAAACAAAATTTTAAACATTCAAAACGAATACTGAAAGATATCCAGACGACTTTTGCTCAGTTTGCTAGTCCGACCAGAAGATCGACGAGCAAGGAGCTAATATGTTTGTCGTTTTTGCTGTAAACTGGTAGTTTATGTAATAAAAGAACTGGGAAAGAAACCGAAACTTTAAAATTGGGAAAAGCAGCCGAAGACTTGTTAATCGTGAATGTGTTAATCAACCCTAAAATGCACAAAGTTGTTTTTTAGAATATATTTGGTAGTCTTCTGCGCTTCAACTGATCAAGCAAACCACCCTCGTTGCTACCACTGATCACGCAATGAGGAAGGAGGACTGTACATGTGAGATGTCCAGGCAAAACCAGTATCAATAAGAACAAACGCAAACACTAATCCCAGTTTCTAAGCCTTGAGTGTTAACATGTCACCTTCCGCTGGTACTTTGTAAAGGTGAAAGCATGGATAATTTCATAGTATACTGTAATTATGTTACATTTCTTGAAAATTTGATGATCGGAAGTCAACGCACATATCCAGTATACCAAATTTCAGATAGACCCCTCAATTTTTGTTCAAATTATCGTGTTAACGAACGAACATCGCTCAAACAAATTATTTTGCTATGCTGTTAATTTTGATATGCCGTTTGCCAAAAGTAGCGAAGAATGTAATTTATATTTGCGGATTCCAACTACGCAAGACAACCAAATATCTGTAGATATCTTGGTACCTGGGCTTCGACAGGGCTGGACAATGGTATAGATAAATATCCACGCTTTCCACCGCATCCTCGTACCTGCAGCTGTGGCAGAACTCATTTGTCAGCAAGCCCATATGAGCATCATGAGCGCACATAACACAGTGACCTGTTAGAAGACCCACTAATGGTATAATAAAGAGACGATATAGAAGTATGACCGATTGCAATCTATTTTCATCCAGCTTAGCCCAGATTTGCCTGGACATCTTACAAGTTCGAAAAAAGAAAACCATAGTCAAGAAGTTGTTATGGACTTATAGTAAAGCTGCCAAATGGCTGTGGAGATTTGAAAAGTGGGAGAGATGGTCAGAATCGAAGAAGTTTAGTGAAAATCCCTGACAAATGCCTTTCCACATTTCATTAGAACATTCCATTACTTTTACTATGGCTACCGGTACCGCTACACTGAGCAACCACAAAATGTTGCAAGCTTATTGCAATGCCAATCATTGACTTAATTTAAGTAAATTATTTTTGTGCAATTTGCAGCAGCGTCACATTGGTACGCAAATGATTCGTTCTCATACTTAACATTATTTTTTCGCCTTTTAAATGCAAACTTTCTAGTATTTCCGTTGGTTGTGGTATCTATTTTTGTTTGCTGTTGATGCTGCTGCTATGATTACGAGTGAATTTATTGGCTCTATATCGTTTGCCACATGCCCTCGGGTATTAATTAAATTGCATTTTAATGGCAAAGAATGACCAAAATATATGACCTAAATTTGTTTGAAAGTTCGCGTATCCAACAGAATTCAAATTCACAGATAAACACATATACATACACACATATATAAATGATTCTGTAATTTATTGAATACTCTGTTGCAGTAAGCTTGACGTTATTCTCAACCTTATTCTCCAGTAAAAATTAAAATTTTAGCTGTACCATATTTCCAAATTTTGTGAAAGTGTGGTGCCACTCATTTTATACTCAGCTGAGCAAAGCTCACAGAGTATATTAATTTTGTTCGCATAACGGTAATCTGTAACGGCATAAACTAATCGAGATAGATATAGACTTCTATATATCAAAATGATCTGGGTGAAACAAAAAAATTCATTTAGCCATGTCCGTCCGCCCGTCCGTCCGTCCGTTCGTCTGTCCGTTAACACGATAACTTGAGTAAATTTCGAGGTATATTGATGAAATTTGGTATATAGTTTCCTGGGTACTCATATCAGATCGCTGTTTAAACTTAACGAAATCGGACCATAACCACGCCCACTTTTTCAATATCGAAAATTTCGAAAAATCGAAAAAGTGCGATGATTCATTACCAAAGACGGATAGAGCGATGAAATTTGGTAGGTGGGTTGAACTTATAACGCAGAATAGAAATTTAGTAAAATTTTGGACAATGGGAGTAGCACCGCCCACTTTTAAAAGAAGATAATTTAAAAGCATGGCATGCAGAAGCATGACAACAGCACATGAAGCGGTTTGGGAGTGTTCGAGAGAAAAGTTCTTCGATAGATTTATGGACCACTACGCGTTGGCGATGGCGAGTACCGAAGAAGATTTAATGATGAGCTGTACGAGCTATACGCAGACATCAACATAAATAAAAATAAAAAAAAAAAAAAAAAAAAAAGACATCAACATAGTCCAGCGAATTAAAACGCAGCGGCTGCGCTGGTTAGGCCATGTTATGCGAATGAAAGATGATGCTCCGGCCAAGAAAGTGTTTCTATCGGAACCCGCCTATGGAAGCAGAGGTAGAGGGCGGCGCCCGCTCCGTTGGAAGGACCAGGTGGAAAACGATTTAAGCTCCCTTGGTGTGACCAATTGGCGCCGGTTGGCGGAGCGAAGGAGCGACTGGCGCGCCTTGTTGGACGGCCATAACCGTTTAGACGGTTAACCGCCAATTAAGTAAGTGAGTAAGTGATTTAAAAGTTTTGCAAGCTGTAATTTGGCAGTCGTTGATGATATCATGATGAAATCTGGCAGCAACGTTACTCCTATTACTATATGTGTAACAAATAAAAATTAGTAAAATAGGATTACGAACACGCCCACCTTTAAAAAAATTGTTAAGTAAAATTTTAACAAAAAATTGAATATCTTTACAGTATATAAGTAAATTATGTTCAACTCCATTAATGATATGGTGCAACAAAATATAAAAATAAAAGAAAATTTCAAAATGTGCGTGGCTCCGCCCTTTTTCATTTAATTTGTCTATAATACTTTTACTGCCATAAGTCGAACAAAAATTTACCAATCCTTGTGAAATTTGGTAATGGCATAGCTTCTATGACGATAAGAGTTTTCTGTGAAAATGGGCGAAATCGGTTGAAGCCATGCCCAGTTTTTATACACAGTCGACCGTCTATCCTTTAGCTCGGCCCTTAACGCGATAACTTGAGCAAAAACCGATATATCTTTACTAAACTCAGTTCACGTAATTATCTGAACTCACTTTGTATTGGTATAAAAAATGGCCGAAATCCACTCTTTCGATATCGAAAATTAAGAAAAATTAAAAAAATTCCACAATTCTATACAAATATGAAAAAAGGGATAAATGGATTGGTTTATTAACGCAAAGATAACTTTAGAAAAAACTTTGTAAAATGCGTGTGATATCTACCATATTAAGTAGAAGAAAATTAAAAAGTTCCGCAGGGCGAAATACTGTTCGTGGTATTACATATATAAATAAATTAGCGGTACCCGACATATGATGTTCTGAATCAGCCTGGTGCACATTTTGGTCGATATCTCGAAAACGCCTTCATATATACAACTAAGGGCCACTCCCTTTTAAAACCCTCATTAATACCTATAATTTGTTACCCATATCGTACAAACACATACTCGAGTCCACTTATAGAACTAAGTGCCCCCCCCCCCCCCCCCCCCCCCCCTTTTAAAATACTCATTAACGCCTTTCATTTGATTCCCATATCTTACAAGCACATTCTAGAGTCAACCCTGGTTCACCTTTATGGCGATATCCCGAAATGGCGTCCGCCTATAAAACTATGGCCCACTCCCTTTTGAAATACTCTTTAATACCTTCCATTTGATACCCGTTTCATACAAACACATTCCAGGGTTACTGTAGGTTCTGGGTTCATTTTCCTACATGGTAATTTCCTTATTTTGTCTCTAACGCTCCCAGCTGAGTATGTAATATTCGGTTACACCCGAACTTAGCCTTCCTTATTTGTTATTATTTATTCTTATTCTATTTATTATTTAGCTCATTGCTCACTACACAATTTATATTTAATAGGGTTTGCTCCTTTAATCCAAGTACTTGCATTTGAATGTCTGCTTATTCAGCTATGCTAAAAATTAGAAAGGATCTGCTTAGCTGTGCAAATTTATATTCTTTGACAAATGGGATTTTAGTGAAATATGGTGTGAGAGTAATTGTCGATATATGTACATGATGATAGCAGTGTTGTTGCATTTGCATACTAAATAATGCGGTCAAATAAGAAATTCTTAGGTAGCTCAATTATTTAACTGTGAGAGATTTGATTTCGCATATGGAAGCGTACGCTAATAGAGAAAGTTTTTAAATGTCAATTTTGGAATGGCAATTTTGCAAATGATTTAGCTTCAGGATGAGGCTCTGTGCCTCGGGGCAGTTCCAAGGCAGACCAAACGGCCACATTAGTATTGTGTCATCATTTACAGGATGAAGAGACTACGTGATTTGCGTGAGGCTTGCTAAAGGTGATCGATGTCTTCACCATATTTCAGTTTGACAGTTAGATGGTACAAGGTAGTGGTTGGTTGAGTTTTTATATTTCGCCAGCATGTTTCAAAACGTATTTTCCAAACTTGAAAATATATCAGAAGTAGTATTTTAAGTTTCTTTAAAAAGCCAGTCTTGAGAATCATTTACGTTTCCTTCTCGAACAAAAGCAAGAGTTTTGAGACACATTAAATTAAGAGCTTCTCTTCTCGCAAGCTTCTCTAATATCGAAATACTCGTAAAGCTCACGGGATTCTTGGCATTCAATTTAGTCGTTGATTTGCAGATCGTTTTATTTCTCCTCGATCACATGTGAGAGTTTCGAGACTCGAAAAATTGAGAACGTGGCTTCTTGCAAGATTTCCGAATTTCAAAATACTCGTAAATCTCTCGAGACTCTCGACATTCAATTAAGTCGCCGCATTATAGAGCTTACGATTCCTTCTTGAGTACATGCGAGAATTTCGAGACTCGAGTACCTGGGCTCTCGCCAGATTCTCGAAGTTTGAACAAAGTACATAACTTGAAATAAAATAATTTAAAAAAATTTTTAAGTTAAACGGTTTTATTGAAAACAATACTTACATTAAATAATAATATTAAAAGCTAGAAAATAATAAGGTAGATCCTAGGTACTAGTCATCACACTATTTATCAATCTAGCGCGTTGATCATACAATTAAATAAAAGCGTTGGGCGCGTGAAATTTCTAAAATTTTGAGACATAGCATAACCTGATTAAGGTTATGACTATCAATAGAAATTTTACGCGTCCAACGCTTTTATTTAATTGTCTGACCTACCTAATTGTTTTCTAGCTTTTAGTATTATTACTTCTTCATGTAAGTATTTTTTTCAATAAAACCGCGTAACTTAAATTATTTTTTTTTAATTATTTTATTTTCAAGTTTTTAGTCTTAATTTAATTGCCGATTATTTCTCATTCTATTTAGTCCATTTAGTGACTCATTATTACTGGGACTCTTTCCTGACAATTTGTTACAATCTAAGTCCTTATTAATACATAATTCTCACAAAGACTTTACTCGACTCAGCGCCACGTATGCTTGTCCCTCTTCGAACTCCGAAGTATTTTGATGTCAATTTCATAATAATTCTGCAGTTATTAAATATAAAAATGTACATGTTAACTTTTACTATAATTTCATAAATAAGTTTCCTTGTAAATTTGTCTAACGACCGTCTACATACATATCAGAGAACAGCAAAAATGGAACACAACAACAATCGATTACATTCGGCAACACGATCGTGTTCAATGATCCAACTTGCTTAAACGAACATAATCGACATTGATTTAAAATCAACCAACTTATTGCATGCGTGAATATAATCAATTCATGCGTTTGCTCGTTTGCCTCAACCGCGATTAGATTCATCGGAATGAATAGGCAAATATGAAAACTCCATGCGTCTGAATATTTGCATGATTCTTCTGCCCTTACGTCACGGCGACAAGCTACATATAAACATTGCTTACGGTTCTGTTTGTTTGCCGAACTAAACGATACTAATTCTCGTGCTTTGATTTTATTCTCCAAATTTAAATAATACTAAATTTACAGCATTTTTTCGAAGTACACATTTCCTATTTTGAAATACATATAATGCAAATTTGACATTATTTTCCATGTGGAAAACACATTATTATAATATAATATCTACATTTTTTTTCATGTCAGAAACACACTTCAAAAATGTAAAATTCAAATTATTTGATAAATGAAAAAATGATGTGTTTTTCACATTTTAAAATGTAAAAAACACATAAGTGTTTTTTCCGTGTAGATATGACTTTTTAAAATAAAATTGTTTTCTATTCGATCAGTTTCTTTCTTTTGAATTTTATATACGTATACGTCATATCTCATGCATAGGCTCAAAAAGCATGAATTCTACTTATTCCTGAAGGAGGTACTTCGGTTTTTTTTTATCAATTTATCTATGATTAATATTACAGGAATGCGATTCTGTGGCTTTTCCTAATGTTCCCATGTTGTTGAAAATCTTGCGTACGCTTTCAGTAACAATGGCAACGAACGAGAGATCTTTTTCAACCCTTAGGCTGATTAAAAACTATTTGAGAAACACGATGAGTGAAAATCGATTGAATGGCTGCGCATCACTAAGCATCCACCGTGATCAAACTGTTACCGTTGATGAAGTTTTAGATGAAATGACAAAGAAAAGCCGACGCATGCGCTTGAGTTTTTAATGTAACCTTTTTCATTTCATATTCTAAATACATGTACTTTAATGTTAAAGCTAAAGACAACATTTTTTAAATTTATTTAACTGAAAAAAATTGTTTCACTGTCAAGTCAAGCTAAACGAAACCGTTTAAAAAGTAACCGGTTTTACCTAATTACCCGTTCCGAAATTAGTAACCGATTTGAGAAAGGTTGAGAAGGTTCTGTGTTCGTGTCAATCGCACGCGTGAACAAGATTCCAAATACTAGGGGTAGTATAGTTGCAGCAATTGAGCTAGGTTCTAGAAACTTCTTTTATTTGCCAAGAGGAAGGAATAATTCAATAACATTCCTGTTGCCTAATTGGGGTTTTTGCATTTGGTCATGACACAAATTCTGATAATACCATGGAAAAATACAGCCTATGGGCGGTCTTTATTGACATTAAAATTCTGCAACTGTAAAAAAAAGAGTTTACGAAAACGGTTTAGTACAGTAAAAATTCAAAATACTACTATCTTATCGCTGAGTCATTAAGCGTTGTAAGCAGTAAACTCAACATCCTCCCATAATGCTACCACAAAACGATGGAAACATCTGCACCATCGCAACAACAAAAACAGAAATGCAGATGAAAATTAAAAGTTAACATTAAACTGCAAATTATATCACATTACGTTTTATATTCATACTCACTTAAGCGAAAAACATTTTTATTACCAACACAAAATTTTAATAAATCATTAATCAATTCGATGAGTTTCATAGCAAGCATAAGGCACAGCAGCTTAAAGTTAAGCTTAACAAAAAATCTGGGCAATAAATAAGAGGGAATGCCAAAAACGAAAACAAAAAAATATTGCAACAGTAACACGATTACAACATGAAAGTGTGACAATAATGAAAAATTACATACATAATTACGAGCTGATGTTGCAACAATACAAATGCAATAACAAAAAGGAACAGCTGCTGCAACGAAAATATGCAACAAAACATATTTGGTTATTAAAAAGGCATTTATGAGCTTTTAAAAAAAATGCGGCGGAGAATGGTTGCTGCAACAAAAGATGTTTGCTTATATGGTTGTACGTACATATATGTGAGGTTGATTTTTTATGTAAGGCGTTGTCAAACATATTGCAAGAGTGTAAGCATTTAAATATGGCATGTGCGCATGCGCAGTAGCTTTGCATGGAGTTGGTGCGTATGTAATTAGGGGCGTAGCAATGATATGGCAAGCAAGTGCTGCTCAACGCTTTATTGAGATTAATTGCCGATCATGAGTTGACAATGCTGCTGTCCTTTAAATACAAAAGTAAATAAAGGGCAAAACAAATTAAATACTTAAAATATCTTAAAGAAAAACATATATGATTAAACAAAACTAAAAAATTTGTTTGCATTCTCTATAATCACAAAAAATGAATTCAAAGCGCATAAAGAAAAAACTTTAAAAGCGACACATGAAAATGAAAGTCACTATATGGGAAAATAAACTTGTTATCTACGACAATAAAAATGATGTTAGCAAGGCCATTCTTTGTGGCAAAGTTAAGACAAGAAAAGATAAAAGATTCGTACATATTGGTATTTGATTAGATATTTACTTTGCCATTTTAATAATACGGCCGCCATGGTAGTGGAAAAGTTCACTTGTTTATTTTACCACTAGCGCAGGTGGTAGACGTTTTCCTGCACCAAAATTGGTTTGGCTGTATTAAAACTTGGCCCTCCCTTTCCGCTTTTACTCTCTATCGCATCCTCGTCTTTTCTGTCATCGATTTCTGTGTCTTATTCCTGTGCTAACTGTATTCCATTTATTTGCATTATTTTTTAATTCCTCTCCTTCCTCACACTCACACACCTACTTCCACTCCTACAGCCAGTAACATACCATTTCCACTCTCACTACCACTCCTACTCCCACTACCAATCCCACCCCAAACTACCACAACCACTCCTACTCCCACTAACAGTACCACTCCCACTCACACTCCAACTTTTATCCCCTTACCCACTCTCACTCTCACACCCAATCCCACTTTCATCAGTTCTCCCTCGCCTACCTAAATTTCAATAGTTTGAGCGAAGCAGACTAAAATTTTTGCTAAAATAAAATTTGGGGCGTGGTCCCTTCCACTCTAACAAAAAATCTCCAAAAAATGGCAAGCGAAAACGAATACCTACTGTGAAAATTTCGTGTGCTGGTCTGTCTTATTTGTAGGATAAATTGGAGCAGCTCGGCAAAAAATTATTCTCCTTACAGTAAAAAAATGTTCAGTATGATATTGATGAGATCCTGCCAGAAAGAGGAAAGTGGTGATCGAGAGGGAGTCCGCAAACGACGGGGAGAGGAGAAAAATAGAGATGGAAATGGAAATAGACATAGATATAAGGGTAGGCATGGAGGTATAGATAGAGATGGAGGTAGAGATAGAGATGCAGATGAAGATTGAGATGGAGATGGATATGGATATGGAGATTGAGATGGAGATGGGATGGACTTGGACTTGGAAATGGAGATGCAGGTGGAGATAGAGATAGAGATAGATATGAGGGAGGACATGGAGGTATAGGTAGATATGGAGGTGGAGATAGAGATGCATATGAAGATTGAGATGGAGATGGATATGGAGGTGGAGATGGAGATGGAGGTGGGATGGGGATGAACTTGGACTTGGAGATGCACGTGAAGATTAAGATAAGTATGTATCAATAAATGGATATCTAGGTGGTGTAGAAGATTACCTCTTCTTTTCAAATAATTTCAGCGACCTGATAAAGGCTTCTTCCACAACTGGGAGTAGATCAACCAGAAAGAGAACTCGCAAGCAATCCTAAAGTATCGGTGATAGGGCTCTCCTTATCTTTTTGCATGCCTGCTAATAGGGCATAGCTCAGTGCTTACTCTTGCAAGTATGAAAATTTAATTCCTAATTAGGATTGTAACGTGACGGACCTCTTTTGTTCCCATATTAGCTAGGTTTCTTTGGATGTCCGACACCCTGGTGTTTGAAGCCATCTTTCTCTGGCCTGATGGTTGATGTATTTTTTTTTAGTATTAGCTTGCATGTGGCAAGCGTAAACTAAAGCGTTCTTTGTGGGGAAGAATCTGCTTGGTCGTGCTCTGCCTTGCAAATTCGTCTGCAGTTTCCCCCAAATATCACTGTTTGCCGCTTGGCTGTCCGATAAGATGTTTTCCTATCCAAACCGAGGCTTCCATGATAGCTTATACTTATGCTTGGAAGGCATTCAGTGATCAAGTAGTCTGAGAGAAAAGTGAAGTTTTTTGAATGACTTTTACTCCAACCTTACCGTTCAACTTAGAACCGTCAGTGTTGGCAGCAAACCGCCAATCTGAATCCACTCAATTATCGCTGTTGAGAATGTTTAACATAAAGTGGTTGTCGGCAAATGTTGCGGTCGAAGAGATTTCTCCCAGTAACCCTTCACATCCTTCCTGACCCTTCCATCAGGACCTACGAATATGGCAAAAGCACTCCTTTCACACCGTTTAACTCTGCTTACCTACTTCAATTTCTTTCTAACCAATCTTTATCTAACAAAGCCACGCATTTCAAACCTTTTTACTATGTACATCTACCTCAATTTTCCTTTCTCCGATACCTATCTCTATACTCTTACCGTATCACTGTTTCGTAATCTCTTGTAGCTTTCTCTGTGCATCACCCTTTGTTATATATTCGCTATTTCTTTTACTCGTAGTCTTTCTCCTTCCATATTTCTATAACTGCTTATTTTTCTCATCCTCCTTCCTTTTCTTAAAAAACGCCTTTCTCTGTACTTCTCCTGTCACACCACTATTACCTTTCCCCTCCCCCTTCTCGCTCCACTGCCCTTTCTTTCTCAACCTATCAGAGAAGCAATAGAAAGGTTTTGGCACCAAAGTGCAAGGTGATCAACGGAGGGGTAATAATTTTGTCGTTGATTAATGAGCAACGAGGTAAGACATATGCGCGCATGTTTGTTAACACTCAAAAAATTTTTGCAAATATGCCAAAATGTGCAATCTGTTTTGAAAGTTAGAGAAAAATTACAAAGCTTACCTCGGTGCATTCAAATGGCTAAGTGGAATGAGGTCTTAACACCAGTATGAATGCAGGTGAACTCGAGTTCAAAGCTCAGCACCCGAAAAGCTAGGTAATTAAGAATTAAAATTAAGAAACTTTCCCAGATACCATCCTCGTTCTAATTTTTCTCTAATATCAATAAAAAAAGTAAATATTTTAAAGAAATAAGAGAAAAATAAATTAGGGGCTGAAACTGTTATTCTTTTTATAATATAATTCTTTGCAAAACTATTAATTTTGGACTTTAATATATTTGGATCAATATAAAAATTATTTTCAAATTTTTATTTTTTGAGTCCGATAGAACTAGCTAAACTCGGACTTTTAAAAATAAGAGTTCCGAAATAAAAGCTAAATCAAGACTTTTATTTTTTAAGGCCGAAATAAAAGTCCCACTTCAAAACAAAGAAATGGCTTATCCGAAATAAAAAATTTTTTTTTAAATATACATTTTTTTTTTAATTCGGATCAGCCGTTTCTTTGCTATCAAGCGGGACTTTTATTTCGGCCTTAAAAAATAAAATTCTTGATTTCCGGACTTTTATTTTTAAAAGTCCGAGTTTAACTAGTTCTATGGGACTCAAAAAATAAAAATACAGATTCTGCTTTTATATATGGACTTTTATGAAAAAAGTTCGAAAAATAAAAAGGATGCATGATTCGACATGATATTGCTATAGGGATACTTGAGAACTCAATCATTTTCACCTAGGACAATTTTTTGACCAGGACTTTTTCGACCCCGAAAAAAAATAAATATTATTTTTCCTCCCTCAAATAAATAGATTTGCTTTTTTGTGCAAAACGTTTGTTTGATGTTTTCAAATATTAATTTTAATATGTTATTTTTATACCCAGCTGTACTTGTACACAGGGTATTATAACTTTGATTGGATAACGGTTGTTTTTACAGGTAAAAAGAATCTAGATAGATATAGACTTTCATATATCAAAATCATCAGTATCGAAAAAAAATTTGATTGGGCCAGGTCCGTCCGTCTGTCCGTCTTCCCGTTAACAGGATAACTGGAGTAAATATTGAGATATCTTCACCAAATTTGGTACACGAGCTTATCTTGTCCCAGAATTGTTTGGTATTGAAATTGAGCGAAATCGGATGATAACCACGCCCACTTTTTATATATATAACATTTTGGAAAACACAAAAACCTGCTTATTTAATAAATAATGCACTTAGAATGTTGAAATTTGACGTGTGGACTGATATTGAGACTCGTGATAAAAATTTGAATTTTTTTTAAATGGGCGTGGCATGGCCAAATTGTGATAAAATCAATTTTTCAAATATTATTAATCATAAATCAAAAATCGTTAAACCTATCGTAACAAAATTCGGCTGCCTTTACTATAAGGAATGCTGTGAAGAAAAATGAACGGACTCGGTTAAGGACCACGCCCACTTTTATACAAAAGATTTTTAAAAGGGTTGTGGACGAATAAAATAAGCTATATCTTTGCAAAAAACAGCTTTATATCAATGGTATTTGATTTCCCAAGTCGATTTATAACAGTAAATAGGAAAAACTACAAATTTAGCAAGTAAGGAAGGCTAAGTTCGGGTGTATCTGAGCACATACTCAGCTGAGAGCTCAGGAGACTAAATAAGGGAAAATCACCATTTAGCAAAATGAACCTAAGGTAACCCTAGAATGTGTTTTTTATGACATCGGCTTGAAATGGAAGGTATTAAAGAGTATTTTAAAAGGGAGTGAACCATAGTTCTGCAGGTGGACGCCATTTCGGGATATCGCCATAAAGGTGGACCAGGGGTGACTAGAATGCGTTTGTACGATATGGGTATCAAATTAAAGATATTAATGAGGGTTTTAAAGGGAGTGGCTCTTAGTTGTATATGTGAAGGCGTTTTCGAGATATGGACCAAAATGTGGACCAGGGTGACCCAGAACATCATCTGCAGGGTACCTCTAATTTATTTATATAGCCAAGATTCCAAAGGCTTTTGATTTCGCCCTGCAGAACTTTTTGGTTTTCTTCTACTTAATATGGTAGGTGTCACACCCATTTTACAAAATTTTTTTCTAAAGTTATATTTTGCGTCAATAAACCAATCCAATTACCATGTTTCACCCCTTTTTTCGTATTTGGTATAGAATTATGGCATTTTTTTCATTTTTCGTAATTCTCGATAAAGAAAAAGTAGGCGTAGTCAAAGTCTGATTTCGGCCATTTTTTATACCAATACAAAGTGAGTTCAGGTAAGTACGTGAACTGAGTTTAGTAAAGATATATCGATTTTTGCTCAAGTTATCGTGTTAACGGCCGAGCGGAAGGACAGAGGGTCGACTGTGTATAAAAACTGGGCGTGGCTTAAACCGATTTCGCCCATTTTCACAGAAAACAGTTATCGTTATAGAATCTATGCCCCTCACAAGGATTGGTAAATTTTTGTTCGAGTAATGACATTAAAAGTATTCTAGACGAATTAAATGAAAAAGGGCGGAGCAACGCCCATTTTGAAATTTTCTTTTATTTTTGTATTTTGTTGCACCATATCATTACTGGAGTTGAATGTTGACATAATTCACTTATATACTGTAAAAATATTAAATTTTTTGTTGAAATTTGACTTCAACATAATTTTTTTTTAAGTGGGCGTATTCGTCGTACGATTTTACTAATTTTTATTTAGCACACATATAGTAATAAGATTAATGTGCCTGCCAAATTTCATCATGATATCTTCAACGACTGCCAATTTTCAGCTTGTATAACTTTTAAATTGCCTTCTTTTAAAAGTGGGCGGTGCCACGCCCATTGTCCAAAATTTTGCTAATTTTCTATTTCGCGTCATAAGGTAAACGCACCTACCAAATTTCATCGCTTTACCCGTGTTTGGTAATGAATTATCGCACTTTTTCGGTTTTTCGAAATTTTCGATATCGAAAAAGCGGGCGTGGTTGTAGTCCGATTTCGTTCATTTTAAATAGCGATCTGAGATGAGCGCCCAGGAATCTACATACAAAATTTCATAAAGATACCTCGAAATTTACTCAACTTATCGTGTTTACGGGCGGACGGACGGACATGGCTAAATGAATTTCTTTTTTCGCCCAGATCATTTTGATATGTAGAAGTCTATATCTATCTCCATTAGTTTATGCCGTTACGGATTACCGTTATGCGAACAAAGTTAGTATACTCTGTGAGCTCTGCTCACCTGAGTATAAAAAAGGGAGTGGCAGCACCCCTTTCACGACTAAGCAATTTTCTATGTTTCGGGAGCCATAACTCGCAAAAATTAACGGATCGTAATAAAATTGGTTACACAAATTTTCCCTATTGTAGGATTATTTCTAGAAAAAATGGACAAGATCGGTTAAAGACCACGCCCAATTTTATATAAGAGATTTTTAAAAGGGTCGTAGACGAAAATAATAAACTATATCTTAGCGAAAAGGGCTTTGTATCAATAGAATTTTACATTCTAAATTGAATTATAACAATAAATTGGAAAACACTAAAATTTTTGAAAATGGGTGTGGCACCGGCCCTTTTTTGACTAAGCAATTTCCTATGTTTCGGGAGCCATAACTCGAAGAAAAATTACATAACAAAATTGGGTAGATATGTTTTCTTTATAGCAGGAAATGTTTTTATTAAAAATGGATAAGATTGGTGAGGGGCCACGCCCAATTTTATATAAATGACTTTAAAACGGGTTTTAGGCAAAAATAATAAGTCAAATCTTAGCGAAAAATATTTTTATACCAATCGTATTTTGTGCCATTATAACAAGAAATGGGAAAGAATTCAAATATTGAAAAATGGGCGTGGCACTGCCCCTTTCTTACAATGCATTTGCCAACGCTTCTGGAGCCATAACTCGACGAAAAATTTGGTGCACATGTTAAAAGGCATACAAAAAATATTTTCAGTAAAAACGGACTAAATAGGTAAAATCACTTTCTTTTGTGTAAAAGAATTTGTAAAAGTGCGTAGATGCAGGTAATAAGATATTTCTAGTAAAATATGGAAAATATCGTTAATAACCCTGCACCTCTTTTTGTAATAACGGTTTTTAGTACAATGGCACTTTTGTGTTTATGTTTATTGTTCTGTTATATATTTATTTTAAAATAAACTGTAGCGAAATCCCCATATCTGTATTCTTTTTGCTTCTTTTAAACGAAAACAAGCAAGAATGGGACTGTCTTCGGCTCTGCTGAAGACTTCATACCTTTCATGAATGGGGCTGAACAATAATCTAATCCCGTTCGTAATCTGCGAATAATCAGATGTATAAGATAAGAAATATATAGTGAACAGGTCTACATACCTAATCGATTTTTAAGATAAATATAAAATAAAAATAGGTAGGTACTTTGTGTGAGGATGCAAAGCTTCACGTTTTTTGCGGTCTGCATGTAAAAACTATGACTACGAATCATGTATTTCAAAAATATATGACGTAAACGTAACTATTTGATGAAATTTGATGAATTTTGAAGCTTCTAGCCGTAAAAAAGGGGCAAAAATGAGAGTTTATATGGGGTATATAATATATATAACACCGATCTCTATGATTTTTTCAGACATAAATATCTATACACGTAAACATTTGGTGAAATTTGAAGCTTATAGCTGTTAAAATGGAGCCGAAATCGCAAAAATATATATATATATATTATATATATATATATGCTATATATACCATGATATATATATTATATATATCACCGATCTCTATGATTTTTTGACACAACAATGTATACTATATACGTAAGCAATCAGTGAAATTTGAAGCTTATAGCTGTTAAAATGGGGTAGAAATTGCGAAAAGTTTCTTATCTAAACAATCGGTTGTATGAGATATATACTATATATACAACCGATCGCTATGATTTTTAGACAACAATGTATGCTATATACCGAAGCATTCGGTGAAATGTGAAGCTTCTATCTGTTAAAATGGGGCCAAATTTGCGAAAATATATATATATACTATATATATATACTATATATATATACTATATATATATACTATATATACCACCGATTTTATGACTTTTCAGACAACAATATATGCTATATGCGTAAGCATTTGGTGAAATTTGAAGCCTCTAGCTCTTAAAATAGGGCAGTAATTACGAAAAGTTTCTTATCTGAACAATCGTTTGGGGGGGGGGGGGATATATACTATATTTACGACCGATCTCATCAGTTTTTTCCGGCAACAATATGTGCAATATACGAAATTATATGGTATAGTTTGAAGCTTTATCTGTTAAATTGAGTAAGATATGGCAAAAATCCTCTTTTTCTGAAAAATCGGTTGTATGGAGGATATATGCTGTAGTGGTCCGATCCGGCCGGTTCCAACAAATGTCTAATCAGACACCCAAGTACACTCTCTCACCAAATTTTATCAAGATATCTCAAAAATTGAGGGACTAGTTTGCATACAAACAGACAGACGGACAGACGGACATGGTTAAATCAACTCAGCTCTTCATCCTGATTATTTTGGTATACTTAATGGTGGGTCTATCTATTTTCCTTTAAGGACTTACAATTTTGGGTTTCGTGACGAAATTAATATACCATTTCATTTTCATGAAAGGTATAATTAGTTCAGAATAGAACCATATGTATATGTATTATTGCACAGCCTTGTAACACTATTGAGCACAGAAAACAAACAACAACAGAATTTCAAGTGTGCAGCTGGGTATGTAATGTTCGGGTTCACCCGTACTTAGACTTGCTTACTTGTTCTTTAATAATTCAGTATAAAACAGGTCATTAGCACAAAAGCACGAAATTATTTTGTTGAAACTGCAGTTTTCTTTGCTTGTTTTAACAAAATGTAATTTAAATCAATTGCTTTAATAACTTAAGCTGTTTTTCTGAACAAAGGTTATTTTATGTTGTTATAATAAATTGAAGCGAGCTGTAAGCAGAATTTGCTTTCTCAGATGCTGCCAAGACCCTTTTGAGTGAAATTTCACGTCTTCCTTCATATAAAAAACTTTACATAGAGAGTTTATCTAGATAAATAGCCTCCACAAGTAATGTTGACAGGCTATAATTTAATGACCAAATTTTAAAGGTTAATGTGAGTGCGTAAATTTTTTATTGGCATTGCAAAAAGGAACGCTTCTCTTATGAATGTCCAACATTTAGTCGGCAAAACATCAATGCGTAAACATTCTGCGTAAATTATCTTGAATGTCTTTTCACTTTTTAAATGCAGTCAACGAAAATATTAAAAGTTTTCGATTTCTGTTGGGGTCTTTAATAGCCTTTTTTATTTGGGTGATTTACTTCAAGAGTTGCAATATTTGCATGCAAACCAAGTTGAAAAAAATAAAACAAAAACAGCAACTCAAATAAACCACAAAGGTAATCAGTAGAAACACAATGAGTTGCATTTACTGATGATCAATGGTCGAATACGGAATTCTTTGCTTTTTTTTATACCTTTCATGAAAATGAAATGGTATATTAATTTCGTCACGAATCCCAAAATTGTAAGTCCTTAAAGGAAAATAGATAGACCCACCATTGAGTATACCGAAATAATCAGGATGAAGAGCTGAGTTGATTTAACCATGTCCGTCTGTCCGTCTGTCTGTTTGTATGCAAACTAGTCCCTACATTTTTGAGATATCTTGATAAAATTTGGTGAAGGGGTGTATTTGGGTGTCCGATTAGACATTAGTCGGAATCGGCCGGATCGCACCACTATAGCATATATGCTCCATACAACCGGTTTTTCAGAAAAAGAGGATTTTTGTCATATCTTCCTCAATTTATTAGATTGAAGCTTCAGACTTCACCATATACTTTCGTATATTGCACATATTGTTGTCTGAAAAAATTGATGAGACCGGTCGTATATATATTATATATCCCCACAAACGATTGTTCAGATAAGAAACTTTTCGTAATTACTGCCCTATTTTGAGTTTTTTTCTTTCGTTTGTTTCATAAGCGCTGAAATTCTCATCCGGCTTATGAAATATTCTAAAGACATAGTTTTAGTTTTTAATTTAAAATCGAGGTTTTTCTAGTAGAAAATGGGGTGTCAATACCTCAGAACCCCGTGCTCGCCTCCATATCACATTTTTAAAGGGGTCTTCAAATAGAAGGTGAGGTGGCTCATTAGAGCGAACCCTCAGAGTTCCCTATGCTCGCCCCAAAGTAAATAAATAAAGGTGTACCGATGCTTTGCATCGTCCCGTATTTAAATACACCGTAAATAAAATTAAAAATAATAAACTTATAAAATTAAATACATTAAAAAAAATTAAAAATTTTAAAAATGCTTGTTTGCAGTGGGCTTTGAACCAGCAACCCCAAACGTTTGAGTCGGGTACGTCATCCACTGTGCCACGACTCATACGCCTAAAAGCACAACTCCCTTACAACTCACATTAAACTGCTCGCCCTCAACTGCTCGCCCTCAACTGCCTCACGCTTAGCTAATTACGTTTACGTCATATATTGTTGAAATACGTGATTCGTAGTCATAGTTTTTACACGCAGACCACAAAAAACCTGAAACTTTGCATCCTCACACAAAGTACCTACCTATTTTTTATTTTATATTTATCTTAAAAATCGTTTATGCACGTACATCTGTTCACTATATATTTCTTATCTTATACATCCGATTATTTGGAGATCAGATTATTGTTCAGCCCCATTAATGAAAGGTATGAAGTCTTCGGCACAGCCGAAGACAGTCCCGTCCTTTCTTGTTTTTTTTTTTTGCTTTCATGCCTCTAGACTGGTGACCGCTTACAGCTTACAGCTGACTACTGACTGTTGTCAGCGGCATAAATTATGCGCTTTTGGCCATGACCACATTAGTTAATTTGATTATGCCCAAGTCATTGATGGTCGCTGGCTGGATAGCCCGACTATTGGGCGGATGATCTGTGAATTTACAGATGTTTTGTTTTTTAGTATTGTTGTTGTGCCATTAATGTTGCCGGCTGTCAATTTCTGGCATTTCTTTTGAGTTTCAATTAAAGTTATTTCACGCATTGAAAGCGAATAGCAGGAAATACTCTTACGTCAATTTTGATTTGTTGCATTTAGCGTAGGGTAGTTAACAAAAATGCATAAAAATAAGATGACCTAGAAAACTATAATGGCAACTATACGGATATTTGTAAATGAAATTGATTTATAGTTTGGTGGGGAAAGTGAGATGTTGAATGCGCATAATACAATTTTGTATTTAAATAAATATTTTAGAGGGATTTTTTGTTGTTTACTCGAACGTAACGTTCGCTATGCTATGATGGTATTTACAGCTTCATATTTAAGATGGAAGTCGCAGAAAGAGAAGTTGATATTTTCTTATTGGGCGTGAAGTGCGTAAAAGGATAACTTTGGGCTTTAATGTTTCTCTAGGAAGTCTCTATGGACATAGTTACGTAAGGGTTAGAGTAGATTGTACCAAAAACTGGAAGTAGTTTTAGTAAATACTAGTTTATGGTAAAAATATTCTATATTATAAAGGGATATATCAATTGAACAGAGGCTCAAAATCATAACTCATTTAAGTATTTTGATATATGTTGCACTGAGCGCCATCTGTGAGCCAAAATTGAATTTAAAACAAAAATCAAATCGAATGTGGTAATGTAAAATTTGTCGATGCCCCCTCCTTCCCCGCCCTTCCACCTTTGGAAGAATTTTTTTTTTCTTACACCAATATTATTTGGTATTCATTGTAATGTATGATTTCCAATGCATTTTTTTATTACTTTCATATGCTCTATCATGTTTCCTAGAATGAACTCCGAAATATTTTGAAGTCTTAGTGCGCCCAGTGTTGCCTCTTTCTGAATCAGAATAGGGAAGGGAGATATTCCCATTAAAGCACTAAGTGCTTCAGCAGAGAGCGTTCTCATCGCACCAGTTAGTTCAATGTACACTAGTCGATGCCGTTTGCTCAGTTTTGCTGTTGCCGTTCTTTGCGTGGCCTTCTGCCACCAAACTAGGGAAGCATAGGTGACTATTGGCATTACAACAGTACTAACTGTCCAGTATACCATTTTTGGAGATATACCCAATGTTTTGCCGTAAAGTCGAGTACAAGCGAAGGAAGCTTTTGTTGCTTTGTTTATGATAGCATCCGAATGAGCATTCCACGTAAGGGTTCTATCCAGTGTGACCCCGAGGTATTTTGCCTCCTTTGAGAATTGTATTTAATTCCACTCAGGGAAGGTTCTGGTCTGGGATGAATGCTTTTCTTCTCCGGGTAAAAGCTATTAAGACAATTTTGTTAGTATTGATAGACAGTCCTTTGGTATCCCGCTACCTCTCTATTATGCGAAGGGCTTGTTGCATGCTATCTTACATTGTTTCCTCGTGGATCCCTGTGTTGCAGATAACAAGGTTTTCTGCATACCCCTGTAAGTCAAATCCCTTGATTTTAATGGTTCCAGGAGATTTAAGTGGGTCAAAGGATTTGATGGCCAATTTAACCTTTTGAGGAATAATTAAGTGCCCAATAGAGAGGTAGTTATAATTACTACTTTTGTAGGGTTTTCAGCTGTTGGTGGTTCTTTGGTGCAGTCAGCGTTTGTCCAATTAAACTTCCACCATTTCACCGCTGGATGACTTTCATCAATCAATATATGGTATTGTAACGAATTTACTTGCAAATCCTCTTATTTGCAACCTTCTGCTAAGTTCGAATAACTAAACTGTTGAATAAATAACTCCAATATTTAATAATGCAAAATGGCCTTTATTAAAGTACTTCACAATAAATAACTCTACTATTTTCAAATAATACTGCCATTGCTCGCTAGATAGCGTCTTAATCGAAACTGCTTGACAACTCAAATCAAACTGAATTCCAGCGCCTCTACAATTGCCGCCTTTTATACTCTTTGATTTCAACCTTCGCATCTTCTAGGCGCTTCCAGAATCTATTAGTCCAGCAGCTCTCAAACTTCTCAGCTGTAATTACAATTGCACAATTTTATAGTTTTTCTCATTGCATACTTATAGGAGTATCTCAGATATATGCATGTGTTTGTGCATTAACTCTCCGCTGCTCGTATACGTACATGGTACATATGTGCAGACGCAATTATTGTTTCGTTTATGTAGATACATAATGATTGATCTATGGATGTGAATTCACGTCACTGCTTAGCATCGGCTTAGAGACGATAGCATCACACAGTGCTGCTAACATTCGTTACAGTATTTATGTCATAAACGTAGAGGTTCAAGCAACTACTGAGTAGTGTCACCCGCCTCTTCCTCGCTGGCTCCCTTAAAATTTTCCATAAATTATTAAAACTTCGATCCATTTGACCACCAATGTTATTTGGTATGTACATGTAGACAACGATTAAGATGTTTTAAGACACACGTTTATTGTGTAGGAATCATTACGGAACTCATTTGGAATGAATTCGGTATCCTTACCAAATAGTTTTCGGTCTATTTTATAATCATTTGGTGAGCGACATATGGTTATTTCGGGATCGATTTCGTAACCAATTCTGTACTACCTTCAGATCATTACGCGATTGTCTCGGAGCAGTTTGCCAACTATTTCGAAATAATTTTGACACTATTTTTCTATTTTCGATTAATTTGACTACCATTAGGGACACATTTTCAGGATCGGTAGGTAAATAATCGATGCCACCAAAGTGAAGTACTCAAAGAAAGCGGTTGATTATCATATAAGCCATAGCCTATGCAGTAAAAAAATAAAACTTAACCTTGGTACTAAAGAAAGTTTCTCAGTTCAGTCGTTGAACAAATTTATGAACACAGTTCAATCAGCCCAACCATATCTAATCTATTTTAATTCATCGTTCTTTATACGAATTCGAAGTAACTAACACAAATTTGAGTCGAACGCATCACTTTTAAGAAAACGTCACTGACTTGCACAACTTTTTCTCCGGTTAGACAATAAGATAGGATAAGATATAATATGTTTACTTTCGTTCTTTCGTTAAGATCAGGGGACATCCGTACAGCTTGATTTATGTATATTCTTATACTGGGATCCGTTAATATATGTGATTCTATTTCGGGCTGGGGAGAAATCATCGATCATCTTGTATCCTCAGGGAAATGTTATAGACTTAAGGATCAAAGACCTCGGCTTTCCGGTCCCACTCTGGTTCGTTTGTGATTCTGGTTTTGAATCTGTTCCTCTGGTTCCGGCTTCTATTCCGACTTGAGTACCACTTTTGGTCCCGATATCGGTTTACGTTCTGGTTTCATTCCCTCTCTCTAATTTTTTTAACATTTCGTTTTCCTTGATTTTATTTTATTTGGTTGGTTTTCTGTTTCCGTTATTCTAATTTCGTTCATTAATTAATTTGCTGCCTGATTGCGCTGATATAAAACCAACCTTTTACATAGTTCACTGAAAGTTCACAATTTACGTTCTGGGTTCCTTCAAGCCGTGGGCCGAGATGTTAACCAACTCTAAAACAGGGTGTATAAAAACCAACCTCAACTTTTATACAACATATTTTACTTGTTGTAAGACATTAATATAACTGCTCTTATTTCAAAAATATATGTGTTGGTTTTAAATTTTGTTCTGCGGAATTTTTTTCATAACTTCTCATACAGATTCTTCTTCTGCAACTTCAACTACAATCACTTCAGACGTGAAATATTATCTCTAATATTATTGCGTTAACATATTTATTTAGCATTAGCATAAAATTTCAAAGCAATTTGAGACGAAAAACAAATCGACCATCATTAATCACGCTAATAGATAGCGGTGCGGGTGAAGGCGCTAAAGCAGAAAATTGAACGCATTTTCATTAAATTATTTAGAGCAAAAATTGCTGCAGAAGAAGTTTGAACGGTTAAAACCTGACAAGCTTGTCTACAATAGAGGCATGCACATTAGTTTGTATGTATATATATTTACATATACAGTTCAGTCTTGAAGTATTAGAACAAGATACAAATAGATGTTGATGTTAAAATAGCCTCATAATTGTATTTTTCCAGATTGAAAATGATCAATCGAAAAGAAATATCCATCGAAAATCGAGCCCAAATCATTATTTTGCAAAAAACACTGGGAAAAGCTATCGAGAAATAGCCAAACTTTTGGAAATATCTGTATTCAGTTCATACGGTCTTAGACGATATCGGGAAACTGGACAAAATACTAACAGAAAACGATCTGGTCGACCAAGGAAGGCAAATCAAAGAATCGCAACAAAATATAAGCAATAAGTATGGCCAATCTACGGAAATCTGCGTCATAAATTAGTGCTGAAATTAACGAAGACTTGGATTCACCAATATCGTTCACGACAGTCAAAAGTCGGCTGAAAGAAAAGGTATGATTGGACGCATTGCTGCCAGAAAGCCACTTCTACGGTCAGTAAATAAACAGAAACGACTGAAGTTCACTCAAGAACATATTGACTGCACGATTGTTCAGTGGAAATCAGTTCTATGGTCAGAGGAATCAAAATTCGAACTTTTCGGTAGCCATAGCCGTCAATATGTTCGCAGAAACGTCAATGAAAGATTCAAAGGATATTGCATTGTGCCACCTGGCGGTAGCTCAATGATGGTTTGCGGCTGTTTCAGCTACGCTAGCGTTGGTCAGCAAAGAAAAATTTAAGGAGTTATGAAAAAACGGAAGTATCACAGTATAATCCAACGCCATGCAATACCAGCTGGCATTAATTTGATTGGTCGTGGATTCATTTACAAACAACATAACGATCAAAAACATAGATCGAAACTTCTTATTTAAAACGAAAAAAGTTGCAGGTGACCTTGATACAATGGAGTGGCCACTACAATCCCCCGATTTAAATCCCAACGAGTTATTGTGGGAAGAATTGGATCGATGTGTGAGAGATTTAAAGCCAAAAAGTCTTTCTGACCTCTGGGATTGTTTGAACGAAGGGTGAAATAATATTCCACATCAAAAACTTCAAAAACTCAACGAAAGGATGCCGAAATTGTGCGCTGCAGTCATCAAAACAAAGGGTGGCCATTTTCAAGAAAATCGCTGAAAGTAACATACTCACTTTTTTCTAATAAATTTTGATGGAACTTTTACTTATATTCATTAAAAATGTCTTCGGATAATAGAAGTACTTTGAACGTACAAAACTACTGCGAATATGTGAATAATATATTAATAAATCATACGATAAACCGACAAAAACAAATTTTTCATTTTGTTCTAATACTTTCCGACTGTACTGTGTATATATGTATGTATATGTGTCTACGTGTTTTGATGAAATATGAACCCGATTACTTGCCGTCAATCTTTATTAGCCTAAAAGCGGTCAGCTTCATTGACTTGGCCTGATTGCATATGTTTGCTAATAGTTGTCGGAAGTAATTGGTTTTTTGTTGTTGTTTTTTGTTAGTACACTGCAGCCTAACAAAATGTCAAAGTCAATATTGATTTATAAGCGGTTTGAAAACAGAAAACATATTCGCTTTTAAGCGCTCATTTAGACAATTCAATAACTTTGGCTGCCTTAGGCCGAGTATGCAAGTAGGTACGTGGCGTATGAGTGACCTTCTCTTAAGTAGCTACATATGTAGATTTTAAATAGTTTTCATTAGCTAATTTTAGTGAAATATTAAATTACACTGAATACCCTTCAGATACACAAAATATGAACTTTAAATGGCTTTGAATGTTCAATATGGTACCGGAACGTACCGAATCTATAACAGGCAAAGGACCATCAATATCGATAACACGCTCCAAAACTTTAGGCGAGTGTCTTTATCGCTACAATAACAAAAACAACAACCTCCGTAAACGCTTCTTCGCTCTGATAACTGGCGTCAATTGGTAGCTGCAAGGGAATTTAAAACGTTTCACCTGGCCTCTTGAGCGGATTGGGAGCCACCCTCCTGCTTTGCTTCTATGTGTGGGTTCCAATAAGAATACTTTTTTGGATGGAGCATAATCTTTCATTCGCATGACATGACCTAGCCAGCGTAGCCTCTGCGTTTTAATTCGCTGAACTATGTTGATGTCTGCGTAAAGCTTCATTAAATCTTCTTCGATACTCGCAGTCGACAATGCGTAGAGGTTCGTAAAGCTTTCGAAGAACTTTTCGCTCGAACACTCCGTGATGTTGTCATTGTCCATGCTTCTGCACCATATACAGCATGATTTTCGTTTGCCGATCGACGACTTTACTTTTCAATTGCTTACCTTGTCCAAAGTAGCATATATTGACAGGACTGACTCTTACTTCTTCTTTTGAAATTTTCATAATGTCAATAAGAACAGGAACAAACCGGCCAAAGGCGCAGCAAGCATACAAGTGAAGGTCAACAGAAGCCATCCTCTATGAGACCATTGGTTTTTTAGAAATATCAATCCATTACAAAAACTACACCCTTACTGCCCTCTAAGATATAGAGTGGCGCATTTAAGAACATCAAAACCATATTGCTAGATCCCTTCAAGAGTGAGCTACCATATTTGCGGATGGACTAAATCAATGTTTGAAAGAGAAGGCCACTACTACGGGTTTAATCACTGAACGAGATACTACACGAGTTCGATAAGAATGGAGTATGAGAAGTGGCAAATGTAGACGACGTTATTGTAGCAGTTTTGGGGTCTTTTTTATAAATTTTTAGCGGAATACAAAGATCAGCCTTCGCAGGAGCAACAGGAGCATTTAGGTTATGTCCCACCGTAGCATTAAACTTCTTTTAACCGGCTGCTTATGGATGCCATTGGACCTCCACATACGCCCACAGCTATAAGCTCAGCCATAAGGCTTAGGATTCCTGAGAATGTTCTCCGATTCGACAACAGATTATATTTCTCTCAGACTTGATAAGTGCAATATCATTGATTGAAAACTATTTTTTGCTTAGTTAGAGCTTACTATTTTAGTCTACGACCCTTTTAAACTTGTTTTCTATCTAAGTTGCCATGGTCTTTTATTCGTCCACGACCCTTTTATATAAAAGTGGGCGTGGTCCTTAACCGATTTCTTTACTTTTCTTCAAAGCATTTTTTATAGTAAAGGAAACCTATCTGCCGAATTTTGTTACGATATGTTTAATTATTTTTGATTTATGATTAATAATATTTGTAAAATTGATTTTATCACAACGTACATTGATTTTTTCCAAATTTTTATCAAGGGTCTCAATATCAGTCCACACGTCAAATTTCAACATTCTAGGTGTATTATTTACTAAATAATCAGGTTTTTTGTGTTATCCAAAATGTTATATATATAAAAAGTGGGCGTGGTTATCATCCGATTTCGCTCATTTTCAATACCAATCTATTCTGGGTACAGGTAAGCTCGTGTACCAAATTTGGTGAAGATATCTCAATATTTACTCAATTTATCGTGTTAGCGGAGAGACGGACGGACGGACGGACATGGCTCAATCAAATTTTTTTTCTATACTGATGATTTTGATATATGGAAGTCTATATCTATCTCGATTCCTTTATACCAGTAAAACCAACCGTTATCAAATCAAAGTTAATATACTCTGTGTGCAAAGCAAATTTCCCTAAAATACATGAATCAAAACTTGCGCTTAACCGCGTAAGTGACTTTCACCGTTTAGTAACAAATCACGCCAGCTTTCCCTGTTTAGCGATAACTTACGCTTACATTTGGGAGCACTCACGGGAGGTCAAGTCTTTTTCATCTGCCTCAGTGGAGGTTTTCCTCTTCTTCTTTTTCCAGGCCGCGGTGTCGAGTGAATTTCTTTCTTGGCGGAGCGTCCTTGTCCATGCGCATCACATGACTTAACCAGCGAAGCCTTTTATTCGCTGCACTATCGTCCTTCGCTACTCGCCGTCAGCAGCACGGACAAATCCGGAGAACTTTTTAATCCAAAAGCATCGAAAAATATGTCCAAAAATATGGTTGATGAATTTCCGTTATGAAATTTCAACGATAGTTATCACTGAAAATTTATTGCAGCGAATACGAAAATGGCAGTGGAAATTTTTATGAAATTTCATAAGTTAACTTCTTTTCCTTTTTACTTCCTTTATATTAGGTCGGTTGAATGTTTGTCCGCTTTTCATACAAATATTGCAATCGATTTCTAAGTAACTTCTCATTGAACTACGAACATGAAACTTTACACATAGGTTAGAACACCGTGGCAATGCTACAAAAGGAAAAAAATCCATTAGATGGCGCACGAATCGAAATAATTAGATAAGGATTTGAAAATTTCAAACCAGCTTTTAAGTAACTTCTCGATGAGCTAGAGACTTGAAGTTTCAAACTTAATTCAGAGGTCGATGACACGATATAAAAAGGTTCGCAAGGGGACGCACGGGACGAGATAGTTAGAAAAATCTTACCAAACGGAGAGTATTTTGGGATTGATTTTTATGTAAGTTCTCATTGAGCTACCACTGTAAAACTTGACAGATAGGATAAGGCATCGAAAAAATTTAAGAAAAGGAGAAAACGATTCCGTTAGGTGGAGCACGGATCGAAATATTTAGATAATAATTTGGAAATTTGATAGACTAATAACTTTCCAATCCAAGTAATGTGCGCTCCACTTTTATATTTTTACTTCTCATAAATATTTTTGCAATTTCTATGTCAAAATTTAAAAATCAAAGTTTAGCAAGAATATGTATTTATATAAGGAGACATTTTTCTTTGATTTTTGTCCATTTATATAAAGGAAGTGCTTAAAATTTTTTCTATTCAGCGTGCTTTGCTCACAGATTATATTAACTTTGATTGGATAACGGTTGGTTGCACAGGTATAAAGGAATCCAGATAGATATAGACTTCCATATATCAAAATCATCAGTATAGCAAGAAAATTTGATTGAGCCATGTCCGTCCGTCCGACCGTCCGACCGTTCGTACGTCCGTTAACACGATAACTTGAGTAAATATTGAGATCTCTTCACCAAATTTGGTACACGAGCTTATCTGGAAAAAGACTGGTATTGAAAATGAGCGCAATCGGATGATAACCACGCCCATTTTTATATATATAACATTTTGGAAAACACGAAAACCCTGATTATTTAGTAGATAATATACCTAGAATGATGAAATTTGACGTGTGGACTGATATTGAGACCCTTGATAAACGTAAAAAAACTTTTTAAATGGGCATGGCACCGCCCACTTGTGATAAAATCAATTTTACAAATATTATTAATCATAAATCAAAAATGGTTAAACCTATCGTAACACAATTCGGCAGAAATGTTTCCTTTACTATAAAAAATGATTTGAATAAAAATTAACGAAATCGGTTAAGGACCACGCCCACTTTTATATAAAAGATTTTTAAAAAGGTCGTGGACGAATAAAAGAAGCTATAAAAAAGGGCAATATGTCAATGGTATTTCATTTCCCAAGTGGAACAATAAATAGGAAAAACTTCAAACTTTAAAAAATGGGCGTGGAACCGCCCCTTTAATAACTAAGCAATTTTCTATGTTTCGGGAGCCATAACTCTAAAAAAAATTAACGGATCGTAATAAAATTGGGTACATAAATTTTCCCTATAGCAGGAATAAATAAAAAAAAAATAAATGTAAGGCGCGATAACCTCCGAAGAGATCTATAATAAGCTATATTTTAGCGAAAAAGAGCTTTGTATCAATACAATTTTACTTTGTAAATTGAGTTATAACATTAAATTGGAAAACACTAAAATTTTTGAAAATGGGTGTGGCAACTCCCCTTTTATGACTAAGCAATTTTCTATGTTTCGGGAGCCACAACTCGAAGAAAAATTATCATATCGAAAGGAAAATATATGTACACAATTTCTTTAAAGCAGAAAATATTTCTAGTAAAAGTGGACGGGATCGGTTAAAGACTACGGCAACTTTGATATTGTTACGAATGTTAGTAACACTAACTATGCCGATGCTAAGCAGTGACGTGAATGCACATCAATAATTTAATAATTTTGTTTACACCTATGTACGTACACGCAGCGGAGAAGATATGCACAAACACATGCGGATATCTTATCTGAGATGATCATAAAGGTATGCAATTATAATTGTGGAAGTGTCGCTCACACATACAAGCGCATGGGGTATGAGAGAAGCTATAAAAATTATACATCTGTAGTTGTAGCTGAGAAATTTATAACTAGCTAGTAAGTTATGGAATTAGAAAAGCCTAGAAATATGCAACGAGGAAATTAGACAGTATAAAAAGGCAAGCTAGTTGCAAAATATAAGTTTCATTGTGAAGTACTTTAATAAAGGCCATTTTTCCATTATCCAATATTGGAGTTATTTATTCAACAGTTTAGCGATACAAACGTTAGCAGAAGATTGCAAATAAGGGGAATTGCAGTAAATTCGTTACAATATAAAACAAGTATTAAAGGTTCAAAAGGGTCGTAGACTAGAATAATAAGCTATAACTTAGCAAAAAATAGTTTTCAATCAATGATATTTCACTTATCAAGTTTTATTGTAAGAGGAAATGGGGAAACATTTTTTTTTAACGGGCGGTGCCACGTGTTATGTAGAAAAGTAATTTATCTGAAATGAAATGTACAATTGAAGCTTACCCTGAGTATATAATGTTCGGTTGCACCCGAACTTAGACACCTTTACTTGTTTTATTTTATTTAAATTAAGCATGCATTTTTGTAGCCCAATCGTTTTCAGTCTAATAAAGTAAAAGGAGTAGCTATCTCAAAATTCGCATTGATTTGAGAAAATTTTTCTTCAATTTTAAATCCGATTTTTATACTCAGCTGAGCAGAGCTCGCAGAGTATATTAACTTTGATTGGATAACGGTTGGTTGTACAGGTATAAAGGAATCGAGATAGATATAGACTTCCATATATCAAAATCATCAGTATCGAAAAAAAATTCGATTGAGCCATGTCCGTCCGTCCGTCTGTCCGTTAACACGATAACTTGAGTAAATTTTCAGTTATCTTGATGAAATTTGGTACGTAGGTTCCTGGGCACTCATCTCAGTTCGCTATTTAAAATGAACGATATCGGACATTAACCACGCCCACTTTTTCGATATCGAAAATTTCGAAAAATCGAAAAAGTGCGATAATTCATTACCAAATACGGATTAAGCGATGAAACTTGGTAGGTGAGTTGAACTTATGACACTGAATAGAAAACTAGTAAAATTTTGGACAATGGGAGTGGCACCGCCCACTTTTAAAAGAAGGTAATTTAGAAGTTTTGCTAGCTGTAATATTGCAGTCGTTGGAGATATCATGATGAAATTTGGCAGTAACGTTACTCTTATTACTATATGTCTGCTTAATAAAAATTAGCAAAATCGGAGAACGACCACACCCACTTTTAAAAAAAAAATTGTTTTTAAATTTAAATTAAAAAAAAATTAATATCTTTACAGTATATAAGTAAATTATGTAAACATTCAACCACAGTAATGATATGTAGCAACAAAATACAAAAATAAAAAAATTTCAAAATGGGCGTGGCTCCGCCCTTTTTCATTTAGTTTATCTAGGATACTTTTAATGCCATAAGTCGAACAAAAATTTACCAATTATTGTGAAATTTGGTAGAGGCTTAGATTCTAGGACGATAACTGTTTTCTGTGAAAAAGGGCGAAATCGGTTGAAGCCACGCCCAGTTTTTATACACAGTCCACCATCTGTCCTTCCGCTCGGCCGCTAACACGATAACTTGAGCAAACATCGATATGTCTTTACTAAACTCAGTTCACGTAATTACCTGAACTCACTTTGTATTGGTATAAAAAATGGCCGAAATCCGACTATGACCACGCCCACTTTTTCGATATCGAAAATTACGAAAAATAAAAAAAATGCCATAATTATATACCAAATACGAAAAAAGGGATGACACATGGTAATTGTATTGGTCTATTGACGCAAAATATAACTTTAGAAAAAAACTTGGTAAAATGGGTGTGACACCTACCATATTAAGTAGAAGAAAATGAAAAAGTTTTGCAGGGCGAAATCAAAAGCCCTTGGAATCTTGGAAGGAATACTGTTTCTATTATTATCTATTAAATAGAAGGGTTGGCTGTTGGCGATTACGACAGTCGCTCAAACAGGTCGATATCTCGAAAACGCCTTCACATATACAACAACCACCACTCCCTTTTAAAACCCTCATTAATACCTTTAATTTGATACCCATATCGTACAAATACATTCTAGAGTCACCCCTGGTCCACGCTTATGGCGATATCTCGAAAAGGCGTCCACCTATAGAACTAAAGCTCACTCCATTTTAAAACACTTATTAACACCTTTCGTTTGATACCCATATTGTACAAACGCATTCTAGAGCCAACCCTGGCCCACTTTTATAACGATATTCCGAAAAAGCGTCCACCTATAGAACTAAGGCCCACTCCGTTTTAAAACACTTATTAACACCTTTCATTTGATACCCATATAGTACAAACAAATTCTAGAGTCACCCCAGGTCCACCTTTATGGCGATATCTCGAAAAGGCGTCCACCTATAGAAATTAGGCCCACTCCCTTTTAAAATTATCATTAACACATTTCATTTGATACCCATATCGTAAAAACAAACTCTAGAGTCAGGCCTGGTCCACCTTTATGGCGATATCCCTAAATGGCGTCCATCTATAGAACTATGGCCCACTTCCTCTTAAAATACTCTTTAATACCTTCCATTTGATACACATGCCATACAAACACATTCCAGGGTTACCCTAGGTTCTTTTTACAATATGGTGATTTTCCCTTACTTTCTCTCCACAGCTCTCAACTGAGTATGTAATGTTCGGTTACACCCGAACTTAGCCTTCCTTACTTGTTTTCTTCAGATTTTAGTCCATAAAAAAAATAAAATGTTGAAGAATATGTAAAACTCCCTTCGGAAAACTTCTAAAGAAAAAATCGATTTTCTGAGAGATTTATAAGATACAATTTTCTTATCTTTTTTATACTCAGCTGAGCAGAGCTCACAAAATATATTAATTTTATTCGCATAACACTACCCCGTAACGGCATAAACTAATCGACATGGATATAGACTTCTATATATCAAAATGATCTGGGCGAAAAAAGAATTCATTTAGCCATGTCCGTCGGTCCCTCCGTCCGCAAACATGATAACTTAAGTAAATTTTGGGGTATCTTAATGAAATTGGGTATGTAAGTTCCTGGACACTGATCACAGGTCGCTATTTAAAATGAATGAAATCGGACTATAACCACGTCCACTTTTTCGATATCGAAAATTTCGAAAAACCGAAAAAGTGCGATAATTCATTACCAAAGACGGATAAAGGGATGAAGCTTGGTAGGTGTGTTGACCTTATGACGCATAATAGAAAATTAGTAAAATTTTGGACAATGGGTGTGGCACTGCCCACTTTTAAAAGAAGGTAATTTAAAAGTTTTGCAAGCGATAATTTGGCATCTGAGTATGTAATGTTCGGTTATTCCCGAACTTAGCCTTCCTTACTTGTTTTACTTAATTTCATTACATAACAAAAATTAAAACATATATATCATTCACGCAACTGAAATGGCTTGGAGGCTTTTGCGGCACCAAAAATAATGAAAGTCACAACACGCTTAAAATTTCTTTCAACCAAATTTTTGTATTTCCTTACCAATTTACAAATTTAGCATTGCAAAATTCAAATAATAAACCCATTGCATGCTTCTTTGTATGATATTGCAATTCTTGCCCGAGAGCTAAAGCTTTTAAACAAATACGCGCATGCGCATTGTCCACATTTGGCGCTGTCGGCCGTAAAACTGCTATTGACGTTGTCTACCAAATCCAAAGCGTCGTTCAGGCTGATTGGTTTTGTTTGGTTGTTGAGTAGATGGCGATCGTCATGACATTTGGTGTAAGCGTGATTTGTGAAAATACCACGTTTGCTCGCATTTCAATTGCAATTTCTCATTTTTCGTTCGCGCAAAAGCAGAAAAGAAAAAAATTGGAACAAAAGTGGCGAAATATCTTAAATATTAAAAATAAGTTAATATAAAAGCAAATAGTTGATTTGTTTTTGTTTTTATTTTTACCACTTTTTGTTTATCAATTTTCGTTGCAACATTTCGGACACGATTTGCTTGACTCTATGTTGCTTCCTGTTTCGACCTAAATAAAAATTTTGTGAATTCACACAATGCAAACACCGAAGAAATGCGTCCGGGCTTGAGTGGGTGATCCGCTTGTTGGCTATAAGCCGCATGGGCATTCGAACAGACAGAATGTCTTTTTCACACTCAACTTATTGTGCTTATAAAATATGTAAAATGCAATAGTAAATAATAACAATAGGGAGCAAAACCGTTAGACAAGCGTAAAACTTATAATCCCTCTCACGATTTCTGATGGCTAAAATGTGCTCATCGCGCATTAAAAGTTTCTAGAAAAATACGAAAAAGTGCATACAAATTTTGACCTGTAAAAAGATCAAGTATCTCTTAGTGTTTAGAAATTTCATAAAAAAGCGTGAAAATCGCTGACGAAATGTTTTAAGTTGGCACGAAAAATCAAATTAAAAATTAAACAAGAAAGCCCTGAAGATAAATGTGGCTTAGGGCTCTCTTTCTGATTTCATTTATATTTTTGTGTTTAGTTTTTTAGTTTCTTGGTACGGCATACATTTTTGCGATGTAGATAATCAATACTTAATAACGAGGGAAAAGAAAGAATGGGAAAGGAGAGCGAACGGAAATGGAATGATGTAATGAGTGAGGTACAACGAAAAGGCGACTGCGGTGGAAGGGAGAGTGTTGAGCAAGTGATAGAGGAACTGAGAGAGAAAGATAAATAGGCTAGGAAAGGCTTGGAAAAGAAGGAGGAGTGTAAAACATTAAATAAAGAAGTTGACAAGTTCTCAAACCTCTTAAAATTTCTTTAGCTATCGCGTGTTGCGATTCGTATCGAAATAAAGTTTTCATTCATTAAATCAAAATAGCTCTGAAATCGTGAGTCCGTATAACAACATATGTGAACTAGAGACTTCGCATACTAGTTGGATTTATAAGTTATTATAATTGAATAAATAGTTTGGCAGTTTCATACTTATTAATTGAGTGAAGAATGGAATCCGATATGAATCGTAACACAGGATAGGGGCTCTATTTTATATATTTTTTTTTCATCGCTATTTAATTTCTTTTTCTTTTTTTTGATTCTTAGAATTAAACAGAAAAATAATAATTTTTTTCACTTAATTTTTTTATTTGCATTTTAATTCCTATTTAATTGTATTTTCTATTTTAAAAGCATATATTTTGCATAATTTTGTGGTAATTTTATTTATGTTTTTTTTTAATTTTTTAATTATTTTTAGCGTTTTATTAAATCATTTGTATTTTTAATCATACTTTAATATTTTTAATTCACATTTTTTATTTTTATTTCTGTTTTATATTCTTTTTAATTTTTTTGGAAAATTTGTTTATCGTAATTTTTTTAAATTCTTTTAAATTTTTTTTAGCTTTTTTTTCAAACAATATGTTTCTTTTTATGGATACAGCCCTTGCATGACGCAAAGCGCACGTGTTTCAGCTCTACCAGGAAATTGAAATGTTTTTTTTTTTAGTTTGCTTTAATTTTTTTCTAACTTTTTGTTCTGTTATTTTTAATTTTTTTAAAATCTATCAAAAGGAGTAGATAAAAAAAGAGAGGTTTGAAAACTTCTTTAAATCTTTTTTTTATCAAAAAAAAAAACTAAAATTTTTGGTTGAGCTCAAGACAGGGTTTTCTTGAATAAAACACTTGGATGTGTATTTTATTTTGGTTTTATTTTTCAATATTACGATTTCAGTCTGAAGTCGTCCTCAGGAACCTTAAGCTACGCTTTGATATTCGTAAATTTTAACAAAAGGAGAAAATAAAAAATGAAAATTACTTTTGAATATTCAATTATTATAAGCCGGTGTTAAGCTCATGAATTCTTAATAATAAGAAAATTATTAACATTTCTAAAATTTTATTTTCAATTAACACAAGTAAGGAAGGTTAAGTTCGGGTGTAACCGAACATTACATACTCAGTTGAGAGCTATGGTGACAATATAAGGGAAAATAACCATGGAGAAAAATGAACCTAGGGTAACCCTGGAATGTGTTTGTATGACATGCGTATCAAATGGCAGGTATTAAAGAGTATTTTATGAGGGAGTGGGCCATAGTTCTATAGATGGACGCCATTTAGGGATATCGCCATAAAGGTGGATCAGGGTTGAATCTAGAATTTGTTTGTACGATATGGGTACCAAATGAAAAGTGTTAATGAGTATTTTAAAAGGGCGTGGGGCTTAGTTCTATAGGTGGACGCCTTTTCGAGATATCACCATAAAGGTGGACCAGGGGTGACCCTAGAATGTGTTTGTACGATATGGGTATCAAATGAAAGGTGTTAATGAGGGTTTTAAAAGGGAGTGGCACTTAGTGGCATATGTGAAGGCGTTTTCCAGAATCGACCAAAATGTGGACCAAGCTGACCCAGAACATCACCTTTTGGATACCGCTAATTTATTTATATATGTAATACCACGAACAGTATTCCTGCCAAGATTTCAAGGGTTTTTTATTTCGCCCTGCAGAACTTTTTCATTTCCTTCTACTTAATATGGTAGGTGTCACACCCATTTTACAAAGTTTTTTTCTAAAGTTATATTTTGCGTCAATAAACCAATCCAATTACAATTTCATCCCTTTTTTCGTATTTGGTATATAATTATGGCATTTTTTTCATTTTTCGTAATTTTCGAAATCGAAAAAGTATGCGTGGTCATAGTCGGATTTCGGCCATTTTTTATACCAAGATAAAATGAGTTCAGATAAATACGTGAACTAAGTTTAGTAAAGATATATCGATGTCGATGCCCCCACCAAATTTCACAAGGATTGGTAAATTTTTGTTCGAATTATGGCATTAAAGGTATCCTAGGCAAATTAAATGAAAAAGGGCGGAGCCACGCCCATTTTCAAATGTTCTTTTATTTTTGAATTTTGTTGCGTTACTGGAGTTGAATGTTGACATAATGTACGTATGTACTGTAAAGATATTAAATTTTTGTTAAAATTTGACTTTAGAAAACATTTTTTATAAGTGGGCGTGTTCGTCATCCGATTTTGCTAATTTTTGTTTGGCTCACATATAGTAAGAGGGGTAACATTCCTGCAAAATTTCATCATGATATCTTCAACGACTGCGAAATTGCAGCTTGAAAAACTTTTAAATTACCTTCTTTTAAAAGTGGGCGGTGCCACGCCCATTGACCAAAATTTTACTAATTTTCTATTTTGCGTCATAAGGTGAACTCACCTGCAAAGTTTCACCGATTTATCTGTCTTTGGCAATGAATTATAGCACTTTTTCGGCTTTTTCGAAATTTTCGATATCGAAAAAGTGGGCGTGGTTATAGTCCGATACCGTTCATTTTAAATACTGATCTAAGATGAGTGCTCAGGAACCTACATACCAAATTTCATCAAGATACCTCAAAATTTACTCAAGTTATCTTGTTAACGGGCGGACGGACGGACGGACATGGCTCAATCAAATTTTTTTTCGATCCTGATGGTTTTGATATATGGAAGTCTATATCTATCTCGATACCTTTATACCTGTACAACCAACCGTTATCGAGATAGATATAGACTTCCATATATCAAAATCATCAGTATCGAAAAAAAATTTGATTGAGCCATGTCCGTCCGTCCGTCCTTGCGTCTGTCCGTTAACACGATTACTTGAGTAAATTTTGAGGTATCTTGATGAAATTTGGTTCGTAGATTCCTGGGCACTCATCTTAGATCGCTATTAAAAACGAACGAAATCGGACTACAACCACGCCCACTATTTCGATATCGAAAATTTCGAAAAACCGAAAAAGGGTGATAATTCATTACCAAAGATGGATAAAGAGATGAAACTTGGTAGGTGAGATCACCTTATGAGGGAAAATAGAAAATTAGTAAAATTTTGAACAATGGGCGTGGAACCGCCCACTTTTAAAAGAAGGTAATTTAAAAGTTTTGCAAGCTGTAATTTCGCAGTCATTGAAGATATCATGATGAAATTTGGCAACGTTACCCCTCTTACTATATGTGAGCCAAACAAAAATTGGCAAAATTGGATGACGAACATGCCCACTTTTAAAAAAAAATGTTTTTAAAGTCAAATTTTAACGAAAAATTTAATATCTTAACATTATATAAGTAAATTATGTCAACATTTAACTCCAGTAATGATATGGTGCAACAAAATACAAAAATAAAAGAAATTTTCAAAATGGGCGTGGCTCCGCCCTTTTTTCATTAAATTTGTTTAGAATACTTTTAATGACATAAGTCGAACAAAAATTTACCAATCCTTGTGAAAATTTGTAGGGGCATAGATTCTATGACGATATCTGTTTTCTGTGAAAATGCGAATGCGGTTGAAGCTACGCCCAGTTTTTATACACAGTCGACCGTCTGTCCTTCCGCTTGGGCGTTAACACTATAACTTGAGCAAAAATCGATATATCTTTACTAAACTTAGTTCACGTACTTATCTGAGCTCACTTTATCTTGGTATAAAAAATGGCCGAAATCCGACTATGACCACGCCCACTTTTTCGATATCGAAAATTACGAAAAATGAAAAAAATGCCATAGTTCTATACCAAATACGAAAAAAGGGATGAAACATGGTAATTGGATTGGTTTATTGACGCAAAATATAACTGTAGAAAAAAACTTTGTAAAATGGGTGTGACACCTACCATATTAAGTAGACGAAAATGAAAAGGTTCTCCAGGGCGAAATAAAAAACCCTTTTAATCTTGGCAGGAATACTGCTCGTGGTATTACATATATAAATAAATTATCGGTATCCAACAGATGATGTTCTGGGTCGCCCTGGTCCACATTTTGGTCGATATCTGGAAAACGCCTTCACATATACAACTACCACTACTCTCTTTTAAAACTCTCATTAATACCTTTAATTTGATACCCATATCGTACAAACAAATTCTAGAGTCAGCCCTGGTCCACCTTTATGGCGATATCCCTAAATCGCGTCCACCTATAGAACTATGGCCCACTCCCTTTCAAAATACTCTTTAACACATTCCATTTGATACACATGTCATACAAACACATTCCAGGGTTTCCCTCTGTTCATTTTCCTACATGGTTATTTTCCTTATGTTGTCAACATAGCTCTCAACTGAGTATGTAATGTTCGGTTACACCCGAACTTAACCTTCCTTACTTGTTTTTTTTTTTTTGTTATTTGTTTTTGGTTTTGTATTGTTTAAAATACTTAATATATTTTTGTTTAACTTTTTTCATACATTTTTTTCAAATTTTTTATTTGTTTTGAATATATTCAAATTTAAAAAGGTTGCTTTTAAATTTTTTCAATTTATCTTTTTTGAGGAAGCAGAACTTTTAATTTTATAATAATTTTTTATAGATTAAAACAAACTCTTTTAAAATTTTCATAAATGCCGAGAAAAATTAAGAGAAGTAGGTACGACAGAGAGCAAAGAGAAGAGGTGGAGGGCAACAAAAAAGGAAAGGCAATAGTAGTATGTTGGAGAAGAGAGGCAGGGGGGGTTTGAAGCTTTTTTGTTCTAATTTCAGTTTCAGCCTTTCAAACGAGTAGTGCCTGTTCCTCCGAGAAAGATTTTTTGCCGACCAGAAGAAATATAATAAAGAAAAACAACAACAACAAAAATATTTTCGATATTTTTGTATTGAGTTTTTCGGACGAATAGGAAACGCCTTGTAAATGAACTCATCAGCTAACCAAAGCTTTCACTTGGGCATATTTTAAATTAACCAGGAAATTAGAAAACGCTTTCCAAATTAGTTTTTCAATGGCGCATAACGATGCAATTTCCCTTTCCGCTGCCTTATCAGTTTTTCCGCAACCAAAATCCTAATGTACAAAAATTTGTTTTGCATTAACAAAAAAATTAGGTTGTGACTACAAAAAGTGATACTTTTTATTTGCTTTGAGTGACTGTAATCACATATCCAAACGTTTAAATTGTCACACCAAACCCTTTTTGTTTGTCACTTCGTCACGACCAATCAATGCCCTGCCCTTCCTTATAAGTGTTTGAGTATACACGAGCATACATATCTGCATATATATAAATACAAATTTATTTATGCATACAAAACTTAATTTTCCAAGTAACAACACCAACTAGAAGGCTTCAAACAACACAGAAATCGAAACGGAGAGGGCCAAGTTTGTGGAGATCACGAGGTCACTTAACAAAGCACAGCTTGTGTGGCAATTTTGCCACAAACAAGAGGCAAGCGACAACAAACGACGAGATTAGATGACAGCAACCAAAACCAAACGATTGCCACACACATTTGACAAAGGAAATTTGGTTAACACAAAAAGTTAAATAATAAAAATAAAAAGCTGTCAATAGAAAAGCTAAAAGGGGCACATAGCGCGACCTACTAAAATTGAATTTGTCACCTATGTTAACAGAAAAATCGAATAAAAGGATTGCAAATTGTGACAAATAAAGTTTTTAACTAGAAAAAAAAATATATTTCGAATTATCAAATGCATATTTAAAATTAGAAAGACGTGGTAAAGTGGGCCATGTGGTAAACCTATAAGGGAAGACAAACGCCTTGACTTGATCTGTATTTCGAATTGTCAGTACTAAAATATGCGGTCACCGTGGTGTGATGGTAACGTGTTCCGCCTACCACACCGAAGATCCTATGTTCACGTCTCGGGCAAAGCAACATCAAAACTTCAGAAACAAAATTTTTTTTCAATTAGAACACAATTTTTCTAAGCGTGGTTGTTCCTCGGCAGTGTTTAACAAGCATTCCGAGTGTACTTCTGCCATGAAAAGCTCTGAGTGAGAACTCATCTGCCTTGCAGATGCCTTTCAGAGTCGGCATACAACAAGTAGGTCCGATCCCGCCAATTTGTAGGAAAAATTATAAGGAGCACGACCAAATTGTAAGAGAGAAGCTCGGCCTAAAATGTCTTCGGAGGTTACCGCGCCTTACATTTATTTATTTATTAGTACTAAAATATGGCCATAATATTTACTCTATTTATGGTCCTGTCCGTGTTGCCGACGGTGAGTATCGAAGGAAATATAACGATGAGCTGTACGAGCCAAAGGCTACGGCCAATAAAGTATTTCAATCGACACCGCAGTTTGGACGCAGAGGAAGGGGGAGACCTTCACTGAGGTGGGAGAGGCAGGTGGAGAAAGACTTGACCTCCCTTGATGCTCCTAAATCAAATGAAACTTTTTTTTATCAAACGAAACTTTTAACAAATGAAATGAGACTTTTCTCAAATAGAATACAACTTTTTTGAAATCAAACGAAACTTTTTTCAAACAAAAGAAACTTTTTTCAAATCGAATCAAACTTTTTCAAATTAAATGAAACTTTTCTCAACACAACCGCAACTTTGATCGAGTAAAATAAAACTTTTTTCAAATAGTATGAAACTTTTGTCAGATCAAATTTAAACTTTTTTCAAATCGAATGGAACTTTTTTCAAGTCAAATTTAACTTTTCTCAAATCGAATGAAACCTTTTCAAAACAAACGAAACTTTTTTCAAAACAAACGAAGCTTTTATCAAATCAAATGAAACTTCTTTCAAATCGAATGGAACTTTTTTCCAATCAAATGAAACTTTTTCCCCATCAAATGAAACTTTTTCAAACAAATGAAGTTTTTTTTTTCAAATGAAACGAAACTTTTTTTAATTCAAATGAAATTTTACAAATCAAATAAAACTTTTCGAATCGAATGAAACTTTTTCAAACAAAGTGAAACTTCCCTTCAAATACTGAAGCTTTTTTCAAATCAAATGAAACTTGTTTTCAAACAAATGAAGTTCTTTTAAAATCAAATGAAGCTCTTTTCATATCAAATGAAACTTTTTTCTAACCGAATGAAACTTTTTCAAATCAAATGACATTTGTTGAAAACAAACGAAGCTTTTATCAAATCAAATACAATTTTTCAAATCAAATCAAAATTTTTCCAGATCAAATGAAACTTTTTTCAAAGAAAATGAAACTTGTTTTCAAACAAGTTAAACTTTTTTCAAATCAAGTGAAACTTTGTTAGTTTCTAGATAAACTATTTTCCCCTTAGGAAATCTAATGGTTTTGTACCTTTGCAACCAACGCCCGGACTCGCCCTGTTGACTCGTCGCCCTGATGACTCTTCGGTTTGTTATGACACAGATACCGATATGTTTCCGTCGATTTCAAACTGAAATAAATATAATTAGAAGCAGACATTTCGACGATAACTTCACTCTTGGTAATGAGCCAGTAATAAATCAATAACTCGTCGGTATCGTTTGTTACCAATAACAAGCCATCGAAGTTCTCCTCAAATAGCCCGAAACTATTTTTTTTTCATGTAAGTTTAACTTTGTTTAACAACCAAGTAAGGAAGGTTAAATCCGGGTGTAACCGAACATTACATACTCAGTTGAGAGCTATGGTGACAACATAAGGGAAAATAACCATGTAGGAAAATGAACCGAGGGAAATCCTGGAATGTGTTTGTATGACATGTGTATCAAATGAAAGGCAATAAAGAGTATTTTATGAGGGAATGGGCCATAGTTCTAGAGGTGGACGCCATTTAGGGATATCGCCATAAAGGTGGATCAGGGTTGACTTTAGAATTTGTTTGTACGATATGGGTATCAAATGAAAGGTGTTAAGGAGTAATCCCTAGTTCCATAGGTGGACGCCGTTTCGAGATATCGCCATAAAGGTGGACCACGAGTGACCCCAGAATTTGATTGTACGATATGGGTATCAAATTAAAGGTATTAATGAGGGTTTTAAAAGGGAGTGGTGGTAGTTGTATAGGTGGTCGTCTTTTCGAGATATCGCCGTAAAGGTGGACCAGGGGTGACTCTAGAATGCGTTTGTACAATATGGGTATCAAACGAAACGTGTTAATGATTATTTTAAAAGGGAGTGGGCCTTATTTCTATAGGTGGACGCCGTTTCGAAATATCGCCACAAAGGTGGACCAGGTTGACTCTAGAATGTGTTTGTACGATATGGGTATCAAATTAAAGGTATTAATGAGGGTTTTAAAAGGGAGTGGTAGTAGTTGTATAGGTGGTCGCCTTTTCGAGATATCGCCATAAAGGTTGACCAGGAATGACTCTAGAATACGTTTGTACAATATGTGTATCAATCGAAAGGTGTTAATGAGTATTTTAAAAGGGAGTGGGCCTTAGATCTATAGGTGGACACCTTTTCGAGGTATCGCAATAAAGGTGGACCAGGGGTGACTCTAGACTTTGTTTGTACGATATGGGTATCAAATGAAAGGTGTTAATGAGTATTTTAAAAGGTCGTGGGGCTTAGTTCTATAGGTGGACGCCTTTTCGAGATATCGCCATAAAGGTGGACCAGGGTGACCCAGAATATCATCTGTTACATACCGCTAATTTATTTATATATGAAATACCTGCCAAGATTTCAAGGGTTTTTTATTTCGCCCCGCAGAACTTTTTCATTTTCTTCTACTTAATGTGGTTGGTGTCACTCCCATTTTACAAAGTTTTTTCTAAAGTTATATTTTGCGTCAATAAACCTATCCAATTACCATGTTTCATCCCTTTTTTCATATTTGGTATAGAATTATGGCATTTTTTTCATTTTTCGTAATTTTCCTTATCGAAAAAGTGGTCATAGTCGGATTTCGTTCATTTTTTATACCAAGATAAAGTGCGTTCAGATAAGTACGTGAACTAAGTTCATTAAAGATATGTCGATTGCTCTAGTTATCGTGTTAACGGCCATGCGAATGGACAGACGGACGACTGTGTATAAAAACTGGGCGTGGCTTCAACCGATTTCGCCCACTTTAACAGAAAACAGTTAACGTCATAAAATCTATGCCCCTACCAAATTTCAAAAGGGTTGGTAAATTTTTGTTCGACTTATGGCATTAAAAGTATCCTAGACAAATTAAATAAAAAGGGCGGAGCCACGCCCAGTTTGAAAGTTTCTTTTATTTTTGTATTTTGTTGCACCATATCATTACTGGAGTTAAATGTTGACATAATTTACTTACATACTGTAAAGATATTAAATTTTTTGTTAAAATTTTACTTTAAATTTTTTTTTTTAAAGTGGGCGTGGTCCTTCTCCGTTTTCGCTAATTTATATTAAGTGTTCATATAGTAATAGGAGTAACGCTCCTGCCAAATTTCATCTTGATATCTTCAACGACTGCCAGATTACAACTTGCAAAATTTTAAATTACCTTCTTTTAAAAGTGGGCAGTGCCACGCCCATTGTCCAAAATTTTACAAATTTTCTATTCTGCGTCACAAGTTTAACTCACTTACCAAATTTCATCGCTTTATCTGTCTTTGGTAATGAACTATTGCACTTTTTCCGTTTTTCGAAATTTTCGATATCGAAAAAGTGGCGTGGTTATAGTCCGATATCGTTCATTTTAAATACGGATCTGAGATGAGTGCTCAGGAACCTACATACCGAATTTCATCAAGATACCTCAAAATTTACTCAAGTTATCGTGTTAGCGGTCGGACGGACGGACGGACGGACGGACATGGCTCAATCAAATTTTTTTTCAATCCTGATGATTTTGACATATGGAAGTCTATATCTGTCTCGATTCCTTTATACCTGTACAACCAACCGTTATCCAATCAAACTTAATATACTCTGTGAGCTCTGCTCAACTGAGTATAAAAATTACTATAACTTTACAAATTCATATAGCCATTATCGACCCTTTCAAACTGATAGTTTCTCATACCCGGCAAACAAATTTATGAATTTTTGTGTTTCATAGTAAAATTATTTAAGTACAATCTTAATTAACTTAATAGAGAATTTAAAATATTTTTAATATTTTCCACTCATTGAAATAACTGAAATCAGTGTGCAAGTGTGTCAGTAGAGCACTTAATTTTTGAAAATTTAATGCTACTTATTTATATTTTTCGCTTTTGCTTTCACCCGCTGAGCTTACGAGTATAAAAAGTTTACGATCGTTCGTCTGGCCATTTTATGGGTCCATTAGTGCATAATTTCGGTATATTTATGGCACATTTGCTATCAGAAGCACACAAACACACAAATTAAAACATGCAAAATAAAATAAGTAATAATAATATTATTATTCTGTTTTTAATTTCACAATTTTAAACCTGATCACTCTCGCTTTTTCACTTAGTGATCTTAAGAGTTCAACAACGTGCTGAGGTGATTGGGTCATTTTAAATTGCTGTGAGTTGTTATGAATGCCTTGTGGTACTAACTTACTTAGTAACCGGGCGCTGTAGGAAATACCTTCGTATGAGTAATATTTAGTTATCATGCATACATAGTACGTCCGTCAATGTGAAAAATAATATAATCGATGTGACGAAATGTAATCGTAGGAATGCAATTAGTTGGCTTACCTGAAAATAGAAGAGAAAACAATTTTATTTTAGTTATTGCCCCATAACTAAATAGAAAGATATAGAAACCATTAAATTAAGACATAAATAATAAAAGGAGAGAAAAATACGTGTATTTATCGGTTTATTATCAGCGTGTTATCGCCGAGTCATCAGCGCCTTAAAGGTTTCTAATCGCCTTGGGTGACAGAAGTGTTATCGATTTTATATTAAAGTTCTATCGCTATTTCGTTCATAAAAAACAATGAGTTGTAGATAACGAATCGATCACACACCGATGGCAAATCGGTAACACTGCGAGCGAAATTGGTTAACTTTTTGAGAGCAACTTATTTGATGCCAAATGCGGTACCTTTTCGATTCCGAATTGAAATCTTTTCGATAACAAATCCTAAACACGGCTGTCACAGATTGCTACTATTAGGATTAATAATATGAATATTTTTGATAACAAACCAATGATAACATATCGATCACTTTTCTACGAATCATCGATAACTATTAATTTATAAATCGACGATTTTCTGTAGTAAATCAATAACTTTTTGAAAAAAATCAATAACTTTTAAATAAATAAACGATAAATTCTCGATAACAAATTCTTTTACCAACAAAGAATCGATTACTTGTGTAAATATATCGATGTATTTTCGATAAATTATCGATAAATAATCCAGAATATATGGATAAACCTTGTTACTGATAGCCAACCCGCCTGTTCTACAAGTATGCTGACCTGGATTTAGCGGTATATTCTTAAGAGTGTTTGATCTGATCAAGTGGTGGTCTATGGTCTTCCCATTGCTTTTAAAGCAAAGAATGGCAGGCTTATCAACCTGAAGGACTTCGAAATAGGGTAGTCCTTTTTACATACATTGGGCATGAAAACAACCTTCGGTTCATCTCCACACCATCGGTATATAGGCCAGAGCGAGGCTATCTCTCATGATCTTAGTCAGATGTGAGATCAATCTCTCTCCCTGCTGTAAAAGAGCTAATGGATGTCATCTACTCGAGGAGATCTTTATTGCTCGAATGATCTTATTGTCCCTTATACCACAGTGTCTCAGAACGCAAGAGAAGTTGGGCTGCAAACTGGGCATGTGCTCTTTGTTTCTCTGTCCTTTAGTCAGTACCATCGGAAAGTTGTCTCCCCTTACTTCTTGGCAAGGGCTTCACGTAGCGTAGCCTTACTGCCTGTCGAACTGCTGTTATGCTCTTATAAATTGTCCCGAAAGCCGCATTTTTGGCTTTTCCAATATCTGTATTGTATGCTGATAAACTGATGGGCCTCATAAAGGAAGAGGGTGTCGTAAAAGAAAAGAAAGGGGAGGGAAAGAAAGAAGAAGGAAGGTAAGCAGGAAGTCGGAAAGCGAAAAATGAAAAACACACACACGATCGATCACCCTGACATGACAATTAAATCGTGCAGCGTGTGCAAGGAAGAAGTACTTGGGCTGAAAGTCGATATTAGAATATAAAACTATGGTCAGATAGCGTCTTTAAATAAATATAGGTCATTGACTTTACCGAAGACAATATATAGACCTACTAGGTAGATTCCAGCATGAAAAAATCTAACAACTGACATCCAGGTAAAGTTCAAATTGATTTCTTCGATATCGGCTGGTAGGAAGCAAGATATACATTTGGGAAGATTGACCGCTTAGCATCATAAGAACAAAAGAACGATCCTTTCTGAACAATCTGTTGTATGGGATATATGTATACTATATATACTACTATATATACTCTATAATTTTTTCCGACAACAATATATATGTAAGCATTAATTGAAATTTGAAGCTTCTAGCTGTTAAAATCGGGGAGAAATTGCAAAAGTTTTTATCTGAAGAATCGGTTGTGGAGGATATATGCTTTATATACTACCGATCTCATCCACTTTTCCAAAAAAATATATGCGCAATATACGAAAGCATATGGTGCAGTTCGAAGATTCAATCTGATAAATTGAGGAAGATATTACAAAATTATCTTTTTGAAAAATCGGTTGTATGGGAGATATATGCTGTAGTGGTCCGATCCGGCCGGTTCTAACAAATGTCTAATCGTACACCTAAATTTACCGGCTCACTAAATTTTATCAAGAATTCAATCAAAAATTGAGGACTAGTTTGCTTTCAACCAGACAGACGGACATGGCTAAATCAACTGAGCTCTTCATCCTGATCATTTGGGTATACTTATTGGTGGGTCCGTCTCTTCTCCATTAAGGAATTACAATTTTGAAATTTGTGACAAATTTAATGTATCATTCCATTTGGATTAAAAAGGTATAAACATGTGCCTTTTAATATACTTATTTGACTGGTACTCGATTGCGTGAATTTTGCATTTATTTTTGTGAAAATTTGAATAAAATTTTTTTAGATGCCCTAAATCTGTCATTCACAATAAAAATAATAAAAATTATTTAAAGCATAAAACACATTCAAAAACTTATACAAATCACATACGAGCTTCAATTTGCCATTCGCACCTTGGAATGCGGTCGCTTGATGCAGTACGGATCATAACGTAGTTTCGTTATATATCCGGAATCTGTTAGGTAGTAATATAATGTAAATATTTTCTAATTTCCATATAACCACATCTTCCAATATCCACAACACCCTTACACAATTTTTCTCTATTTGTTTCTTCCACTTCTCCCACTACAAACCGCAACAACAGCCTAAACTATCAATGACGCTTTAAAACGCTATGCATATTTATACTGTGTCTATGTATGTTTGTATGTAAACAAATTTTGTAATCTATAAAAAGACATCCCTTTAACGATTGTTTTTAGTTATTCACAGATTTTAATGAACAATTTATTGTATTTGTTTTCTTTCTCATATCTAATTATTTATTCAAACAGTTGAACTACTTTCCATTTCATTTCCCGCAATCTGCGTGTCACTTCTGGTTGCATTAAAATTTTGAAATATTACCAAAAAAAACACAACAGCTTAATAGGTGTTACAGCTTAATACTACTTTGTCATTTGAGTTACAACTTGAAAGCAAAAAAAAAGTTTTCCACACATATTTTAAGAAAATTGTTCGCTTGATGCCGCCCACGGGTATTTGAAAGTAGAATATGATGCGATTCGTCAGCTTGGCGGAGAAGACGCTTTGGTTTTTCTAAAATTTTTGCAGTTTTGGACATCTTATGCCGAAATTTCAATGCCATGATGCGTATATATCACATCGTCCATTCAAACTTGAAGCATAGCTTTTCTGAGTCACAATTTCAAATGGCAAAGCAAAGGAAGCGTCAGATGACGCAGTTTCCCCAGGAACTGTGTAGGATGTGCAAAGTTTGAGGAGTTCACTTTTCATTTGATTCTTCGCTGGATTTAAGAGCTGATATTGTTGATTGCCAAGGCGCAATTGCTCGATCTATCTGCTCGATGATATCTGGCACTTCGTTTTGTCTTCACTTGCCATCAAACCCATACTTTCCCTTTCTGTTTCCCGTTTGGAATAAGCAGAACTTACGGTAATTGCACGCATTTATAGAATATTGTTCCAGAGCGATTGCGTTCTGCAGCTAGTAGAATTTTCAATCAAATAAAAAAATCGCAAGATAAAGGGTCACCCTGTGTGCAACTTCGTTCGAACGGCTCGGAAAGGTCCTTCTGAATTCTAACTGAGCTGAAGGTGTTGCTCAACATAATTTTGCACAGACTTATTTTGCGGGGGAAACCAAATTCAGACATAGCGGTATATTTTTCGTGCTGTAGAAGACGGAAGACGAAGATTTGGGTGAAATTTTTTGGCGCATTGTGAAAATCTGGTCGATGGTAGATTAACATGGTGTAAAACCGCACTAATAAGGTCCAATCAGCTGAATCGCGGCGAAATTAAATATTTCGCACAAGCACTTTGCGGGACTTTATCGATATTATGAGGGCTGATTCCGCGATGGTTGGTGACTTTACATGAGATTAAGTTAGATTTTGAAAGTCAACGCTAAATTTTCAATTTTATTTTTCTTCAGGGTATATTCTTATTTATACCGGAAGAACCAAGCTTAGTTAGGTTCCATTAAAAAATTCTTTTGAAAAAAGAGTCTTAAGATTTTCACTGATACTTGAGGGTTTTATTTAAACAAATCGATAACTTCATATCTCAATATGACTCCGAATGAATGAGTAAGCAACAATACATTGCACAGTCGAAAAAACCCGACAGTAAAGTTTACTTTGCTATTCAGTTTTGTTTTTTTGCTCACGGCGCGATAACCTCCGAAGATATCTAAGGCCGACCTTCTCTTCCAATTTGCGTCGTGCTCCTCTTGATTTTCCCTACAACTTGGCCGGACGGGACCTACATGTTTTTGCTAACTCCAAACGGTATCTGCAAGTTAGATGAGTTTTCACTGAGAGCTTTTTATGGCAGAAATACACCCGTAGTGCTTCCCAAACACAGCCGAGGGGCGACCCAGCTTTGAAAAATTTTCTTCTAATTGAAAAACCTTATTTCTAAAATTTTGATGATGCTTTGCTCGGGGTGTGATCCCAGGGCATACGGTGCGGTATGCGGAGCACGCTACCATCACACGACGGTGGCCGCCATCACACCATTGAGGTAAATTTGCTCTCGATAAAAAAGTTTATTGATGAGTTATATTTTTGATCGACGTATTATCAGTCTGCTATCGAAAAGAAATTGACTACCCATTGAAAAACTATCGAAAATGTATCGATATTTTACCAACAAAATGTAGATTTTCTATCGATTTGTTAACAGAGTGTTACCAATTTGTTATCGCCTTATCTTAATTTATCGAAAAGTTTTCGATTTGCTATCGTAATTTGTCGATTTGTTTTGAAAAAGCCATCGGGTTGTTGTCAAAGTTATAGACGTTTTATTAACAAGTTATTAATTTGCTATCGAAGGTGTCGCCAATATGTTATCGATTTGTTATTGACATGTTATCGATTTTTTATCGACGACTTCAATATAAAATCACTGACACATCTGTAACCCGTCAATAACAAGCCGATAAAAACCGATAAGAAGCCGATGATACTTAGGCGATTACAAGCCGGTAACAAACCGATTGCTAGAAGCAAATCTCTCGCTATCGATAGTACGTCGGCGAAGCTCTTTTCATAAAGTCTCAAATTATTTGTTTCTCGCAAAGTTATTTGTACTTCAAACCATCACGATGTTTTTATACTCAGTTGAGCAGAGCTCACAGAGTATATTGAAATCAAAATCATCAGTATCGAAAAAAATTTGATTGAGTCATGTCCGTCCGTGCGTTAACACGATAACTTGAGTAAATTTCGAGGTATCTTGATGAAATTTGGTATGTAGGTTCCTGGACACTAGGGGTGGGACTACCCGAATAAAAATTATCCGAATAATAAACTCTTTTATCCGACAGGTATTCGTAATCCGAATAATATTTATTCGGATTTTTTTCGTTTATTCGGATAGTACTATCCGGATACTTCGAATAGTAAAATAAAAGACATTGCGTTTATGGTACGCTCATCGCTTGTGCAGATGAGCATGCACATATATTTATACGTACATATATTTATGTGTGTATAGATGCATATATGCAAATATTTTTGTTTGTTTGGGGTTGCTTTGTTAATATTCATTTATTTAGTTACATATATTTACGTAACCAAAGTTGTGCTTGAGGTTTAAGTTAGAAATAGTTATCGGGGTCGTTTACAACTGTACTGATCATAGAACTTTGTTTATTAGTAAACAGGTGTGGAAATGGTAATATGGTAGGGATTTTTGTTTCCCATATACATACATATAAACATATGTTTGTATGTAAGTTGTATGGAACATTTTTGTTTTGATATCTTTTGGTTTGTATAAACATCTAATTGGTCACCATTAAAAAAATAAGTTTACATGTCATTGTCAAAATTGTTTGCGAAGTCTGATAGATCAAAAGTTATTTAAGGTCAATGTTAACTTAATGAAAACTTTGGAAAAAAATTTCCTAAAATAAAGTTTAAAGCAATCCATTTTAAACGTAACAAAATTCTAGTGGAATTAGTGACTAGTTTCAAAAACGGCTTTCTGTCTGTTGTTGCCGCTCCTTAAAATTTTGATTATCTTTGAACGCATTAAACGCTGTAATATAAATACCCAAATGTGCATATAAGCATATTCTAACATATGTACATATTGTATTCTTGCAGATTCCTTTGAATCTAATTTAAATAACTTTTGATCCATCAGACTTCGCAAAAAATGTTGACAATTATATGTAAACTTATTTTTTTAATGGTGACCAATTAGATGTTTATACAAACCAAAAGATATCAAAACAAAAATGTTCCATACAACATCAGTACAGTTGTAAACGACCCCGATAACTATTTCTAGCTTAAACATCAAGCACAACTTTGGTTACGTAAATATAAGTAACTAAATAAATGAATATTAACAAAGCAACCCCAAACAAACAAAAATATTTGCATATATGCATCTATACACACATAAATATATGTACGTATAAATATATGTGCATGCTCATCTGCACAAGCGATGAGCGTACCATAAACGCAATGTCTTTTATTTTACTATTCGAAGTATCCGAATAGTGCGCATGATAGTACTATCCGGATAGTACTATCCGAATAAACGAATAAAAAATCCGAATAAATATTATTCGGATTATTTGAAAGGAATAAATTTATTCGTTTATTCGAATAACGTTTATTCGGATATAATTCGAAAATAATCCCACCACTACTGGAAACTCATCTCAGATCGCTATTTAAAATGAACGATATCGGACTATAACCACGCCCACTTTTTCGATATCGAAAATTTCAAAAAATCGAAAAAGTGCGATAATTCATTACCAAAGACGGATAAAGTGATGAAACTTGGTAGGTGAGTTGAACGTATGACGCAGAATTGAAGTTTGTAAAATTTTGGATAATGGGCGTGGCACCGGCCACTTTTAAAATAAGGAAATTTAGAAGTTCTGCAAGCTGTAATTTGGCAGTCGTTGAAGATATCATGATGAAATTTGGCAGGAACGTTACTGCTATTTCTATATGTGTGCCTAATTAAAATTAACAAAATCGGAGAACGACCACGCCCACTTAAAAAAAAAATGTTTAAGTCAAATTAAAAAAAAGAATAATATCTTTACAGTATATAAGTAAACTATGTCAACATTCAACTTCAGTAATGATATGGAGCAACAAAATACAAAAATAAAAGAAAATTTCAAAACGGGCGTGGCTCCACCCTTTTTCATTTAATTCATCTAGAATACTTTTAATGCCATAAGTCGACCAAAAATTTACCAATCCTTGTGAAATTTGGTAGGGGCTTAGACTCTAGGACGATAACGGTTTTCTGTGAAAAAGGGCGAAATCGGTTGAAGCCACGCCCAGTTTTTATACACAGTCGGCCATCTGTCCTTCCTCTCGGCCGCTAACACGATAACTTGAGCAAAAATCGATATATCTTTACTAAACTCAGTTCACGTAATTACCTGAACTCACTTTGTATTGGTATAAAAAATGGCCGAAATCCGACTATGACCACGCCCAATTTTCGATATCGAAAATTACGAAAAATGAAAAAAATTCCATAATTTTATACCAAATACGAAAAAAGGAATGAAACGTGGTAATTGGATTGGTTTATTGTCGCAAAATATAACTTAAGAAAAAAACTTTGAAAACTTTGTAAAATTGGTGTGGAACCTTCTATATTAAGTAAAATAAAATGAAAAAGTTTTGCAGGGCGAGACCAAAGCCCTTGGAATCTTGGCAGGAATACTCTTCGTGGTATTACATATATAAATAAATTAGTGGTACCCGACAGATGATGGTCTGGGTCACCTTGGTTCACATTTTGGGCGATATCTCGAAAATGCTTTCGCATATACAACTACCACCACCCCTTTTAAAATTCTTATTAAAACATTTCATTTGATACCCATTTCGTACAAACAAATTCTAGAGTCACCCCTGGTCCACCTTTATGGAGATATCTCGAAAAGGCGTCCACCTATAGGACTAAGGCCCACTCTCTTTAAAAATACTCATTAACACCTTTCATTTTATACCCATATCGTACAAACAAATTCTAGAGTCACCCCTGGTCCACCTTTATGGCGATATCTCGAAAAGGCGTCCACCTATAGAACTAAGGCCCACGCCCTTTTAAAATACTCATTAACAACTTTCATTTGATACGCATATCGTGCAAGCAAATTCTAGAGTCACCCCTGGTCCACCTTTATGGCGATATCTCGAAAAGGCGAACACCTATAGAACTAAGGCCCACTCCCTTTTAAAATACTCATTAACACCTTTCATTTGATACCCATATTGTACAAACGCATTCTAGAGTCACCCCTGCTCCACCTTTATGGCGATATCTCGAAAAGGCGAACACCAATAGAACTAAGGCCTGCTCCCTTTTAAAGTACTCATTAACACCTTTCATTTGATACCCATATCGTACAAACAAATTCTAGAGTCAGCCCTGGTCCACCTCTATGGCGATATCCCTAATTGGCGTCCACCTATAGAACCATGACCCTCTTGAAATACTCTTTAATACCACCCATTTGATACACATGTCATACAAACACATTCCAGGGTTACCCTAGGTTAATTTTCCTACAAGGTGATTTTCCCTTACTTTGTCTCCATAGCTCTCAACTGAGTATGTAATGTTCGGTTACACCCGAACTTAGCCTTCCTTACTTGTTTTATATATATCACATTTTGGAAACCACAAAAAACCTGATTATTTAGTAAATAACACACCTAGAATGTTGAAGTTTGACATGTGGACTCATATTGAGACTCTTGGTAAAATTTGAAAAAAAAGTGTTAAAATGGGCGTGGCACCGCCCACTTGTGATAAAATCAATTTTATAAATAATATTAATCATAAATCAAAAATCGTTAAATGTAGCGTAACAAAATTCGACAGAAAGGTTGCATTTACTATAAGGAATGCTTTGAAGAAAAATCAACGAAATCGCTTAAGGATCACGATCACTTTTATATAAAAGATATTTAAAAGGGTCGTGGGCGAATAAAATTAGCTATATCTTTGCAAAAGGAGCTTTATATCAATGGTATTTCATTTACCAAGTGTAGGAAAAACTTCAAATTTAAAAAAATGAGCGTGGCACCGCCCCTTTTATGAATTAGCAATTTTCTATGTTTCGGGAGCCATTACTCCAAGAAAAATTAGCATATCGTAATGAAATTGTGTACACATATTTTCCTTATAGCAAAAAATATTTCTAGTAAACATGGACGCAATCGGTTAAAGATATAAAACAAATTTAAACGGCAACTTGGATATAAAAAACATTTAAAAGGGTCTTTGACTAGAATAATAAGCTATAACTTAGCAAAAAATAGTTTTGAATAAATGATATTACACTTATCAAGTTTTATTGTAAGAGGAAATGGGGAGATATTTTTTTTTAAACGGGCGGTGCCACGTGTTATGTAGAAAAGTAATTTATCTGAAATGAAATGTACAATTGAAGCTCACCCTGAGTATATAGTGTTCGGTTCACCCGAACTTAGACACCTTTACTTGTTAGTACTGGGTTTTATTGTCTTAACATAGTTTTCGTTATTGCGCTCTCATTACGCGTTACTTTTGTTGTTGTTTTATAATGAGTTTTAATTTATATGGTATTCTTCGCACAATGCCACATGTTGCTGCCTCACGTTGTGGAACTACATTTTATATGTTGCAGCACGCTTTGTTGTACATTTTAGCAGGTTGCATTGTACTAACTTCACAAAGATGATGCTCATTATGTATTTTTGTTTATGCTGTTGTTTTGCTATTTTTTACTGCCGCTCTGCTAACCTCTGATCTGACATTGGCATTGGCCTACGCTTTAGCCAACCGGGCTGCCAACTCTGAGGTATGCAGTTATTACTGCCAATAAATCTGCGAAAAATACTTGCAGTCGTAAATATACAAATATGCTCGTACATGTGTTCGTATGTATGTATATCTATCCACTGTCTGCCAGGTATTGTTGCTATGACAGATTAAAAACAACAAAGTTTATTTTGCGTGGAACCCCTTCTTGATCATCGAAAAAATCTTCCTTTTAATCAACTCGAGATTGCTTGTGTTCTTTACCTACCGATTCTTGGCTGACTTCTCAGAAGTTTCTTTGAATATTTCGGTTTCATAAGAGATAGTAAATAAGCTGGTTGTTTCAACCAATTGCACGCAAACGGGATATGTTTGATGTTTCAACAAATTACTTCGTTTAAAAAGAAAGGGAAGGGAAGTTTTTTGGTAATCTATCAAGCACTACTACACAGTCATTGGAAAAATCCTTGATCATGGCTTCCATTTAGTTGTGCAGGCAAAGAAGTACACGAAAACAATGTGAGATCCACGGCCTGGCGGGAAAAGTCATTGTTTGAATGAATGAAGGTTCAATTTTGTATACATATGAGAAATTTGGGAATCTTCTTTCTATAATTCAGCTGCCTTGAAACTATCTTCAGTGAAATTGAATAAAAAAACATTGTAAAATCTCCTTCAGCGAAGGGGAGAAGTACCAGTCCAACAAGGATGGTAAACCAAGCAAGCACATTTCATAAACTTTTTTTTCACTTCCAGTAACATACTCTTTGGAGGTAATGGAGGCTAGAAGTATTTAAACGATATTCCAACCTCCCGGATGACGCGAGCTCAACGGAGCAAATACATAATCAACTTCTGGATATATATTAAAGGTTGCATGGTTAGGTTAGGTTGAACTGGCCGACCCATGAGGACCTCACATAGAATGAATCAGTCCGTAGTGTTACCAGAAATTTGTTTTAACGGCCAAACCGAAAACCCCTATCAAAAACCAGGACCTATGTTATAAAATAACTCCGTCCATTTGGCTAATGCTAGAAGTTTCCTAGGACTTAAGCCACTTGCTGCTTATAGATCTGACAGCTGCATCACTCCTAATAGCTGGAGTCTTAGCTTGGCAAGCGCAGGGCACGAGCACAGAACGTGCGCGATCGTTTCCTCCTCCAACCCGCAATTCCTACATCTGCTATCACCGACCAATCCTAATTTAAAGGCACGTGACGCCAGAAGGCAGTGTCCACTCAGAATGTCCGTCATGAGCCTACAGTCCTCTCTTTTTAATGATTGAAGCAACTTAGTTAGTATAAGTTTGTAAGACGTACACATAATCTTCGACACAGCCCCGCGCCTGAACCCACGCCATTCCCGCTTTGTTGATCATATGCACCTCTCGCCCAGTCTAACTGGGACGTCTACGGAGCAAGCTCCAAGGAATGCGCCCTTTTAAGCTAGTTTATCCGCTTTTTCATTCTCATCTATTCCCACATGCCCTGGGGCCCAATTTAGATGTATGCTTTTCCCTGTTCCGATTCTCTCCAGTACTGCTTGCATAGTGGAGTTGTTATGGAAATGGAGACCAACGGAGACCTAGTCACGACGAAACTATATTTCCTAGGCAAGGGAAGGTAGGATCTGATGACCTAGTGAAAATAATACCGAAGTTTGCCTTCACTGTAATTCAGCTCTGATGAGAAAATATAATAGCAAGTGAGGTTTCCCTAACTAAACCCAAATGCTGATATCGAACTGAGTTTCGTAACAACTCTTAATTCAAATCAGACAAATCTATCTTAACCCCTTTCCAAAGCCACATCTGCAGCCAAAATGAACATACATCTGAGAGTTGTCCCCATATGAGAAATATTGTCTCTGGGTGCCTTTCTAAATGTCGAAGTGGCATTTTATGATGTCCTACCTGCGACCCCCGAAAGAACCATACTTGGTTTAGGAGCCGAAGGGTTTTTGGTTAAATTCGATGTATCTATCGAAGCGGAGAGGCATGGCGTCATAATCAAAAATAAAAGATGCAGAAGTAGGACACAGGTTCCTTTTAATAAGAGGCTCAATATGAAAAATGGAGCTAGGAAGGCTTCGGTTGCCTTGTGATGCTGCAGCACGGACTCGGTAGAAGGTGGAGACTATCTGCCAGCACAATAGGCTTCGCAGATTGACAACGGTTAAATTTTCAGAACCGCACCTACGTTGCATTGAAAGTCATGCTGAACATATATCACGTGGATGTTGAAGGCAATGCCGTTGCGTCCCGCATGGTTATCAGTGTTCGTGATATGAGATATACGCTGATTCACTACAGGCAATTCAGCAATATTGCTAACTCAAACTTCATAACTTAATCCTTAGCCGTGTGTGCCGGCAGTTGTTAAGAGAATTTAACATGTACCGGGTATATCCAAGCTACCGTTAAAGACCTGATATCAACTGAAGTGCGATCGCATGGGGAATGGGGGCACTTGATTGAAACTGAATCGATTTTCTTAAGATTAGGATACTCTGGATCCTAAGCCGTAGCGGCAACCCGGGAAACTGTAACGCAAAGCTCTTGGTCCACTTGCGTAAAACCGGAGAAAACTGAAGGAAGTTGGAGTTCCACTGCCCACCTGTGAGCTTATCCTACATATCTGGAGTTTAGGTCAACTAAAATAAATGTAGGTCATATCATAACACTTGCAGGGTACCGCTATCTTTCTACACGGAAATGGATAGCATGCGGTCTGATCAAAATGGGGGTTTTATAGGGATTCTGATGGGTTGCTGTACAATCTGAGTTTAAAAAGTAAGATTTGCTATAGTATAGAACCTTTAATGCAGCTGTATGGAGAATGACGACGTGGAATCGAGGATTCAGTCCATGCTTTACTCTTCATCTTTTGGCCAGAACTAGGCTTTGGTGTCACCGTAATGTTATGTGGTATCACAACGGATTTTCATGCCATCCATGTGAAGTTTTTTTAAATGGACTACCTACCACTCAACCTAACCTAATATAAGTGCCACACGGAACAACACTTTCAAATACATTCATACAGGCACTCAGTGGTGTCAATCTTCTACCCACCCTGGATGTATCTCGCGTTCGAATACGACAATGTTGCTGGTTTTACAAAAAATCACATGAAGCATAACAAATCGTAAAACAGAATACAAAGATGGAAACAAAGTATTGAAATACTGCAATGGATGAAAGTTAATGAAGAAGAAGAACCAGCAGCAGAATTTGCGTGCGGCATGCTTTTGAGATGAATTGTGAATTCTTTCAGGTAAGTGAGGAATATTTACAGTCGTACACACACAAATACATCTATGCACAGCCAGCAACACAACTTTGTATGACAGCTTTACGATCAACAACAATAACTAAGCTATAAACAATAATAAAAACGCAGTAACAACAACAAAAAATGACGCCGCCTCTGCGAAGCAAGGTGCGATTAGATAGAAAAATGTGCGAAAGCGCGGCTTGTGAGGAGCGATGTTGATTAAAGCTTTTGTTCAAAGATAAGTATAGGTTTGTATGTATATATAAATATATATGAGTGTATGCGTGAATAATTTTTACAATGTTGTCAAACTGGTTGTTGAATGCCGCTGATGTTTATGAGACCACAAAAATATGTAGCAGCAACCAACGCAACATCCACCACTCATCTCTGCAACTTCTTTTTAGTCTACTTCAGCTTAATTTTCTTCAACTAAACGCGTTGGCTGTTTGGCCTTCGCTTATTTACAATTCGTGTTACTCTGGACACTGGTTGTCTTTCTGAAGGTCATTGCGACCAATTGCCGGTGAACTGTTCCAGTGAAGAACTCACCAGCTAACAAAACAGCAAATTAAGGTGAAAAAAGAAGCAAAGTAAGCGAAAAAAATACAACAAAAAAACAGAAATGGGGATAAAACAGCAAAAGATGATTGCATGTATTGTTGTTGTTGTGGCAGACAGTAAATACATAAGTTAATGTCCGGGTGAACAGAGTAGAAGGTATACACCCCGTAACGTGATTTAGTACTTTCAAATAGGTCTTACAATTACCTGTCACACAGACAGCACGTTGCATGATAAAGAGGGAGGGATTCGAGGGGTTGTGCAGCGCAACCCTTTGGAGGAGTTGCCAGAGAGATTTATAGCTTCTCCAACGAAATTCTCAACCTCACCTACCACTTGAGACTAGCAGATGAGACTCTGGCGACTCAAAGTTCCAGACGGAGGAGAGCGGTTGAATGACCTAGAAGGTGCAAGTGGTCCAATCAATCGTTCCTCTTATGGTCGGGCCAGTTCTATAATGGTGCATTTTTTTCGGAACGAACCCGATCAAAATCCGGAGAAGTTCCACCACATCGACGAAACTCCCCCAAAATCTTTCATGAGTCTTCTTATCTCTTGTAAAAGCTGTAAAAGATAAAGGATTGTATCACTCACGAGCAAATACTCTTTCTGCTGAAAATGTTGGATCTATGTTTATGCCATTGTCTTCTACTCATATATATATTTTGACATGAGGGACTTCCAAACATTTCACATTTCTTACAAACGCTGTCTTCTACTGAAATTTAGCTAAGGCTGAACTTGGTCATAATCCTCACATTCACAAACCTTCACAACAAAAGCTGACAACAAAAAGAATAATAAAAAGGTTATGAAACTACAAAGCGTCGGATATCTACATCGGAAATATCGGAGATGCTAGACAAATACCAAAGAAATTCTTTTGTTCAAATTCCAATGTGGCTTTTCTTGTTTTGCGCCAAAGATAAGTAGTTTAAGGAAGGTTTGAAAGAAAGTCTTAGCTGAAGATACTACAACAAAGCATTTTAAGTAAAAGAATCGAATCGTTAGATTATACCACATCGGCTACAGGTCCAGAAAACTTCTTAACCTGCAGTGCTGACTATTTGTGGCCCTGCAGGTGGCGCTAGAAGTCAGTGGTTTTCAGTTGGTTGCCAGGTTGGTGATTTGGCAATAACCATCGGCGGTGAATTTCTGGATACCATGCGCGATGTTTTGTATGACTATGAACATGGTTAATAGGTGAGCTGCGTGTGGCTTACGAGGAGGCATAAGGTACCTTCTGAGAGGGTTAAGTATTTAGAAGTAATTTTAATTTGGAAACTGTCCTGTAGACCCAATGTGGAGGAAAGCCATCGATGGAAGCTTGGGACACTATCAAATGGTAGTTCAGTTGTGTCGTGCTGAACTTACATCTTATGGATATTGCGGCCAGAGTGGTTGGGTTCTGACTTCGGGCATTCTATCGATGTTACTAACCTCGATCGAATACTAGATAGAATAAACTACCCTGCACCGATATATGTATGCCCTCTGTGCATGTTACACCCACTGCATTCCTGATTGACTGACTGGCGCTTTGCTGTCTGGTAGTAAAAAATCGGTCGCCATAAAAGTATTGGTAAAAATTATTTGACAGATGATGCTGCGTAGTTGCCGATGTCAATGTAATCAGTTGTATTCTCAAAGCCAAATCGCCGACCTATGCTGAGTCAATACGATAGGCGAAAGCGTGAGCTGAATTCATTTTATCTTTTGAATATATTCGCTACAAATATGTTAACTATGCAGCTATGTAGGTAAAATTCTAGTATCGTGTTTCCTAGCACTACTGGGTAAGAAAAATTCATAATATATATAGAAGCATATATAGAAGCATCCAAGTGTGTGTGTTGGTTTCAGTATTTTTTTGACGAAATGCACCAGTTCAATAACCACGTAAGTATTTACATATATATGCAGCTTCATATGCAAGTGTCTACCATGTATTCATTGCTTAACCACAAACACTGTTGCGGTGAACGCATCACTCACATCACTTGAGGCAACTTTACCACAAACAACTCTTTGACTACGCTACCTTTTGAACAGCTCAAAGACCTTCTTCACTGTATACTTCTTACTTTTTTTAGAATTCTTATGTTTTTTTTTTTTAGTAATTCCTACAAAATTGTTTTTGTTATTGTTTTGCTTTGCATTTTCCTGAAGGTTGTTATGTGGATTCTTTATTTGCTTAGAGGTTCAGGTTTCAAACTGCTGGGCCAGCATATCAGCAGCATTAGATATACCCACACGTAAAAACAAATAAAAGAGTAATGTTGTACATATGTAAACTTTTAGAGGGTACTGTAAGTTTTTCGTATTTGTTAAAATTTTTTATTTTTATGCAGTTATTATCTAGAGAACATTTGCAAGGTGATGGAACAAAAATGATCCATTAACAAAAAGGCAACATTCAATGAAAACATCTTCAAAATATCATCAATATATACCCACGACGAAGAAGGGTGCTCGTCCCGGCCAAAGCAATATCAAAATTTGGGAAACAAGTTTATTCAATTAGAAAAAAGTTTTTCTAAGCCCGTGATTTGGCAAGCACTCCAAGTGTAGATCTCACATGAAAAGCCTCTTAGCTAAAACTCATCTGCCTTACCGATGCCGATAGGAGTTGGCTTGAAAGATGAAAATCCCATCCTTAAAATATGTAGGAAAAAGGAGCACGACGCAAATTGGAAGATATGCTCTGCCTTAAATCTCTTTGGAGTTATTGCGCCTTATATGTACCCACTCCTCGACAGAAGGAAAAGGAAAAGGTATAATGGTTGTGACCCAGGTTGCCCAAGTAGCTAATAAAAAGAAGTTTTGATGCCATTAACTCGACGGAACCTACTGAATGCAAGAATGTTTGTAACAGGGGCGGAAACTATTATTCCTTTTAAAATATAATTCCTTGCAAAACTATTAACTATGTACTTTTAATATATTTGGATTAAGATACAAATTATTTTCCAATGTTTATTACCTGAGTCCGATAGAACTAGCTAAACTCGGACTTTTAAAAGTAAAAGTCCGGAAATAAAAGTTAAATCCGGACTTTTATTTTTTAAGGCCAAAATAAAAGTCCGGCTTGATAACAAAGAAACCGCTTTTTCGAAATAAAAAAAATGTCTGTTATCAAGCCGCACTTTTATTTTGGCTTTAAAAAATAAAAGTTCGGATTAACTTTTATTTTTAAAATTCCGAGTTTAACTAGTTCTATCGGACTCAAAAAATAAAAATACAGATTTTACTTTTATCTTTGGACTTTTATGGAAAAAGTTCGAAAATAAAAAGGATGCATGATTCGACATTATATTGCTATAGGGATACCTGAGGACTCAAACATTTTCACCTAGGACAATTTTTTGACCCGGACTTTTTCGACTCCGGGAAAAAAAATAATAATTATTTTCCGTCCCTGGTTTGTAATCCCTATTTCCGCTAGTTTACCCTCTGGGCCCTCCGAGGGATCTTAGACGTGTTCTAGTTAGCCGAACCGAAAGTTCTCAACAATCTGGTTATGCAGAATATTATGCGAAATACCCCATTTATGTGTGTTAGACATAGATCTACTCAGTAGATCCCTTGTCCTTGTTTCATTGTATTCAGGCTATGTATATCTTAATGTTGCACAGTTCGTTGTTTTCTTCTATTTTTGCTGAGCTTTGTTGACATAAAAACTTCGAGTTTCTCATTTCACTGCGCTGACCCCATACATGCCAGCACAGCAGCCATCTCATTTCCTTCAATTCTAAAAGACCCTGAACACGGATAATGGATATTTTTAGAGTGCCGTAAACGCAGCTAAAATTTGCTTGCATGCCCCTAGTAGCTTTGAGCTGGCAGCTTTATAATTGCTTAGCTATCAGAAAAGATAGATACTAGCGATATACATAAGTACGGAGTGATTTGCGGGCTTGCCAAATTGCGAGGACTTCTGCTTTAAGCACATAACAGTACGACGGCAGTTGAATGATCTAGAAATCTCTAAATAATTGGAATAGATTCCAACCACAAGACCTGGGCCGTGGTTATAGATAGGCTGTAACTCCGTCCTCATACTGATAACTGACGTAAGTAAATTAAGTATATTGATACGCCCTTTCTGGCAGAAGCGCAAGCCCGATCTTAAATTTCTTATAAGTTTGAAAGTTGTTGTTATGTAACAACTACCGATGAACTTCACTGGGGTCAAAAATGTGGCGATCCCTGCATCCAAGCTGCCAAAAATAAATGTGTATCAATTTAACAGAAAACCACTTGATTTTAAACGGGGAAACCGTCACCGATGCGATTTAAAAAGGTTTGATTTGATGTCCCAAAAAAAAAAAAAAAAATTCCCAAAGACTTTATTGGAACTTCAAAATAGTAGAATCGGCTTGCAGTAAAGTAATCCGGTGGCAAATCTTTATATGTATATTCTGTGTGAGGGAGCTTCCCATAATTGTTAAATACCTAAGAAGAAGAAAAGAGGGATGAAGAAGAAGAAATCATATCTGATCTGGAGTTGTTATTTCAGTCACTTTGGTGCTCCGAATTGGCGTCAGGTATCGCAAAAGTGGGATAGCTGACGTGACATGTTACAAAACAGGCAAAATCGCTTAAGCCCTTAAGCACCAAATAATGATGATGACGATGTTTTTGGAATATTTCTTTAACCAGTTAAGAATTACAAGCACGTTCAGTGGCTACTGAAAAAAAAAAACCCAAAGAAATATTTCCACAGCTTTAGTAATTTAAACAGCTGTAAACACGATAGCCAGACAGTAAAAGAAAAAAAATTAAGTACCACCACCCAAGTATACTGACAAGCATTTCATCTGACAGAAGCTTCAAGGGCGCTAATTTCTCAAACAATTTATCCTGACGTTTATTTACCACCATGGTGTGATGGTAGCGTCCTCCGCCTACCACACCGTATGCCCTGGGTTCGCACCCCGGGCAAAGCAACATCAAAATTTTAGAAATAAGGTTTTTAAATTAGAAGAAAATTTTTCTAAGCGGGGTCGCCCCTCGGCAGTGTTTGGCACGCGCTCCGGGTGTATTTCTGCCATGAAAAGCTCTCAATGAAAACTCATCTGCCTTGCAGATGCCGTTCGGAGTCGGCATAAAACTTGTGTGTCCCGTCCGGCCAATTTGTGGGGAAAATCAAGAAGAGCACGATGCAAATTGGAAGAGAAGTTCGGTCTCAGATCTCTTCGGAGGTTATCGCGCATTACATTTATTTTATTTTATTCTCTATTGAAAAGTGGATCGAACTCGTGGTTTTGATAGAATAAATTTGCTTGCAATTATTAATGTTGGGTAAGTAGATCCTTTCGCCTTACTTTGCACAAACTTCCTTTCCTAATAGCTTCACCTGTTGGTGGCTTTGGTTTCCAACTGTTTTTGCTAACTTAAAGAACTGGGATCGAGTGCGACCTTCCGATATCCCCATCGTGCGTCTACCTCCACCATTTTTACTGATTAAGCTGGCGTTCTTCTTACAATTTACCCATTCATATGTTGTTGTTGTTTTTGTAGCGATAAGGCTTTGGGGAGTGTTATCGATGTGACGGTCCTTTGCCGGATACAGATCCGGTACGTTCCGGAAACACAGCACCATTAAGGTACTAGCCCGACCATTCGGGAACGATTTATATGGCCACATTAAACACTCAGGCCATCTCTCCTTCCCCACACCCAAGTTCCATGAGGAGCTTGGGTCGCCAGAGCCTAGTCTGTTAATGCAATGGGATTCGCCGCTCAAAAGTGAAGTTGACTGTTGGGTTGGAGAAGCTGTATATTGTGCTACACAACCCATTGAAACCCACCCATTCACATCGGTTTTATAAACGTTGATCCAACGGTTGTTTAACATCAGCTCCACCAGGTTTTTGGCTATCGACTCATCATTCCGCGAGCTTTTTGGGCACCTATTCACCATCCATCGATTTTATTAGGTATTTGGACATTGGTTTGTAATTTATCGATCCACCGGTTGGTTGAATCATTGTAAAGGTTTACAAGTAGGATATGTAGCAGCACGCACACACACAGCTACGCTCACCTGATAAAATGCTTGTTCTTGTTCGTCTTTTGTGGATGCTATTTGGCACTGTTGCCAAGAAGGGATCCCAAATGATTCCGACAAAGTCCCGCATTGATTCCGACGGGATCCCGAACTGATACCGAAAATCATCCAGAAGTGATGCCGGAAAGGTCCTCAAATGATCACCTAATAGTCCCGAAATTACCCTTAAGGGGCCCTGGACGGATCCCGTAAACCATCCAGAAACGATCCCGATATAGTCCCGAAGAAGTCCCGAAATGACCCTGACGGGATCTAGAACGCATCCCTAAATGACCCTGACGGGATCCCGGACAGATCCCGAAATCCATCCAGAAATGATCTTGGGAGGGACCCCAAATGATCCCGAAAAAGTCCCGCAAGGAAAACCATCCAGAAGTGATGCCGGAAAGGTCCTCAAATGATCACCTAATAGTCCCAAAATGACCCTGACTTTTAAACGAACACTTAATTACATCTCTCTTTACAATCCATATGTTTTGGACAAAATTGTGATACGTTATTACAGGGGACAATTGCTAAAACACGACCAAAAACGTCTGGGGAGGTATTAGTAGACGCGTTTTTGCCTCGCTTCAAATAATTATAATACTTTTTTGCCTTTGGATTATTGATACATGGACAAAACGCGTCTTTTCATATCTCTTTCCACATTTTTGGAACGGTTATTGCAGTCGACCACGGTTTCAACTGTTTTTCGCGGAGAACTTCTGAACGGGTAGAAAAACTTAGCACCCGTGTTTGTATTCTTAATGTTGGCATAACTCCGCGTCTTCAGATAACCCAATCGAATACTTGTATAATTTTCTGCAGGACCCATATAGGTGCACCTTACATTTTCATACTAAATTCATTCAAAAAAAGTTACCATCACAGCAAGCCATACCTGATATTCCGCTCCTTGTTTTGTTTCCCTGCGTCGCTTCCGACGACAGCAACCCTGGTAATTTTGACACTTCGTTCAGTGCCAAACTCATATTCCACGCAGGTTCCACATTAGTTTGACACTTCGCTTAGTGTCAAGCGGCAGTGTATTAGAAAGAAGAAGAGAAAATACTTGTTTCGTTTTCACACATATCCTACTTGTATACATGTAATATGGGTTGGATATCGGTTCACCATCCATTGATCCACCTGTTATTCAGATATTAGCTCGCCGTACGTCAATCAGCCCCAGTTTAAGAGGCTTGGCTAAGCAGTGGTATAATGTATTATAAGAGAGTACAAATGGTGGCTTATACTAAACTTATTGACATCTGCAGCCTTAACAAATGAGCCTTAAGTTCGGTTGTATCAAGATTGTTATCACAAAAACCTTTCTGGGCAAACTCGAAAAACTGCCAACAAAGCTCCGTAACCCAGGTATTACATCTTTAATTTAAGAAAATATTTCAATTTGCTGGCTTTGCCTGTAAATTTCTCTTCAGCAAAGACGTCTAAATAATTGTAATATTTAGTACAAATAAAATTAATTTTCTCAACACGGTTAAAAAAGAGCTAGAAACAAGTATATAGATGTATCTGTAAGTTCGTATCTGCATAGTCAATATCTATTAAATATTTTCAACAATTTATTTTCATCTTTCACTGCCTATTGACCTGCTTTCTATCAAAGTCTCATCATCGACTCTGATTTTATCGAGTACTAGAGCTTACTTTGACTCTGAGGCATGGCACGTCTCGATTGAAATGCGGCCATCAGGGATTAACGGACTTGTAGAATTCACACACACTCACAGACATATCTCAGCGTATGCATTCCTGTTTTGCTGCAGAAGCTATATGGTGCGCGTGCCACAATGTGCAGCCGCTGATTAATCACAAAATTCTTATGCCCAGACATTGATGAGTTGCCGAAGACAAGTGATGAGGCTGAAGTGAGTGCAGTAAGAGCAGTGCATCGAAAAAGAATGCAAAGAGATTCAGTGGCGTACAAGTGGTAGCAGCAAATAACATTAATACAAACAAAAACACTTTTATGCCCATGTACGCATTACCCACAAAACTTTATAATACGTACGCATGCGCATCAGCCAAGCAGTAACTACAAGGCTACAAAGAGGAAATCAAGATGAGAAACGGCAAGAGGTAAAACTAAAATGTGTGTATATGTGTTCACGTTGTGGCACGATCTACTATTTCTGTATGTATGTAACAACATTCGGTCATTTGGTCAACGGTTCAAGAAAGATTAGGAGGCGGTGATTATAACCGATGATTTGGAGCGATGTTCGAGGTGCGATAGCGTGCACAGCATTCAAAAGCAAACTCAGCAATGACGATGCCAGATTGATTGGTACACACAATTTGATATTATACATACATAGCTGTTGTTCGTTGCAATAACACGAATATAATAAATAACATTTGGATAAGGTTTAATTTAGTTGAAGCTAAAGGCGTGATTTAGCGCCAAGGCAAGAGCGTGCTTTTAAATGAGATTAATTCCAGCTTGAGAATTAGCGCGGGAGATCAATACAATCAAAATACAGCAAAAATGAAATAATAAAAACAGAATAATGTACATCGATCGATAAGAAATTACGCAAAATATGCCAATCATGGCTCAAAGTGGGTTAAATAGCGGACTATGCAGACGCGAGTGCTTAAGATTTAAAGTACAGTCTAGTAGAGAGATAATTGGAAACTACTCAACTATAAATGGTGCTTTTTTGCAAGTGGTCATAGAAAAAACTAACACTTGAGGCTGATTTTAATAAGAGAAATTATTTTTGAAGCTTGCATGTTCTTAACAACTTCAGAAAATATGTTTGGCGAACAGAGCTCTTGTTATGGACCACCCCACCTAGCTTTTACCAGTTAAACGCGCCTAAACTGAAACCATTTTATAGCCCGCAGTTTGCGTTGAAGGAGAAGCAGAGCATTTAGCACAAAGCGGCTGTTTTTATGGCTATTTCGGCCCTGCTAAAGCCACTCTTCGAACATATTTGTATTTCGGCTATTAGCGATTTGAGAATCGTTCATCAGACTACTAGTGGAGCAGCCCTGCGGCAAAGTTAAAAAATATTTTAAAAAATTCCCAAGACCCTCTGAACTTCAGCTTCAAATTTAGGGGCGCGCTTCTGCAATTTTTTTTTTTCATATGTGTACCAACCCATTCTTCTGTACATTGTCAAAAGTATGATCAGCTTAGCTTTTAAATATTAACTGAATTGAAATATATTTTCTATGAGCTTATTCAAAGAAAATTGTGTGTGAGATTTCACTTATCGTGAAGGTCAGGTCAATAAAATTTGCCTTTAATTGGTTCTCTAGGAAAATCACACCACCAAAAATTTTTAACCTAGCTGCCTTTTTAGACACAAAGGGTGCATTCAGTAATATATTGTAACGATTTTAGTGCAATTCCTCTTATTTGCAACCTTCTACTAACGTCCGAATCACTAAACTGTTGAATAAATAACTCCAATATTCGATAATGCAAAATCGTCTTTATTAGACTACTTTCAAAATAACACTTCTATTGCTCAACAGATAGCGTGCTTAATCAAACTGATCTTCGTGCCTCAACTGTTGCTGCTTTTATAGTGTTTGGTTTCCTCGTTGACATATTTCTAGGCGGTTCTATTCTAGAATTTACTAGTTAGTTAACAGCTATAAAATGGCCAACTATAACTACGTTTATAGCTTCTCATATGCGCGTGTATATGTGAGTTATACTTGCACAATTATTGCATACTTTCGGGAGTATCCCAGATATATTCATGTATTTGTGCGTTGTTTCTCCGCTGCGTGCACGTACATATGTGTGGACATAATGATTAATTGGGTTATGTGCATACAAGTCACTGCTCAGTGTCGGCTTAGAGATGATAGTACCCCTTAGTGTTGCTGGTATTCGTCGCAATATATGATAGTGTCAAAATCCTCTAAAGAACCAGACCGCAGAACCAAATCAATGATTGAGAACAGAGCTTCACAAGCAGGTATGGGTTCATTCACAATGATCCAAAACGTGGGCCTCTGAATTGTGGAAACCAACGAGATTAAACTTGAGCTCAATAGTTAAGGTCTAAAGGACAAAGCATATGCAGGTGATGTTTATATTGCAGTTTCGGGGGATTTTCCCTCGACGCTTAGCCAAATCCTACAATCTGCGCATAGCAGGTCACATACATCGAGCGGCCTCAATGTTAGCACAGAAAAAAAAAACAGAAGTTATAATTTTCAGTAACACAACAACAAACCCTCAATCTCTACTGCCTTTACTAAACGGCAAAGAACTCTCGCTCTCGCCGACGGTTAAGTACTTTGGAGTTGAAATAGACAACAACCTAAACTGGAAGATAAATGTAGAAAGAAAAGTAGTGAAGGCGTACATCGCGTATTACTCATGCACAAGAATAGTTTGCTGAAAATGTGGCGTAAGCCTCAAACTTATGATTTATCTATACACAGCATAGAAAAGGCTCATTCTATGGTAGGGAGCGACAGTGCGGTCGCCAAATTTGAGCAAGCAGTACAGCTATAAAAACGAAACAACAACTCATGCTTGGCGACATTAGCACCAGGGTGGCGCCAAAATCGGAAAATTTAGCCTCCACAATGAAGCAAAATCAACTCGTCGTAGCTCAAAACATGGCCATATCCAGAACCAAGTGCATTCATAAAAATATTCATCAAGCTACATTACTGTCCACCGATCACCAAATACGCGCAATCAGATTGACCACACTATGATAGACGGACTGTGATGCCTCCAGTGTTTAGATGTATGCACGTACCAGGATCTAACATCGACTAGGATCACTATCTCGTCGTAGCGAAAACACGTGCCCACTTCTGTGCAGTTAAAACAAAAAACACGAGGAAAGCTAGACGTCGAAAAATGATTCCGAGTATAGCACCTGTTCTCTAAGAGCACAATTCAATACTACGGAATGCAGAAGCATGGCGAGCATACATCTAAAGCATTTTGAATTGTCGCCGAGGAACAAATTTTGTACCCACGACCACGAAAAAACAACTGTTACGATGAATAACGTCGCATTGCAACCAAAAGAAAGGACGCTGTCTACATGGCAACGTTAAAAACGAAGGCAACAAGAAGGGAGTTTGAATGCTACCACAAGTTAAAAAAGGAAGCCAGATGACTTTACAGAAAGAAAAAAACAGAAGCATGAAAGCGTGAGTGTGAGGAGCTTGAGCTGCTAGCCGCCAGCCAGCAATAAAGTGCGCAAGATTTAGCAAAAACTTCGAAAGTTTTTAAGTCCTTGGCAGAAGCCTGTAAAAAAAAGATCATCTGCTAACCAATGTCCAGAAGGTACTTATATTATGAAGGGAACGCTTCTCTGCCCTCCCAAATTAAAACAGCGAAGCACTGTATAGGGAAGATGGTGAACTCGAACAGGCAATCCACGATATTCCAAAATAATCCACCGTTTATGCTTGGTCTATTCACGTCACCATGATTATCAGTTTTTCCGTATAAAATTTATTTCTGTTTACCGGTCCAATTCATTTATTAAAATGATTTTCAGCTGCAGAAACCATGTTCAATTTGTTTTATTTTTTGTCAAATATTAATTTTAATCATATTTTTCACCACAAAACCATTTTTTGTAATTTCTTCTCCAAAAAAAAATTAAGTAAGTTGTATGTAAAAAATAAATGTAAAACGCGATAACCTCCGAAGAGATTTTAGGCCCCTTTTTAACGTTTTTCTACAAATTGGCGGGCCGGGACCTACATGTTTTATGCCGACTCCGAAAAGCATCTGCAAGGCAGATGAGTTTTCAGTGAGATCTTTTCATGGCAGAAATACACCCGGAGTACTTGCCAAACACTGCCGAGGGGCGACCCTGTTTAGAAAAATTTTCTTCTAGTTGAAAATACTTGTTTCTAGAACTTTTGATGTTGCATTTCCCGGAGTGTGAACCCATTATTTTCGGTGTGATAAGCGGAGCACGCTAACATTACACCACGGCGGTGTAATAAATTTGTCATGGCAGAAGTGAACATGATGAGCTTCACAAGGTGTCTGCTGCCCGTAAAAACCTTGTTAAACTTTTTGAAATTAATGAAGCCTACACTACTCACAATATCACAGTGACTGCGTGCATGTGGTTTATTTTAGTCCTCGAACAATAATCACGCTCTATAAGTATTGTGACGAATATTAGCAACACTAAGGGTACTATGATCTCTAAGCCGATACTGAGCAGTGACTTGTATGCACATAACCAAATTAACCATTATGTCTACACATATGTCCATACAAGCAGCGGAGAGAAACGCACAAACACATGCATATATCTGAGATACTCCCAAAAGTAGGCAATAATTTGTGCAAGTATATACGTAGTTATAGCTGGTAATTTTATAGCTAGTAACTAACTAGTAAACGCTAGAAATAAAAAAGCCTAGAAATATGCAACGAGGAAACCAAACAGTATAAAAGAGCGCAATCTGAGCAATCAAAAAAAGAATTTGATTTAAGCACGCTATCTGTCGAGTAGTAGTAGTATTGTGAAGTATTTATATAAAAGCCATTTTGCATTATAGAACAGTGGAGTTATTTATTCAACAGTTTAGTGATTTGAACGTTAGTAGAAGGTTGCAAATAAGAAGTATTTCAGTAAATTCGTTACAGTATATTATGTTGTCTGCCCTAAATTGTGTCTCTTTATACTGACCGGTATCGACAGAAGACGATATGACTTTTAAAGTATTCGAAACAAAAGTTCTTAGGAAGTTTTATGGTTCTTTCCAAATGCTAAATGCGTAACGCGAAGGAGGTTTAGTTCTTATCTGTATGAGTTTTACGCAGACATAACCGTAGTACCACGAATTAGAGCAAAAAGCTGCACTAGCTAGGTCATGTTAACAGAATTAAAGGAGAGCTGAAAATTTTATTTGACACCAACATTTGGAAGAAATGCATGAAGTAGACGCTCATTGACTTGGGAGGGACAGGTGCATGAATACTTCAGCTACTTCGGTTCTCCCAATTGATATCACTTAGCGCAAAACATGGATAGCTGGCGTAATTTGCTAGGCAAAGGCTTAAATCAACTACGCTATAAATTGCCAGTTATAAGGATGACAAGCGGAATATTTTAAACGTAGCTAAAACTCGATAAACTATCGAACAAATAACAAAAATAAGTTATCAAATAAATAAAAATGAAACAGCCTCCAGCAAAAACAAAAATCTTGTAACAATACCAAAAGCGTAATACGCAAAAAATGTATCTCTTGAATTAGCATAAAAATTAACAAATAAATAACAAATAAACAAAAAACAATTTGCAAATCCAACAAAAGTCGCAGAATAAATGTAAACTTTAAACGCATTAGAAGCGCTGAAAATAAAATAATTGATAGCATCAGGTTATTGGGTTAATGAACTGTGAGTACATACACAAACATATACATACACGTATATCTGAATGTGTAAACCAAAAGTATTTGTCCAACTGAAAGTAAAGAGCACATTTCCTCTGCCTGATCAATAAATGACCTGAGGGTTTAGATGGACGACTCTATTAATTGCTGCAAAATTTTTGTATAAATTCTTTTGACTTTACACAACAATTTTATAAATAATTTGCGGTTATATCTTTGCCTGCAGTTACTTTTTGAAAAAAATGATGGCAATTTTCTGTGATATTTTAGTGTATCGTTATTTCACTTCATCGGTTTCAACAGTTACCGTTTTGATCAAATCATTGTCAGTTTCTTTTTAAAATTGTTTATTCTCTGTATTTATCTAAGCAATTAATATTCGATTCTGCATAAATTCCGCGCTAGTTGATCTCCCGTTTGTGGGCTCCCATACAGTTCAGAATTGGTAAATGATTATTTTGAATATATGTTAATGGTGCTGGTTGGAAACGCAGATCTCGTAATTGAGATTAGTTCGAGCATCAAATTGTGCAAAAGATCTATATAACACTCCCTTAAAAAGTTGATTTAAAATCCAACGCGTTGAGTAAGGCGCGTATGAAAAGAGATCACTAATCACTTGATCAACAGTCAGGCTAGTAATCAATCCGAAACCAAAAAGAAAGGTTTAAAGACATCCTGTGAAAATAAGCTCAAATAGTTGAACCAAATTCATGGTTTATGTATGATGCCGTGACACTTTGCGCCGCGCTTACTCACATTCACAGTCACCACTATATAATATAAAAAATTTCATAATGTCATTCAGGTTTACTGTCACTCACAACGACTCGTTGCTTTATACATAATTCACCCCTTAAAATATATCCCAAACAAAATTTTTGTTTGGACGTCTTTTATATTGATCAATGTGAAAACATTGTGCTTGGCTTAAGCTGTGATAGTCAGCGAAAAGCTCGAGATAAAAATTTTGTCAGAGTTGAAAGCACCGCTAAAGTCAATGGGCCATAAAGTCTGCCAGCTAGAATGCCAATATGCGGCTTATTAAAGAACACAGTTCACGTTCAATTCACTTTTGAATCAAGCAAAAATTCTGAGTTCCATATGGGCGCTTACACTTCACCTCTCTTCCTATGCTGCTAAATGTGGGTGAGGATTGAAGTACTTTCTTGGCCGGAACGTCTTCGTCCATTCGCGTAACATGTCCAAGCCACGTTGAAAAGGAAAGATGATTCTGCAGTAACTAGCAATGTTTGCGGGACTGGCTTTGTTGCACGGCGAGTTTTTATTGAACCAAGATATTGTGTTTTTTAAGTAAATGACGACAAAACGAAGTACACGCTTTCATCGAGCAAATAGTCAGCACATATGCGCCTTGGCAACCACGCTACTGTTGGCAGTCATAATTTGGAAATAGCAAAAGACTTCGTTTATTTGGGAACCACAATCAACACTAACAACAACATTAGCTCTGAAATCGAGCGAAGAATCACTCTTGCCAATAAATGCTATTTTGGACTAGGTAGGCAATTTAAAAGTAAAGACCTCTCTCGGCAAACGAAAATCATACTCTACAAGTCACTTATCGTACCCGTCCTGCTATATGGTGCAGAAGCATGGACCATGACAACATCAGATGAAGCGGCGCTATGCATTGGCGATGGCGAGTATCGAAGAAGATTTAACAATGGGCTGTACGAGCTTTCGCAGACATCAACATATTGCAGCGAATTAAACTCAGTGCCTACGCTGCCTAGACCATGTTATGTGAATGAAAGATGACGCTCTGGATAAAAAAGGTTTTTATCGGAACCCACCTATGGAAGCACAGGAAGAGGGCGGCCCCCACTCCGCTGGAAGCACCGGGTGAAAAACGATATAAACTTTTTTGGTTTGACCAACTTGCGCCAGTTTTCAGAAAGAAGCGATTGGCGCGGCTTGTTGGATGGCCACAACCGTTAAACGGTTAAGCGCCAATTAAGTACATGTTTTATGGCAATGATGTCATAGGGTTATATTCATTGACAGTTTTTTCCGGCGCTATGGGATATACTAACAGTTTCTGTTGTTATATATCGGCCTATAAGTCCGATTTTCACACCGTTTCTGCAACAGATGTCGCAGCGCTGTAAAACTCAATTGGCAGGATAATTGGATAGACAATTTGTGGGACGCAACAAATTAAATGGGGTTGCACTGAATACCGACAGCCCTTGGGCGGGAAAAATTCCGAGTCGCTCCGGTACATAGAACCAGCTGCCGTGGAAGCGTCGCTCCGGTATATAGAACCGGCTCTCTTAGGAATCTCATATACTCATAACTACAATCTCTGCAATAGAGTAGGCAGTAATTCCAAGCAACAGCCGGTGCCCCGTTTTCTTCTCCCCCTCTTTCCGGCACTAGCATTCGATTAGGTCAGGGAAACAGACTCTTAGTTCCTACCAGCTTTTGCACCGATTGCCAGCACAGCATATATATGTTTGCGACACCTGTCCAATGCAGCTCCTGCCTTGGACGGTGCCACTTTTCTAGAAGTTCCGGTCTCAGCGACGGCAATCCCCCGACGGATTTCATCGCGCCATGCTGCCAGGCCGCAAACCAAACTAAAACGCTTATCGCATTGCTTACCCAGGGACGTCCAGCACCAGGGCCACAACAGCGCTTGCGTCCTGAGCTCCCTCAACTCAGGCGTAGGCACTCGTCACTTAACTCTAGTGTGAGGAAGCAAAAAAATACTGGCAGGTCCTCAGTGATATCCACAAACAGGCGTCGGAGCTCTATGTCAGGAATTGCCGGGCGAATTCAGTTCTTAAAGAAAAATACCCAGAACTCGCAGAAGAGGAACACATTCTCACGAAGGAAATGCGCGTTACTCTAGCTAAACTTCGATCTGGATACTTTAACAGGTTAAACTCTTACCAATTCTTAATCAGCCCCGACATACGAAATGTATGACCTGCTTGCAATGTGTCCCCATGTGACGCCAACTATATCTTCAATTTTAATGTGGAACCAACGCCTCTAACACCCTTCTCACTATGGTCCACCCCTGTTGAAACTGCAAGTTTTCTTGAACTTCCAGTTAGAGCACATTATGACAACTCGTGATCGGTCGCACAAACAACCGCTGTGATAGCGGAATGGTTATAGCAGCGGCGCCAAAACGTTGCCGATGAAGGAAATTAGTAGTTCCCGAAATGGATCTATACACCGAGCTTTGGCAGTTGCCTTAAATTGTTTCTTGTTTCTACTCTAATTTAAAAAATTTTTTCATTTAAGAAAAAATGTATTATAACAATAATAAGATAAAATAATTATTGTTAACAACAAAAATTGTTAACACAGTAAACTTGACAAAACCCCCTTAAATGTTTCAGCTGCATTTAGCTATATTTCAATCTAAACGTAACCACTAAAATACATACAAAATTAGTTAAGATATGTACACTTGTGTGATATATTTGAAGATTTAACACAAAGCCCTTGGCAGAGTATCAAGTTAATGAATGAAGAAATATAAAAATTTACTACGAATTTCGAAATAGATAAAATTAAATGATAAAAAAGCGAAAAGTCTTCAAAGCAAAGGTCATTTGTGTTTGCGCATGCGCTGCTATTTCACTTACTGTTTTGTTTGTTATTATTAAGGCAGCTGAGTGATTTGTATGCTTTGTGAGTTCAGCAGTTACGAAATGTATGAAGATAAATAAATATCAAATTACCTTATAATTACTACAGATGTGATGGAATAAGATGAGAAGAGAAAATAAATAAACATATTTTAAGAATTATATGTTAAAGTTAATCATGCGCTGTTTTCTTAGAAATCGCTCAAGGGGCAATACTAAAAATAATAAAAAAAAAATTAGCAAAAACTTTAAAAAAAATCCAGAAGTTACTCCCTTATTCATTAAAAATAAAATTGGTTTACAAAGCTCGTATACTTAGAAATAATGAAAATGTCTTTTCATAAGTGGGTTACTTCATTAATTATTAAAAAAAGGGCTCCCCAGCTTGCAATTCCTTGCTCATTATACTTGTGCATGTCACATATAGCAAATATATATGTTATTATATTTATTTTAATCGTCACAATAGAAAGTAGATAGAAAAAGATGTAAAACGTAGTAGGTAGTTTTGACTTTTAATTTAATATTGCTGGTCAGTGCACTCAAGCCTAGTCAGGCTAGGTACACCTGCGCAGTCAAGAATTACCGCCATGCTAACGATAATGAAAACTGCTTTACTAATAAAAAAAGGAAATTTTATAGTTTTTCCATAATTTTTCCTTTTTTCTTTGTTTGCTAACTAAAATAATGTGGATTAGTCATACAGCTACAGAAATTATAATAAAATGTATAAGTAATTAAGTTGAAAATGAAAATAATGTGAAGGAAGGAAAAATACAGCGGTACGAAACTGAAGCCAAGTAGGGTTGGTATTCAGGTTTGCTTATAATTCTACGAAACATAACTCTATTAACAAACCTTTTTATATTATAAAAAATTCACATGAAATTAAGTTTATTTCTCGTCTTCTGCACAAAGAGTGCATAAACCACCTTTACTTTAGCCATAAATCATCAAAAAAAACAATTTTTTGTCCATGCTTATTTGCATAGCAAGCAATTTAAGTTTCAGTGTACAAAAAATATAATTATTTCATTTATTACATATGTATGTACATGCAAATAAACACAGGTATAACAACTTAAAGGAAATGCTATCAACCAAAACAAAAGACTTAAGAAACGAACTTTGTCACTACACATTTTTTGTTAAAAACCGATCTATATATATAACAAGTAAAGGTGTCTAAGTTCGGGTGTAACCAAACATTATATACTAATCGTGAACTTTAATTGGGCATTTCATTTCAAATAAATTACTTTTCTACATAACACAAGGCACCGGCCGTTTAAAAAAAATTTCTCCTCATTTCCACATACAATAAAACTTGATAAGTGAAATATCATTGACCCAAAACTATTTTTTGCTAAGTTATAGCTTATTATTCTAGTCTACAACCCTTTCAAACTTACTTATTTTGTATCAAAGTTGCCGTGGTATTTAAACGATCCCGTCTATTTTTACTAGAAATATTTTCTGCTATAAGGAAAATATGTGTACACAATTTCATTACGATATGTTAATTTTTCTTCGAGTTGTGGTTCCCGAAACATTGAAAATTGCTTAGACATAAAAGGGACGGAGCCACACCCATTTTTAAAAATATTAGTGTTTTCCAATTTAATGTTATAATTCAATTTAGAAAGTAAAATTCTATTGATACAAAGCTCTTTTTCGCTAAGATATAGCTTTTTATTTTCGTCTACGATCCTTTTAAAATCTGTTATATAAAAGTGGGCGTGGTCTTTAACAATTCTCGTCCATTTTTTCTAGAAATATTTCCTGCTATTGGGAAAATTTGTGTACCACATTTTTTGTTACGATCCGTTAATTTTTCTTTAAGTTATGGCTCCCGAAACAGAGAAAATAACTTAGTCATAAAAGGGGCGGTGCCACGTCCATGTTTTCAAATTTGAAGTTTTTCCTATTTATTATTATAAATCCATTTGGGAAATGAAATCCATTGATATAAAGCTCTTTTCTGTAAAGAAATAGCTTATTTTATTCGTCCAGGACCCTTTCAAAAACCTTTTTTTATAAAAAAGTGGGCGTGGTCCTTAACAGATTTCGTAAGTTTTTCTTCAAAGCATTCCTTATAATAAAGGCAACCTCTCTGCCTAATTTTGTTACGATATGTTTAACGATTTTTGATTTATGATTAATAATACTTGTAAAACGCGTCAAACTTCAACATTCTGGGTATATTATTTACTAAATAATCAGAGTTTTTTGTGCTTTCCAAAATGTTTTCCAAAATGTTATACATATATATAAAATGTGGGCGTGGTGATCATCCAATTTCGCTCATTTTCAAGACCAATCTATTCCGGGCCCATACAAGCTCGTGTACCAAATTTGGTGAGGATAGATCAACATTTACTCAAGTTATCGTGTTAACGGGCAGATGGGCGGACGGACGGACATGGCTCAATTAAATTTTTTTCGATACTGATGATTTTGGTATATGGAAGCCTATATCTATCTCGATTCCTTTATACCTGTACAACGAACTGTTACCCAATCAAAGTTAATATAGTCTGTGTGCAAAGCACGCTGAGTATGAAAATCGAATTCTGTGTGTGTGTGCTCGCTATGGAAACGTATTTCCTACACTTCAATTATCACCAAATTTTGGCTATGGGTTCCCTTGATCAACAAGAAAGTTTTGGGCTAAAAACAATTTCGATATAAAAAAGGGGCGTGGCACCACCTATACAAATGAAACCTTTGGTACTGCATAACTCTGAAGTTATACATGCCAGAACATTGAAATTCAGTAAGGAGTTATATGAGGTCAATCCATAGCACCACCAAGAAAATGTGGAATTGGGAAAAAGGATGCGTGGCACCTTCCATACAAATGGAATATATCATACTGCATATCTCTGGATGTAGTCATGGTAGAATAATGAAAATTGGAAAGGAGCTACATATACGACCCTAAGTCCTAACACCTCCAGTAAAATGTGGAATTGGGATTTTTCAGAACTATGGCTGCCGTAAAACTTAGGTTATTTTAATACCTAAAGTTTGACTGCATTGTTGAGGTTGGCTGTTATTCCTTTTGAACGTTTAGTAATATGTCGCCTTCGGACGAGCAATCTTATCTCCCAAAAATGATCATTTAAAAAAATCAATGATCGCATTCAAAACCAAATTCCTGGTGAAGTAACGAAATATAAATCGATCGACACAATTACAGATGAAGATCTAATTGTGAATTGTCCAGTTGAATTTATAAACTCTTTAGAACCACCTGGATTGCCGGCGCATATATTAACTTTGAAAATTGGCTCACCAATCATGCTTCTTCGGAATTTAGACCCACCAAAATTGTGCACTGGAACCAGACTTTGCGTTAAGAAATTAATGCCGAATGTAATCGAAGCAACAATCTTCAGCGGTAAAAGCAATTGTGAAGATGTGGTCATACCACCGCTCCCAATGATTCCTACAGATTTGCCATTCAATTTTAATCTCTTATAGTTTCCTGTACGCGTTGCTTTTGCAATTACAATCAACAAAGCACAAGGACAGTCGCTTACTGTTGCAGGGTTAAATTTAAAGAGTCCGTGCTTTTACCATGGCCAACTATATGTTGCTTGCTCTAGATTTGGAACGCCAAAAAATTTGTTTATCTTTGCCGGGTAAAGCTAGTATATTCAATAAAAAGCAGTAACCCTTTTTTATTATTTTGCATGTTCATTTTCGCATGTTCTGCCCCTAACTACGTGGTATTGATATCCAAGCAAAACAAGGAAATGCTTTCAAGTAACACAAAATACTTAAGAAGCGAACTTTGTCATTCCACATTTTTTGTTAAAAACCAATAAATTCAATAAAAAAGGATCACCCTTTTTTAATATTTAGCAACATTTAAAACAATAAAAATCATCTTCGCGTGTTTTACCCTTACGTGGTATTGATATCCAAGTAAATGTCTACATTCCATAGCAGCATTTGATTCACTCCTTCCTTTTCATTTAAAAAATTTAAAAAAAACGTAACAATCCTACTAGCTTATAGGTGGTGATGACTTGTGGAAAATGTCAACAGTTGCCTTTTAAAAATGTCGGTAGTTTTTCTAAACCCTATAATGAGTTTCTAGCATCATATTGTTAGCAAAGTAAATGTTTTTTCAAGACGGTAAAGAATCTGCAAACTTAAGCGGTTATGGAGTTTCACACAGAGGAATTTTTTAACGAGCATATATACTTATATCGTAAAAAAATGTTTAAGGTGTAAAAGAACTGAATAAGAATAATAAATGATTGTCACGATTTCCCTCGCAGGAGATTTGGGCCGACTTATATTCAAATTTCCACGATTCCTTTCAAATCTTTTACTAAAAACTGACTGCTCGGGGTCTACGTGTTTTATGCCTAATCCGATGGAATCTGCAAAGCAGATGAATTTTGCACTGAGAAGATTTTCATGGCAGAAATACACTCGGAGTGTTTATCAAGCCACTGCATAGAGGCAACCCCATTTAGAAAAAAAGTTTTCTAATTGAAAAAAACTGTTTTCTAAATTGTTTATGTTGCTGTGCCTGGGACATGAACACAGAATCTTCAGTGCTGTAGCCGGTGCACGCTACTACCACACCACGACGGCCGACTGAACCTGAAATGGTGTTATATGATTCCAGGACCACACTTGTTTTTTGTCAAAATAATTGAAATTGAATTTTGGGACACCTCGCCACCGGCTATTTTCATGTGTAAAACCTATTTAGAGACTATTGAAATTATTTAATTCCAACACATCAACCATGGCATGCACTACTAAGGAAGGAGTCATGGTGTATAATAATTCTTAGAGCTGATTATCCACATATTAAAAGGAAGGAGTTATGGTGTATAATAATACTTAGAGCTGATTATCCACATATTAAATGGTAAATTTTCTGTCGGATATCGTCTTTGCATTTTCTGAAGCGCCTTCGGACGGTTTTTTAATTTGCCGATTAGTAATTTACGTGATATGTTTGGTATCCTAATGAGTTATTTGCCTATAGATAGTCTGCTAGGGCGTGTCATGGACAACAACTCATGTGACGTTATGTTTCTTCACAGATCAAGGAAACTATGAGCTTAACACAAATGGCGTGAAGTGATCTTATTGCCTGAATATACTTAGATATATGCCTTATATACTTTTTCTAGTACCAAAAAAGTACAAGTACAGGAGAACTTCAGGGGATTAGTATCGTAGTAATTGTACTTGAATTTGAAATTGCAAACTGTGATCGATCTTCTTGTCGCGATTCACATGTAGAAGAAATACTTCGACATAAAGTTTACTTGCTTACCTATGTGCATCCTACCATTACTTCCAACGCCATGACATCCATCGAAATCGTTTTTGGTAACATAAACGCCTTTATGGTCGACGATTGGTCCTACAGTCGAAAACTTGAATTCAGGGAACAAGAAAATATTTCCATCGAGAAGTTGATCATCCAACAATACCGATGACTTCTCTGCTTGACTTCTTAAAGAAAGAAATGTCCGACCTAATGATTTAATCTAGAAGTGTGAGCACATGTCTCACTCACTATATAACGCTGCTGCGTTTACTATAAGGACCCGGACTAACAGCTAGTTCTATGATGAATGTCACGCTTAGAAATGCTGCGAAAGGACAGAATTACGGCAAGCAACATATCTTAGTGCTAGAAGCAAAGGACGGCGTTCGAAAAAATTTTCACTTACAAAATTCGAAATAAGTCGTAAAGCAACAGAACTTTTTTGATTTTAGCCAGTACTTAAATCCTTTATTGTGATTTTTTTGTCTTCAAATTTTTTCTATATTTTGTAATTTAGAAAAAATTAGACCAAGTCGTCCTCTATTAAGAACTTTTTGATATTTTATGAGGCTCTACAAACTGAACATCACTTTCCACTTTTTTTGTTACGTCCATTTTGCTTTTAAATAATTCCAAGTATTTTTCGATAGGCCAGTTTGGCGGATTTGCTTACCTTCTTTATTCTTTATTCTTTAATCACACACAACAACCTATGGTTATATTTACAGTGCATGATATCTTACACACTAACATTTTAAATACAAATGTATAATATTGAAACCTATTCATGTAGGCCTTCATATCGGGTTACCTGGTTAATAAGTGATAATTTTACACAACACATACAAATACTCAAAAATAAAATAATTCTTAACCAGTTAAGTAGATAACTAAGCTGAACTTTATAACCAGAAAATATTTGAAGAAAAACAATATTCGGAGTACTTAGAATAGATGAAATACATATACAATGAAGAAATAGAGAGAGAGAGAAGTATACAAATCATTTGGCAAAGTGTTGCATAACTTCGCGTTTGAACCGGGTTGTGTTTTTCAAACCTCTAATCGCTATTGGTAGATTATTCCAAAGGCGAACTGTGAACACAAAAAATGTCGCTCGGTAACCGAGCAAGTATATTTCATGCTACAGATAGCGAGTGATCGAGAGGACCTTATGAAACTAAAACGCTCCTTCAAATAAGGAGGGGCCGTGTGTAGAAGTCCACGAAAGTGGGGAAAGCTTCTGACCGCCATTCACCTGGGAATGGCCGAGCGATTCTTTTGCATGCGGTTCAAGCAGCTCACTACTGCCGGTCGCTTGCGGCCAAGTACCCTCTGGGTAGCCGCTAAACACCCGTTTAGCGGTGAGCTAATATGAGAAGGCGACAACCTGGCTAGGCCACCCTGACATAATCGGTTTAAGGGCTAGCCGGGGGAGATCTCATCGGCAGCGTCTGCACACCTCTAGGTGCGGCTGCAGGCGGGCGTCTGTCTTGGAGCAAGCGGCTCGCTATATAAACGTGCCAAGTAATATTTTCACCCCCGTTGAGCGGGTTGTGCGCTGGACTTGGGACCCGCACGTAAAACCATACTCCAATGAAATATAACAACAAGCCTCGGATAAATACACTCCCTATTGATGACGACCATGGCAAACGTTTGAAGGACAATGAATTGAGGGCATGCACCTGGAACGTCCGCTCCCTGAATGGGATTGGTGCAGATGCCCGGCTGGTTGGTGTCCTCGTCAAAGCAAAATCTGACATCACCGCCATACAAGAAATGCGTTGGACGAAGCAAGGAAGAAAAAAGATCAAAAATTGTGACATATATTGGAGTGGCCATGCGAATAAGCGCAGTTTCGGCGTCGGATTCGTGGTGGGAGATAGACTTTGTCGCCAAGTGCTGGCGTTCACGCCTGTGGACGAGCGTCTCGCCGCTATCCGAATAAAAGCAAAATTTTTTAATATATCATTCATCTGCGCACATGCGCCGACAGAGGAGAAAGACGATGAGGTGAAAGACACTTTTTATGAACAATTAGAACGCACATACGAGCACTGCCCCCCTCATGATATAAAAGTCGTGCTTGACGACTTTAACGCCAGGGTGGGCAAAGAAGGTGTTTTTGGCCCTACAGTCGGAAAGTTCAGCCTACACAATGAAACTTCTCCTAACGGACTGAGGCTGATTGACTTTGCCGGTGCTCGAAACATGGTCATATCAAGCACGAGGTTCATGCATAAAAAGATACATCAAACTACATGGCTGTCTCCTGATCGAAATACTCGCAATCAGATCGATCACGTTGTGATAGACGGACGGCATGCCTCCAGTGTTTTAGATGTGCACACGATCCGAGGACCTAACATCGATTCGGACCATTATCTCGTTGCAGCCAAAATACGCACCCGCCTCAACGCGGCTAAAAACAAGGAACAAAAAACACAAGGAAAGCTAGATGTCGAAAAGCTTCAATCACAACAGACTGCCAATGATTTCGCAACTCGACTCTCACACCTGCTCTCTGAGGGCATAACTCATCCTGAAGGAATACAGGAGCAGTGGGAGCATATCTCCAAAGCAATTCGTACCGCCGCCGAGGAAAAAATTGGTTACCGGCGGCCACGAAAAAACAACTGGTATGATGAAGAATGTCGCGTTGCAACCGAAAGAAAAGACGCTGCCTACAGGGCTACGTTAAAAGCGAGCGCGACAAGAGGAGTGTGTGAACGCTATCGTGAGTTGAAAAGGGAAGCGAGACGCCTTTTCAGGAAGAAAAAAGCAGAAGCAGAAAGGCGTGAGTGCGAGGAGCTTGAGCTGCTAGCCACCAGGAATAACGCCCGAAAATTCTACCAAAAAATACGGCGACAGACGGAAGGTTTTAAGACCGGGGCAAACTCCTGTAGGAATGAAAACGGCGACTTTGTAACTGATGTCCAGAGAGTGCTTAGATTATGGAGGGAACACTTCTCTGCTCTCCTAAATGGAGGCAGCAATTCACCGCGCAGAGATGAAGAACCCGATCCCGCCATCGATGATGATGGAATATATGTCCCCTCGCCCGATTATGACGAAGTTAGAATAGCAATAACCAGATTGAAAAACAACAAGGCCGTGGGCGCTGATGGATTGCCTGCGGAGCTATTCAATTTCGGCGGCGAGGAGTTGGTAAGGCGCATGCAGCAGCTTCTTAGCAAAATATGGCGGACGAAAGCATGCCCGACGGTTGGAATCTAAGTGTTCTTTGCCCAGACCACAAGAAGGGGGATACTGCAAAATGCACCAACTATCGTGGAATCAGCTTCTTAATATCGCATATAAGGTTCTTTCAAGTGTATTGTGCGAAAGATTGAAGCCCACCGTGAACCGGCTGATTGGACCTTATCAGTACGGCTTCAGACCTGGTAAATCTACCATCTACCAGATTTTCACAATGCGCCAAATCTTGGAAAAAACCCGTGAAAAGAGAATCGACACACATCACCTCTTCGTCGACTTTAAAGCTGCCTTCGACAGCATGAAAAGGAGCTGCCTATATGCCGCTATGTCTGAATTTGGTTTCCCCGCAAAACTTATACGGCTGTGCAAAATGACGTTGAGCAACACCATCAGCTCAGTCAGAATTGGGAAGGACCTCTCCGGGCCGTTCGAAACTAAACGAGGTTTCAGACAGGGTGACCCCCTATCGTGCGATTTCTTTAATTTGATGCTGGAGAAAATTATACTAGCGCAGAACTTAACCGCACTGGAACAATGTTCTATAAACACGTGCAATTACTGGCATATGCTGATGACATTGATATCATCGGCCTAAACACCCGCGCTGTTAGTTCTGCTTACTCCAAGCTGGAAAAAGAAGCGGTAAAGATGGGTTTGATGGTGAATGAGGACAAAACGAAGTACCTGCTGTCATCGAGCAAAGAGTCAGCGCATATTCGCCTTGGCCACCACGCTACTGTTGGCAGCCATAATTTCGAAATAGTAAAAGACTTCGTTTATTTGGGAATCAGCATCAATACTAGCAACAACATCAGCACTGAAATCCAGCGAAGAATCAATCTTGCCAATAAATGCTACTTTGGACTAGGTAGGCAATTGAAAAGTAAAGTCCTCTCTCGGCGAACGAAAATCATACTCTACAAGTCACTTATCGTACCCGTCCTGCTATATGGGGCAGAAGCATGGACCATGACAACAGCAGATGAAGCGGCTTTGGGAGTGTTCGAGATTAAAGTTCTTCGAAAGATTTATGGACCTCTACGCGTTGGCGATGGCGAGTACCGAAGAAGATTTAATGATGATCTGTACGAGCTATACGCAGACATCAACATAGTCCAGCGAATTAAAACGCAGCGGCTGCGCTGGCTAGGCCATGGTATGCGAATGAAAGATGATGCTCCGGCCAAGAAAGTGTTTCTATCGGAACACGCCTATGGAAGCAGAGGTAGAGGGCGGCCCCCACTCCGTTGGAAGGACCAGGTGGAAAACGATTTAAACTCCCTTGGTGTGACCAATTGGCGCCGGTTGGCGGAGCGAAGGAGCGACTGGCGCGCCTTGTTGGACGGCCATAACCGTTTAGACGGTTAAGTGCCAATTAAGTAAGTAAGTAAGTTAAGCATCTGAGTTTGAAGAGATTTGTAAATGAGATGGAAAATATTTTTAGAGCTAAAGTTGAAATGTAATCATAACGTATAAACAAAAAATAAATGTAAGGCGCGTTAACCTCCGAAGAGATCTAGGGCCGAGCTTGTCTTCCAATTTGCGTCGTGCTCCTCTTGATTTTCCCTACAAATTGGCCAGACTGGACCTACATGTTTTATGCCGACTCCGAACTGCATCTGCAAGGCACATGAGTTTTCACTGAGAGCTTTTCATGGCAGAAATACACTCGGAGCCCTTGCCAAACACTGCCGAGGGGCGACTCCGCTTAGAAAAATTTTTTCTAATTGAAAAAACTTATTTCTAAAATTTTGATGTTGCTTTGCCCGGGGTTCGAACCCAGGGCATACGTTGTGGTAGGCGGAGCACGCTACCATCACACCACGGTGGCCGTCATAACGTATAACACTGTAAATATACCTAGCCACGTTGTTGTATAGGATATTAAGTTTCCTCCTAGCCATGCTATCACAACCGGCATATAGTCCACAGCCATATAGCAATTTCGGTATAAGGTACGCTTTAGCTAGAAGTACGCGAATTTTAGGTGGAGTGAACACTCAATAGTGATCTTAGCATTCCATACAAGTGGCCTACATTAGCGATTATATGGTTGTTCCATGTTAGCTTCCTATTGAAAATCATACCCAGATTTTTTACAGTGTCTACATATTTTATTACAGTGTTATTCAACTTTATCTCGTGAAAATTTGTGAGGTCAAAACGTTTTTTATATATTGCGATACATTGGGACTTGTTGGGGTTCAAGACTAGGCCATTATGACAGGCCCAAGTGTAGATCTGATTTAGGTCTATGTTTATGTTCCCAATGCAAGCATTTATGAAATCTAAGGGACAACCAAGACATAGTTGAACGTCATTTGCAAAGATATGAATGTTACAATGCTTTATAACATCCACGGTATCATTTACATAAAGCACAAATAAAAGTGGACCGAAAATTGATCCTTGAGGGACACCTTTTGTTACATTCAAAAGTTTCGATGTTGAGTCTCCCATACTTACGGCTTGTGAACGACCGAAAAGGTAAGTTTGAACTAGGCTCAGTGACGATGAAGAGAAATTATACAATTTATTCAGTTTTATGCATAAAAGTGTGTGATTTACAGAGTCGAAAGCTTCAGAGTGATCAAGTAGAGTTATAAATGTCACGTTATTTTTGTCTATGTTTGAAATTATATCATCGGTGACCTTGTGGTACAGCTCCTGGTAGGCCTAATCCAGATTGATACTGGCTAAGCAGTGAGTTAGTATTAATGAAGTAACAGACTTGATTGTGCATTAGTCGTTCAAGAACCTTAGATAAGAATGGTAAGATGGCAATTGGCCTAAAGTCGCCATTGGGTTTCCTAACCGGAATGATTTTAGATTTCTTCGAGCATTTTGGAAAACTCGATGTAAATAAAACTGTATTAAAAGCGTAAGTAAGGTATGGTAAGATCTTTGGAAGTAAGCACTTCAAAAAGTTCGGGTGAATCCCGTCGAAACCCGTGGCGTTGGATTTTATGCTAAGTACAGCTTGAACAACATCGCACTCATCAATACTCATAAAACTGAAATTAGACGCAGCTAAACTACCTTTTCCATTGTAATGGTCACAGCATATATTACTATTACATACCGACAAATCGACAAACTTTTCGTTTAAGTCGTTGATGTCCAGGCATTCATCATTAAAATTATTTTTAGCACCAATGCCTATTTCACGAATACGTTTCCATATTTAACTGGGGCCTATGGCCGAGTTGAATTGTCTTTCATAAAGTGCCAACTTTTTACGTTTAATGACTTTTGTTACTTCCCTTCTCTTAAATTTGAAGTCATGGTATGCAAAATCACGATACGTAAACGAAATCAATTCATGGGAGATATGAAAGTCACATGTGAGAAATATAAGATCATGTTTAGAAAAGTTTGGCACTGATAGTTGGTCGTACAAAAGCACCTTCGTTCCTGAATCTAAAAAAAAATACATCTAAAAGGGTACTACTGGTCCGTGTAAAATCTGTGGGTGATGTAAAATTTACAGGTAGGAGACCGAGTGTTTGCATTGAAAGAGTGAGTTTAGTGTCAATTAGCAATTAACAATTTGAATCCCCAGTTATGGCTATATTACTGTAGCCAAGTATAATATTTTCAATGCAATCAACGAATTGACAGTAATCAACCTGTTTGTTAGGTCTAGCACACCCTACAAGCACTTTACTCGATCTTGACGACATGTCAACAAAAATATGTTCAACAGACTTATTAGATACTGACGCATACTTAAGTTTGGACGAGATACACATTTTTACATATATAGCTACACCATCTCCATGCCCAGCCCTATCAAAGCGATAAAGTTTATACCCAGATACATTGAAAGGAGCATCAGAATGATATGTTGAAAACCAAGTCTCCGATACACACACGACATCTACATTCGAACATTCAAAAAGATATCTAAATTTATCAATTTTCATAGGGAGACTTTGAGCATTGATGTGACATATTTTAAATCCGTTCTTTTGTATGCCCAATAAACGAATCATGTTGAAAGTATTGTCTTTGGGCCTACCGCGATTTGCGTTATTATTATTAACTAACATTAAGAATGCAGACATTGCCAAACAATTTGAGTGTGGTATGTACAAAGATAATAGTGCAAGAGAGCATGTTAAGCAACGAGATATGAGCAAAATAGAGCAAAAAGAAATCAGTTTTCAAAAGCTTAAATAGTAATTTCTTATATGGTACTAATACATATGCAGAGTAAGTAGTAGTAGATAAGAGATAATTAAAATACTTAAAACAAAAGAGGCATGTACTAGTCACTTATCACTCTGTATAAGTTTCTCCCTTCAGTAAGATTTTAAGACAATTTGTTTATAAGAGCAAGCATAAGGGCCCTACTAGAAAAAAGTAGAAACCTCGGACTGTCTTTTAAAAAGCTGCGTACCTTTTTCGAACAATCTTTTGTTATCTGTTGGATGTTTATAAATCCCGTAGCTTAAACAAATTTTTTTCTTTATATACACTTGCTGATTGTATGAGGCATGAGGGACGTTATAACGAGACGGACAAACCATAGAAATTCTCGCCCATGAAAAAACTTCCGAAAGAAAAAAGTGCTTAGATTTTGACGCATTGTTCGAGGTTCACGTGGTTCGTAGAGATTCATCTGGAATTCTCTTGAAAGAGACTGGTGTCTCTTTGCTTGGTCAGCTAAAAAAAAAACTCGGTAAATGTCTCCATTTGTGCTTCCTTCTTTTCTAGCTGCTGTACATTTTTAAAATAAAATGTGTAAGAACTTATTCGTATAGTTGAAAAAAAGTCTCGTGGTTTTTTCCTCAAGTACGTAAGTGCTAGTTCTTGGACTTAAAGTTGTATTTACGATTAAAAGGTTTGGAACAAATAAAGTTTCAGGTCAAACGACCGAATGAAGAGCTAACGGTTTAGACCCATGCACCAGGTTTTTATACTCAGCTGAGCAGAGCTCACAGAGTATATTAACTTTGTTCGCAGTAACGGCATAAACTAATCGATATGGATATAGACTTCTATATATCAAAATGATCTGGGCGAAAAAAGAAATTAATTTAGCCTTGTCCGTTTGTCCGTCCGTCCGACCGTAAACACGATAACTTAAGTAAATTTTGAGGTATCTAGATAAAATTTGGTATGCACGTTCCTGGGCGCTTTTTTCAGATCACTATTTAAAATGAACGAAATAGGACTACAACCACGCCCACTTTTCGATATCGACAATTTCGAAAAACCGAAAAAGTGCAATAATTCATTACCAAAGACGGATAAAGCGATGAAACGTGGTAGGTGAGTTGAACTTATGACGCAAAATAGAAAATTAGAAAAATTTTCGACAACGGGCGTGGCACCGCCCACTTTTAAAATAAGGTAATTTAAAAGTTTTGCAAGCTGTAATTGGCAGTCGTTGAAGACATCATGATGAAATTTGGTATGCACGTTACTCCTATTACTATATGTGCGCTAAATAAAAATTTGCGAAATCGGAAGACGAACACGCCCACTTTTAAAAAAATTTTTTTTAAGTAAAATTTTAACAAAAAAATTAATATCTTCACAGTAGAAAAGTAAATTATGTCAACATTCGACTTCAGTAATGATATGGTGCAACAAAATACAAAGATAAAGGAAAATTTCAAAATGGGCGTAACTCCGCCCTTTTTCATTTAATTCGTCTAGAATACTTTTAATACCATAAGTCGAACAATAATTTACCAATCCTTGTGAAATTTGGTATGGACACAGATTCTATGACGATAACTGTTTTCTGTGAAAATGGGCGAAATCGGTTGAAGCCACGCCCAGTTTTTATACACAGTCGGCCGTCTTTCCTTCCGCTCGGGCGTTAACACGATAACTTGCGCAAAAAAGGATATATCTTAAAAAAACTTTGTTCACGTACTTATCTGAATTAACTTTATTTTGGTATAAAATATGGCCGAAATCCGACTATGACCACGCCCACTTTTCCGATATCGAAAATTGCGAAAAATGAAAAAAATGCCAAAATTCTGTACCAAATATGAAAAAAAAACATGAAACATGAAAAACATGAAACATGAAACATGGTAATTGGATTGGTTTATTGACGCAAAATATAACTTTAGAAAAAACTTTGTAAAATGGGTGTGACACCTTCCATATTAAGTAGAAGAAAATGAAAAAGTTCTGCAGGGCGAAATCAAAAGCCCTTGGAATCTTGGCAGGAATACTATTCGTGGTATGACATATATAAATAAATTAGCGGTAACTTACAGATGATGTTCTGGGTCACCCTGGTCCACATTTTGGTCGATATCTGGAAAACGCCTTCACATATACAACTAAGGGCTACTCCCTTTTAAAACCCTCATTAATACTTTTAATTTGATACCCATATCGTACAAACACATTCTATAGTCACCCCTGGTCCACCCTTATTTCGATATCTCGAAAAGGCGTCCACCAGTAGAAGTAAGGCCCTCTACGTTTTTAATAATCATTAACACCTTTCATTTGATACACGTGTCATACAAACACATTCCAGAGTTAACCTAGGTTCATTTTGCTAAATGGTGATTTTCCCATATTTTGTCTCCAAAGCCCTCAGCTGATTATGTAATGTTCAGTTACACCCGAACTTAGCCTTCCTTACTTGTTTTTAATGAAATCTTTGGATCTAGCAATCTTATACTTGTTTGGCGTCTCCGGAAAAATTATCCCTAAATATTTTTACTACCTTTGAAGCTCGTAAAGAAAATATATATATATAATCGATCTTATTTTCTCCACGTTTTAGCGAATAAACAGCGCGAAATTTTGTGTCACTTAATGGACATATCAAAAACGCCACTAGACGCGCAAAAGTGACTCATTTGGCTGGCATGCAAAACGAAGCAAGTTACTGCAGCTGAATCATCAAGAGCAGGGCATACACATATTTATATATAAGTAAATATATGTACGAAAAAGCTTGATATTGTTTCCAAAACAATAAGAAACATTCTTACATTTTAGATACATATTGAGTAAGATTGATATGAATTGAATAAATGAACAAATAAAAGAATGCGAAACAATTGCCCATACAAATTTATAAGATATGTAGTACGTGGATTTACTATATTCGTTTATCAAGAACAGGGTATACGTTTAAAAAAAATGTTTTGTGTGTTTTTTATGATTATAATTTTTAACCGATATAGGTGAATTTTAAACCAAAAAAAAAAAAAGCGTCAAACATCAGTGCGAATTTTCGTACACCTATACCTTGTTTTTGTTAAAGTAAAATTGATTATGCTACAAAACTGCATAGTCGACAAAATTTAGAGAATTACAAAAAGAGTTCGAATTTTTCGTAAAATTTTCTTGAGTTTTCGTTTTTTTCGAATTAGTTTGTTTTTTGAATTAGGTTTGCATAATTTCAGTTACAAAATTTATGGACGTCTTTCTTAAGATATCGGAAATAAAAAAGAAAACATAATTTCAAAAGAATTGCTCCTGCTAATTTTCTGTTCACTGCTATATAGATATATATTTTTTTTATTTCAAAAACAAAGCATACATTTAAAAAAATGTGTCTGTTTTTCGAATTTCTACCCGAAGTTGCCCTGAATGTGTTGCATAATAAGTGCATATGTTTGAAATCCTGCTAAAACAACTTCAGATATTAGGAGAGTTGTGCATCGCTATCCACTTGAAGAACCCCAAAGCTCTCTAAAAATTTTGGGAATAACAGAGCTTCGGCTACCATATATCGTAAGCTTTATTATAAACAGATATAAAGCAATACCCCAAAGAGGCCGACGCACACTGGTCGGGATTTGGCTTTCAGTGGACTTAGGGAAATGAAAAAGATATTAGTTATAACACAAAAACTTTTACGGGGATCGATTTTAAGTCTCATTACATGACGTTTTTATATATGAGTATTTTTTCATAAAGTCTTAAACAAAAAAGTTATAGCAAATAAAAAAATGTTATGTATGGGAAAAATCACATTTTTACCGTTAACTCATTTTCCTCAAATTTCCTCAAAACTTTATTAATTTATTTATATAGTTAGGGATATATACTATGCAATGTACTCGGTTTCATGGTTCTAAAAGGTTCGGGTTTTTTTTTTTTATTTTTTGTTTTTTTTATTTTAGTATGGCGAATCACTTTTTAATTCTGGGTAATATTTAAAAACAAAAATATTTCATAATTCATATTATAAATTTAAATTTTTTTTATTGAATTTACAATTAACAATCCAATGAAAAGATGAAACCAAAAATTTAGCTATTCCAGCTTGTTCGTTAATTTTTTGTTTGTTTATATGATGCTTACTATTCCAGCTTGTTCGTTAGTACCAAAATAGTAATTAAAAGCAAAAACTATTCGATCGGTCAATAGTCCAAATATACATATAGGTATATGACCAAAAAAAAAACTACAAAAAAACAATTTTTATTATTTTAAGTAAATGTTGCGATTCATATGTAGTATGTATATTCGTACCATACATTTTAAATTCCAATTAGAATTAGCAATTGCTTTATATTCTCTAATTCATTAAACAATTAGAAATAGTTCAACTAATTCCCATTATATAATTGAAATTTTTATTCTAATGGTAAATCTAATTAAATTTAGTTGCCATTAGCAAAAAAAATTGGGTTACCGCGGGTTCAAATCGAGCTCAAGGCCTAACAATAATTTTTTATCATTATTATTGTTATGATACATTTTTTCTTAATTGAAAAAATTTTTTAATTAGAAAGAAGAAAGAAAAAATTTAGACAACTGCAAAAGCTCGTTGTATAGATCCATTTCGGAAACTGCTAAATTCCTTCATCGGCAACGTTTAGGCGCCGCTGCTATAACCATTCAGCCATCACAGCGGTTTTTTGTTTGTCTTCATTAATCCTACTTCTATTCTGGTTCGTGCCAATTGATATTCACGACACTGCGACATCTGTTGCAGAATGGATGTGAAAATTGGTCTTGTTTGATGGCAATGCTGCCATAGTGTCATACTTTATTGACACTTTTTCCCCGTGCTCAAGGCCTAACAATAATTTTTTATCATTATTATTGTTATGATAAATTTTTTCTAAATTGAATTCAATTAAGAGCTCGATTCGAACCCGCGATCTTACAAATCAGTAGGCAGATATAACAACAAAAAAATTGTTAATACATCCCAGAGCACGGGGAAAAAGTGTCAATAAAGTATGACACTATGGCAGCATTTGATGGCAAGTCCAATTTTCACATCCATTCTGCAACAGATGTCGCAGTGTTGTGAATATCAATTGGCACGAACCAGAATAGAAGTAGGATAAATGAAGACAAACAAAAAACCGCTGTGATGGCTGAATGGTTATAGCAGCGGCGCCTAAACGTTGCCGATGAAGGAATTTAGCAGTTCCCGAAATGGATCTATACAACGAGCTTTGGCAGTTGTCTAAATTTTTTCTTTCTTCTATTCTAATTTAAACATTTTTTCAATTAAGAAAAAATTTATCATAACAATAATAATGATAAAAAATTATTGTTAGGCCTTGAGCTCGATTCGAACCCGCGATCTTACAAATCAGTAGGCCGATATAATAACAAAAAGATTGGGTTACCTTTACAATTAGAAATCTAATTGATTTCTGTTAATGCAATTAGATATTCAATTAGCTCGAATTAGAATCAATTATTTATATTTATTTACATAATTATTCGTTCACTTCAATCATTTTTTGAAAAAAATTTATTTTTATCAAAATATTTGATTCTAATTCGAGCTAATTGAATATCTAATTGCATTTGCAGAAGTCAATTAGAATTCTAATTGTAAAGGTAAACCAATTTTTTTTGCTAATGGCCACTAATTGCAATTAGATTTACCATTAGAATAAAAATTTCAATTATCTAATGGGAATTAGTTGAACTAATTCTAATTATTTAATGAATTAGAGAATTTCGCAAATGAAGGTTAGTTAGC